>NC_138295.1:59700000-60352500 GCF_965601325.2 Salmo salar
GCTAGCAGAACAGGAGAATTAAAAAAAATATAGACAGATTCCTGTAAAGGCGAGATGTGGAACAGAAACGACAGTATGGACTTGTAGGGTCTTCTCGGCTCCTGACTGATCACAGATATTGCTGTGTTCCTGCGCCATGTTTAATGGGCACTCAATGATTTGCATTGTGTTGACTACCATGGTGTTAAGTTGCTTAGCGTAAATCAAATCAAATGTATTTTATATAGCCCTTCGTACATCAGCTGATATCTCAAAGTGCTGTAGAGAAACCCAGCCTAAAACCCCAAACAGCAA
Organism: Salmo salar; assembly: GCF_965601325.2. Taxonomy (NCBI): domain Eukaryota; kingdom Metazoa; phylum Chordata; class Actinopteri; order Salmoniformes; family Salmonidae; genus Salmo; species Salmo salar. The sequence goes on from NC_138295.1 coordinate 59,700,295, forward strand.
GCAATGCATGTGAAAGAAGCACGGTGGCTAGGAAAAACTCCCTAGGAAAAACTCCCTAGAAAGGCCAAAACCTAGGAAGAAACCTAGAGAGGAACCAGGCTATGAGGGGTGGCCAGTCCTCTTCTGGCTGTGTCCGGGTGGATATTATAACAGAACATGGTCAAGATGTTAAAATGTTCATGAATGACCAGCATGGTCAAATAATAATAATCATAGTAGATGTCGAGGGTGTAACAAGCACGTCCGGTGAACAGGTCAGGGTTCCATAGCCGCAGGCAGAACAGTTGAAACTGGAGCAGCAGCACGGCCAGGTGGACTGGGGACAGCAAGGAGTCATCATGCCAGGTAGTCCTGAGGCATGGTCCTAGGGCTCAGGTCCTCCGAGAGAAAGAGAGAATTAGAGAGAGCATATTTAAATTCACACAGGACACCGGATAAGACAAGAGAAATACTCCAGATGTAACAGACTGACCCTAGCCCCCCGACACACAAACTACTGCAGCATAAATACTGGAGGCTGAGACGGGAGGGATCAGAAGACACTGTGGCCCCATCCGATGACCAGACCATTCCATAAAAATGGAGCTCTATAGGAGAAAGCCCTACCTCCAGCCGTTTGCTTAGAAATTCTAGGGACAATTAGGAGGCCTGCGTCTTGTGACCGTAGCGTACGTGTAGGTATGTACGGCAGGACCAAATCGGGAAGATAGGTAGGAGGAAGGCCATGTAATGCTTTGTAGGTTAGCAGTAAAACCTTGATATCAGCCCTTGCCTTAACAGGAAGCCAGTGTAGGGAGGCTAGCACTGGAGTAATATGATCAAATATTTTGGTTCTAGTCAGGATTCTAGCAGCCGTATTTATCACTAACTGAAGTTTGTTTAGTGCTTTATCCAGGTAGCCGGAAAGTAGAGCATTGCAGTAGTCCAGCCTAGAAGTAACAAAAGCATGGATAAATTTTTCTGCATCATTTTTGGACAGAAAGTTTCAGATTTTTGCAATGTTACGTAGATGGAAAAAAGCTTTCCTTGAAACAGTCTTGATATGTTCTTCAAAAGAGAGATCAGGGTCCAGAGTAACGCCGAGGACCTTCACAGTTTTATTTGAGACGACTGTACAACCATCCAGATTAATTGTCAGATTCAACAGAAGATCTCTTTGTTTCTTGGGACCTAGAACAAGCATCTCTGTTTTGTCCGAGTTTAAAAGTAGAAAGTTTGCAGCCATCCATTTCTTTATGTCTGAAACACAGGCTTCTAGCAAGGGCAATTTTTGGGCTTCCCCATGTTTCATTGAAATGTACAGCTGTGTGTCGTCCGCATAGCAGTGAAATTTAACATTATGTTTTCGAATGACATCCCCAAGAAGTAAAATATATAGTGAAAACAATAGTGGTCCTAAAACGGAACCTTGAGGAACACCGAAATTTACAATTGATTTGTCAGAGGACAAACCATTCACAGAGACAAACTGATATCTTTCCGACAGATAAGATCTAAACCAGGCCAGAACTTGTCCATGTAGACCAATTTGGGTTTCCAATCTCTCCAAAAGAATGTGGTGATCGATGGTATCAAAAGCAGCACTAAGATCTAGGAGCACGAGGACAGATGCAGAGCCTCGGTCTGACGTCATTAAAAGGTCATTTACCACCTTCACAAGTGCAGTCTCAGTGCTATGATGGGGTCTAAAACCAGACTGAAGCGTTTCGTATACATTGTTTGTCTTCAGGAAGGCAGTGAGTTGCTGCGCAACAGCTTTTTCTAAATTCTTTGAGAGGAATGGAAGATTCGATATAGGCCGATAGTTTTTTATAATTTCTGGGTCAAGAGAGGCTTTTTCAAGAGAGGCTTTATTACTGCCACTTTTAGTGAGCTTGGTACACATCCGGTGGATAGAGAGCCGTTTATTATGTTCAACATAGGAGGGCCGAGCACAGGAAGCAGCTCTTTCAGTAGTTTAGTTGGAATAGGGTTCAGTATGCAGCTTGAGGGTTTAGAGGCCATGATTATTTTCATCATTGTGTCAAGAGATATAGTACTAAAACACTTTATCTCCCTTGATCCTAGGTCCTGGCAGAGTTGTGCAGACTCAGGACAATGGAGCTTTGGAGGAATACGCAGATTTAAAGAGGAGTAATTTGCTTTCTAATGATCATGATCTTTTCCTCAAAGAAGTTCATAAATGTATTACTGCTGAAGTGAAAGCCATCCTCCATTTGCGAATGCTGCTTTGTAGTTAGCTTTGCGACAGTATCAAAAATATATTTCGGATTGTTCTTATTTTCCTCAATTAAGTTGGAAAAATAGGATGATCGAGCAGCAGTGAGGGCTCTTCGATACTGCACAGTACTGTCTTTCCAAGCTAGTCGGGAGACTTCCAGTTTGGTGTGGCGCCATTTCCGTTCCAATTTTCTGGAAGCTTGCTTCAGAGCTCGTGTATTTTCTGTATACCAGGGAGCTAGTTTCTTATGACAGATGTTTTTAGGGGTGCAACTGCATCTAGGGTATTCTGCAAGGTTAAATTGAGTTCCTCGGTTAGGTGGTTAACTGATTTTTGTCCTCTGACGTCCTTGGGTAGGCAGAGGGAGTCTGGAAGGGCATCAAGGAATCTTTGGGTTGTCTGAGAATTTATAGCACGACTTTTAATGCTCCTTGGTTGGGGTCTGAGCAGATTATTTGTTGCAAACGCAATAAAATGGTGGTCCGATAATCCAGGATTATGAGGAAAAACATTAAGATCCACAACATTTATTCCATGGGACAAAACTAGGTCCAGAGTATGACTGTGGCAGTGAGTAGGTCCAGAGACATGTTGGACAAAACCCACTGAGTCGATGATGGCTCCGAAAGCCTTTTGGAGTGGGTCTGTGGACTTTTCCATGTGAATGTTAAAGTCACCAAAAATTGTAATATTATCTGCTATAACTACAAGATCTGATAGGAATTCAGGGAACTCAGTGAGGAACACTGCATATGGCCCAGGAGGCCTGTAAACAGTAGCTATAAAAAGTGATTGAGTAGGCTGCATAGATTTCATGACTAGAAGCTCAAAAGACGAAAACGTCATTGTTTTTTTTTTTTGTAAATTGAAATTTGCTATCATAAATGTTAGCAACACCTCCGCCTTTGCCGGATGCACGGGGGGTATGGTCACTAGTGTAACCAGGGGGTGAGGCCTCATTTAACACAGTAAATTCATCAGGCTTAAGCCATGTTTCAGTCAGGCCAATCACATCAAGATTATGATCAGTGATAAGTTCATTGACTATAACTGCCTTGGAAGTGAGGGATCTAACATTAACCTCTATGGGCTAGGCTACTCAACAGCCAGTGTAATCCCGTGGCGCGATATTCAAATACCTTAGAAATGCTATTACTTCAATTTCTCAAACATATGACTATTTTACACCATTTTAAAGACAAGACTCTCGTTAATCTAACCACACTGTCCGATTTCAAAAAGGCTTTACAACGAAAGCAAAACATTAGATTATGTCAGCAGAGTACCCAGCCAGAAATAATCAGACACCCATTTTTCAAGCTAGCATATAATGTCACATAAACCCAAACCACAGCTAAATGCAGCACTAACCTTTGATGACCTTCATCAGATGACAATCCTAGGACATTATGTTATACAATACATGCATGTTTTGTTCAATCAAGTTCATATTTATATCAAAAAACAGCTTTTTACATTAGCATGTGACTAGCATGTGACTAGCATTCCCACCAAACACTTCTGGTGAATTTACTAAATTACTAAATTACAAATAGCGACGTTTTGTTCGTGCGTTCAAGACACTACCGTACTTTGAAGCATGTCAAACGCTGTTTAAAATCAATTTTTATGCGATAATATTCCGACCGGGAGTCGTTGTTTCGTTCAAAGAGAGAGAAAGTAAACATGGTGTCGGCTCGTGCACGCGCCTCCAGTCTCATTGTCCTCAGATCGACCACTATACAAATGCGCTAATGTTTTTCAGCCATGGCATGCAAAGTCACCATTCATCGTTCTGGCGCCTTCTGAGAGCCTATGGGAGCGTTAGAAAATGTCACGTTATGCCAGAGATCCCCTGTTTTGGTTAGAGATGATCAAGAAGGCCAAGAAATAGTCAGAGAGAGCGCTTCCTGTTTGGAATCTTCTCAGGTTTTGGCCTGCCAAATGAGTTCTGTTATACTCACAGACACCATTCAAACAGTTTTAGAAACTTTAGGGTGTTTTCTATCCAAATCAAACAATTATATGCATATTCTAGTTACTGGGCAGGAGTAGTAACCAGATTAAATCGGGTACGTTTTTTATCCGGCCGTGCAAATACTGCCCCCTATCCCCAACAGGTTAAGTAACCCAATTTTGAGATGTGAGGTATCACCATCTCTTTCAATAATGGCAGGAATGGAGGAGGTCTTTATACTAGTGAGATTGCTAAAGCGAACACCGCCATCTTTAATTTTGCCCAACCTAGATCGAGGCACAGACACGGTCTCAATAGGGAAAGCTGAGCTGATTACACTGACTGTGCTAGTGGCAGACTCCACTAAACTAGCAGGCTGGCTAACAGCCTGCTGCCTGGCCTGCACCCTATTTCATTGTGGAGCTAGAGGAGTTAGAGCCCTGTCTATGTTCGTAGATAGGATGAGAGCACCCCTCCAACTAGGATGGAGTCCGTCACTCCTCAACAGGCCAGGCTTGGTTCTGTTTGTGGGTGAGTCCCAGAAAGAGGGCCAATGATCTACAAATTCTATCTTTTGGGAGGGCAGAACACCGTTTTCAACCAGCGATTGAGTTGTGAGACTCTGCTGTAGAGCTCATCACTCCCCCTAACTGGGAGGGGGCCAGAGACAATTATTCGATGCCGACACATCTTTCTAGCTGATTTACACGCTGAGGCTATGTTGCGCTTGGTGACCTCTGACTGTTTCATCCTAACATCGTTGGTGCCGACGTGGATAACAATATCTCTATACTCTCTACACTCGCCAGTTTTAGCTTTAGCCAGCACCGTCTTTAGATTAGCCTTAACGTCGGTAGCCCTGCCCCCTGGTAAACAGTGTATGATCGCTGGATGATTCGTTTTAAGTCTAATACTGCGGGTAATGGAGTCGCCAATGACTAGGGTTTTCAATTTGTCAGAGCTAATGGTGGGAGCCTTCTTCGGCGTCTCAGACCCCACAACGGGAGGAGTAGAGACCAGAGAAGTTTCGGCCTCCGACTCGCTTAATGGGGAGAACCGGTTGAAAGTTTCTGTCGGCTGAATAAGCGACACCGGTTGAGCATTCCTACAGCGTTTCCCTCCAGAAGCCATGAGAAAGATGTCCGGCTGCGGGGACCGTGCGAGGGGGTTTATACTAACGTTACTATCTGTACTTACTGGTGGCACAGATGCTGTTTCATCCTTTCCTACACTGAAATTACCCTTGCCTAACGATTGCGTCTGAAGCTGGGCTTGCAGCACAGCTATCCTTGCCGTAAGGCGATCGTTCTCCTGTATATTATAAGTACAACGACTGCAATTAGAAGGCATCATGTTAATGTTACTTAGCTTCGGCTTACCCTTGCCTAACGATTGCGTCTGAAGCTGGGCTTGCAGCACAGCTATCCTTGCCGTAAGGCGATCGTTCTCCTGTATATTATAAGTACAACGACTGCAATTAGAAGGCATCATGTTAATGTTACTTAGCTTCGGCTGTTTGAAGTCCTGACGAACCATGTCCAGATAAAACCTCCGGGGTGAAAAAGTTGAATGAAAAAAGTTGAGTGAGGGGAAAAACAAAAAATATACGGTAATGAAAAACTAAAAACCGTGAGGTAGTCAGGTAGCAAAGTAAGATCAGCGTAGCATGACATTGGGCAAATGTTGGACAGCTCTGTCTCTTATGATGTCTTGTTATTCGTTGCCTTGCAGTGTGTAGCCTATAGTCTTGGACTGTGCTTTGTCCAGGGCTCCTGCCTTTTACGTTTCTGCAGCTATGCAAAGCAAGAAGTGGGCAACTTCAGTTGAGCTGCGTTATGCTGACTTGTACAGCAAGACCATTGCTGCTGTGCGGTATGCTTAGTTGTAGTTGCAGTATTCTGAAGGTCAGTAGGAACTGGGTGAATGGGCTTGATTTTACTTCATTCCTCCACCAGACAAGCTCGGCCTCCTCAGACGTAGGGGTGCAGTTATGTAATGAGCTTGTGGGCTCAGCTTCAGTCAGTAATCAGACCATTGTTTGACTTCCTCTAGTTGTGAAGTGTCTGTACTCTGTTTCGTCACTTTATGATCTCTTGATCCTATTTCTGACTGATCCCTGGTACATTTGACTTGCTGAGAATGATGGACTATTAGTACATAACAAGGAAGGCTTGGTGCTATTACACGCTCATAAGATTTTGTTTCTTTTAAAGCTGTGATTAGGCTAGACTTATATGCGATATAGGTTTTCCATTTACAGTAGTAGCTCTTCAGGCTATAGTTGACAGTCTTGTATGCCACTTCATAAAGTTCATAAATCAGTCTAACCAAATAGCTTAAGCTGTTGTTCCAGTGTTTTTGGCCATCTCTGAGCTGCTGTGTTTCGGACTACTGTGCCACTTCCTAACCCCTCTCCACCTTTCCTCCAGCCCAGGGGTATGGGCCTACCACTGGGCAACATTTATCATCATTGACGCAACTCACACAGCCTTGGTTGTCTTATCAGCCCTTCTATATCATCACTCGTGATTTTTGCGGTGGTGAGAGGGTGTTACACACTCACTGAGATCACAGGGAAACTTTGATTAAACTAAAATAGAACTGACACATTTAGAGATGTGGTCATCCATCATCTTGTCCTGACTGAGGATGAAATCGGAATAGGACATCCCAATTGTCCGTCTTTGGAAAAGGCTGACTTAAGGCTATATGTTGATAACAATGGAACAATATAATTGTAAAGCCTGAGTATCTTCAGGTACAGTGGCTAGCCTTACCGTTTTCATATTGGGCCTTAGGCTCTAGCTGCTCTCCCTCTCGACTGTAAAGTGAGGTTCATGTTTCACATGATGAATGACTTAGTGGGCCAAACATGAAATGGCAAGTCTTTCTGCTGTGCACTAGTGACATCCAACAACCCTGCTCCCCCTTCACTGGAAGTGCAGATCACTCTCATTTTGTAAGGATGCATAGAGGGCTGACTTTAAAGAATGACTGCCCTTAAAAAGCTAATTCTCATTTGGTCATATAGTCAGTCTTGTCCAAAACAGAGATTTGTGAGTTTTAAAGGAAAAAATTAAATAAAGGGTACTGTAACAGTTTTCCTTGGCTTAAGTTTATTTCAATCCTGTCCACAGCTGGCAGCACCCAAGTAATCCTCAATTCGGAATGCGTAGCTGCACGCGACCCCATCGTATTGTCCATGGTCAAATTGGTTTCACATTCGATAGTCCCCAACTAGCCTCCTTAGGGATATCAGTAAATTACACAACGTAGGCCTACATGGGACAATATTTTAATGTCAGTAGCTACAAATTTCAATGACTTAACCTCAAACGTACTATAGATTGTAAAAATGCATATACAAATATTGAGGCATTTTAATGAGACAACTAAAAGATGTGAAAATATTGTCCCATTTACATTGCGTAATCTATTGACGGTGCTTAACTAGCCCCAGAAATAGGCTATCCAATGTCAAACCAACTTTGCCACAGTTGCACACCAGCCTGCTAATTGGGGAAAGTATTTGGCTAGCACTAACTAGCCTAGGCAACTACAAGACACAAGACCTGGTTAGACTGTTTCAAGTTATGTACGAACGCTTGCCACGTGGGAAAACACACACAGGACGCCCACATTTAACCCCCCCCCCAAGACAACTCTACTTTGGCTTCAGTCATGGCCGCTGCATTTAATGACCAAGCCGATAAACGAAGCCAAATCAGGAAGTTCAACTCCCTTTAATAGTAGCCTCAAAATGTTGTTTTTTTGCTTCATGAGGTTCTGAATACGACTATGTGAAGGGTTGGCAGACGTCACCAAAATTCTGAAATATCAGTTATTCCAGACCTGTGCATCTTTCTTAGCAGTAGGCCTACCAGTTTATTTGATGCTCCCCCTGTGCGCTACCACAGGCAATGCAGATTTATCATGAGAGTGCCTGTACAGCTGGACCTAATTTCTTGTCCAGGCTTGATGGAAGTTGGTGGAGCAAGATGTCTCGTAGGCCTAGATAGGCAAGGTTTTCTAAGTGCTGGGCCTATAGTGGAGCAAGTGCAAAAAACACATCTAGGTCTTGGTGTAAGCCTACTTAAGTAATGTAGGTCATATTGAGTGACCTTACATGATTGCACAATGTGACATGACAAAGCATTTGGAGCAGTCCCGCCCTTAATAACTAGGCTATAACCTAGTCTTTCTCGGTCTTGTTGTGCTAAACATTTATCTTAGTCTAGATCACTTCCTATAATATCTGATTTAATTTTAAAGGAATGGTTCTATAGACCTATTCCTGTTTGGAATAATATCACTAGTATTCTTCTGTGGCTCTCTCAGCTGCTGGGGTGGCAGCTCTCTTGTTTTAGCTGGCTCACACCCCAGGTTATGTAGCTGTGTGTTAGACCAACATGGCCCCAAACTACTTTCCAAGGAGGCCTCTGCTGTTTTAGTGACTAATAATTTAGTGTCATGATTTCAGGCCATGCCCCTTTTGGGTCCAATTTATCATTCAAAATGTGTCAAGCAGCACTATCTTTTTTTTCTATGTTCATTTGATTCAGTGTTTGATTTTTAGGTTTGTACTAGTCTCGTGACAACAAAAAAACAGTTAAAATGTCTGTCAGGAGACTGGGATATGACAGATAGTGTGGAACAATTCTTCTGTTGTGCTTGTTTTGTGTCACTGTTAGTTTGGAAGAATCACGATTTTTGAGGGGGTTCACCTACACCTGACCATGCATTATTTTGAATTTCAGAATGGGAGGGTGTATTTGGCCCATAGACTTTCCCAAGGCTTGCAGAGCGAGAGTGAGGTTGGGGTGGGAAGCTACCAAACAGGATCCGCTTGAAGCATCGTTAGCCATCGTTCCACAAAAACTGCGGCCCTTGCAGAGCAAGGGGAACAACTACTTCAAGGTCTCAGAGCGAGTGACGTCACCGATTGAAACGCTATTAGCGCGCACCCCACTAACTAGCTAGCCATTTCACATCGGTTACACTAGCCTAATCTCGGCAGTTCATAGGCTTGAAGTCCTAACAGCTCAATGCTTGAAGCACAGCGAAGAGCTGCTGGCAAACGCACGGAAGTGCTGTTTGAATGAATGCTTACGAGCCTGCTGCTGCCTACCACCGCTCAGTCAAACTGCTCTATCAAATCATAGACTTAATTATAACATAATAACACACAGAAATACGAGCCTTAGGTCATTAATATGGTCAAATCCGGAAACTATCATTTTGAAAACAAAATGTTTATTCTTTCAGTGAAAATACGGAACGGTTCCGTATTTATTTACATTTACGTCATTTAGCAGATGCTCTTATCCAGAGCGACTTACAAATTGGTGCATTCACCTTATGATATCCAGTGGAACAACCACTTTACAATAGTACATCTATATCTTTTTTGGGGGGAGGGTTAGAAGGATTACTTAATCCTATCCCAGTTATTCCTTAAAGAGGTGGGGTTTCAGGTGTCTCCGGAAGGTGGTGATTGACTCCGCTGTCCTGGCGTCGTGAGGGAGCTTGTTCCACCATTGGGGTGCCAGAGCAGCAAACAGTTTTGACTGGGCTGAGCGGGAGCTGTGCTTCCGCAGAGGTAGGGAGGCGAGCAGGCCAGAGGTGGATGAACGCAATGCACTTCTTTGGGTGTAGGGACTGATCAGAGCCTGAAGGTACGGAGGTGCCGTTCCCCTCACAGCTCCGTAGGCAAGCACCATGGTCTTGTAGCAGACCATGGTCTAACGGATGGCATCCCAAGTCTAAATATTGCTGTTACATTGTACAACCTTCAATGTTATGTCATAATTATGTACAATTCTGTCAAATTAATTACGGTCTTTGTTAGGAATAAATGGTCTTCACACAGTTCGCAACGAGCCAGGCGGCCCAAACTGCTGCATATACCCTGACTGCTTGCACGGAATACAAGAGAAGTGACACAATTTTCCTAGTTAAAAGAAATTCATGTTAGCAGGCAATATTAACTAATATAAACTAGTAATATCATCAACCATGTGTAGTTAACTAGTGATTATGTTAAGATTGATTGTTTTTTATAAGATAAGTTTAATACTAGCTAGCAACTTACCTTGGCTTCTTGCTGCACTCGTGTAACAGGTAGTCAGCCTGCTATGCAGGCTCCTCGTGGAGTGCAATGTAATCGGCCATGATCAGTGTCCAAAAATGCTGATTACCGATTGTCAGGAAAACTTGAAATCGGCCATTTCGATTAATCGGTCGACCTATAGTGCTTACACTCAACTCTCTTTTCTCCTAAATCACGTGCAGTACGCCTGTTCTTCAAATGCTTAAATGTGGAAGTCTCTGTTTTGGTTAGCCTGCAGTTGTTTCACTGCTGGAAGCCTATACTGTAATGGAGGTTGTCTCTCCATCCCTTGTTTACCTCCATGAATCTTCCACGGGCCCACACAATGGCTGCAGCATGCCGTGGTGACCTCTCCATGTCTGCTTCAGTGATCCAGGCCTCTCCCAGTGTCAGCACCCACGTGCTAGCAGCAGCTTCCATTATGTAACCTCTCAGACAAAAGCCTGGCCGGCCTGCACACATCACTGACTGCTCTGTGCTGGCAGCAGGGCCATTATGCTAGCCAGGCCATCGCTTAGGTGTCTCTCACAACCTAAACAGGATTGGAACTATTTTTGGGAAATTCTGACTGTTAGTTTCAACCCCGGTTCTCTTACATTGCTGTCAATATTTGCAGACACAATATTGACATAAATTTGTTGTTTTTGTCGATTCATCACCCCTAGCAGCCATCAACTAATAATTTAGTGGGACCCTTCCCTAGTTTTGTGGCCCTTAACTCACCTCATTGTCAGGAACTCCTGCTGGTTGATGCGTCAGAAGCTGAGTGCGTCCACCGGAATGGCTGATGTTAGAGGCTGGTAATAACAAAGTCCTTTCACTGGTCTGTTGGGTCCATTCTGTCCACAGAGCGACACATTACCAGCAGGCATTGGCACTAGCTTGTCCGTTGATGCATCATTATTTGTAGGACTTGGTTCGCTCAACTCCCAGCAGTAGGTGTAATAGTGTTTCACAAACTAATCATGTCATAAAGTTATCTTTGAGATGCAGTAAAGTCAACACAACAAGAGGCTTTGTATGGAGGCCAGGGCCTAGGGAGATATTGTGCTGCTGGCTTCTGCTTCTCTCACTAGTATAAACACTAACCTACCACCAGAGCCAGAAGTACTTGTCCACTCAACTCAACACCTGTCTCTCTTGAATGCTGAGTATACTCACACAGCCTCTTGCCAACAGATGTACAGTGCCTTCAGAAAGTATTCAGACCCTTGACTTTTTCCACGTTTTTGTTACGTTACAGCCTTATTCTAAATTTTTTATTTTTATTTTTGTCAGCAATCTACACACAATACCCCATAATGACACAGTGAAAACAGGTTATTAGAAATACCTGATTTACATAAGTATTCAGACCCTTTGCTATGAGACTCTAAATTGAGCTCCGGTGCATCCTGTTTCCATTGATCATCCTTGAGATGTTTCTACAACTTGATTGAAGTCCGCCTGTGGTAAATTACATTTATTGGACATGATTTGGAAAGACCTGTCTATATAAGGTCCCACAGTTGACAGTGCATGTCAGAGCAAAAACCAAGCCATGATGTCGAAGGAATTGTACATAGAGCTCTGAGCCAGGATTGCGTCGAGGCACATATCTGGGGAAGGGTACCAAAAAATGTTTGCAGCTTTGACGGTCCCCAAGGACACAGTGGCCTCCATCATTCTTAAATGGAAGAAGTTTGGACCCACCAAGACTCTTCCTAGAGCTGGTCGCCCGGCCAAACTGAGCAATCTGGGGAGAAGGGCCTTGGTCAGGGAGGTGACCAAGAACCTGTTGGTCAATCTGACAGAGCTCCAGAGTTCCTCTGTGGAGATGGGAGGACCTTCCAAACGGACAACCATCTCTGCAGCACTCCATAAATCAGGCCTTTATGGTAGTGTGGCCAGACGGAAGCCACTCCGCAGTAAAAGGCACATGACAACCCGCTTCGAGTTTGCCAATAGGCACCTGAAGACTCTCCGACAATGAGAAATAAGATTCTCTGGTTTGATGAAACCAAGATTGGCCTGAATACCAAGCATCACGTCTGGAGGAAACCTGGCATCATCAACATGGATCATGGTGGTGGCAGCATCATGCTGTGGGGATGTTTTTCAGTGGCACAGACTGGGAGACTAGTCAGGATCGAGGGAAAGATGAACCGAGCAAAGTACAGAGATCCTTGATGAACACCTGCTACAGAGCACTCAGGACCTCTGCCTGGGGTGAAGGTTCACCTTCCAACAGGACAACGATCCTAAGCACACAGCCAAGACAACGCAGAAGTGGCTTGAGTAGCCCAGCCAGAGCCTGGACTTGAACCCCATCGATCATCTCTGGAGAGAGCTGACAATTGCGGTGCAGCAACGCTCCCCATCCAACCTGACATAGCTTGAAAGGATCTGCAGAGAAGAACGGGAGAAACTCCCCAAATTCATGTGTGCCAGGCATGTAGCGTCGTACCAAGAAGACTCAATGCTGTAATCGCTGTCAAAAGTGCTTAGTAAAGGTTCTGAATACTTGTGTAGATTTGATATTTCAGTTTTGTATTTTTTTTTTTGTAAATTAGCAAACATTTCTAAAAACCTGTTTTTGGTTTGTCCTTATTGGGTATTGTGTGTAGATTGAGTAAAAAAAAGAAAGTGTTTTTTAATCAATTTTAGAATAAGGCTGTAACGTAACAAAATGTGGAAGTATTTTCAGAAGGCACCGTGTAGTTTTGTTGAAGGGTAGGCTGGCCCCTATCCACAGCTCATAGCTGTGTGTTACAGCGGCTTTGGGAAAAGACTAGTACAAGAGATGTGAATAGCCTTGATGTGATGTGTATATGTGAACAAGAGTGCATTTCTACACAGCAAGTGTGTTGGAGACCCTGCAAAGAGAATACTTTTTTTTGTGGCCGACTTTGGAACAAGGGCACTGGAAATACTCTGGTTTAGAAATACCTTTTGTCCTGTTGACTTTCTTCTCTTGCTTGCCGGTGTGCCTGTGTTGTAAGAGAGGGAGAGCGAGTGAGGGTGGAGAGAGAGAGAGGGATGGGTGTTAAAAAAAATAAAAACATGATTCATCAGGTGCGGTGGTGAAGAGTTCACTGAGTCAGAGCTGAGGCATGAACAGAGGGTGGATGAGTTGAGGCATGGGTGGTCCTAGATGACTGCAGATAACAAGGGCGGTAGTCCAGTCACAGCTTGAACTTCAGTACCCCAAAGCCATAACATGAGAGGTGGAACATTTGACCATATAGGATAGAAGGGAAATCGGGATTTAGACTCTAAGATGTACGCTAGGGTAGGGTGGTATACCGTTTTTTGCGGTATACCGTTATTGATGCTCAGACCGGTTTGGGTTTTTACTTTACCTTCTATAACGGTGTAATGAAACAGCAAGGAGCAGGTTTCGAACCCTCGACCTTCAAGCCCGAAGTCCGGCGCGCTATCGACTGTGCCGCAAAAGCATGCTCGGGCGGCAGAGTCGATTTCCGCGCTCATAAACCCAGGGTCGTTACAACGGTATTTGAATGTTTGATTTGTTAAACGGGATAACGTCCATTTTTATAGTTTACTTCGCTTCTTGAGTTATCGCTCTCCATTCTCTCCATGCTGCTTTCCACACAGACCTATCCCCGCCCCCTGTCTCTCAAGGAGGGCATTTGTTTTTCCTCGACCACGAGACACTTGCGTCCAGTCTGCATGTTCAATGCAGCATATGCAACAATGTTGATGACAATGATGCAGTTGTCACTTTGCTTATTAATATAAATCTACTAGCATTCTATAATTACACTATTAGCTTGTGTTTCTTACATCTGCAGACAGCTAGTTTGTTTTAGCAAGTTGTTCTTAAATCTTGTTAGCCGCTAATGCTAATCGCTAGCTAGCTAATACATTTACTGAGTAAGAGCAAGCGTAATTAGCTAAACAGCCTGATAATACCAGTGATGGTGTAGAACTTTATCAGCATGTTGTTTGTGCAACAGTATCTTCTAAATTGAAGAGGTGAACGCAAAGCAAGAATATGTTAGCTACATGAAGTAGCTAAGGGAACATTCAATGTAGCCCAAAATTATAGGGTCCCCTAGGAAACGTCTATCAGCGTTTTAGTTCCTACCCTGTCACAATATTTCCTCCCTGGCATTTTCATTTGTTTTTATGTCAAACACTGTATTAAAAGTGACCACTATTATATTCTAACTATATAATTAGAATATACATTCTATTTCCATGATTCCAACAGTTAACCTAAGTGTGTTGCTCTAAATTGCAAGTCAAATTGCAACATTTGGTTAAAGAAGGCCCAAATTGGTTGCCCATATTGTGCAGCCCTACATGGCAGTGTAGAAATGATCTCAAATGCAGAAATTGATAAAAAATTATGATTTTCTTTTTGGGTTGAAGTTTAATTGAACAGTATAAAACAATCAGAATGGAGACTACGTTTGTTTATGTGTAACTCTGTGTTTTTGTCACACTGCTTTGCTTTATCTTGGCCAGGTTGCAGTTGTAAATGACAACTTGTTCTCAACTGGCCTTCCTGGTTAAATAAAGGTGGGGGGAAAAAAATACCCATTGAAATCACTTAGAATCTATGTGTTGCCACCCTAGGGTCACGCACTACTCATAAAGCAAATTTACAACTTCTATTATTAAAAAACATAAAATACCATGATATAATATTTTGGCCATATCGCCCAACCCTACCCTAGGGTACCAAAGGATGTTGAAGTACTGCTTTAGGCAGTGTATGCTCAAAGAGAGCATAATCTCAATTCAGATATTTATACTGAACAATAATATAAATGCAACATGCAACAATTTCAAAGGTTTTACTCAGTTACAGTTCATATAAGGAAATCAGTCAATTGAAATAATACATTATTTTGGCCCTAATCTATGGATTTCACATGACTTGCAGGGATGTAGCCATGGGGGGAGCCAGGCCCAGTCAACCAGACTCCCACAAAATGGCATTATTATAGACAGTAATACTCCTCAGCATCCCCCACTCCCCCTCAGATGATCCTGCAGGTGAAGAAGCCGAATGTGGAGGTCCTGCGGTCTTTAGGCTGGTTTGACGTACTGCCAAATTTTCGACAACGACATTGGAGGCAGCTTATGGTAGATAAATTAACATTCAATTCTTTGGCAACAGCTCTTGTGAACATTCCTGCAGTCAGCATGCCAATTGCACGCTCCCTCAACTTGAGACATCTGTGGCATTATGTTCTTCATATGCCACACCTGTCAGGTGGATGGATTATCTTGGCAAAGGAGAAATGCTCACAAACAGGGAAGTAAACAAATTTGTGCACAAAATCTGAGAGAAATAAGGTTTTTTGTATGGAACGTTTCTGGGATTTTTATTTCAGCTCATGAAACATGGGACCAACTGTTTACATGTTATATATTTTGATGTATTATAGGTTACATATTGGCACAGTGCTACAGCCAAACACTAGGCTACCTTATGGACTGAGATGCTGACACTAGAAGCTTTTCTTATTTCTGTCAGGGACATTTCTAGTCATCCTTGCACTTGTAACGATTGCCCTCCATCTCTCCTTTCAATAGCCCATCTGTAGAAAATGTATTGTTCCCCAGTCTCGATGGGGGTCATCATTGCTATTTGCAACTCTGAAAACCTGTCACTGTTAACCTAGTAACATGACATTTTGCCTGATCCAGCTATGCCTCTTTTCAGTCATGTGCTTTCTATTGCCTATGGATTGTTGTAGTTTTAGACTTTTTCTAAACCCCAGTCATTGTTTGAGTACACCAGACCCTTTGTGTGCTGACTCTCTAAATGAGACTTCTTTGTGCGCTGTAGTTAGGAGTGTGCTGTGTAGGTAGAAAACAACCTAGAGACACATTCGCATCATCCCAACATGTTATCTTGTTGCTATGATTCAATGCAAATGTGAACGCCTTTTTTAATTTGCTCAATGGCTCTGTGAGCAGCCTACCACAACAGTGGTCATGGGTGAGTGAGATGTGGCCAGGCATAGGGGTCAACAGGAAACTTATTTTCCACAGAGATGTTGCCCTTTACCAAAACAGGCTTACACATGGGTACTATGAAAGGGTCAGTGGGATTATGTTCCATCTTTTTTTGTGTTAGCTGTTAATAAGATTACATTTAACACACTTGAGTCCTTTTTCCTGGACCTATAACGTTACATTCCACAGTACCTGCATGCTGTACAAATGGATCATAGTTTGATGCCAATTCAGGTTTACATTTTCATCCGTTTTGCTTATTTTTGATTCTATTCAGGTTTGGCTGGACGTGTAAGGCAAGTTGAAGAGCCCCCCTTCCCCTTGGTCCAGTGGTCTTGTTGGGGAGGGCGGATCCCCTGGTTTTTTTTCTGCCCTGATGCCGCCCTGTAAATTCATGATCACATGACCTTGGATATGGACGCAGTCCTGTCCGACTTTGTCCGTTCCACTGGAGCCGAACCAGGACTAGCCAGAGACCTGCTAGAGGGTGAGTTACAAGGCATTCTGGGGTAAAATAGATGGTTTTATGGCCAACTGCTAGGGAGAGGTATAAATTGAGCAGTGCACCTCCCAGTTAGAGCTGTTGGTTAGGTAAGGTATCATATAAAAGGAGGAAGTTAAATCCAGAAGAGACTCAACTCTTGTTGCCTAGCAGCAGCACAAGTTGCAGATAAGAATATGGGTTAAAAATGTAATGCACTGCAGTAGCTATACGGCAGTGAGAGACAAGACGTGCTCAAAATTCAAATATTTACTCAAGCAGTGGAATGTGCCAGTGGCCTTTACATAAGATAACAGTCGCTATGGTTTTGTTGACATATGGTAAATATTTAAAGTAATGATTGTTGAGCGGATCGGCTTTTTCTGTCAGGTTTGACTTGTCCTTTTCATTTGCAGGGAAGAACTGGGATCTCACCGCCGCCCTCAGTGACTTTGAACAGCTGCGACAGGTGCATGCTGGGAACCTGTCGTACTCTTTTGCTGAGGAGAGGACGTACCCAGCCCCGGAGAAGGAGATGGCCAGGGTGGGGCGGCCCCTTTTGCACCGTCACGAGGACGTGCTGCAAGGTGAGAACAATGGTAAGTGTAAAATAATATTTTGGGCATAATGTCACTTACTCACAACCACTTATCTGTTGTTGTCCTCTTGTTCTCTTCATTGTGATAAACTAGAACCCTCTCCTTTTTTTGTTTTGTTAATTCACTTTTTCTTTTTGTCAATTCTAAAGTCAGCCTTCCTTGTATACTTTCCAATTGTCCAATTTCTCTTTCCCACCCCTTCCCACAATTAACCTAAACTCCTCTTTTTTTTGTGATACCTCCCTCCGCAGCCACAGAGAAGCGTCTATCGAGAGGCATCTCCCATGCCAGCTCTACCATTGTGTCCCTGGCACGGTCACACGTCTCCAGTACTGGCAACTGTAGTAGTGAGCCCCTTCTGGACACGCCTTTGTGCACATTCCAGCTGCCCGATCTCACTGTGTACCGGGACGACTTCCGCGGCTTCATCGAGAGGGACCTCATTGAGCAATCTATGATGGTGGCCTTAGAGCACGCCGGTGAGTTTAACTGCACGGGTCCCACTGCTGCCACCATTTACAAATAAATGACTTTATTCACTTCTGAGGCAATCTTGTTAATTGTGTTGCGTAGATGACCGTCTACACCGTAGTTTCTCGGTACTACACGTGCGTTCTGAATTGTTTTTAGTGTGAATGAAACTGCGAGTGACTGTTCTGTTTACGTTAAGGCCGACTCAATTGGTGGACACGGGTGGGACCTAACTGTCAGAGTCTATTGCCATTGGCAACGAGTGGGGACGGAAACTGCCTGTTGCATGCAGCGTCATTGGGTGAGTGTCATAGCCTTTCAAACAAGATCCAAATCTAACGTGTTAGGTCATACTCTGCTATGTCAGTCAATGATGAGAGCTTCATTGTTAGCTGAAAGTAAGCCCTTGAATAATTGTGGTACACATTATAGCTAAGCGGCAGTGTCCTGCTGGAGAGGCTTAGCCCAGAGCAATTAATTAGGACCCAATTGAGGTGTAAGCGTTGTACGCAAAATGCCTTGTAATCCATCCTTAGAAATGGGGCTTTATTTGTGATATTCCTGAAGCTGAGGCCCATAATGGCAGTTTAGGCTAATTAAGAACAGAACTCCCACATCAAGCAACTTGCCTTTTGCCTTGAGTAAGGTTTGGATGTAACCACTGGTTTTCCTTTCTTTGGGATGGTGTTGTGTATACTATGTGCCTGTACGGCCTTGCAGGTATGTGGGGCTTTCATGACCGCGACCTGATGCTGCGGAAGTCTCTATATGCACTGATGGACCACGGCCAGGAGAGGGAGTCTCTGAGACGCAGGTGGAGGTGGCAGCAGACCATGCAGAATAAAGAGGTGGGGAATTCACTAGGATGGATCCATGTGAAACTTAGTCCAAGGGATTGTTTACAGTCCAAACTTCCATTTCAGTGTATTGAAGTGTGTGTGTGTCCACAGTCTGGTCTGGTGTACACAGAGGAGGAGTGGCAGAAGGAGTGGAATGAGCTGCTAAAATTGGCCTCCAGTGAACCTAGAATACACTACAGCACCAATGGCAGCAATGGGTAAGAATTGTCTCGGACACCTCTCACACGCATTATTTATGTTAAGTATGTATGCTATTATATTAAGTTTGAGGCATACCACATGCAGTTACGGCCCTTCATGAGCCTCTGTTTTGGAACAAAGACTTAAGATAGTAAGAGAGAAATGTTAGATAGTGGCTACCTATGTCACTTCCTGTGTGTTTCCTGATCTGACCCCGTTTGTTTCCTATGTGCAGGACGGAGTCATCAGAGGAGCCTGTGTACGAGAGTCTGGAGGAGTTCCACGTGTTCGTCCTGGCCCATGTCCTGAGGAGGCCCATAGTAGTGGTGGCAGACACCATGCTTAGGGACTCTGGAGGAGAGGGTAGGAAGACACATCCATAAGCTGTGCTTTATGAACTTTAGTGTTGTAATGGATTGTGATGTTTTATGCTAAACAGTATTCTCCTTCCCTTTCCAGCTTTTGCCCCCATCCCATTCGGAGGGATCTATCTGCCCCTGGAGGTGCCAGCTGCCAAGTGCCATCGCTCGCCCTTAGTACTGGCGTACGACCAGGCCCACTTCTCTGCCCTCGTCTCCATGGAGCAGAAGGGCGGCTCCAAAGAGCAAGGTAATGTTACGCAATCTTTATCAGCCTACTACAACACGCCAACACGTCTCATAGTGAAGTGGGCCACTTGAATAGACTACACCTCACCAAAGTGGAAATTAGAGGAACTGCACATCAATCATAGTCCCAAAATTGACTAACGTGTAAAAAAAAAAAAAAGATTATTTTTGGACATCAATGTGTTTCTAAAATGAAAAAGTCTGAGATTAGAGCTACCTGTGACATCTCTGATTCCTTTGTAATATTTGAAGGTTCGGTTTTGAATTCAAGTAATTCCCTTGACTGACACGGTGTTTGTTCATAAAATAACACTCACTTGACGTTCCGACTGAAGAGTAGCATTCTGATCTCACATCAGTCAAACACTGACGCTAAAGTTGGCTAGCTTGCTAGCTACTTCCAGACACAAATGAGAGAACACCTTCATCTGACCATTTTACTCACCCTAGAAGAGCTGGTTAGACTGTTCTCTTATCTAGAAGGGTTAGTGACTAACTGTCATACTGGCAACAATAAAAACATTTTTAGCCAGTCTTTACAGAAACATGTCAACTGGGTGTATGTCATTTGTAAATTCATCAATTATTCTGCATTCTGGGACTCTCAAACCAGAGTACTAATTGGGGTAGATTGCCAGTGTTTACGAACTCACCCCATGACCAACATCAAAGTACTCCTCCAAGACACGAATCTAGTATTTTCAGTTGCATTTTCTTAATGAGGCGTAGGAAAACTGAGGTGAAATTGGGTGTTACAGTCCCTCTTTAATTAGTACTTTGCATTAGTTGAATGACAATTGCTGGATGAAAGAATGCCTTTAATTTTACTTTGAACATTTTTGCTCTCTCTCCCTCACAGTTGTGATCCCTCTCACTGACTCAGAACACAAAATGTTGCCTGTACACTTTGCAGTGGACCCTGGGAAGGACTGGGAATGGGGCAAGGATGATGCGGACAATGTCATGTTGGCAAGGTATGACCCGAATCATTACACTTCAAATTGGGTCTGCATTACCCCCTCTAAAAACACACACACACACATACAGTCACTATGTCCTCATAGGACCTAGTATTCGTGGGTAGGGATTGACCCCTGCACCAGATTAGAGAAATGCTTGTCAGTGAGAGTGAGATTAGGACTAAATGCCTTCTATGATTGGAACAAGCGGAATACAGAAATAGCCTGAAATAAAAATAGCTGGATATTTATTCCATTGGATTAAGATTTGCTGTTGTGTTTCAATTGGAATGGTGTACAAAAATAACTTAAATGGAATTAATACAGTGCCTTCAGAAAGTATTCACTCTCCTTGATTTTTTCCCCCCACATTTTATAGTTACAGCCTGAATTTAAAATTGATTAAATTGAGGTTTTGTCTCTGGCCTACACACAATACCCCATAATGTCAAAGTGGAATTTTTTTAATTTTTTTTGACATTTTTACTAATTCATAAAAAATGAAAAGCTGAAATGTCTTGAGCCAGTAAATATTCAATCCCTTTTGGTATGGTAAGCCTAAATAAATTCAGGAGTAAAAGTCACATAAGTTGCAATAAGTGTTTTAACATGATTTTTGAATGACTACCTCATCTCAGTACCCCACACAGTACCCCCCCCCTCTCTGTAAGGTGTCTAAGTCGAGCAGTGAATTTCAAAAACAGATTCAACCACAAAGATCATGGAGGTTTTCCAATGCCTCGCAAAGAAAAGCACCTAATGGTAAATACATTTTTTTTAAATAAAAATAAGCAGACATTGAATACCCCTTTGAGCATGGTGAAGTTATTAATTACACTTCGGACGGTGTATCAGTGACTAAGATACACGCAGCCTTCCTAACGCCGTTGCCGGAGAAGAAGGAAACCGCTCAGGGATTTCACTATGAGGCCAATGGTGACTTTAAAACAGTTAAAGTTTAATGACTATGACAGAACTTCGGACTATAGTGATAGAACTCCACAATAGTGCTGAGCAGTTGGTCGTTTTGGTTTGATTATTAAAAATAATCACTTTTTTCAGTTTCGGTTATTTGGGTTGAATGCTGTAACACTGAATAAAACAATAAATAAAAGTCTCATGATGGTAGTGACTGTCCATTACTGCTTATAATTTATTAACCATAATTTATTCATATTACTTTAAAATATTTCAGTTCTGTATATTACATTTGTTTAATGGCTTTATTTATTTTTTTAGTTCTTCAAAGCAAATAAGGCATACTTTTATGACTGCTGTATACTGTATTTTCAGGTAGAGTTAACTAGCAAAGCAACAGCTGCTTTCTATGTCCCCTCACGATCAAGCATTCTTGTCTCTTCTGTAGCAGGCGTAAAAGAAACACAGACCGACAAGTAGATGTGCAATGATTTATGGTCATTGTAGTTTATTTCATTTAGAGGCGAAAGAAACACACACCTCTTTAGGCGAGGTGCTGGCTAGCGGAATAGAACACTTGAAAAATGAAAGGAGAGCCGCACACTCTAGGAGCTCAGATTAAATAATTGAATAACCTAATGTCCAACATTTTGACAGACAAGCTGTCTTCATCAGGGTATAATGACAAACACTGCAGGGTGACTAGTTTATATAGTGTCAAAGGACACACAGGTGTGTTAATTACCACATTTTAAGCACCAAAATATTTGTTTGCTGGAAACTAGAGCTCACTACTCCATCGCATAGTTCTGCGTGGATCGGATTTATCTCTAGAGAAACTGCAATGTGCACATTGAGCTCACAGGGGGATAAAAATGGATTTCAAATAATTGAACCAACATTGGTCAATTAGTTATTTAAAAGGAAAAATAACTTACATTTCATAAAATCTCTCAGCACTACTCCCCTCTACTAAACTAAATGGCAGAGTGAAAAGAAGGATGCCTGTACAGAATAAAAATATAGAATCAAATATTCCAAAATATGCATCCTGTTTGCAATAAGGCACTAAAGTAAAACTGCGAAGAAATTAACTTTGTCCTGAATTCGAAGTGTTATGTTTGGGGCGATCACAACACATCACTGAGTACCACTTCATATTTTCAAGCATGGTGGTGGCTGCGTCCTGTTATGGGTATGCTTGTCATCGGCAAGGACTATTGAGTTTTTTAGGCTAAAATTAAATGGAATCGAGCTAAGCACAGGCAAAATCCTAGAGGGAAACCTGCTTCAGTTTGCTTTCCAACAGACACTGGGAGACACATTCACCTTTTAGCAGGACAATAACCTAAAACACAAGGCCAAATATACACAGGCATTACTTACCAAGATGAAATTGAATGTTCCTGAGTGGCCAAGTTACAGTTTTGACTTAAATAGGCATGAATATATATGGCAAGACTTGAAAAGGGCTCTCTATCAATGATCAACAACCAATTTGACAGAGTTTGAAGAATACAATAATCTAGTATTTTACAATCCAGGTGTGCAAGGCTCTTAGAGACCTACCCAGAAAGACTCATGGATGTAATCGCTGCCAAAGATAATTCCAACATGTATTGACTCGGGTGTGAATACTTATTTCTGTATTTCATTTTCAATAAATTATCAAAGATTTCTAAAAACGTGTGGTATAACATTGAGGTATTGTGTGTAGATGGGTGCGATTATTTAATCCATTTTGAATTCAGGCTGAAACACAACAAAATGTGGAATAAGTCAAAGGGTATGAATACTTTCTGAAGGCACTGTACATAGTTTGTCTGAAAATGGATTATAGAAATATTTGTATGGGGGCATTAGTATTTCAGCTCTGCACAATTATGCATTCAGGTTGGCTACATTTCTGACACGGTATATTATTTATGCATTATGAAAGGTTACATAGTTTCAGCTGAGCCGTTTGGTGCTCAGGACTTGAACAGATGCCACGCCATTAGCCCAGTTTGAATAACCGACATGTTACCAGACATCACTTATGTAGCCTCGTTCTTATTTTCCTTTCTCTAAATGATGCATGTAATATTCTGGGAAGCAGCCTTTTCTCTAAATGTTTCACCCAACATGGTGTTACTGTTAGGGGCATGACGAGGTGATTTCACCCTCCGTTTGAACTTTGACCTGTCTCTCTTCCTCCCTCAGTGTGACCCTGTCCCTGGAGGCAAAGCTCCAGCTGCTACACAGCTACATGACTGTCACCTGGCTGCCCCTGCCCTGTGAGGTATCTTTTGTGTTCTCATTCACTAAGGGAGAATCCTAACTCTTAACACATTTCCCTCAGTCATGCATTGATGTCAATCGGAGACTAAGTGATAATTTGAGTTAAGTGCCGGTTTGGATTCAGCCCTGGTTGCAGATAATTTTGTAACAATAACTTACCTGAACACCCTCCCCCTTCAAATAGTTTCTGAATGTGAAGCTTAGATCATATGCTACCTACCTGGTTACGCATGTTGTAATGGATGATTCAATTGAAAACAGATTTGAGAGCTATTAAATGTAGATAAGCTATTTACAGTGTTACATAACTGTGTGGGTTTCTGTTATTAGGTGGGTTGTAATTTTCTGTTTTGATCTAGTCGGTAGTCATTTCCCCTCTGCTTCACAAATTCCATGTGAAAACAAACCACACATAAAATGACGTCACACTAAATGGTTTGAGTGGCCTTTTCGTGCATTCCAATCTAATGCCGGGGAGTTAGAAAGGAATCTCAACCTCATGGCAATTTCACCGTTAACCTCTAGTGAGAAGTAGCAATAGAAGGATCGCTGTTGAAGATCTGTGAGGTTTTCTTGGCCTTTCCAATAAAAACGAGGATGTTGGCGTTACCTTTAGCTCTTCGGTTGTCATGGTAATGGGGCTTGGCAGAGAGGACCGTTTTTATAACTGTCCATTGTGTGAACTAGTGTGACGTCTTCATTGTAGGTCACACCGTCTCCAATTATAGCGTGTACATTTTCCAATAGAATTTATAGAAATGGCAAAGAAGCTTTCTGAACTGAGTCATCTGTACCTCTCACTCCTGCTCTTAATCTCTCTGTTGCTTTCTGCGTCACTCACACCTGCTCCCTGTTTCTTTTTTAAATTCAATTTCTCTTCCCTATAATTCATCATTGGTGTGTCTGTTCTTTCAGCAGGCACCTTTGGCCCAGCCCGAGTCCCCCACCGCCTCTGCAGGAGAGGACGCCCGCACCCCTCCCGACTCAGGAGAATCCGACAAGGAGTCGGTCAGCAGCAGCTCCAACGGTGATGCAATGACGGCACCAGGGGCGGCCAGCGCAGGTAGTGTGTCGACCAAGAACAGCTCCTCCTCCTCCAGCTCGTCCAGTAACACCTCGGCAACATTGACGACGGGTACGGGGGCAAAGGAGAAGACCAAGAAGGAGAAAGACAAAGACAAGAAGAGAGCTGACTCTGTGGCCAACAAGCTGGGCAGCTTCGGCAAGAGCCTGGGCAGCAAGCTGAAAAAGAACGTGGGCGGGCTGATGACGGGGAAGAATGCAGGAGGAGGCGGGGCCAAGCAGGAGGGCACAGAGAAGAAGAAAAGTTCGCTGAGGGGGCGGAAGGGCAGCAAGGACAGCTCGCCTTCGGCCCATGCCTCCGAGGACTCTGGGAAGGGCTCGCCGTCATCGGGCAGCGAGCGTCAGAATGGCACAGGCAGCGGAAGCAGAGAGTGTGACCCATATAAGTACAGTGCCGACGTGAAGGCGAGCCTGGGCATCCTGCGGGCGGCCATGCAGGGCGAGAGGAAGTTCATCTTTGCTGGCCTGCTCACCACCAGCAACCGCCAGCCCTTCCAGGAGGAGATGATCCAGCGCTACCTGTCTGACGCTGAGGAGCGCTTCCGGGTAGAGCAGGAGCAGCAGCGGAGAGAGGCAGAGCGGAAAGGAAGCACCAACGGCATCCAGCAGCCCAAGAAGGAGGCAACGATTGGCACAGAGGTGGGCTACCGCACTTATGAACCAAAAGAAGAGCCGGCTGAGAGCTCACCGCCCACATTCAACCACCTCAAGTCGTCTTCGTTCAGCCCCTCGCTCTACTCTGGCGTGGTGCCCATCCCCCGGCCAACCTTCATGGATCAGCCACCCTCCCCGGCCCCCGTCCCGCTTACTCAGCACCCACACATGCACGGCTACATGGAGACGCGGCGCCAGCTTGCAGGTGGCTCCCCAGCCTCGTCTTATCCTGGTCTGCCTTCCTACGCCACCCTCCCCCGCCACTGCCCCATGGCGCAGGGCCCCCCTCACCCCCAGTACCACCCCCCGCAGGCACCGGTACCCCTCAGCCCCTTTCGCCTCATCCCCTCTTCTTTCACACCCTCATACCTCCCCGAGCACGACCCTCCAGACTACCCCACCTCAGAGCCTGTAAGCGGGGGCTACGCTAACGGATTCCGGGACGTGCGCTCTGGCCTGGATGTTCCTCGCAGCGGACCTCTCCCGGTCAGGCACTACTCCCTGGGCAGCGCCGGAGGCCTGTCTAGCCTCCAGTCCAGCCGCTGCCGGACGCCAAGCTGCAACTACTACGGACACCCCGAGACGGGCAACTACTGCTCCTGCTGCTACCGAGAGGAGCTGAAGAGGAGGGAAACGGAGCCGGCCATCCACAGGTTCTGAACGAACGCACGGACTGACCAGAACTGGCTTTGTGGCCACCAACCACAAGGAAACTGATGGATGAGGTTTCCTGCTATAGGACGATACAGATCCTGGCCCTCTCCTCGCATCACTTCCTTCTCTAAAGTTAACACTGTGTGTGGAGACCGTCCTGGACAGGATCGGTACAGTGACTGGAGAGAAGGTGGCTGGCGGCTGCTGCGGCGGGCGTTAGACAATAGGACTGTGCACTTCTCTTACATTTGCTGTGGCTCTTATGCAGGCTGTGTGTGTGTGTGTGTGTGTGTGTGTGTGTGTGTGTGTGTGTGTGTGTGTGTGTGTGTGTGTGTGTGTGTGTGTGTGTGTGTGTGTGTGTGTGGTGAGAGTGAGAACTGCAGGCTCTCCTCCGCTTTGTCCCCTCGTCACCTCGCAACTGTCTCCTCCTGGTGGAGAGAATGTATACGGCAGGCGATACACGCACTCTTACGTCCACATTACACACACAAACTAACACTGCACAAGCACAACCTGAAACTTCTTGATTATCACTCCTCTATATGTGGAGACAACCTATATTTGGCCCTGTAAATTGATGGTATTTTAACATATGAATCAGCCCTTCGATGTCTTGTTAGTCTATTCAACCAGAGGGTTAGAGATGTATGCAGACGGACTAGCCTAGGGCATTACTGTTTACCGGGTGCTCATGTATGACTTGGGAATGAACGGAGCTCTTTCCTGATGAGTAGTTGGGTTTCTTTTGCGTTGGTCCTCGCTCTTGTAATGCAAATTGAAACTACAGTATTATGTTACAGTAGTTGCTGTTCTGTGGGCTGCAATGGTGCTGCTAACGTTCCAGAATGCAACAGACCCCCTCTATACATGTTCATCTCAAATATAAACAGGCAAACAGATAGCCCTATCCACCCTTAAGATGCCTTTTATGGCAAAGTAACCATCCAATCTAAATTCACCATTGTGTCCAAACCATATTGTGTCCAGATGTCAGTCAACTTCTACCATTTTTAGATGTCTCCCAGTATCAATTATAGAACAAACATGGCAGAGTACTGTGGTAGATATTCCGAATGACTAATATACAGTATTTAATAAGGTTGCTAGAATCTTACTGTTCCTGACTTGTTTTCGTCATTTTATATCCATCATGAAAATGAGGCATTTCGATAATATGCTGGTACATTTAGGGTCATCCAACACTACTAAACCGGAATTCAAAACACAAACTCCCCTCGCATTTTCAGCTCGACCTCAAGGTAATCAGTATATGCTAAACTGATAAACGTTCACATTTTGGTTGAAAAAGACACTGTCCATTGTAACATTCATTGTCCACTTACATTGTAACTGTCAATTAGTCTCTGCTTCTCTTGTGGCTGAGAAAGGTAACAAGTATTTTCTGGAAACTCGTCCATAGGGCTGTGTTACTTTGGTCTAAATATTCATGTAATTTTTCGTGAATACCTACTTATGGCAAACCCCAAATTCCTGACATGGACACCCCATTGATCCGATTCAAAACAAGTTGGATTATTCAACCCAACTCCCCTTCAAGTCCTATTGAGGGCATTGTGTTGATTCCAAACAAGTGACTGACCCCTGTCGCTTAACCTCTTTCTGCACAAATTCAAGCACTTTCCTAATGTCCGTAGACATTTTGTTACCGTTTTGAAGGTATCTGACTGTTATGTTGTCCTTAGGTCATGTCAGAACTGTAGACACTGCCACCTCTACTTGCGGGAGGGCAGATGCATGGGCTAGAACCCCTTCTCTAAGGATTCAGTTACCATGGGTACAGCTTTTTGGTGCCAGTGTTGTGGTTTAACTCTATTTCCTAGTTGCCTTTTTCAGTCTCTTGTTCTTGTGGCATTACAGTCTTGTTTGTATGTTTTACAAAATGTGCATCAGGTGTACACTACTCGTTTTTGCTGCAGTTTCTCTTCTGGTATTTTTGTACCCTACTCAGTGTAAAGCCCCTGTTTTCATTATTTAAATTTTGCACCCAGACATGGAGTCATTGTTCGAAGATCATAACAAAGCGATTTAGAGATCAAATGTAAAAAAATATATATAAATAATAATTCTGGAGATTGGAACATATCAAATTTTTTAGATACTGTCTTGGTCTCATGTTACTCTCAATGATTTGCAGATTAGGAATAGATTTTTTTTCTCATCACCAATGTATTAACACTTTCTCATCCAAGCCGTGTTATTACCAATGAGCCATGTAGACTCATGAGGAAGACAGGGGTGGTTCTGGGGGGGTGGCCAGGGGGGGCCAGTGCCCCTGTGACAACAATTTTGGACCCCCTTGTGGCCCCCCCTAAATGTGGAGTATGAAATTATTTTGACATAGCAAAAATTAGTTATCGTTCTTTTTATACATCCGTTATTAGACAGTGGCAACGCGGAACACTAATGATTATGAACATGGTCTTTTGCCTGCTAATGCCTGTAATGCAGTGAAGAAAACGATATGACAACAATAACGTCTAATGTAACTGGCCCCTCTAACAGTACAACTGGCCCCAGCTTGGCCCCCCCAGTTGAAATGGTGTAGAACCGCCACTGGAAGAAGACCAATCTTCCTGACTTGATAAACAACATTCGTTTAGTCTTTTCACTTGAAGCACAATGGTGTGAGAATATCTGTATGCAATTCACTGCCTTGCCCAATGGATGGCGCTCTTGTGTTTGTTCAGTGTTCCTGGAAGTTTCCATGCCCTACTTAACCAAAAATACAAAAGAGAACAATTTAAGGGTACTAAGATTTGAGTTTATTTCCAAAAATACAATTTGCCAAGGGTATGAGGGACTTTAAGTAACATTTGTCTTTTGAGAGGTAGTTCAAACATGCGGCTCAAAATAGTCACCCTTCAAGGGATGCTCCATGACTTCGAGGTGGCATGTGCATCTTGAATTGGAACCAACCATTCCCCACAATACCATTATGCTATATCCAAAACAATATTACTCTGTGTGTGTGTGTGTGCGCGCGCTTACGCTGTATGAAATCTTTTTGCAACAAAAAAATTGCAGCTCATAAGGCACAAACAAGAGGTCATCTTTAATGGAAAGATGATGGCTAACTAAGAAATGGGTGTATGTGTGCTTTCTCCTCTCAATGTAATAATATTAGCTTACGTCAACAATTTTTTTATTTTAAGAATTGGATGGCTTACAGACAACATCTTGAACATTTTGACTTATAGACTGCAAACATTTTTGTATAAAAAAAAAACAAATGACAGTGAGGTTGTATATGTTGAAGTTATTTTTGTAAACCCAAAGTTTTACAATGTTTTTAAAGATAATCTATATTGACGGATGCTAAAATGAGTGGAATATAAGCTTGTAATAGCCTGGGTTTATGGAGGAGTCAGTATTCACCAGAATGGACAGTTTGGCTGTCAAGGTTGATCACAAAAGAGCCTCCTAAACTCAAAGGTTTCTCATTAGCAAACTAGTTTCCTCATTGCTGACCTGACAATATGATTTGAGAATATATATTTATAGTAAGATTTTTTTTCTTCCGAAGTTTCCTTTTGGAATGTTTAGTTGAGAAACTTTTAGTATGTTATGTGTCAAGCAGACTGGCTTTTATTTGTTTGTTTTATTTGAATTTTACGTGTGTTCATTTTTGTTTCTCACCACCAATCCATGCAATGCTAACACATTACGGTAATGATTCAATACTTGATTGTTGGTGTTTTCAACTTATGCTCTTGCTGCAATCCCTCTCTAGGAATAAGATGGCTTTGAATTTGTTTTACAAAGTAACTGACCCATTATTTTTATATTGTACATTTTCTCTCATTTCTATGGGACAGAATAGTCATCAGCAACATGAACATGGGAAACTTTAGTTGCATGGAACTGGAACTGTTGCATGTAAATTACTCCATTTAACCAAATTTGTGCATTATTTTGAGCTGATTTGGGCTGTCCTGGTTTTTTGACCTGTTTTTTAATTTTATTTTCTCTTTTCATGTTTGGAGAGGAGAGGCTGTGACAGTGCAATCTGGATGGAAAGAACATCTGATTTATTTTTATTTTTTTTGCACTGTTTGAATAAATTCTCATTTGTATTTCAACAACATGGTGGCAATCCAAATGTTTTACTCTGTTTCTGACTGTTTTTGGGGGGGTTACAAATGTAGGTGTTCCAGAGATGTATAGAAAAGGGATCGTCTGTTTTTCAATGTACTCATTGGATGTACAATGTTGGATGAAAGGTGAGAATTGGTATTATCTTGATCTAAGGATGATGTAATTGTGACACCATTGATTTCAAATCTTTCGTGGCCAGAATACGTAAACATAAATGGTACCGTTCGTCCATTACATTTATCGATCATCTGACCAAATGACACCAGATTTGAGTTCTGGGTTAACTGCGATTTACATTGTTAGAATCAATGTGTACATCGATTCATCTACATCTGATGCCAGCCAGTAGATATAAATGTTCAAAACTATTGTATTATATTGTCCAATTATCAATTGTGTTGAAACACTCAAGTCTCTCTCTCGCTTGGTTGATTAAACAGCAAAAGCTGTTTTTACGTATTAGAAACAACTTGTTACAACATTACACATTAGAAGTAACTTTCACTCAGATGATGCAGCTGGCAGTGTCCTGAAGCTGTTCTATGTATTAGAGAAATTGGAGACCCTTATGTAATATTGAATAGGGTCCCATGTGGTAGAACGAGGTTTGGATTTATAACTCGTTCACAAGGACACGGTCTCCCCACCTGGCTGTTAGGAGGGACAGACTGTACTTTATCCATTTTAGAATTTCTATTTGCTCATCGAAAGGAATTTCTTCAGTACATTCCCGCTGGAATATTCTTCCAATAGCATTTATCTGCATTACTGCAGTACTACCTTTCTACATTGTCAGTTCAGATGACAGAGCAGCCGTACCTCAGACGTTTATCATTTATCAAAGGATCAACTGCAGGTACTGTATCATTCATATCCATCACTTGCCTGTGTTAAGACTAACCTACAAATGGGTGCCTTTTTTAGGGCTTTTATCTTGTAGGTAGTTTACTACTGGTAATTTATTTAGATTTTGAAATAGTATTTTTTCTTTGATTGCTTCTGTGCTCTTTAAGCCTAGTCATCCTCATGGTATTTCCTTGTTTACATTGTTGCTTCCATTCTCGTTTGAAATTCTCAAGGTAGGCGAAAGGTTGAACCCTTAGTGACAATGCCATTTTACAGAATACTACAAATGCAGCATCCAGTTCATTCTGCATTAGTAACATGGGTATAATGATTTACAACTATTTTATAAGCATGTATGATCCTGTAAAATGTTATAGGGCTGTTGATGTTAAGTATCTATATTGAAGTTAACAATGGGACAACACTATCACGTTTTTATTTCTGCACCTCAGGCTGTTTTCGATAGTTCTAATTTCGGTGAATCAGTTTGTCAATTAAAAATGACTTAATGTAATATTGGAGGCAAAACACTTGAATTTAGAAATATATTTGCATCTGTGTATAGGCCTGTATTCAACAACCTATTAAACGGCCCATTTGAACCATCTCCATTTCCATAAAACTAGGCCTACTTCAAAAGCTCTACATACTGTCTGCCTCACCTTTCCTAAATTACAGCGTTCTTCATTGTCCTGAAGAACTGAACTGCTTTAGTCTCAGTGCTGTGACACCTCGTTCAACTAACCAAGACCTTGATTACCTGAATAAGGTGGCTTAATTTGCAGGGCCATTATAGAAGTACAAACTGCTGGTGAAAAATTGGGATCCTATTAGATGCTTTTTACACTGCTGGCCCTTTAAGAGGCTGTACTGCACTTGCTTTTTTCACTGGTGTGTCATTTTAACTATGGCGAGGGAATCAACAAATGGAAAAGGAAAGGGTACAAGCAGTGGTAAACATTTCTTCCACATTCCAGTGACTAACAACTATAGGCAATATTCCTGACAGGCGGTACATTTATGTGGGGCGTGCACTACACGGTAGCCTACATACATGGATTCTTTCGGCAATGATAACCGTGAAAGAAACGAAATTAGTTTTCTGATTCACAGAGACTACCTCTGTTCTCGAAACCGGTGATGCAGGGTATCGCTGACATTCGAAGAAAGTGGACCGTTTCTTATGTTTTCCTGATACAGACATGGAGCGATTAAAGGCCCCTTTTCTTCTCGCTATCGAAAAAAACGTAAATTAACTAAGGTCTACTTTCTATATTTCGTTCCCGAGAGAGTTGAGTATTGGACGTCAAAATGTTAACTGGATCCAAAACCACGTTCAAAGTGAGACAAATGGTCCCAGATATAAAGGTAGGCTTTCCACTCAATGTTTTAATATTCTGTTAGATTTGTTTCGTGTTCTGAAAGGTAGCTTGCCGTGGGTCAACTTTTTAGCTACCAATGAGAAGAATAAACTGAAATACTTTGTTCCATCATTGGTGAACTATATAAACAGATGTAGAGGCCACCTAGATATCTTGCTGTGTTCAGAAAGGTTAGTTACAATGTGTTCAACTAATTCGTCAATGTATCGAATTCTATGAAGCATTGTAAGACGTATTACTTGTGGAAACAGTTTAATGGTTTGATGCCCTTCAGTCTGTCTGTGGAATGTAGGTTTTTTATTCTTACTGTCTGGGACTAAGGGGGTTGTTTTGTTTTTATACAGCATCCAAAAGAAGCTGTCCATCGTAGCATTCTTTGTTTTATGCACTAGGTTTCTGTATGGTGAAGAGGCACATGTGCACTGATTAATTTTGCCTGCTTGGATTCTATTAATTATTAATTATTATCCATACCAAACGATGGCATGTGCAATGAATGCCCATATGGTTAATAGGGATTTAGAGCTGGTGGACTAAACTTAACTTAAACCCTACAGACAGTGTACAGTTGCATACTGTACAGTATTATATGAGAAGAATGAAATGTGGGAATATGAATTGACTAGACAAGTGGGATTAGCCTACATATTCAAGACCTTGGATCATTAGGCATAGAGTGATGCCTGTTTTCTTAAATAACTTCTAACTACTCTTCAGCAGCACCTCTTGATTCTAAACTTGGGTGGCCAGGAAGCAATCATCCAGGAAGCTGCTACCATCACACACTTTATCACTAAAGGCATATATATATATTTATTTATTTATATATATATATATATATATATATATATATATATATATATATTTATATTTATTTATTTATATATATATTTATTTATTTATTTTGAACCTGAGACCTGTGGTTTCTTAACATTCAGGTTTATTTCTGAGATCTTTCATCATGTGTTGTGGCCTTGAATTTTTGTTGTTGTTGCACAGAACACATTGTGGTGTAGCTCTGGATGGGTCTGTCTACACTGTTGATGCCTTCAACTCTGTTATACCACCACAAAGGGATCAACCTTTTACCTACAGTATGTCAGTGAACATGCTTTATCACGCCCGTCTTTGGGAAAAGTATTTTGTAAAGGCAGCAGCCATGCAGATTTACAGAGATACAAGAGATTTGGACATCATTGCATGGAAGACGGTGTCTGTGTGAACACATTCGGGGCGAGGGACATGTCTATAAGCAATTAAAACCAATCTAAATCGAACAAACTTGGTGAAAATTGGTCGACTGATTTATTACAGTGATGGTCAGAGCCTAGATATTTCCTTAGAATTTTAAATTTGATGCTAGTGTGTTGGTGCGCTCTGTGCTGCTTAGCTCTTCCTCCACGCTTATTCTGAGAAGCCGCAGGGGGAAACGATAACGGATGCCTCAACTCCACCCTCAGGCGTTGCTGCTCACATGTTGCGCTAATCACCCCCACTCCACATCTGACTGTTGCCATGGAAACGACAGCCTGAGGTGCAGGAGGTTTTGAATTTGATTATGAATGTAAGTACCCAATAGAAATAGCAGTTTCTTTTAGCCATTTTGAAAATATACGCTTGCAATGTGGCTGCAGATAAACATATGGTGATGTCCTGAATATTACACACCTACACACTCTGGTTTCACTTCCACTAACCTGTTGAGGTTTAGAAATGCACCGAATAGAAATGAGGAATGAGTTGACTATGGATCTGAAACCTTTGTCGTGCACATTTTGTATTTAATAAGTAGGCTGCAGTTGGTCCCAATACTGAACCAAGTTACATTTGTGGAATAAGTGTTGTAACTCTTGTGTATGTAGACTATGTACAGTAATACCAAATGAGTTACCATTGAGAAATGACATAAGGTTAAGCAAAGTCCTGCCATCCATTTCACATCACATGCAGACTGGTTGGGTTATAAGGAGGTTTGCATGTTACTGTTCATAATTACAGTCCAGGCTTGTTGTTTTCTCCTACTCTGTCTTTCCCCTCCCTTGAGTTGTTCACATGCTGGCTCCTCAGCTAGCTAGAATCTGGAAGCAGTCAGTCAACCACACAACACAATGCAAGTGCCACAGTAGTGAAAATGTCAGAGGGCTCAGCTCTATTCAGAGTGGCTGGAGATCCATGAGGGCTCAGCTCTATTCAGAGTGGCTGGAGATCCATGAGGGCTCAGCTCTATTCAGAGTGGCTGGAGATCCATGAGGGCTCATAAGAGAGAGCCAAAATGGTATTCACACGCCTGGTCCCATCGGGCCAAGGCCTCCGATCCTGAAACAAGCTATTGAACTGGCGGTGCTTCCCATGCGGAAACGGAACAAAACAATGTCGTCTCGCATTAGTAAACAAGATGTATGCTTGTTTTCAAGGATTTATTGATCGTACGTTGGGTGATTATTAACCAATACTGCGATCCCCCAAGGGAAGCGTGAAATAAGGACGGTAGCCTGTTGCTGTCCATTTCAAGTGTCTAGAATGTTTTGGACAACACCCAATGTGGGAGTTGTATGTTTTATGAGTTGCTAGAGTCACAAATGTTTGTTAAACAAGAAGCGCATTTAAAACACGAGTTATTGGAACCTGTCCTGTTATTACAGTCTACAAATAGACATACTTAAGCTATGAACTGACACATGCACAAACAGTGACAAATAGAAGCTTGAAATACATACATACATACCACCACACACACCCTCTGACACACACGTGCCACACACACACACCCTCTGATTGAACTTTGAACCCTCCTTACACAGCGAGTGCATCATATACAAACCGTTTCCTTCAAACTAGATAATACACAGTTGAATTTAGAGGGATATAGAAGAGGATTAGAATGCAAAATGTCTCACCATGAACAACGACTCATTTGGACGATCATTAAGGGCAGTTAATGAGTGTTTGTTGCAGACCAAGTCTGTGCTGAGGTCGTTATAATGATATAAGGCCAAGACGCCATAGGCATTACTATAAATAGTCCCTCTACCTTCATTTATATGGAGAGTAGTGTGCACATTAGATTCCATAGGGAGAGTTATAGTACTGCTTCTGCAGGCTGTAGAGTAAGCAAGTGGCTCAAAGCTGCATTTTAAGCAGGGCAAGTGGATAATAGCAAATGAATTTACAATTCATTAAAACATTCATATTTTCTCCTATATGTTTAAATCACTTTCCTTCCTTGTCTTTTGTACATTCCGAGGTGGAATTCTCAGTAGTCTATTCCAGTGTGGGATCTCTTTCATTGTTTTGTCTTTGGGGTTTTGTTCTCTCTGTATAATAAAGTGTTTGATGTGACTATTTCTGTTGTAGGAAATGTATTACACTGACCTAGATGCTCCTTGAAAGCAAAAGAAATGAGGCAGCGTTAAAGCAAAGCCACGGCTCATGGCTAGACAGAAACGGTTTCGGGTTTCAGGACGACTTTTGTCTGGTTTATGTTTCAGGAGTTGCTCCAAATGGGGCAAGAGGTAAAACACTTCAAAGCGAGTCCATGTTTAGAGAAAAGACCCAACATCCTTGTTTACATTTTTAGAGCCCCTACGACAATGCCACAAACCTGCTTATTAATGAGAGGAAATGGACAATACCACATAAACCAACAGGCTAACCTCCCTCAACAGCAGCACCACATGTTAAAACAGTGTGTTTTAACGAACTAGTAAAAATGAAACTACCTGAGCTACACACAGGCCCCTTGTTGGTGAGGGACGTTGTTCAACCCTACAGTGTGAGGTTTATGTGGTGTTGGACTGCCACTTTCCTTCCACCAGTAAGTTTGGTCTATTTCAGGGCAGAGGAGGTATGTTCTCCTCTGCAGAAGAAGTCTGGTCGCAGTGACAAGGGGAAGCCATGAGCAATGGAAACTGCAATGGGCCTTGGCTGCACTCCCTGAGGAGAAAAGGAAGGAGGGCAGGAGGGAGGGAAAGAGTGATCGAGTAGTACACACACAGAAGCCAGATACTTAAGGGAGAGTCAAGGAGTGAAACATCAGCAGAAACAGAGCCTGGACATGTGGTTATTCATTTTGGGGGGTGAATTGGATTTAGGACTCTAATTTTGGATTTTTCCTCTCCCTCACCGATTTAGGGTTCCAGTCATTTTCGTCTAGACAGCTTCACCTCAGCCTTCTCTCCTATCTAATCTACCTGCTGACTTGTTCAACCTTTGTCTAGTGCAGTTACGCTTCATGCTATGACACATTTTGTTGTAGTTTATTTGATGGGCTTTCACTCTATTCTTCCTCAGCCTCCAATGTAGTTTTATCTGGTGGAGCAGTTTGGAGAATTTCTGCTGTTGGAATCCAAATATGTTTACTGAACTTCGGAATATAACACAATACCAAGGCACAGAAACAGAGTTTGTTAATATTGGTAACTACCAAAAGGGTTGATGCAAGGAACTGAGTTTCAGATAAAAAATAAATAAAAAAATCTAAATATCAAAATAAGTTCAGAAAAAGAGCAAGGAATGCAGTTGTGGGTGTTTGAGTTATAAATGTGGAATTGGTGCTGAAACCATGGAAAAACGTATGAGTTGAAAAGCCAGAAGAAAACAAAAAAGAACAATGGTCTGCTGGCGAGCAGAAACCAAGAACGTTGTAAAGTTTTAGTGTTCTCCCTTGTAATTTAAAAACTGGCTTGTTTATCCACCATGCCCTTCTGCTAACTCAGGTCTTGGGTGGAGGATTGAGTCAATAAAATTGGTGGAACAATAACCCTGTCCAGGATGTCTTGATATGACCCAGGACTTCATCTTCTGTTTTGAGAAAGTCAGGACTGTTAGCCCATTTCTGAGGTTTTTGTTAGGGGGGTTGGCAGGTTGGGGTTCTCTCACACTAACTGCAGCCAATAAATTTGGAAAATTGATTAACCACATGACTTCACTTGAGAATTGGCACTTGTTTTCTGAGGCAAGAATTTAAAAGCTGTGTGATTTGATGATGGGAACGAAGATGAAAACCAATACTACTATTGCTCAGATGTGCAAGTTCTGTTATAGTTATTGTTGACAAGTTTCTCAAGCTCCATATTCTCTAGCATTTTCAGCCACTTGAGTATTCTGCTAACATTAGCATGACGCTAGCATATTATGCTAGCATCATGCTAATGTTAGCAGAGTGCTCTTGAGTTTAGGCCTCTGTTGACATGGTCAGTTGGGCATATGCATTTCACAGACAAGGCAAACAGCTATGCTATGAATGAGTGGACCTTACAACCTGTTTAAGGAGCAAAGGTTATCTTTGTTTAACATTCTCGTGAGGTTTTAGCCACTGTCAATCTAAAGGAAACCAGAAGTGTCATACGTTCTCATTAGCATGTTAGCACACAGTTCACTTCACCTCTACATTGTGTGTCACAATAATTATTGTAGCCTAAGAGTATTTGTCACACATTATAGTAAGTTGTTTTTAATTCGCAAGCAAAAATGTAACATGTTTGTGAATAGTGGCCTTGTAGGCAATGAAGAATTGCTGAGTGAGTAGTCAGTACCATAAAGATTTATTGTATACTTTGACCTCAGTCCAAAGCAATTTCCATGTTTCTATACTGGACCCCCAGAGAGGTCATTACCAGAACAAACAGTTCAGTTGTCAATGCCCAGGCCTATGTCTTGTGCATTGTGTGATTTCTACCCTATGTAAATTGTCTTCTGTGGTGGGTGGGAGCTCAGGCTAAATGGGTCCATATGTGCTAGCAGCTAGCCAGTAGTCCGGTAATAGCAACCTGTGGTTCTATGGGATTGGATTATGCCGCTAGCAGAACAGCCTGGAGTACTTTGAGACCGCATCAAATCATACAGTACAGAGATAAACAACTAATAAAACATGGAAACTGAGAGTCATCATGGAGCATTGTGGGATTGGATATGGTTTTGGGGAATGTGGTCAATAAGAAAATCTTGAGTTGAAGCAAAATCACATTAGTGTTTGTTCTCTTATTACTTTTGATGGGGTGCAGTAATAACACCAGGCCTGTTCTCTGTTCCCCCCCGCAGGAGAGGATGCTGAGTCACAGTGGTGTCAACGCACGGGGGAGAGATATGTTTGGACTTCGCTGCTTACCAGGTAAGACCCAGAATGAAGAGCACTGATGAATATGAGGCTAGTTCCATGTGACAAATACAGTAGCTGTACGCGTATCATAACATGTGGGTCTGAAAACACAGCGTCAGCCACATCTCTTTAGGCAAGTCCATCTTTTGAAACGGCACCCATCTGTATCTCTGTTTTCTTACTAAATCCTAGTGCTAAGCTACTGTAATGTAGCCTCTGAGAACAGGGTGTCTGTGTGCTGTGGAGAGCTGTGCTACAGGCCCCTGCCGCTGGTCATAATCTCAGTTTCAGCAGCACGCCGCAGCAGGAGCTTTCCAACTGGAATGTTGGCAGGCCAGGGCCCCTCCAGAGCCAAGCTAATCTCTAACGATTCATATCAGCAGTTATTCACAGCACCTCTGTGAGAGCAGAGTGTGTGTTTCCTTGTCCCTTTCACTTTCAGCTCTCACTTCCACCTTGTACCGCTGACCTAGACACAGCCCTCCCCGTCCCTCCTCCCTCACTTCCCACTTCATTCACTTTTTCTGTCTGATTCAGAAACTGTTTTTATCTCATTCTTTCCAGACTCTCCCAGTTTGTCTGAGGGTCACTGTGGTCCCATTCTGAGTTGTTTTTGTTGCCGTGTGACTGTGAAATTCTGTCCGTCTGTCTTTCTTTCTCTCCGGCTCTCACATCCCTCTTCTTCCCTTTCTCTGACCAATTTCCTATGTCCTGCCGTGGCAGATTTGAAACACATCTGGTCATGGAAATCTGCCTCACATTAAGGCAGAAATGATTCATCCGAATTGGAAACACTGTCATAGTTTCTGCGAAAGAATTCTCTCATGAAAGGAAACGGACTTTCAGCTCCGAAAAATGTGCTACACACACTTTCACAGATGCACCACGCAAGGGAATGGGGTATCTGTGGAAGCAAACTGGGTGAAAGGGCTCACTTTGCAGCATCCCACAGACACACAGACAGTCGGAACAGTCCCAGGCCTCAGTGTACTGTATACTATACAACCCTGCGTGCCATTCATCACATTCTCAGATAACATTCGGACACAGGACAGGGGAAACCAGAGCGGGCTCCAGGGGGTGAATGGGTCAGGGCAGCACAAACCGCTATGGGTGGATAGATAGATAGCTGGTGTACCTTTTGAATGTGAGGGGCCTACTGTAGATCCACATACAAAGCCAAGTGGAAAGGACCCTCCTCAGAGCATAACCACAATCCCCTGATCCATGCGCTTATGTTACACTGGATTTGGTTTGGTGTCAATCATTGGACTGTCACTGCTGGCCTTGCTGAGTGACAAGAGAAGAGCAGGTCAATATCTCTGAAGAATATACAATTGTATGCTTTATGAGCTCATTTTGGATAGCACACTAACTACCTAAAGAAGTTTATTTCACCTTTATTTAACCAGGTAGGCAAGTTGAGAACAAGTTCTCATTTACAATTGCGACCTGGCCAAGATAAAGCAAGCAGTTCGACAACATACAACAACACAGAGTTACACATGGAGTAAAACAAACATACAGTCAATAATACAGTAGAAAAATAAGTCTATATACAATGTGAGCAAATGAGGTGAGATAAGGGAGGTAAAGGCAAAAAGGCCATGGTGGCAAAGTAAGTACAATATAGCAAGGAAAACACTGGAATGGTAGATTTGTAGTAGAAGAAAGTGCAAAGGAGAAATAGAAATAATGGAGTGCAAAGGAGCAAAATAAATAAATACAGTAGGGGAAGAGGTAGTTGTTTGGGTTAAATTATAGATGGGCTATGTACAGGTGCAGTGATCTGTGAGCTGCTCTGACAGCTGGTGCTTAAAGCTAGTGAGGGAGATAAGTGTTTCCAGTTTCAGAGATTGTTGTAGTTCGTTCCAGACATTAGCAGCAGAGAACTGGAAGGAGAGACGGTCAAAGGAGGAATTGGCTTTGGGGGTGACCAGAGAGATATACCTGCTGGAGCGCGTGCTACAGGTGGGTGCTGCTATGGTGACCAGTGAGCGGAGATATGGGGAGACTTTACCTAGCAGGGTCTTGTAGATGACCTGGAGCCAGTGGGTTTGGCGACGAGTATGAAGCGAGGGCCAGCCAACAAGAGCGTACAGGTCGCAGTGGTGGGTAGTATATGGGGCTTTGGTGACAAAACGGATGGCACTGTGATATACTGCATCCAGTTTGTTGAGTAAGGTATTGGAGGCTATTTTGTAAATGACATCGCCGAAGTCGAGGATCGGTAGGCTGGTCAGTTTTACGAGGGTATGTTTGGCAGCATGAGTGAAGGATGCTTTGTTGCGAAATAGGAAGCCAATTCTAGATTTAACTTTGAATTGGAGATGTTTGATGTGAGTCTGGAAGGAGAGTTTACAGTCTAACCAGACACCTAGGTATTTGTAGTTGTCCACATATTCTAAGTCAGAACCGTCCAGAGTAGTGATGCTGGACAGGCGGGCAGGTGCAGGCAGCGATCGGTTGAAGAGCATGCATTTAGTTTTACTTGTATTTAAGAGCAGTTGGAGGCCACGGAAGGAGAGTTGTATGGCATTGAAGCTCGTCTGGAGGGTTGTTAACACTGTGTCCAAAGAAGGGCCAGAAGTATACAGAATGGTGTCGTCTGCGTAGAGGTGGATCAGAGACTTACCAGCAGCAAGAGCGACATCATTGATGTATACAGAGAAAAGAGTTGGCCCAATAATTGAACCCTGTGGCACCCCCATAGAGACAACCAGAGGCCCGGACAACAGGCCCTCCGATTTGACACACTGAACTCTATCAGAGAAGTAGTTGGTGAACTAGGCGAGGCAATCATTTGAGAAGCCAAGGCTATTGAGTCTGCCGATGAGGATGTGGTGATTGACAGAGTCGAAAGCTTTGGCCAGGTCAATGAATACGGCAGCACAGTATTGTTTCTTATCGATGCCGGTTACGATATCGTTTAGGACCTTGAGCGTGGCTGAGGTGCACCCATGACCAGCTCTGAAACCAGATTGCATAGCGGAGAAGGTGCGGTAGGATTCGAAATGGTCGGTAATCTGTTTGTTGACTTGGCTTTCGAAGACCTTAGAAAGGCAGGGTAGGATAGATATAGGTCTGTAGCAGTTTGGGTCAAGAGTGTCCCCTCTCTTTGGGAATCTCAGACGACATGAAAGAGAGGTTGAACAGGCTAGTAATAGGGGTTGCAACAATTTCGGCAGATAATTTTAGAAAGAAAGTGTCCAGATTGTCTAGCCCAGCTGATTTGTAGGGGTCCAGATTTTGCAGCTCTTTCAGAACGTCAGCTGAATGGATTTGGGAGAAGGAGAAATGGGGAAGGCTTGGGCGAGTAGCTGTGGGGGGTGCAGTGCTGTTGACTGTGGTAGGGGTAGCCAGGTGGAAAGCATGGCCAGCCGTAGAAAAATGCAAGTAGCGAAGAGCTCTGTGCATTCTGTGTGTGTGTGCATATGTATACATGTTTTCCTACATTATCAGGACCACAATGTCTTGACAGGTCACCAGAATGTCCTGACAAGGTAGGAAAACAAGAAACATTTTGAAAAGTCAGGACTTCATGTCCGGATTTTGTTAAAATACTATTTTAGGCTTAATTGATAGGTTTGGGGTTAAAGTTAGGGTTATATTTAGGTTTAGGGGTTAGGGAAAATAGGACTTTTGAATGGGAATACATTTCTATTCCCCAAAAAGTCCTGTGAATTCACGAAAACAAAGCTGTGTGTGTTGTTTCATCAGATATCTCATGACACCGCTCTGGTAAAACTGCTGTCTTATTCTCTCCCATTGGTTAGCAGAGGGCCAGAGATGTCTCCTCTGCACGCACATAGGAACGAAATGGAGAACAAATGTGACTGGAAACAAATTAAATTGAATGGAGCATTTGGTTCATATCACATTCAGCTGTGTTCTCTCTGGCCGATTTCTCAGGTTGTTCAATCCACTGGCAGAACACCAATGGACAAAGAGAAAGATAGCCACAATGGGGATTTCCCAGTGTTTATGTGTGTTTGTTTGAAAGTGTCTGTGCATGTGTATGTGTTTGTCTGAGTGCATATGTGAGTCTGTGTACATGTGTTTTTGGGTGCGAGAGAGAAAGAGAGGAGAGAGAGAGACAAAGGCACTTGAGCTTTGTGTGTGTGGTGGGTGTGGGGCCTGCACTCTGTAGGACGAAAGTAAAACTGTTTAAACTGTTAAATGACCAGTGTCATCTTATAAACAGCTGTATACAGAGTATTGAGTGACTCAATCCTCAGCTTCCCATGTTGTAGGAATGTAAACCACCTGCAGACTCTCCAGTCCAGAACAGTCAAACCAGAAGCAGACACTTCCTGTCCCCTCTCTCATGTCTGTGAGCCACAATGCCTGGGAAATGTCTTCAGCACTGTTGCACCCGGGGAGCCATTAAAAGGAGCACGCAAATCCCACTGAGCCTGATTGGCCACAGCGTAACAGGCAATCCTAGAAACAAGGGCTCATTTGTGTTTAAAACCTAAAGTGTCCGTAGGGCGCCTGGTTCAAGAGTTTAATTCGTAGCTATATGTCCGGGACTTTAGAAAGGGAATACTTGTGCTGAGGGTTTGTGACTTTGATCCGGCGTCGTGAGACCGAAGTCGGCGTAAACATAGCCTAATCACAGTGCCTTGCTTGAGTCCAGTCCTCAGCTCACACATCCCAAAGATCTTGTGGCTTTGCTGAGGGACCCTTTGAAGATTTCTTTGTAGTTTTTGCCAGGCTTTGGTGTTAATCTTGTGCAATGGGCAAAGTATTGGAGTGTTAGCTGTGAAGACCTTGATTAAAATCACAGTTCCCTTTCTCATAAGATGAACAAGCATTTGATGTGTTCAATTACGATTTCCTGTTTTTATGTTTTTATGTAATTCGGTATCCCTGAAAATCTTCTCTCAACTGAGGTCTAATTGGCTGTCTGAGGTTGAGCACTACCAAAAATGGTATGCTTTGTGCAGTTATGTTTTTGACTTATTGCTTTTTTGTTTTCCTTCAACATTATTTTTTAAGGAATTCAGTTGTTCCTTAAAATTAGTTTTGAAGGAATTCAGCCCTTTTAACAACACACCAAATCATTTTTATTGTTCTAAAAACTGAAAATTATAACATTCTCTCCACCATGATGGTGTCTGGTCAAACACTTCCATTGCAAGAGACAAAAAGGCAATTTTCCCCCTCTACTCTCTCCTGGACTTTGTTGCCAGGGAAACCCAAGTCTAGCTGGCAAAGACTTTGTTTTGCTGGGAGAGAGCATTACAAATGTGCTGTCTCACTGCTGTGTGAAAGAGGTGTGTCTTTGTGCTCAGTGTGTTT
This sequence comes from Salmo salar, assembly GCF_965601325.2. NCBI lineage: Eukaryota > Metazoa > Chordata > Actinopteri > Salmoniformes > Salmonidae > Salmo > Salmo salar. The sequence continues at coordinate 59,744,050 of NC_138295.1, forward strand.
AGATGTGAGAGAGCTGTATGGGTGAAAGGGCTTGTTTTTGGAAGCTTTGTTCTGGAGTTCTAGAGTTCTGGAATCTAGTTTTTATTTTCAAGAATCAACAAAATATTACAAACAGATTTCAAAATATGTTGCATAAATTTGTAATTCCCAACAAAGCATTTAAACCCATTTATGGCGTAGTAACATGGTAATAGAGTCAAAGCTGTATCAGCCTGGAAAATATATTGGCCCTGTATCCCATGGGACTAGACAAGAGCAGGTTAGGTTGAAAGTTTTATTGACATAAAAAAAGGCTCTGTAAATATGCACCAATACATCCCTGCCCAGAAGGGAAGTCATGCATTTGGATTGGAAAATGCATCTGAAGTGTAATGAGGTTACATACAGGTAAAGTCGGAAGTTTACATACACCTTAGCCAAATACATTTAAACTCAGTTTTTCACAATTCCTGACATTTAATCATTGTAAAAATTCCCTGTCTTAGGTCAATTAGGATCACCACTTTATTTTAAGAATGTGAAATGTCAGAATAATAGTAGAGAGAATATATTTATTTCAGCTTGTATTTATTTCTTCACATTCCCAGTGGGTAAGAAGTTTACGTACACTCAATTAGTATTTAGTAGCATTGCCTTTTAAATTGTTTAACTTGGGTCAAATGTTTTGGGTAGCCTTCCACAAGCTTCCCACAATAAGTTGGGTGAATTTTGGCCCATTCCTCCTGACAGAGCTGGTGTAACTGAGTCAGGTTTGTAGGCCTCCTTGCTCGCACACGCCTTTTCAGTTCTGCCCACAATTTTTTTATAGGATTGAGGTCAGGGCTTTGTGATGGCCATTCCAATACCTTGACATTGTTGTCCTTAAGCCATTTTGCCACAACTTTGGAAGTATGCTTGGGGTCATTGTCCATTTGAAAGACCCATTTGCGACCAAGCTTTAACTTCCTGACTGATGTCTTGAGATGATGCTTCAATATATCCACATAATTTTCCTCCCTCATGATGCCATCTATTTTGTGAAGTGCACCAGTCCCTCCTGCAGCAAAGCACCCCCACAACATGATGCTGCCACCCCCGTGCTTCACGGTTTGGATGGTGTTCTTCAGCTTGCAAGCTCCCCCTTTTTCCTCCAAACATAATGAGGGTCATTATGGCCAAGCAGTTCTATATTTGTTTCATCAGACCAGAGGACATTTCTCCAAAAAGTACGATCTTTGTCCCCATGTGCAGTTGCAAATCATAGTCTGGCTTTTTTTATGGCAATTTTGTAGCAGTGGCTTCTTCCTTGTTGAGCGGCCTTTCAAGTTATGTTTATATAGGACTCGTTTTACTGTGGATATAGATACTTTTGTACCTGTTTCCTCCAGCATCTTCACAAGGTCCTTTCCTGTTGTTCTGGGATTGATTTGCACTTTTCGCACCAAAGTACATTCATCTCTAGGAGACAGAACGCGTCTTCTTCCTGAGCGCTATGACGGCTGTGTGGTCCCATGGTGTTTATACTTGCATACTATTGTTTGTACAGATGAACGTGGTACCTTCAGGCGTTTGGAGATTGCTCCCAAGGATGAACCAGACTTGTGGAGGTCTACAATTGTTTTTCTGAGGTCTTGGCTGATTTATTTAGATTTTCCCATGATGTCAAGCAAAGAGGTACTGAGTTTGAAGGTAGGCCTTGAAATACATCCACTGGTACACCTCCAATTGACTCAAATGATGTCAATTAGCCTATCAGAAGCTTCTAAAGCCATGACATAATTTTCTGGAATTTCCCAAGCCTTTTAAAGGCACAGTCAACTTAGTGTAAACTTCTGGTATTGGGATACAGTTAATTATAAGTGAAATAGTCTGTCTGTAAACAATTGTTGGAAAAATGACTTGTGTCTCCTAACTGACTTGCCAAAACTATAGTTTGTAACTTCTTATGGATACGTGGGACGGTAGCGTCCCACCTGGCCAACATCCGGTGAAATGGCAGAGCGCCAAATCCAAATTAAATTACTATAAATATTAAACTTTCATGAAATCACAAGTGCAATACATCAAAATAAAGCTTAACTTGTTGTTAATCCAGCCAAGGTGTCAGATTTCAAAAAGGCTTCACGGCAAAAGCAAACCATGCGATTATCTGAGGACAGCGTCCAGCACACAAATGCATAACAAATCATTTTCAACCAGGGAGTTGCGACACGAAAGTCAGAAATAGCCATGTAATATATGCCTTACCTTTGAAGATCTTCTTCTGTTGGCACTCCAAAATGTCCCAGAAACATCACAAATGGTCCGTTTGTTCGATAATGTCCTTCTTTATGTCCCCAAAATGTCCATTTATTTGGCGCGTTCAGAAATACACTGGTTTCAACTCGCCCAACATGCCTACAAAGTATCTAATAAGTTACCTGTAAACTTGGTCCAAACATTTCAAACAATGTTCCTAATCCTTCCTCGGGTATCCTAAAATGTAAATAATAGATACAATTTAAGACGGGATAATCTGTTTTCAATACCGAAGAAAAATACCATGGAGCGCGCTCCTGTGTACGCGCAATAAAAGACTTCAGCCCTTCACAGTGACAAGAACAATTTTCAGCCGTACTTCTTCATTCCTCAAAAGAAAAACATCAACCAATTTCTAAAGACTGTTGACATCTAGTGGAAGCCATAGGAACTGCAACCAGGGCCCTTATAAATCAGGATTCCCAAGTGGAAAACACAATGAGCTCAAAAAGGTTTTTCCCTGGATGGATTGTGCTCGGGGTTTCGCCTACCAAATCAGTTCTGTTATACTCACAGACATTATTCTAACAGTTTTAGAAACTTCAGAGTGTTTTCTCTCCAAATCCAATTATATGCATATCCTAGCTTCTGGGCCTGAGTAGCAGGCCGTTTACTTTGGGCACGCTTTTCATCCAAAATTCAGAATGCTGCCCCCTATCCTAAAAAAGTTAAGAAGAAATTTGTGGAATGGTTGAAAAACTAGTTTTAATGACTCCAACCTAAGTGTATGTAAACTTCCGACTTCAACTGTAAGTACAGTATATTGATGAGAAGAAGTTGGAGTGTGAGGTGGAATAGTATATGACTGGCGTTGATACAAGCAGCTTCTTTCAAGGCCAAAACACCACAGTGAGAAAAGGCAGGGGAATGGTATCATGCTGCCTTTTGTATTTGCGACAATGCTTGCATTGATATCAATAATTGCGATGACGGAATGATTCCTCACTTGCTTTAAATATATTTGTGTCGCACTAGCATTTGGACAGCTTTCACTGCCATGGTTATCTCCACCCCTCCATTCTAGTAGTTCTTCAACTTTTTCTTGAGTTCAGTGACTGATTTCCTCACCGCCCCAAAATCCCAGCCTGGTTTAGTGGAAGTGGCAGGCAAATCTTCAGAGACAGGCTTAAAATGTTCCTTGTACGTCTGAAGGAAATAGATGTGATATGTTGTGTGTGTGCGAGCTGTTCCAACTCAGCTTCTCTCATCCACAGCTTACCCACCTCCTGCTCCAGTCGCTTCAGGAGCAGTTCAACCCGACTCACTTCAGCCTCCCCCTGGGCTCTGATCGACTCCTTCACCTCAGAGCACCTTCTCTCAATGGAGTGGATCAGCTCCAGCTAAACATCCTCTCACTGTCCTCCGCTGCTGCCTGTGCAGAGCTCTTGAGTGACGCCATAGCTTCTCTGAGCCGTTCTATCTCCCATGTCTTCGCTTTTCTCTTCAGTTGGAATGTTTCCCACCATATTTTCACCTGAATCTCTTTCACACTCCTTTCTGCTGCAGCTGAGACTGTATCATGGCTTCTATGTTCATCTACACAGATAACAGAAACACTGCTGTTCTTTGCAGTACTCGTCCAGCAGTTTGTTATGACGGGAGCAGACCTTCTCCTGCAGTTTTGGCAAGGCTCTGACTAGCGTGTACATCTTAGATGCAGAAGATTCATAGTGATGCTGGAGGGCAGTCCTACAGTAGACTGGCCATACACACCAGACAGGAAATATCCACTTTTCCGTTTTCTCCCCGAGCAGACGTCAGACTGCATATCTCCGGGTCTAACATAAAAGAAAACACTTTGGAATTCTCCGTTCAGTTTCTCCAACATATCAGCCAGGATGGCATTTCTGTTCAGAAAGGTCCTTGGGGATAAAGGTCTGTCTGCACTGGGGGCTGCTGTAGACCCCCTTCTCATCATCCTGATCCCAGTAGCGCTCAATACAGTCCTTACAGTAGCTGTGTCGCCAGGCAGTTATCACTGGATCTTTCAGTAGATCCAGACCTGATCGGACAGGAGAATTGGTCCTTCTCTACTGAAACATTAGCACCTGCCATTTTGATACAGACTGATAGCTACGTAGACAGGCTGAGCTGAAATAGTTGTATGAAGGTAAAGAAATAGATACTAATTCAGTGTGGAAGGACAAAAGAGAGTTGAATGTTGCGTGTCGTCCTAGAGAGAAAATGAGTGTCTGAGTACCTTTTCTGAAACCATTCTTTCAGTGATTTTGAGTTTATGGAGCCCAATCACAAGCTGGTGAATTGGGATTGCGGATCAAAGTACATGAGAGAGGTCTTATATGTAAGGGCTGTTATGCTAACTGTTATGTACAGTAGAACTGTAATCACATTGGTTGCACACACAATATTTAATTATGTGTATGTGAAATGTCAATGTGATCGGAAATATGAGGCAAATGCCAAGCTGGACCTGGATGCCAGACGACTACATCAGCTTGACTCAACCGTTCAGTGGCTGACATAGCTGAGAAAATAGCACCTCCCAGCCCCTTGATAAACTCCATGGTGAAGTTTACTTTCATTCACATTTCTGTTATACATAGCACTCAACGTTACCCTCTCCCTTCCCTCAAACACGCAATCATTCTGGTATTTTGCACAATTTATCACTTTACCTTGGAATGCTCAGTCTTGACAATGAAACACTCATGATGTTCTAAAATTGTGTACTTTTTTTCAATTTATTTTTTTCAATCAGGCACATTTGAAACACTCTGTGGACAATAAAGTTGTTGTATTATGTTCAGTAAGCTCCAGCATAAACCCCCTGTCTGTGTTCCCCAGGAGAGTGTGTGCTCCAGCATAAACCCCCTGTCTGTGTTCCTCAGGAGAGTGTGTGCTCCAGCATAAACCCCCTGTCTGTGTTCCCCAGGAGAGTGTGTGCTCCAGCATAAACCCCCTGTCTGTGTTCCCCAGGAGAGTGTGTGCTCCAGCAAAAAGCCCCTGTCTGTGTTCCTCAGGAGAGTGTGTGCTCCAGCATAAACCCCCTGTCTGTGTTCCTCAGGAGAGTGTGTGCTCCAGCATAAACCCCCTGTCTGTGTTCCCCAGGAGAGTGTGTGCTCCAGCATAAACCCCCTGTCTGTGTTCCTCAGGAGAGTGTGTGCTCCAGAGGGCTGTGTTGGTGAGGAAGAAACTAACTGCCAAGGAGGGGGGCGGATGGCTGTCTGGCACTCTCTTCTGTACCCACTTCAGAGTGGCCTTTGTGCCCCAGGACAGCCCCAAACCTGACGTGAGTACTGGACTAGCTCTGAGTATGGACTGTTGAAGGACAGCTCACCTGCTATCATAGTAGGAAAGTAGTAATGATGCCGTATTATTGCTAGAAGAAGGCTTGTGGGCGTTATCATCATCATCACAATCAACAACATCATATAGAACGTTTTCAGACCATCCATTCATTGGTGTAAAAAATCCTGATCAGACAAACTGACCTATATTTGTACCATCCCTCTAACACTCCGTATGTAGGACAATGCAGACCCTGTGCTCCTGGGGGACCATGACGTGGCCCTGGCCTCCATTGAGAAGGTTGTAGCTGGTAAGGCTTCTACAACTACTAGGCTGTAGTGGTCCCAAAGTCCTTTGTTCTATGAGAGCCAAGAGATGTACTTGTAAAACAAATCTGATGAATGATATAAATAATAAACAGCGGTAATATCCTAAACCCGATTCAAGACTCGGCTTAACACAGGATGCTGTAGCTATGAACCATCAGTGGTGTACTGTGTTCTGTGTACCTGGGTTTTGACTGTAAGATGGTTGTGTAACCTCTGTGCTGCAGTGGGCCCATCCCGGACCAAGCTGGTGACGGCTAGCTCCTCTCTGAAGTTCACTCCTGAGGAGCTGGTGTTGTACTGCCGGGACCTGCGTGTTCTCTGCTTCCTCTTCGACCGCCTCACCCCCGACACACAGGCTGTGGAGGTAGTGTGTGTGTGTCTGCGCGCGTGTGTCTGTGTGTGAATGTGTCTGTGTGTGTGTGTGTGTGTGTGTGTGTGTGTGTGTGCGTGCGTGCGTGCGTGTATACAGTGCATTCGGAAAGTATTCAGACCCCTTGACTTTTTCCACATTTTGTTACGTTACAGCCTTATTCTATAATTGATCAAATAATTTTTTCCCTCATCAATCTACACACAATACCCCATAATGACAAAGCAAAAACAGGTTTTTAAAATGGAAATATCACATTTACATAAGTATTCAGACCCTTTACTTTGTTGAAGCACCTTTGGCAGCAATTACAGCCTCAGGTGTTCTTGGGTATGACACTACAAGCTTGACACACCTGAATTTGGGGAGTTTCTCCCATTCTTCTCTGCAGATCCTCTCAAGCTCTGTCAGGTTGGATGGAGAGCATCGCTGCACAGCTATTTTTAGGTCTCTCCAGAGATGTTTGATCGTGTTAAAGTCCGGGCTCTGTCTGGGCCACTCAAGGACATTCAGAGACTTGTCCCGAAGCCACTCCTCTGTTGTCTTGGCTGTGTGCTTAGGGTCGTTGTCCTGTTTGAAGGGGAACCTTCGACCCAGTCTGAAGTCCAGAGCGCTCTGCAGTAGGGCTGTGGAGGTCACGAAATTTCATCAGCCGGTGATTGTCAAGCAAATAACTGCCGGTTTCACGGTAATTTACCGTTAATTAACATAAACACATTTAGCAACTCCTGGCTTCCACACACAGCCTACAAGCCACTGATACAGACTGTTGGAACGTCTACATTTTATAAAGTCTAATAAATCCATGTAATATAGCCTACACCTTCACAATAAATCCATGTAATATAGCCTACACCTTCACAATAAATCCATGTAATATAGCCTACACCTTCACAATAAATCCATGTAATATAGCCTACACCTTCACAATAAATCCATGTAATATAGTCTACACCTTCACAATAAATCCATGTAATATAGCCTACACCTTCACAATAAATCCATGTAATATAGCCTACACCTTCACAATAAATCCATGTAATATAGCCTACACCTTCACAATAAATCCATGTAATATAGCCTACACCTTCACAATAAATCCATGTAATATATCCTACACCTTCACAATAAATCCATGTAATATAGCCTACACCTTCACAATAAATCCATGTAATATAGCCTACACCTTCACAATAAATCCATGTATGTCCTTATGTTAAGTCCTGATCTGGCTTTGCTATATGGCTGTGGGCTACACTACTTCGTTTAGCAGACAAGATTTGCTTAGAATTCTGTGCCATTATTTTATAGAGTAAAATTGAACAAAGCTGAATAAAATAGAAAGGATATTTTTTCACATAACGATTTGAGGAACTGCGCACATGTGGCTATTCTGTATTGAGCAGTTAACAAAGAAATAGGTACTCCTGTATGCCTAATTTAGAGTTATTAATTTAACTTTAGTTGTTCTACAAATGTTGGGCTATATGTTTAGATTTTTTATTAATTGTAAGGCTGCCTGACTCGACTCTAATGATGATTTGAAAAAAGTTGCTTGAAAGGCATGTTTTTTAGTTTTTTTTTTACCCCTTTTTCTCCCCAATTTCGTGTTATCCAATTGGTAGTTACAGTCTTGTCTCATCGCTGCAACTCCCGTACGGACTCAGGAGAGGCGAAGGTCGAGAGCCGTGCGTCCTCCAAAACACAACCCAACCAAGCCGCACTGCTTCTTGACACAATGCCCACTTAACCCAGAAGCCAGCTACTCCAATGTGTCGGAGGAAACACCGTAACACCTGGCGACCGTGTCAGCGTGCACTGCGCCCGGAACGCCACAGCAGTCGCTAGTGCGCGATGGGACAAGGACATCCCTGCCGGCCAAACCCTCCCCTAACCTGGACGACGCTGGGCCAATTGTGCGCCGCCCCATGGGTCTCCCAGTCATGGCCGGCTGTGACAGAGCCTGGACTCGAACCCTCAATCTCTAGTGGCACAGCTAGCACTGCGATGCAGTGCCTTGAAACCATTGCACCACTCGGGAGGCCCCTCTGCTTTGTTTTTGAGCAGGTTGTACACACTTCATCAGTCTCTCATTTAATTTGACAAACACTTGATAATGCTTAGAATTTCCCGGCAGCATCCCCTTTGTGTGGCCGTAATGCCCCCTAACAAAATCCATGCCTTTTGCAGCCAGTGGCCATTGTGCGCTTGGGCTAAATAAACTCAGCAAAAAAAGAAACATCCCTTTTTCAGGACCCTATCCTTCAAAGATAATTTGTAAAAATCCAAATAACTTCTCAGATCTTCATTGTAAAGGGTTTAAACACTATTTCCCATGCCTGACTAACTGGTGTCTGTATGTAGCCTCGCAACTTTTATAGCCTCGCTACTGTTTTTCACTGTCTTTTTACTGTTGCTTTTATTTCTTTACTTACCTATTGTTCACCTAATACCTTTTTTGCACTATTGATTAGAGCCTGTAAGTAAGCATTTTACTGTTGCTTTTACCTGTTGTATTCAGCGCACGTGACAAATAAACTTTGATTCGACTTGTTCAATGCACCATAAACAATTAATGAACATGCACCTGTGGAACGGTCGTTAAGACACTAACAGCTTACAGACGGTAGGCAATTAAGGTCACAGTTATGATAATGTAGGACACTAAAGAGGCCTTTCTACTGACTCTGAAAAACACTGAAAGAAAGATGCCCAGGGTCCCTGCTCATCTGCGTGAATGTGCCTTAGGCATGCTGCAAGGAGGCATGAGGACTGCAGATGTGGCCAGGGCAATAAATTGCAATTTCCGTACTGTGAGACGCGTAAGACAGCGCTACAGGGAGACAGGACGGACAGCTGATCATCCTCGCAGTGGCAGACCACGTGTAACAACACCTGCACAGGATTGGTACATCCGAACATCACACCTGCGGGACAGGTACAGGATGGCAACAACAACTACCCGAGTTACACCAGGAACGCACAATCCCTCCATCAGTGCTCAGACTGTCCGCAATAGGCTGCGAGAGGCTGGACTGAGGGCTTGTAGGCCTGTTGTAGTAAGGCAGGTCCTCACCAGACATCACCGGCAACAACGTTGCCTATGGGCACAAACCCACCGTTGCTGGACAAGACAGGACTGGCAAAAAGTGCTTTTCACTGATGAGTCACGGTTTTGTCTCACCAGGGGTGATGGTCGGATTCACGTTTATCGTTGAAGGAATGAGCGTTACACCGAGGTCTGTACTCTGGAGCGGGATCGATTTGGAGCTGGAGGGTCCGTCATGGTCTGGGGCGGTGTGTCACAGCATCATTGGACTGAGCTTGTTGTCATTGCAGGCAATCTCAACGCTGTGCGTTACAGGGAAGACATCCTCCTCCCTCATGTGGTACCCTTCCTGCAGGTTCATCCTGACATGACCCTCCAGCATGACAATGCCACCAGCTATACTGCTCGTTCTGTGCATGATTTCTTGCAAGACAGGAATGTCAGTGTTCTGCCATGGCCAGCGAAGACCCCGGATCTCAATCCCATTGAGCACATCTGGGACCTGTTGGATCAGAGGGTGAGGGCTAGGGCCATTCCCCCCCAGAAATTTCTGGGAACTTGCAGGTGCCTTGGTGGAAGAGTGGGGTAACATCTCACAGCAAGAACTGGCAAATCTGGTGCAGTCCATGAGGAGGAGATGCACTGCAGTACTTAATGCAGCTGGTGGCCACACCAGATACTGACTGTTACTTTTGATTTTGACCCCCACTTTGTTCAGGGACACATTATTCAATTTCTGTTAGAACTTGTTCAGTTTTTGTCTCAGATGTTGAATCTTGTTATATTCATACAAATATTTACACATGTTAAATTTGCTGAAAATAAACGCAGTTGACACTGAGAGGACGTTTCTTTTTTTGCTGAGATTATAATAATTTGAATTCCCTTCTCCCTGAGTGCTGCGTGCTTCATAGCACCTCTCACTCACATGGCTCTCCATCACATCAGGTCTTCCTCACAGGCTACAAGTGAAGACAGACACATCGGGTACGCAACTGTGGGCGTCCTTATCCAATTCCGAGTTGCATATTGAAGATATTGGAAGAACTGTCCACATTTACGTTTCGTCAGCCAACAAGATGAGTATGCCAAACGAATAGCAAAAGCACTAGCCTATGTCAATCTACTATCCCCCATAGTACAAAAGTTGAGTTATTCTGTGCGAGAAATAAATATTACAAACATAGTCTTGGACAGTTGTGGGATGCGATAGATCCCAAATTAATACAACCAGTTGCATCAAAAATACTTTTTTACGCAATGAGGTTGATGCAAAAGATCAAAACGTTTAGCTTAAAATGTTGATAAACTATTAGGCTATTTATTCACATTATAAGTATGTAATGCTTTTATTATAAAGGTGCATTTTTATGGTGAAAATTATCTTCCCCAAACTTGAAACTCACGCACTGCTTATACCTGCCAGTTAGGCTCTATGCCCCTTGTAAAGTGGATTAATCTGCTTAATTTTAAGAAGTTATTTGGCACAAACCTTATCAAAACATATAGGCCTATGAGCTAGGCTACATGAGGTGTGTGACTATGATTTCAAAAAAAGGCTTTGTTTCTTGTCTTAAGCTGGGCGTCATTCACAAGTGATAATATATAATTCACAAGTGATAGGCTAATATTGTCACCCATCAGACTATCTTGATTTTAGTCTTAGAATGGACCATTATCATGCACCTGTCTCGAAACAGTGGCAGGGGAAAAAAATAAATGTAATCTATGCACTTAAGTAGTGAAGGGAGCAGATTTTTCTGTAGTTCATTTTCATGCCAGTTAGGCAGGCTATACTCCTGTTGTAAAGAGAAACAATGTGCTTAATATTAGGAAAGTTGAGAAATAAATATAGTTGGCCTAGCCTATAGAAAGCTGATGGGATCCTCCTCTTTATAATAGAGGCCATCAACCTGTTTTCTCACGCAATTGCATAAACATAAGCTCATAGGCTCTCAAGAAGTGTTTGATTATATTTTCGATTACATTTGCATTGATGTCAGCGTGATTAGAGGGACAATAGAGTAGCAGGCAGTTAGCATGTTTGGGAGCATCAGAGCTTGGAGAAACCCAATTACCGTGACTAAAGGGTCACGTGGAATTTGACTGACTGCCTTCATGACTCGTGACTGCCAGTGTTGCAGTAATACAGTCACCGTAACAGCCCTACTGTGGAGTAGGTTTTCATCAAGGATCTCTCTATACTTTGCTCCGTTCACTTTTCCCTCGATCCTGACAAGTCTCCCAGTCCCTGCCGCTGAAAAACATCTCCACAGCATGATGCTGCCACCACCATGCTTCACCGTAGGGATGGTGTCAGGTTTCCTCCAGACGTGACGCTTGGCATTTAGACCAAAGAGTTCAATCTTAGTTTAATCAAAACAGAGAATCTTCTTTCTCATGGACTGAGAGTCCTTTCGGTGCCTTTTGGCCAACTCCAAGGGGCTGTCATGTGCCTTTTACTGAGAAGTGGCTTCCGTCTGGCCACTCTACCATAAAGGCCTGATTGGTTGAGTGCTGCAGAGATAGTTGTCCTTCTGGAAGGTTCTCCCATTTCCACAGAGGAACTCTGGAGCTCTGTCAGAGTGACCATCGGCTTCTTGGTCACCTCCCTGACCAAGGCCCTTCTCCCCCGATTGCTCAGTTTGGCTGGGCAGCCAGGTCTAGGAAGAGTCTTGGTGCTTCCTAACTTTTTCCATTTAAGAATGATGGAAGCCACTGTGTTCTTGGGGACCTTCAATGCTGCAGAAATGTTTTGTTACTTTTCGCCAGATCTGTGCCTCGACACAATCCTGTCTCAGAGCTCTTCGTACAATTCCTTCGACCTCATGGCTTGGTTTTTGCTCTGACATGCACTGTAAACTGTGGGACCTTATATAGACAGGTGTGTGCCTTTCCAAATCATGTCCAGTCAATAGAATTTACCACAGGTGGACTCCAATCAAGTTGTAGAAACATCTCAAGAATGATCAATAGAAACAGGATGCACCTGAGCTCAATTTCGAGTCTCATAGCAAAGGGTCTGAATACTTATGTAAATACGGTATTTAATTTTTTTTATATATATAAATTTGCCTTTGTCATTATGAAGTAGTGTGTGTACTGTAGATTGATGAGGAAAAACATTTTAATCCATTTTAGAATAAGGCTGTAACGTAACAAAATGTGGAAAAAGTCAAGGGGTCTGAATACTTTCCAAATGCACTGTACTCTATGTCAGCATGTGTGTGTATATTTTAGTATACTGAGTCCTTGTGATTAAATACATAATGACCTTTAAAGCACATTTAGCACCTATATAATAATTACCATGTAGCATGCTCAGCGTCTCCTTATTTGAAGGTTGACTTCAGAGGGTTGTGATTTGAGTCAAATGGCTATTATGCAGCATGTACCCTGTGATTAGAGAACCTGATGTGTCTGCTAGGTCATTGTGATCAGGCATACAGGGCCTCCCTCTATGTTGAAAGCTGATGCACTTTGTCATGCTGATCAGCAGACTGAGTCTTGTTGTTTCTTCCTCAGATAACGTACACCATTGCCAAGACCTACCAGCCTCTGAAGCCAGGGACTGTCCTCTCCTTCCAGAACGCAGCCCTGGGGAGTGTTGGTGAGTCACACACGCACTGGAATACTTTATTAAAAAAGTCACATTGAAGAGAGTACATTCTGAGTACAAATAACTAAAGTATTTTAGAAGTCGTACAGATACTTGGAATAATTTCTTCATGAGTCATTCATACACCCGCAAACATACAAATACACACACACACACACACACACATCTATTTTTGTCCGAAGGGTTATGGGGCTGGAAATAATTGCTATTACAGGCAGGCCCTTGATAAGATCTCAAGCTTACAGGTATTATCTCTGGCTCTCAAAGATCTCCCCCCCAAAAAAGAAAGAACATACTGTTTTTAGTACAGTGCACTGAAGCTCTTCACATATTGAAAGCATTAGAGGGGTTTGTTAGACATACAAGAAAGAAACTGTATTACTGTATTTTTTTTGTATTACATGTTGAAAAGGTTGGACCTTTTATGTCATCAAATATTTCAAAAGATATATATATATATATATATATATATATATATATATATATATATATATATATAACTGAAAGTTACAAGTGCAGACACAAAATATAAAAGAAGTCACTTGGTTTTCACCATTACAGTGAATATCTGACTGGACAGAACATACTGTATACAGAAACATGAGCCACTACTATACACCATGCTAATATGTAATGCTATTCAATGCTACGCTACGCTACACTGGCCATGATACATCCAGCTAGCTCTCGGGCAGCTCTAATGTTAAGCTATCTGAAACATCACCCTGCTGAACCCTGTCAAAGGTTCAAGTGTGGTCAGGATGTGTTCAGTTCAGGTCTATACACCAAACAACTGCAAAACCCTGACCTACAACCACAATTAGTCTTGAGTTTTCAAACTTTCACTCTAGCTGAATAGAGTAGCATTAAAGATACACTATGCAGAAATCACTCCGCCATTTCCTGGTTGCTAAAATTCTAATAGTTCCCCTAATTTCAGTTTGTGACAAAACAAGCAAGTATAGTGTAGAGAATCATTGTTCCATCTAAACCGCTGTGAAATATATTTTCAATATCCAAAAATATAGTATTTTCAGCTGTTTGAAGCTGGTGTACAAAACCGAAAGTAAAAGACGCAAAAACTAAACTTAAGAACGGGAACCATAGAAATAGCACGCATAGAACAGATCTAACGTTTCTTAGACTTGCTTTTAATGAGAATGGCATATCTATAACACACATTTCTATGTGAATTTGGTCGTGTTGCCCAAAAAGTTACATAATGCAGCTTTAAACGTGATATAAAAATGTATTAATAGTGATAGACATCAAATCAGCATAACCAATGTTTCAGTGTGGCTTTTCTCAAGGAAGCTAAATCTCTCCACCACCCCCTCTCTCTTCCCCCCCCAGAGATGAAGCAGTTTCTAAGTAACCGTAGGCGTGACGCCCAGATGAACTGGTTTGATAGTTTGTCGGACTGGGAGCAGGAACTAGAGAGGACCGGGACTTGCGGCTGGAGGGTCAGCTCTGTCAATGACCGCTTTGAGATGTCCACAAGGTAGCCTATACACCCACCATCTGATGCTTCCTGGTGGTTAACCTGTTTGGAACTTTATTAGTGAAAAATATAAAATACATGATATAGTTGCCCACTCTGGTCCTGTTAGTGTTGGGCTGGAACAGAAGCCTGTGCACACTGTGCTCCTGGTGTATAGTCAGTGTCCTAGCCCAAATGCCCGTTAAACTTGCAATGGTTAATGCCATTTTCTCCTATTTCATGTCAGTCTGCCCAAGTTCAACGTGGTCCCTCAGAAAGTTCTAGACACTGAGCTGAAGAAGACCTTTGCCCATTTCAACGAGGGACGCATTCCTGTAAGTAGAACTCTACCACTCATCAATATCAGTCATTCCTGTAAGTAGAACTTTACCACTCATCAATATCAGTCATTCCTGTAAGTAGAACTCTAGCACTCATCAATATCAGTCATTCCTGTAAGTACAACTTTACCACTCATCAATATCAGTCATTCCTGTAAGTACAACTTTACCACTCATCAATATCAGTCATTCCTGTAAGTACAACTTTACCTCTCATCATATGACCCCACAATATCAGTCATGTAAGAAAACTCAGTTAAAATCTCATGCCCTGGTCACTAAGAACTCATACAGGGATTTCAGAACATATCCAAAAACCATTACTATTGAGACCACGTTGTGTCTAAATCTGTGACTGTTATCCTCCAGCGCTGGTGTTGGCGACATCCTCGTGGCAGTGACCTGCTTCGGATGGCCAGCTTCCAGAACAACATCTACCATGAGAAGGATGACATCAGGTGTGTGTGCGTGTTTGTGTGTGTGTGTGTGTGTGTGTGTGTGAGAGAGAGAGAGGCGGAGGAAGATAGAGAGAGATTAACATAGTAATACTGTTGTTTGTTTTTATGCCAAAGGCTATTGCTTCACACAAGAATTTGTAAGTCAAAACTAACCTGTAATCGTGTACATGTTACCATTCCTGAGATGGGACAGGTTAGCAGGCTATCGTTGAATGCTATTCCTTGTGCATGTCTGAGATGTCTGAGGGCTATGGTTACAAAGTGATGGAATGTGACATGTCTAATCACAGAGAATAATGCTAAGGGGTCCCTGTCTGTTTGTCCTGTGGGGGTGTTACTGTAGGAACCTGGAGTTGATCCTGTTTGGGGGCCAGTCTCTATGTGTGGTGGTGGAGCTGGGAGACGAGATGCCTTCACCTACAGACATACAGCTGGCACACACCCGCCTACGGGCTCTGTGTCTGGGAGGTCGGTACAGACCTTTTGCACCTTTTGGAAAGACAAGTGTATTAGTCTGTGTTTTAATGTATCTCACAAAGACCCACACTGGATAAAATGTTGGTCAAAATGTTGCTACAGTGCATTTAAACATAGGAGTGTATTCTGTTTTTGTTTCACGTGATAGCCTGATAGACATTTGATTGGAGTTGCCAGTTTCATTGGCAAGCTCTCCCCTTGCCTCCCCCGTGCCGTCTTTTTTATTTGTTGACAAATTCATTCGCTTTAGCACAGGTTTTACACCGCATCTATGGAGGGGCACTCTAGCCCTGAGGGACAGTGGGCATGCAGATTTTATAGAGGACATAAAGTGGTGTTAATCTATTTCCATGTGTTTCCCATTACAATGCTACTGAGACAGAGATGGTAGGTTAGTAGAGATCACATTCAGATAACAAGACCCCAGACACCAATTTACCTCCTGAAATTACGGATTTGGATTCAATTGGATCCTCAATAAATCAATGTATACCCCCTCATATAAGCGTACACCAGTGGTGTTAAAATACTTTAAAGTACTACTTAAGTAGTTTTTTGTGGTATCTGTACTTTACTTTACTGTTTATATTTTTGCCAACTTTTACGTTTACTCCACTACATTCCTAAAGAAAATGATGTACTTTTTACTCCTTACATTTTCCCTGACACCCAAAAGTACTCGTTACATTTTGAACGCTTAGCAGGACAGGAAAATTGTCTAATTCACACACTTATCAAGAGAACATCCCTGGTCATCCCTACTGCCTCTTATCTGGCAGTCTCACTAAACACAAATGCTTAATTTGTAAATTATGTTTGAGTGTTGAACTGTGCCCCTGGCTATCCATAAATTAAAAAAACAAGAAAATCGTGTTGTCTAGTTTGCTTAATATAAGAAATGTTTAATGATTTATACTTTTACTTTTGATACTTAAGTACATTTCAAACCAAATACTTTTAGACTTTTACTCAAGTAGTATTTTACTGGGAGATTTTCACTTTTACTTGAGTCAAAGTTATCTTTACTTTTACGCAAGTATGAAAGTTGGGTACTTTTTCCACCACTGGCGTACACTACTCATTTAAAAAATAAAATAAAATGTATTTTTATTTCACCTTTATTTAACCAGGTAGGCCAGATGAGAACAAGTTTTCATTTACAACTGCGACCTGGCCAAGATAAAGCAAAGCAGTGCGACAAAAACGACAACACAGTGTTACACATAAACAAACGTACAGTCAATAACACAATTGAAAAATCTATGTACAGTGTGTGCAAATGTAGAATATTAGGGAGGTAAGGCAATAAATAGGCCATAGAGGTGAAATAATTCGAATTTAGCATTAACACTGGAGTGATAGATGTGCAGATGATGATGTGCAAGTAGAGATACTGGGGTGCAAAAGAGCAAAAAGTTAAATAACAATATGGGGATGAGGTAGTTGGGTGTGCTATTTACAGATTGGCTATGTACAGGTACAGTGATCGGTAAGCTGCTCTGACAGCTGATGCTTAAAGTTAGAGAGTCTCCAGCTTCAGTGCTTTTTGCAATTCGTTCCTGTCATTGGCAGCAGAGAACTGGCAGGAGAGGCGGCCAAAAGAGGTGTTGGCTTTGGGGATGACCAGTGAAATATACCTGCTGGAGTGCGTCCTACGGGTGGGTGTTGCTATGGTGACCAGTGAGCTGAGATAAGGCGGGGCTTTACCTAGCAAAGACTTATAGATGACCTGGATCCAGTGGGTTTGGCAACGAATATGTAGCGATATGCAAATGTTACGATATGTGAGCACCATGTGATGGTGGCATGTTTTTCCTGACGCTTCGTCCTGTAATGCTGTGAGAAGTCAAAAAAGCTATGAGAGACCCTTATCTAGACTAGGAGACAACTAGTTTCCTAGACAACACCCTCTCTGTTGTGCTGATGTGGAGTTCACATTGTCAAGGCAGGGCACACCAAAGGTCACTGACTCCCATGGCTCACACATTGCCAACACAATGCTCACATTGTTTGGTTTATTGTGGGATACCTTTACACAAGTCTGAGGGATTTGGATAGACAACAACCACAGAAATCTATGGGCCTCACTCATCATGTCATGTTTGAGCTACCTTAACAATTGTGAAATATTTTTTTAAGACTTAAACAATATGTCTTCAGAAGATATTTATTTACAACCAAACTCATTTGATATGTAGAGCTATGGATCTTATTTAAAGATTTCAGGTGCAATAGTATATCTTAAAACTTAAAATCCCCACTCTAATTTATGTACAATAAGGCTCCTTCGACAAAACACGAACAAGGTTTCTTTGTCTTCTGTGTTGGTCCACAGACATCTCCACATCTGTGTCTGTGCCAGATGACAAATGGCTGTCTACGCTGGAGAGCACCCATTGGCTGGACTACACCAGGTGAGAGGTCCTGATTGGCTTCTCATCAAAGCAATAAACCATCTGTAATAAATGTGCTGGGCCTACATTGATGTGGTCGATTTTTTTTATGTCTACCTAGTAATGATAGTGAATAGCCTGTAACGCAATGTTGATGTAGGATGAATGTACCATTATAGCACATTAGCCTAGCCCTGGTTGAATATGTGGCTTTATTGTGTTACATTAGCTGTAAGCAGAATTGGAATGCTCTAACATACTGTTACAGAACATACCTTTAGCATGAGGCTATAATAGGCCTACACACATGGATGTTGAATGTAGCTCTGTGGGAGCTTTTTATATCTACACAGTAGACCAAGACCTAGTGCATAGCTCTTTTACAGGCTTACACACGTGGATGTTGAAGCGTCTATGTGCTGAAACCAGCTATAACTGTGAAAGTAGCATAGTATTAGCCTGATTAGCATGCTGCTCTGCTCCCACCCCAGGTGCTGTCTGAGGAAAGCTGCTGAGGTGGCCTGCCTGCTCCGCGGAGGTCACCTGACCGTGGTGCTTCAAGGTGAGTCACGTGACGAGGGCCAAGCAGTACCGAATATTCAATCCGTTTATTTATTATTCACGCTGCGTCCCTCATTAAAGCGGCATTAGGGCTTACCCTGAAGGAGACTCGTACTTTAGAAGCACTACTCTACCAGGACACTAATACAGCAGGTGGTAAGTCTATTGTGTCTGGTGAGATTGTGTTATGGTAGTGTACCATACTGTCATGCTGACTGGCTCACTTAGTTGTGGAAGTTTACTGTAGTGTGTTGGAAGTTCAAGGTGGGTGCCAGTCTGTCTGTTTTAGCCAGCTTGTGGTTGTCTTGCCACATAAGGCAAGGACGCAGCGAACTAGCGATGTTGAACATAAATAGTCTGGCACCCAGGCTGGCGACCACAGCCTTGGAGAGATAAGTGTAATATTACAGTCTATTATGAGAGAGAACAGTCTTATGGCAAGCTACAGACGTTCTTGACTAAATACAACTATGTTCATACATTATTATTACATGACTTCATGTACTGACACATATAATTGGGCTGTGAGCGTCAGTCCTAGTCTGTTGATACCTAAGGCAGCTACCACAGACTGAAAAGTCAACAGAACTCTGTGTCAAATGAACAACGGCTGCTACTGCTCTGTGATTTTCCCTTCCCCCGTATGAGTTGTGTTGTCTGGCCAGCCTCAAGTGGGCTTTTTGGAGAAGAGGGTTGTATATCACCCCCCTAAAACCACAGAGCTGACAGTGTCCTGAACACAAGTAAATGACTGGAGAAATGACCCAATGGCATTTTCAGACAGGCCCAGCCAACAATCCCCCTTGCCTGTGGTTAGAAAAAACCTGGCAACCAGATGTGTGGATTTGGGAGAAGTTCTATTCTAGTCCACGGGGGGGGGGGGGCTGATGTGAGACTGTGGCATTTGGATTGTCATGTTGTGTTGTTTTTTATACACTTATCTTATCCTCTGATATCTGAGCCCTGAAAATGTGTTCTGTTACTGTATTCAGTTACAAATGATTATTGATGGTCTATTTCCTCCTGTTGTGTGCAGAGGCGGAAGACCGGGACATGACCTGTGTGGTGTCCAGTCTGGTCCAGGTGATGTGTGACCCCCACTGCAGGACCAGAGCGGGCTTCCAGGGTCTGGTGCAGAAGGAGTGGGTGATGGCCGGACACCGCTTCCTCAGCCGCATCAACTACCACAGGGACAGCGACAAGGAAGAGGTGAGAGGATAAGCTGTCACCTATCAGTCAACTCACCTATCAGTGGTCATAGAGGAAAAAAGGCAAGGAGAGGAAACTATTTGCATTAGGACACAGCGTTTAATGCCAGTCATTTGTCTGTGGTGATCTTTCTTCCCTTTCTTAACCCTGTGTTTTGTCCCCACTAGGCACCAGTGTTCCTGCTCTTTCTGGACTGTGTGTGGCAGCTGTGGGTCCAATACCCGTCCCGCTTCCAGCTGACAGGGGACTTCCTGCTGGCCCTCCATGACAGCTTCCACCTGCCCCTCTTCAGCAGTTTTCTGGCCAACTGCCACAGGGAGAGGTGCAAACGTTCACAGGTAGGCCACTGTTCAGCAACACCCCCGCTAATGCTGAAGCTGTAGTACTAGATAAGATACACTGTAGGTATGCTACTGTAGGCTAACATGGAAAAAGTTGGAAATACCTGTATCAAGGTTTGAAAGTCGTAAATTCTGTAAACCATCTTAGATTAAAGCGGTTGATTTGCGAGGCGAGTCCACGTCATTTTCAATCCCACACATGCATCAGGTCAGATCGTCTTCAACGATAACTCTTGAATGAGCTCAGATTGAATCAGACGAATCACTGTTCTCTCACCTTTTCTTCCTCCATCCCTTCTTGTCTCTCCCAGAACCTATCCCAGAGTTACACTCCAGTGAACGGCTGGAGAGACGTGGTACCCAGGGGCTCCTTCCCAGACTCCTCAGACCCCCCTCTGCCCCCTGTGTGGGACTGGGCTCTGCAGTACAGCAGCCAGAGACGGGAACGTTTCACCCAGCCAGTGTCTCTGCCCGCCCTGCCACAGCCCCTATTCAACGGCAACCTCAACACCAACCCTGAGGCACACAGGGTAGGGGAGAGAGGATGTTGTTATGGGGTATACAGCCAGGCGCTAGGAGTGTGAAAAACACAATATAAATGCAAATCATGCATTTGATCATTCATGTTAGAGTGCTTAGTAACTCAATTGCTATTTTAATGAGCTCTTGTCTTACAAAAGCCACCCCGCTCACACACACACATAAATATTAACAGCCATGATGAGGAAAGAGCACAGGCCCACTGCACCTCCGTGTGGTAGGTCTCAGTATTGCAACAGGCTTAATTATATATTTTCTTTTAATTGAACCTTTATTTAACTAGGCAAGTCAGTTAAGAACAAATTCTTATTTACAGTGACGGCCTAAGAACAGTGGGTTAACTGCCTTGTTCAGGGGCAGTAGGACAGATTTTTACCTTGTCAGCTCAGGGGTTTGATCCAGCCAGCTTTCGGTTACTGGCCCAACGCTCTAACCACTAGACTACCTGCCGCCCTTAAGATACATAAGGGATATTTAAACGTATTAATCTCCATCTATCTCTTCCTCCCTATTTCTCTCTTCTCTCCCTCCCTCTCTCAGCTGAGTGACAGCGCACCAGGCTCTGTGTTCCTGCTCTCCAGGGGCTCCTTCTCCTGCTCTGCTAACCTCCTGCCCTGGCGCAGCGGAGGGGGCTCAGGCGTCTACCGGAAGAGCCACCGGAGAGGGGGGTCCTCCTCAGAGAACCTGCCGGGCCTGGAGAGGCTTCTGAAGGCCTGGGCCCTCACAGAGCTCCCCCAGGGCCACACCACCATAGCCGGTCTCCAGGGGCCCCTGGACCCCTATGAGCCTCTGCTGCCCTTGCTCCTGGGGCCCTGCTTAGGTGTGTGGAGGGACTGCTACCTCCGCGGGGCTCTTCATGCTCAGGTACATAAGGAAGGAGGATCATTCTCACTACTAGAGCCTAAAACAATGTTGCCATGGGGATGTTTATAATAGCCTACTCTACTGGTTTGTGGGTGGGAGATCAAAATTAACTTTGAACTCGGATTCTGAAAAAGGATTTCAGCTAGAGGTATTGCATAAAAAATGTAGTAAGAAATTGAAATTAATATTTTTATTCAACTGAATATTTGATGCAACGTTGTACTGGACAAGCTTCTAATTTTTGCTGGTCACATCAGAAACTACAATTAGTTCCTCATGGATGGCTGCAGTCATGATGGTATTATAAACTAACAGAAACCCTGGCTATGTTGTGCCTTCAGGCTTTCTCCCACCCCATCTCCTCATCCACCCAGCACCCAGTGGAACGGCTAGCCTGGGAGGTCCAGCAGCTTAGAGACAAGCTGGCGTTGGCCTCCAGCACCACTAACACAGTCCCAGCCAAGACACAGGAGCCCCGTCGGACAGACTCCAACCTCAACCAGAACACCAACAATAGCACCTTCCTCTTCCCAGCCTGCAGAACCCCTGGGCCGGTTGTCTCTAGAACCATGCCCCCTATCTTGAACCTCCAACCCAGGGTTCCTCCAGCTTCCTCTTCCCCTCTTTCTAGACCTGGCCAGAGAGACAGCAGCAAGCACACATTCCTATTTGGCCACCCATCCTCTTCAGAGGCCCGTCCAGACCAGCGTTACTTCCCCGCGCCCAATAATAATGCCAAGCTGCCCAAGAGCAACGGTCCTTCACTGGGTTCCTGAGCTCTGGGTGTCCGCTCTCAGTCAGCACAAATGGTACAAACTGTTCCCCCTGGCTCAGAACTCTAGAACCTATACACACCCTCCAAGACTCTATTTCCTTCCCCGACACCTGATCTCTGGGTGGAACCAGATGGGATTTTCCTGTCAAGGCCTGTTTGAGGGGCTTTGAGGCCATAACAAGATGAAGAGAGTCATGTACTGAGCAGGGAGGAGAGACTAAACTGCAGTAATAATGCATTGAGCAGTGCAAAGCACAAATAGTATTTGGAATGTTTCTGAAAGATTGTTTAACTTGTAACAAATTGTCTTGTTTTCCTGAATATGACACCCGAAGTGATGGTCTGATCAGCATCCTCTAAGAACGTATTGATGTTTCTAAAAGCAGCAAGCTAATACCTAAAAAGAGTAAGGGCTGATGGTGACTGATCAAATAATGAGTCGTTGGCTGAAATATGGAATCAAATACTTCTATTGATCAGACTTCAGCTGTTTTTAGAATCATGATTTCAACTGAGTGACAACCTTCATTCTTGACCAGACAGCTATAATAGGACTGTTGTCCTGACTCTTCGCTCCTTTTGAGTGACAATAACCCACAATTCCAAAACCAACTCAGCCTTGAGAGGAAAAATACAGAGAGCTGTTCACCAAGTAAACACTAGGGACAGACATTGGCGTCACAAAAAACATGCAGTAAATTTGATCTGGAATTTAGGGCACTGGAGCTATTTTGGTACTGTTCCCATATCTTTATACTTGCATGCATGCTAGTAGTGAACTCTGTATCATAACCCTGTTTTTCAGAATATGGCCATGGTCAGTTAATATTGCTGTAAGTGTGCATGATTGAGGTAAAAGTGCTGTTATTTCTATGGTCTGTGCATCTCTATTGAGATTTCTAAGTATTATTGACCAACTTTGGTTGCGTATGAATTTCAGAATATTTAACGATACATTTTTAAGTGGTCGGGACCAAGATGAGTATTACTCTTCCCCCCCTTTATGGTGTCATTGTTCTGATTGTTCATATTTATTATTTACTTTTATTCGGTTCTTCTAGATGTAGTTTTTTTAAGGTAAGCTACTTTTTTTTTTTTTAAATTCAATAGTGTCTTTTTTCATTACTTGTCCTGACTGCTAGTTTCGTATGCAGCTAGCATTCAGGTCAAGGACTTCTAAATGCGTCATTTCATTCAAAGCCCAGTGAGCTATTGGGACTGAGCTACTCAGTCCAGCCAGATTGTTGTTTGCATGATGTGGATATTAAGCAGCAAATACACTGGCATGATTTCCATATACTGTAACACTCTTCAGACTACAAGGATGTACTGTATGTTTATACAAAACGAGCATTTCCATGCTGAGAAGTACTTGTATTGTGTGACATAGTATGAAAGGGTTTCTGGCTGGCATACAATGGATTTCTCACTGAAATGTCTCATTATGTTTATTATGAAATATAAAGGCTGAAGGTGGTAATGTATATGACTTACATTGGTGTACATCACTCTTGTATTACCTACAGTCATTCCTATGCCTCAGTACGAGAGCATTTAGAATTATTCAATGGCTGTAAATATTCATTGTTGAATATCACAGCACACTGTTTGATATCAGTTACTGAATATCAGGTTGTTTTTGGATTTGATGCCAGTACTTTTGCTCTTGTCTTCCATGGAAAAAACACAGTCATCACATTCCCTAATGGCATTGGCTATACAAAGAGAAAATGAAAGTCCCTTTCTGCATGCAACCCTACTTCCTGTATCTATACACTATTATATATTTAAATGTTTTGGTACGAATGACAAAATGATTTGCCAGATGTACATATTTTTTGTATCAGCATGTTAGGATCCTGATTAATAAACTGTATTATAAGGTCATAAAATCTTTGCTTTCAAGTTTCAAAGTCACGTGCACATGATACAACAGGTGTAAAACACTACAGTTACATTCTTACCTTGAGAGCGCCATCCAAAAATGAAATGAAATTAATATACAGTAGATGATTGAATAAAAAAATACAAGTAAGAATAAAAACCTCGAACTGTGATGAGAGCTAAAGAACACGAGAATGCAAGTATTTACAGTATTTACCTTATTCAGTGTGTAGGGGTACTGGAGTGGTTGTATATACAGGTCTGTCCCAGTACCTTATTCAATGTGTAGGGGTACTGGAGTGGTTGTATATACAGGTCAGTCCCAGTACCTTATTCAGTGTGTAGGGGTACTGGAGTGGTTGTATATACAGGTCAGTCCCAGTACCTTATTCAGTGTGTAGGGCTACTGGAGTGGTTGTATATACAGGTCAGTCCCAGTACCTTATTCAATGTGCAGGGGTACTGGAGTGGTTGTATATACAGGTCTGTCCCAGTACCTTATTCAATGTGCAGGGGTACTGGAGTGGTTGTATATACAGGTCAGTCCCAGTACCTTATTCAGTGTGTAGGGGTACTGGAGTGGTTGTATATACAGGTCAGTCCCAGTACCTTATTCAGTGTGTAGGGGTACTGGAGTGGTTGTATATACAGGTCAGTCCCAGTACCTTATTCAGTGTGTAGGGGTACTGGAGTGGTTGTATATACAGGTCAGTCCCAGTACCTTATTCAGTGTGTAGGGGTACTGGAGTGGTTGAGGTGTGTTTACATGAAAAGTGACTGGTAGGATATACATGTACACAGGAGTAATAGTGACCAGTAGCAGGATAAATACTAATGTTAATACAGACATGTAAACAGGAGTAATAGTGACCAGTAGCAGGATAAATAGATACTAATGGTAATACAGACATGTAAACAGGAGTAATAGTGACCAGTAGCAGGATAAATAGATACTAATGGTAATATATACATGTAAACAGGAGTAATAGTGACCAGTAGCAGGATAAATAGATACTAATGGTAATACAGACATGTAAACAGGAGTAATAGTGACCAGTAGCAGGATAAATACTAATGGTAATACAGACATGTAAACAGGAGTAATAGTGACCAGTAGCAGGATAAATACTAATGGTACTGGAAATCAATAGTCAATGTACAGCAGCGTAATGGAGTAATAAATCAAATCATCATTTTAGTAGCGTAGCTTGTGTCTGAGTGGGTAGAGAACTGTGAATGGGCATAGTCAGTGTGGATAGTCTGTGGGAGAGCAGTTATTTTTTATTTTTATTTTTTCACCAGGTAGGCCAGCTGAGAACAAGTTCTCATTTACAACTGCGACCTGGCCAAGATAAAGCAAAGCAGTGCGACAAAAACAACACACAGTTACACATGGGATAAGGAAACGAACAGTCAATAACACAATAGAAAAATCTGTATCGTGTGTGCAAATGAAGTAAGGAGGTAAGGCAATAAATAGGTCAATAGTGGCAAAGTAATTACAATTTAGCAATTTACACTGGAGTGATATGTGCAGATGAGGATGTGCAAGTAGAAACACTGGTGTGCAAAAGTGCAGAAAAACAAATATGGGGATGAGGTAGGTAGTTGGTTGGATGGGCTATTTACAGATGGGCTGTGTACAGTTGCAACGATCGGTAAGCTGCTCTGACAGCTGACGCTTAAAGTTAGTGAGGGAGATATAGGCCTCCAACTTCAGTGATTTTTGCAATTCGTTTCAGTCATTGGCAGCAGAGAACTGAAAGGAAAGGCGGCCAAAGGAGGTGTTGGCTTTGGGGATGACCAGTTAGCCATTAAGCCTTATGGCCAGGGGATGGAAGCTATTTAGGAGTCTGAGCCTTGAAGCACCTGCACCACATGCCAGATGGAGCATGGAAAACAGTCCATGTCTCAGGTGGCTGTAGTCTTTGGCAATTATTCGGGTCGTTTTCAGATACCGCCTGGCATGTGCGTCTTGGATGGATGGGAGCTCGATGCGCTGGGCCGGCCGCATCACCCTCTGTAGGGCCTTCCGGTCGCAGGCAGTGCAATTGCCATACCAGACGGTGATACAGTCAGAATGCTCTCAATGGGTGCAGCTGTAAAAGTTTGAGGGGCCATGTCAAATCGTTTTAGCCTTCTGAGGGAGAAGAGGCGTTGCTGACCATGTTAAGTCCTTAGTGATGTGGACACAGAGGAAATTGAAGCTCTTGACCCTCTCCACTGCGGCCACGTCGATGTGGATGGGGGTGTGCACGATCAGCTCCTTGGTCTTGCTGACGTTGAGGGAGAGGTTGTTGTCCTCGCACCACCCTGCCAGTTCTCTGACGACCTCCCTGTAGGCTGTCTCATTGCTGTTGGTGATCAGGTCTACCATCTTCGTGTCATCAGCAAACTTGATGATAGAGTTGGTTGTGTGTGGCCACAGTCGTGGGTGAACAGGCAGTACAGGAAGGGGGCTAAGCACACACGTGGGGTCCCCTGTGTTGAGGGTCAGCGTGGCAGAGGTATTTTTGCCTACTCGCACAACCTGGGGTCAGCCCGTCAGGAATTCCAGGATCCAGTTGAAGAGGGAGGTGTTCATTCCCAGGGTCCCGAGCTTGATAACGAGCTTGGAGGGCACTATGGTGTGAACACTGAGCTGTAGTCGATGAACAGCATTCTCACAAGTATTCCTCTTGTCCAGGTTGGAGGGCTGTGTGGAGTGCAATTGAGATTGCCCTTGTCTGTAGATCTGTTTGGGCGGTATGCAAATTGGAGTGGGTCTGGGATGATGGAGATGAGATGTGCCATGACCAGCCTTTCAAAACACTTCATGATTACAGATGTTAGTGCTAGAGGGCAGTAGTCATTGTGGAAGTTAACCTCAGAGTTCTTGGGAACAGGAATGTTGGTGGTCACCTTGAGACATATAGGGATTACAGACTGGTGAGGTTGAACATGACCATGAAGATGCCTGCCAGCTGGTCTGCGCATGCTCTGAGAACGTGCCCTGGAATAATGCCTGGTCCTGTGGCCTTGTGAGTGTTGACCAGATTAAAAACCTTACGTCAGCCCCGGAGAGCATGAGACCCCTGTGTTATTTTTGTCGAAGCGTGCGTAAAATGCATTGAGTTCATCTGGTAGAGAGGCACCATTGGATAGATCATGGCTAGGTCTACCTTTGTAGTCTGTAGCCCCTGCCACATGCGTCGGAGCCGATGTTATAGGATTCCACCTTGTTCCTATATTGTCCTTTTGCCTGTTTGATGACTCTGCAGAGGTCGTAGTGGGACTTCATGTACACATTTGTGTCCTTAGTCGTAGCCTCTGGGTTGGCTGCGATAGCCCTGTGTGCGGTAGCTCTGTCCTTTATTTTAGCGCATACCTCTGTGTTAATCCAGGGCTATTGATTGGGGAAGCAGTCTTGCTTTTGCTGTGTCTGTGTGCGTTTGTGTCGGCCATGTCTACAGGCAGAAGGACACCCCTGCTAGTGAACTGATCCTCTGGCAACCAAATCATAAAATCTAATATTTGTCACATGCGCTGAATACTACAGGTGTAGACAGTACCGTGAAATGATTACTTACAAACCCTTAACCAACAATGCAGATTTGCGCTAAATAAACTAAAGGAAAAATAGTAACACAAAATAACAATAACTAGGATATATACAAGGTGTACCAGTACCAAGTCAATGTGCAGAGGTACGGGTTAGTCAAGGTAATTGAGGTAATATGTACATGCAGGTAGAATAGTAGCAGCAGCGTATGTGAAGAGTGTGAATGTATGTGTGTGTGTGGCGTCAATATGCATGTATGTGTTGGAGTGTCAGTGTAGTGTGTAGTTAGAGTCCAGTGAGTGTACAACGAGCCTGTGCAAGAGTGAGTGCATAGAAAATATAATAAATAAGAATAAAACAAGGGGGTCAATGCAAATAATCTGCGTAGCCTTTTGATTAACTGTTCAGCAGTCATATGGCTTGGGGATAGAATCTGTTAACAAGCTTTTTGGTCCCAGACTTGGCGCTCCGGTACCAGTTGCCGTGCGGTAGTAGAGAGAACAGTCTATGACTTGGGTGGCTGGAGTCTAACAATTTTTAGGGCCTTCCTCTGACACCGCCTGGTATAGAGGTCCTGGATGGCAGGAAGCTCGGCCCCAGTGATGTACTGGGCCGTTCGCACTACCCTTTGTAGCGCCTTGCGGTCGGATGCCAAGCAGTTGCCATACCAAGTGGTGATGCAACCAGTCAGGATGGTCTTGATGGTGCAGCTGTAGAACATTTTGAGGATCTGAGGTCCCATGCCAAATCTTTTCAGTCTCCTGCGGGGGAATAAGTGTTGGTGTGTTTGGACCATGATAGGTTCTTAGTGATGTAGACACCAAGGAACGTGAAGCCATCGACCCGCTCCACTACAGCCCAGTCGATGTGAATGGGGGCGTGCTCTGCTCTCCTTTTCCTGTAGTCTATGATCAGCTCCTTTGTCTTGCTGACATTGAGGGAGAGGTTGTTGTCCTGGTACCACACTGCCAGGTCTCTGACTTCCTCCCAGATAGCTGGTTGTCTTGAAACTCCAGGCTAACCGGCAGGGGATCTCAGAGCAGCAGTGGGCCCCAGAGATGCATCTGTACAGGCCCACCTCTGAGTGGACATGTGCTGGCAGCCATCAACCACTGTTCTGCTGCCTTGGGGGTTAGTCTGGTACGACAAAGGCTAGGGCAGCACACCCTGAGAGAAAAGTAGCATGCTGGAGGCGAGCCGTAGGTGGACGCCGACAGTCTGGGGATCCGGCAGCCTCCTGCAGCTGTGGAAGACACCGGTCAAACTGGGTTTTCCTCCTTGCCACTGGAATTCACCTACCTACAGTGAAGTAGTGCTGTTGGGGATTGCGCACCCTCAGTAGCACTTTAATTAACTTCCTTTGCGCAGGTATCCACTTCTGACCTCGGTGAAGCCATCAACCGGAAACTGGACTAAAGTCTGGTGGCGTTGGGTTGTCTGGTGACGGGGGCAGGAGTGAATGCACCGGGATCCCTTAATCAGACCACTGCACGCCAGCAGCACAGGACTATTATGGTCGCCAACAGTTAGGACTTGAGTGGCAGCTGCTCTTGGCAGACCCCTGTGTGACTGAGCAGACCTATTTAGGAGCCACACTCCTCACCCCAGCTGGGGAGAGGCCTAGAAAAGCTGGTCTAAAAATTGCCCACTCGCTCCATCCTGGATAGGCTACCACACCTATCGGGTGTTCCACTCAGCAGTCTAAAAATGCAAACAAAAGAATTCCCCTTAAACTGGCGACATGGAACATCAAAACTCTTTTGGACACTGATGATAATAGCGATAGACCCTATCGGAGAACAGCTTTGATTGGTGCAGAACTAAGGCACTAGCATTTCGCTACACTCGCATTAACATCTGCTAACCATGTGTATGTGACAAATAAAATTAATTTGATTTGACATCATTGACACCTCGAGACCAGGTTCCTGGATGAAGGTTCCCTGAAAGAGGAGGGAAAAGGCTAGACCTTCTTTTGGAAAGGTTACCCTCCGGGTGGACAACATCAGCACGGTGTGGAACTGGCAATTAAGAACAGCCTTTTACCCAGCCTCACCGAAACACCTGTCGGCATAAGTGAAAGAGTCATGTCTCCCAATATCCCCCTAGCCAAGATGTGTTTTGCTACTCCTCTCAGTGCATAAGCAACAACGTTACCATCTGAAAATGAGTCAATGGACTGCTTCTACCAGTCACTACATGAGGCCATTCACCACATCCCCAGGAATGACAAAATCTTTCTGCTGGGTGACTTCAACGCTAGGGTGGGACAGAACAACAGGATATGGAGTGGAGTACTGGGTAGGCATGGTGTTGGCCAGCTCAATGAGAACGGCATGAGACTGCTAACTATGTCCAGAGCACAATCTCATTTTCACTAACACCTTGTTCCAGCAGAAGAACAAATAAAACATAATGGATGCACCCATGCTCCAAACACTGGCACCTGATCGACTACGTCATAGTGAGACATTCTGACACGAATGATGTCCTGCTGACACATACTATGAGGGGTGTGTAACCGGTGTGAAATGGCTAGCTAGTTAGCGGGGTGCGCTAATAGCGTTTCAATCGGTGACATCCCTCGCTCTGAGATGAAGTAGTTGTTCCCCTTGCTCTGCAAAGGCCGCGTCTTTTGTGGAGCGATGGGTAACGATGCTTCGTGGGAGGCAGTTGTTGATGTGTGCAGAGGGTCCCTGGTTTGAGCCCAAGTAGGGGCGAGGAGAGGGACGGAAGCAAAACTGTTACAGGTGCTGAATGCTGAACAGATCACTGTATGATACTGGCTGAACTCCAGGTGAGAATACATAACCCCAACGCCTGCAGATGTCCAGTAAGAGGCCTCTGCGCTGTACTCGGCTTGAGAAAGCTGCAGTAAGGGACGAGTTCCTTCGCCCTCTCGCTAAAAGGCTGAGGGAGACAGCCTCTTCTGAGCACAGAGGACCCCATGGACCAGAAGTGGGCATCTATTAGCTCAGTGCTCTATCAGGCAGCGGCCCACTCCATTGGCTACAGAGGTAGGAAACATCCGGACTGGTTCAATGAGAACTGACACCAACACAACCCCACTGGACAATATGTACAAAGCGCACAGGGCTACTCTCAACAGCCACACATCTGCTACCCGCCACCATCAATGGCATGCTAGAGGCGTCACTACAGACCCTGGTTTGATCCCGGGCTGTATCACAACCGGCCGTGATCGGGAGTCCCATAGGGCGGAGCATAATTGGCCCAGCGTGGCCCGGGTTAGGGGAGGGTTTGGCCGGGGTAGGCCGTCATTGTAAATAAGAATTTGTTCTTAACTGACTTGCCTAGTTAAATAAAGGTTAAAATGCATCATGCAAGGAAATGCAAACAACCTTGCGTGCTCTGCAGAACGAAGGGTGGATGAATAAGGCACAGGAAATCCAAATTTATGCCAACAAAAACAACATGCACAATTTCTATCTTTGGCCCTAGAAGTCGCTCCATCACCCCCCTGAAAACAGCTGATGGTCTGAATCTCTTGAAGGACCAAAACCATATCCTGATGGTGGGCTGACCACTTTTAGCACTACTCAATGAACGCTCTCCTACTGACCACTCCATCCTGGAAGAACTGCCTGTCCATCCACCCAGTCAAGACCTCAACCATTCGCCAACCTTCCAAGAGGTGTTATCAGCTGTCCGTTCCCTCAAGGGAAACACGGCTCCTGGTGCTGACAGCATCCCGGCAGAGCTACTTAAGAAGGGAGGTTACTTCTGCACCAGAGAGCTCCACCCGTACATCACTGAGGTTTGGGACCGGGAGATTGTCCCCCAACAGTGGCGGGATGCCAACATTGCACCATCTATAAGAACAAGGGCGACAAATCCATCTGTGGCAACAGCTGGGGGATATCCCTTCTGGCTGTTGCCGGCAAGGTCATGGCCAAGGTGATGTTACACAGGCTGGTAAACAACAGAGTCACAATGCAGCTTCAGAATGAACAGGAGTATTGTCGGCATGATATTCACCACACGGGATCTCCAGGAGAAGTGCTGTGAACAACATCATGACCTTTTCATTGCCTTTGTCAACCTCTCTAAGGCCTTCGACACTGAACTACTATGGGGCATTCTACTCAAACTTGGCTGTCCAGATAAATTTGTCAACATCCTTTGCCAGTTCCATGATGGGATGAGGGCTCGGGTGGCCATAGGAGGGCAGGAGTCAGTGCCCTTTGGAGTAAGCATCGGTGGGAAGCAGGGGTGTGTGCTGGCACATGTACTCTTTAACATCTTCCTCCTATGTGTCACCCAGCTTCTCCATGAGGAGCTTGAGGACAGCAGCGGGTTTGCAGTGGACTTCAGGCTGGATGGAAACCTATTCAACATCAGGAAGCTCCAAGCAACCGCCAAGGTTTTGACGGGGTGGGTTCTTGAGCTGCAGTATGCTGATGGCTGTGCTCATGGCCACACTCTGGAAGACCTTCAGTCTGTCCTTGTAGCGGCTGTGAGGGTCTATAGCAGGATGAGACCGTCTATCAACACCACCAAGACAGAGGTGGCCTACCAATGGAGATCTAGCCCTCCTCCCACCATGCCTGTCTTCACCAACACAAATCACTGGCAATAGTCCCATCCTTCAAATACCTGGGCAGCATCCTCTCGGAGGACTGCAGCATCAACTTCGAAATTCAAAATAGGATAAAGCATCAACTGCCTTCAGGAAACTCAGAGTCTTTCAAAACAAGGATCTCCACCTCCACACCAAAGTTGCCGTCTATCACGCAGTGTATCACCACACTTCTTTACAGCTGTGGATCCTGGGTCACATAAGATGCCTGCAGCGCAGGTGTTGAACGCTGAGCTGTAGTCAATGAACAGCATTCTCACGTAGGTGATCCTTTTGTCAAGGGCAGTGTGGAGTGCATTAGAGATTGCATCATCTGTGGATCTGTTGGGGCAGTATGCGAATTGGAGTCGGTCCAGGGTTTCCGGGATGACCATGTTGATGTGAGCCATGACCAGCCTTTCAAAACATTTCATGGCTACAGATGTGAGTGCTACAGGGCGGTAGTCATTTAGGCAGGTTACCTTTGCATTCTTGGGCACAGGGACTATGGTGGTCTGCTTGAAACATGTATTACAGACTGAGTCAGGGAGAGATTGAAAATGTCAGTGAAGACACTTGCCAGCAGGTCAGCACAAGCTCTGAGTATGTGTCCTGTTAATCTGTCTGAATGATAACCTGTTTAAAAAAGATCTTACATCACCTATGGATCACACAGTGGTCCAGAACAGCTGGTGCCCTCATGCATGGTTCAGTGTTGTTTGCCTCGAAGCGAGTATAGAAGGCATTTAGCTCATCTAGTATGCTCACGTCAGGTTGTGGCTGGGGTTCCCTTCGTAATCCGTAATAGTTTGCAAGCCCTGCCACATCCAATGAGTGTCAACGCCGGTGTAGTAGGATTCAATCTTAGTCCTGTATTAAAGCTTTCCCTGTTCGATGGTTCATTGGAGGGTGTAGCAGGATTTCTTATAAGCGCCCAGATTAGTCTCCCGCTCCTTGAAAGCGGCAGCTCTAGCCTTTTAGCTCAGTGCGGATGTTGCCTGTAAACCATGGCTTCTGGTTGGGATATGTGCTTACAGTCACCGTGGGGAACAATGTCATTGATGCACTTATTAATGAAGGCCGATGACGGATGTGGTAGTATACTCCTCAATGCCATCGGATGAATCACGGAACATATTCCGTTCTGCAGAATAGTCAGGTCAGAGATCACAATGGAGGACAGGAAGCTCTGGAAGAAACATTTTTCATGCCGTGGACCCCAGACAACCAGATGATGTGCTGCAATCATTCAAGTCTTCAAACAGAGTAATACAATTCAAACTTTATTTTTTAGCAAAATAAATATTTACAATATGATATTGAACACTTTAAAAGTAGCATGGCACTGTACAATTAAGTTAAATTAAAATGCATAAGCTGTAAGTACACTCAAAATATAAAATAAGGTGCAAATGTCTAATAATAATAATCAGTACACGTAAATATAAAGAACTGTCTGACACAAACATCTAATATTTATCTTAGCTCTGGCTTAATCACCCTGCAATATCCACTCATGTTATGGCACACCAATGGACATTATCTGTAATGTTATGCACTTCCATTAGTTTCACTTCGACTACCATATTACACAAAGAAGAAAGACACAGCCACTTTCCATCACGTTACCAGATCACAATCTCAGTGTATGGCAGTGCATTCAATTATTCAAATCAAAACACTAAAGACATAACTGAAAAAACAAAATGGTTCCTACAGTATTTCATCTGGAGAGGGGACAACATGCTTTTTTTTTACCCACACCCCTTGATGTACAGTATAAACTGCCTCAGTTTTACCCCCACCTGCTCCCATGCTCTTTAGCCACCTGTTGCTTCAGGGTCCCACATGGCCCAAAGGAGGGGGTCCCCAGGTACCCATAAGAGGGGGGGCCCAGGTCCCCTAGCTGGCGGAGGGACTTGCACATGGGGCAGGGGTAATCAGAGAGGCCCTCGATGTCCTCGAAGGCCAGGTTGACGATCTGGTCTGTGCAGGGGTCACAGTAGAGATGGCCGCAGGACAGGCGTTTCAGGCGGGCTTCGTAGGAGATGCAGCACTGGCAGTGAGGCAGGTCTGGCCCCAGGGAGAGCGAGCCAGTCAGGGAGCTGCTTTCCAGACTACCTGCCTGGCTGGAGCTCAGCTTGCCTGGAGACCTACAGAGGGGATGAGAAGTTAGGGGTTGGACTCTGGGTAAGAGGTGAGTAACGTATACGCAGGGAGTCAGGGGAGCAGGTGCAGAAGGTGAGTTTATTATTATTAAACATGAAGAAAATACAAAACAGGATACGCGTACTGAACGTGACCAAAACCAATACTGCCTGATGACTGAGGCTTACTGAGGGCTATATGAAGGGAAAGTAATCAGGGCGGTGATGAAGTCCAGGTGTGCTTAAGGATGGGGAGCAGGTTTGCGCAATGTGGATTGCTAGGACCGGTGGTTAGTAGACCGGTGATGTCGAGCGCCTGAGGGAGGGAGCAGGAATAGGCGTGACAAGGTGTTTGCTGAAGTGCAATGGTTGGGGGTGTATAGACTATACAGTGTGGTACTCTGAGAATCTTTCAAATGAATTTAGTCCAAACAAAATGCTGTGGGGCAAAATGGTATGTAATAGAATCATATAAGTACAGAAACTATCATTCAGCAACCCTGAATAGAAAACATATCATACATGCAGATATCATTGCATTTTCAGTTAAGATATATAGTGTATGATATGCTTTGGTTTAACAAAGGGTTTCCAACAAAGTCAGATGCATTTCTGGCTACATTTGTGGTCATGTAACACATTATTTCATCCCTCTCATAATTTGTCTCATGAAGACAATGTTGGAGAATGGAGGCAAACCTTTGTCATAACAACTAAAGGATGGATTATTTCTTTATAGCAAATATAGTTACATTTCACAAACTCTTCTAGAGGGGGGGATCAAATAGATTATCCCATATGCTATTAATCTAGTCTTAAAACTGAAATGAAATATTATTTACTGTGATAGACACTTCGGCTCTGACTCCATAATATACCGAACAAAATGTAAAACGCAACATGTAAAGTGGTGGTCCCATGTTTCATGAGCTGAAATAAAAGATCCCAGAAATATTCCATACGCACAAAAAGTTTCTCTCTCCAATTTTGTGCACAACTTTGTTTAGATCCCTGTTAGTGAGCATTTATCCTTTGCCAAAATCCATCCACCTGACAGGGGTGGCATATCAAGGAGCCAATTAAACAGCATGATCATTACACAGGTGCACCTTGTGCAGGGGACAAAAGGCCACTAAAATGTGCAGTTGTGTCACACAACTCAATGCCACAGATGTCTCAAGTTGATGGAGCATTCAATTGGCATGCTGACTGCAGGAATGTCCACCAGAGCTGTTCCAGAGAACTGAATGTTAATTTCTCTACCATAAACTGCATCCAACGTCGTTTTAGAATTTGGCATTACATCCAACCGGCCTCACAACCGCAGACCACTTATAACCACGCCAGCCCAGGACCTCCACATCCGGCTTATTCACCTGCGGGATCGTCTGATACCAGCCACCCAGACAGCTGATGAAACTGTGGATTTGCACAACCGAAGAATTTATCTACAAACTGTCAGAAACCATCTCAGGGAAGCTCATCGTCCTCACCAGGGTCTTGATCTGACTGCAGTTTGATATCGTAAGCGACTTTAGTGGGCAAATGCTCACCATCGATGGCCACTGGCACGCTGGAGAAGTGTGCTCTTCACGGATTAATCCCGGTTTCAAATGTACCGGGAAGATGGCAGACAGCGTGTATGGCGTTGTGTGGGCAAGCGGTTTGCTGATATCAATGTTGAGAACAGAGTGCTCCATGGTGGCGATAGGGATTGGCAGGCATAAACTACGGACAACAAACGCAATTGAATTTGATCGATAGCAATTTGAATTACACAAAGATACCTTGACTAGATCCTGAAGCCCATTGTCGTACCATTCATCCGCCACCATCACCTCATGTTTCACCATGGTAATGTATGGCCCCATGTTGCAGGGATCTGTACACAATTCCTGGAAGCTGAAAATGTCCCAGTTCTTCCATGGCCCAGCATACTCACCAAACATGACACCCATTGAGCATGACAGCGTGTTCCAGTTCCCACCAATATCCAGCAAGTTCGCACAGCCATTGAAGAGGAGTGAGACAACATTTCACAATCAACAGCCTGATCAACTTTATACGACTGATGGTCACACCAGATACTGACTGGTTCTGATCCACGCCCCTACCTTTTTTAAAGCATCTGTCCACAACAGATGCATATCTGTATTCCCAGTCGTGAAATCCATAGATTAGGACAAATCATTTATTTCAATTGACTGATATCCTTATATAAATTGTAAAACAGTAAAATCTTTGAAATTGTTGCATGTTTCCTGTACATTTTGTTCAGTTTAATATAGAATGGCATAAAAACTGTGGGATATCATACAATATTAAACAATTATGGTCATTGCGCGTGGGAAAATTTGATGGAATTTTCTCACACTCACCTCTGTGAAGACGCCGAATCCTTAAAACAATCGAAGCTCAGAGCCGCTAAGATTCTCCACAAAAGATCCATACCGTTTCCTCTCATGGTAGTACTAATATTTCATCGACCTGGTTTCTGGGGCACATCCTCTATGCGTCGCTCTTATTTCATATGTTACACTCTCTGTTGTCTTTAAAACCACCCTATCTAAATATGGAAATTAGGCAAATCGAAAATGCATAACAAAGCAGTATCGTTGTACCAGTTCCAGTCGAGAGAAAATGAATAACGTTACAATGGCAATTGCTTTCGATTGTTCCTCTAACTATAGTGGGTTACATTGACACCAGGTATTCACGGCACGCGAACAGAAACGGAATACGAAGTAGAGCAGCTGGAGTAATCAGGGTAGATTAAAAGCGCACACGACGTAGACTGGATTTGACCAAAACGCTGAAAACAGTTGATATTGACGTTTACGTTATTTATTATCATACATGGAAAGTCTATAGGTTGCACTTGGCGTTTCGACATATAGCAATACGTTCATTTAATGCTCTGACTCTAAACGCGCATAGTTTTTTTTCTTTATGGGCCATGTGTTCATGTGGAATATCAGGTCATTAGGATGCGGCATTCGCTACATGAAGGCATAACTTCACAAGGTAGCCACAGGGTGGCGATACATACCTGTGCATTCTTTGACTAGACACTGTCCCACTGAGTTTTAACGTGCTACAATCAATACGTTTTTAGTTATATAGTCAGTCAATGGTTTTAACTTTATGTTTGAAAAAAAGAGTGGTTCCAATGCAAGTGTTCTATTATTTGTCTTATATTTGTATAATAAAGTATGAAATTAGAAGGCAGGGAAGGAAATGCATCGTAATATTGGCCCATGATGCTACTATTGTGCTCAGGAAATTGGATCTCTTTGTAATTAAATTAGGTGTTCTTGGTAAACCAGCACTGGCAAGGCTCAATTTTGTTATTGTACAAAGATATGATGCAGTCCTATCTGTTTTTTTTTTAAATTAAATGTAATAACTGGCAAATAATAGTCAAATATCTGCAAATAGCACTGAAGATCATGAAGGCCACATGAATGTAGGCCACATCATGTAGGCCACATGAAATGCTAGCTAGTCTGGGCAGTTTACTTTCAAGCACATTTGTTTGCTAAGATTGTAATCTTTTCTGTCAGTTATGTGGATCTCACACCAGCCATCTGCTGACTGGTTTAGGGGCAATTTGTGCAGCTGTTCCTCTGGTTCCTCTGAGGGTGATGCATGGATAGGTGTTGCTCCTCCTCCCTCCACTGGAGTCTGGACCATCTGTGGAAATGATGTCTAGGTGAGATACAGTATGGCATTATAAGCACCTACTGCAATATAGGATTATCATTTTACTCAGGGTTGCATTGATACAGTGATTATAGGGATTATAGTATTATATTAATATGAATTTAGTTAAAGTATTATAGATAGTAACGGAAATACGATTTTGGTCACTTTTCATTACAGTATTGTTAACATGCAATTTCACAACATGAAAATCATATAAAAACCTTATAGAAACATGTATTGTTTACTGTCGCAATAGGCACCACATCTTCCCCAAATATCTTTTAATGTGTTTCATTAAAACCAGCATGGCCTCCCTAATGAATTCTGGGATGGTATCACAGCACCCTGAGAGTTCCATTTCCTGACTTCTGTTCTGACCTTAATTGTATGCTTTTCAAGTATGCTTCCAAGTTGGATCATGCTACGAGTGAGAAGTCACTTGGAACTCTAATGCAGATCCCTCACATCAATGCTGATTAAATAACAAGGCAGCTTTAATCTGTCGACTTTTGACCCCGACCAATCAGATCTCTCACCAACAAACCGTGTTGGAAATGATTGGAAGACAGTGATGCGTTGCACTGTACTCCTCACATATGTTAGCCAGGGTAGGGAGAAGAGTGTAAGAGAAGCCATATAGCTATTCTAACATAATGCCAGGCATGCACTGAGCATCCCACTGGGACTGAGTACAGAGCATCAGAGGTTAGGAGTACAATGGGATATCCTGATGTCCTGTTCCCATCAACATCATGGTCATGTGACCTGTCACTTTGACAGCTTGAATCAATCACTCTTCTCACTTTTTGTGAATTAAAGGGTATAGGCTTATCTAATGTGGAATCAGGGCAGAGATTGGGGAAAAGATAGGAGTAGGACTGTTGTGGTCAATAGACACCAGCCTGTAGGACCTGTCCTGGCAGCTGGCAGCTGGCCATCTCTGAAATAGACTGTGGCTGGCAACTATAGTAAGGCCTGAAGCTAAAGGCCAGGGACTCATCTGGTTTGATGAGATCATGATGGAGAGGGTTTGCAGTTGGCATGGCAACAGGTAGGCCTATCAGGGTTAGATGTATGGTGCAGTGTACAGTTTGCTAGTGTATGTTAGTCTATTTTGGTGTAACAATTTATGGTTTGCACAGACAGTGGTAAGGTTTCTCCCTCTCAGTTCAACAGATGAATTTACAGCAATAACTTTCCTGAAAATATGTTACACCTTTTACTTCTCCCAAATGATTTATCAGTCTTTTATTGCACATGTATTCATTTAAAGTTGATACTGATAGCCTAATGAGTATTCATGATGATACCCAAAATAAATACCTAAAAGTAAAGTTCTACACAAGATGTACACATTTAAATTCAAGCCAGTGCTGCTTTAATTCAAAACAACACTTGAGTCATTCAAATCAATATCAAACAGTATCATTTTTCATGGCCAATTATAGCCACGAGCTACAGCACGTGTAGGCAGAGACAACTCGTGCACAGATCATTGCACCAACAATTTGGTGAGTATGGCGAAAATCTAAGTCGAATCCATATCAGTTTGGGAAGAAATCTATAGTGTCTATAAAAACGAAAATCCCCTTAAGATACCTTAATAATATGTCTTCAAATTCTTCCGTCGTTGGAAGAATTAATGAATGCCGCGTCACAAACGGCATACGGTTCCATTGACATTCTAACGTCCACACTGAAGCAAAAGAGGAACCCCTCTCTGAAGAGAATGGGGTACGCGAGAGGAGAGGGATGGATGCTCGAGAGGAGGGGGATGCACGAGAGGAGGGGGATGCTCCAAGAAGGATGCTGTGTGGTAGGGTAGCGCTGTCGTACCACGTCAGCCTTGTGCACATAACAGGGTTAGGTTGTATTCTAAACTGGGTACGTGACCACAGAACAATTTTCATAGACCGGATTTAACACCTTTATATTTTTTTGAACACGGTGACAACCTTAAGAAATAAATACAGTTAAGGTCAAGTGGAAAAACGCCAACCTTTTCTACCAAAGGTAAGGACGATTATAAGTCTTGGTTACATTTATTTCCCGCATATTTCGTCATACTCGATGTTTATCAAGAGCATTTAGGGTAGTATTGCAATAATTGTGTTAAATAGCCTAGTCAATAGTTTCCCACGGCTGTCCGCGCCGAGCTCCGGATGTTATTTTGAGCGATAGCAAGAACGCACAACCGATAGAAAATGACCCCCATCCCATCCCTTAATAGCCTGTTAGTGAAAGAGCCAGTGGAGAAGTTAACGTCTGTGAGTAAAATACAAGTGATATAAATCTGTTTCTACAACAAAAACAACATATCTCCGAAGAACGAATAGCATTTCTAAAGCCACCAAATTTGTCTAAAGCCACCAAATTTGGCTCGGTGGTCTCGTGCGTAATAATGTAGACCTGCATCCCAGCTCCATCCCTGCGCTATCACATCTTAGCCATTATTACTATTGAAAACTGAGTTTTTCTCAAGCATGACATAACCTGGATAAATATAGGCTACAGTACGTGTACGTATAGTGGTGAAGACTCTTCCATAGTTTAGTTTATGGTTAAGTGGCGGTGATTTACATAATTACTCTCATCTTCGCCTCGCCCCTTCACCAGTCTGGACTACTTGCATTTGATTTAATGGTTGGATTTATTCACCCTGAACCATAAGGTATAGACTACACACACTGTTGAGCATCAGTGAATGTTTTTAACATAGGCTATATGTAGACTGTTTATTTTGAATTTTAAAAGAAGCGGCATAAACGGCTGCGACCTATTCATTACGCGTAGAACGCGATAAATGACCTTGCGCTCTGTGAACCTGAAGATGAACGAATCTTGCTTAGAACTAAACGAATTGACGAAATCTTATTTTATTTTTTTCTATGTCATTGCAGTGTGGCGTTAGTTCTGCTACAATGACCTTGCCATTAAAAAACATGACACATAACCCCATATAGTCGATTTTTGAAGGCAACGTCGGGTTGTCGGTTGTCCCAGCGTCTATGAATGGATTGGCTACGGTTACTGATTGACATGTTGGCCTGATAGAAAGGGCCTTCTGGGAAAAATATTCGATCTGATTGTAAAATGATTTTACAACAATTGACACCTATCTCTTTAACAATCCTTTATTCGCAATCACTATTACATTTTGTTTACTAGGCTATAGCCATAGAATGTTGTAACAATGTTCATGTGTTCTCACCTTGGATAGGATTAACTACAATATGGCCTTTACCAATAGAATGATAGCCTACAAATGTTTATTTGGTTAACACACTATTTATTAAGATCAATATGTGATTGGAAGATGCTTTGTGATTTACATCAGTTTATAATCTAATTGACTAGGCCTACGGATTGGAATACAGTGCTTGCCAAATAGTGACACCGTATTTACTACCCTCCCTTTCATTTGTTATGCTTGTTGTCAATCAATCCTGCTGTAGCTTGCAAAGCCTGTTGGTGACTCAGATATAAACTCAGCAAATAAAGAAACATCCTCTCACTGTCAACTGCGTTTATTTTCAGCAAACTTAACATGTGTAAATATTTGTATGAACATAACAAGATTTAACAACTGAGACCTAAACTGAACAAGTTCCACAGACATGTGACTAACAGAAATGGAATAATGTGTCCCTGAACAAAGTGGGGGTCAAAATCAAAAGTCAGTATCTGGTGTGGCCACCAGCTGCATTAAGTACTGCAGTGCATCTCCTCCTCATGGACTGCACCAGATTTGCCAGTTCTTGCTGTGAGATGTTACCCCACTCCTCCACCAAGGCACCTGCAAGTTCCCGGACATTTCTGGGAGGAATGGCCCTAGCCCTCACCCTCCAATCAAACAGGTCCCAGACGTGCTCAATGGGATTGAGATCCGGGTTCTTCGCTGGCCATGGCAGAACACTGACATTCCTGTCTTGGAGGAAATCACGTACAGAACGAGCAGTATGGCTGGTGGCATTGTCATGCTGGAGGGTCATGTCAGGATGAGCCTGCAGGAAGGGTACCACATTGCCTGCAATGACAACAAGCTCAGTCCGATGATGCTGTGACACACTGCCCCAGATCATGATGGACCCTCCACCTCCAAATCGATCCCGCTCCAGAGTACAGGCCTCGGTGTAACGCTCATTCCTTCGATGATATACGCAAATCCGACCATCACCCCTGGTGTGACAAAACTGCGACTCGTAAGTGAAGAGCACTTTTTGCCAGTCTGGTCCAGCGACGGTGGGTTTGTGCCCATAGGCGACGTTGTTGCCGGTGATGTCTGGTGAGGACCTGCCTTACAACAGGCCTACAAGCCCCCAGTCCAGCCTCTCTCAGCCTATTACAGTCTGAGCACTGATGGAGGGATTGTGCGTTCCTGGTGTAACCCCGCAGCCATCCCGTACCTATCTCGCAGGTGTGATGTTCGGATGTACTGATCCTGTGCAGGTGTTGTTACATGATCAGCTGTCTGTCCTGTCTCCCTGTAACGCTGTCTTAGGCGTCTCACAGTACGGACATAGCAATTTATTGCCCAGGCCACATCTGCAGTCCTCATGCCTCCTTGCAGCATGCCTAAGGAATGTTCACGCAGATGAGCAGGGACCCTGGGCATCTTTCTTTTGGTGTTTTCAGAGTCAGTAGAAAGGCCTCTTTAGTGTCCTAAGTTTTCATAACTGTGACAATAATTGCCTACCGTCTGTAAGCTGTTAGTGTCTTAACGACTGTTCCAAAGGTGCATGTTCATTCATTGTTTATGGTTCATTGAACAAGCATGGGAAACAGTGTTTAAACCCTTTACAATGAAGATCTGTGAAATTATTTGGATTTTTATGAATTTTCTTTGAAAGACAGGGTCCTGAAAAAGGGATGTTTCTTTTTTGTCTGAGTTTATAAATGTATGTTTTTCTCTAACCTTGCAGTAATTCCTCCGTCAGTCTCTTGGCTGATTCACTACTCTTCTGATGCTGCAATACTCATTGTAGTGTAACCTTGAGAGATTACTTCTGGAAGGTGTGAGTACTGTAGAGTACAGGGTAAAACAGAACACATTGAGAATGGCATGGCAGTTCAGGTTGGCGACAGTTACAGTCATGCCTATGATGATACATTCCTCTTCAATGCATAATCTTCATTGAGGTTTTGATATTACTCCCTCTGTTGTTTGTGCTTGTTCAACAACCCGTTGAGGCCAGATGAGGCATTTCTAAAGTGGCGTTAAAGGCAGTATTCATTAAGTACAGTGGCTGTTTGGGCTCCTTGAGCAGTGATGTGGCACAGAAGTACAATCAAGTACCAGCAAGCTTGACAAACTGGGGAAGTATTGAGACACAAGGGGCACTGGATCAAGTTCTGGGTGGCTATACTAAGGGAGAGTTGGTCTAATCGTACAGTAACAATATAATGGAGGTTATCCATTGAAGAGGGAGAGTATCATGGATATGCGACAGCAGCTCCAGCCTCCACAGTTAGCCAGACGACAGGGAAGGGAGTTGGACTGTTTGGTGTTGTTATTTTCTGCCTGCTACCTCTGCTGATTAGGGTGTGCTCTGGACTGTCCTCAAAGATTAGCCTTGTCACAAGTTACAACTTGACTCCGTGGTGGCTGCGAGCACTGGGGGCTTACTGCATTATCATAGCACATCCTAAAACAGACCAGCAACACAGACATTCAACTCATTCTCATTCTCATCCACCAGTATCCAATACATATCGTTGAGATCACTTGATCAGTGCAGGTGTTGCTAAATTTAGACAGTCCACTTCCACCACCACCTAGCAACCCAGAAACACAGGCCATCGGTCAAATACATACTTACGTGTTTTACATTTCTACTCTCTTATAGATTGACTGTACAACAGAGATAATCAATGCTTTTTTTCTGCCTCTCGACGGAGTTCTCAAAGCACAATACCATCAGTCTTCTACTGACAGCACATTTGCTTTTAATCTGCCATAAGGGGTATCTACCTCAGAGGAACGTAATGTTGTAAACCAAACTGTAAAGCGGTAGCAAAACAAATAGCCTCAGTGCACGCAGTAGGACAACAAGAGCAAACCAAGTAGCTGTGTAGTAGCAATTTCAAACGCTTCACATTGGCAAACTTTGTAACAGTCCAGCAACAACAAATGGTATTAAACCAA
Organism: Salmo salar; assembly: GCF_965601325.2. Lineage (NCBI taxonomy): Eukaryota > Metazoa > Chordata > Actinopteri > Salmoniformes > Salmonidae > Salmo > Salmo salar. Next base: position 59,788,383 of record NC_138295.1, read on the forward strand.
TGCATAGCACTGAGAATGGAGAGCTTGCCATAGTTTCTACAGAATGCAGTGGTGGGGATATCTGCATAGAGAGTACCCCAGTCCCCAGCATCATAATCTTTTCCTCCCATAATCCCTGCAGTATATTCTTGGGTTCTGTTAGAGAAATTACCTTCTCCTCTCTGGTATTTCACTGCAGTGTACAATTTTCTTTTTGTAAGATTCCTTTTCTCCAGCAAGGACATTTTATACTTTCCTCTCCAACCTTTCACAATTGTCACATCCAGCACACATTGTCACGATTTTCCATTATTTCAGTTCAAAGCCTGGCATTATTGTGTTAGCATCTACAACTGCTGCTACGTTTGAAACAGTAGACTGACTACAACATTGTTGTTATGAGTCATGAAACGACCATGAAAATGGTAAAAAGCCTCTACATATCTATTATTTCATACGTAGGTATAATCAAATGCCAATAGCTTCTATTAGAGAATCAGAGCCTCCGTTTAAAGGTGGGCAGGACTGGTACAAAGGAGTTCCCCTTGACATGGATACCACCAACATCAAATTCAAGTACTGGACTGCTAAAACCTATGGACCGTTACATCATTGAAGGGTATAACAAGCTCATTGAGTTGTCTCCCTCTGCATATATCACCCATTTCATTCCCTTGTTGCCTCTCAAAACCGACATGAAGAAGCCCTCTCAAATAGTACAATATTTTGTATATTCAACTATTCTGTAGCAAGGGCAACTTCCACAGATGCTTATAATGACATTTTCATTATAGGCACCGGGAATGCATCCACAGCTGTTTTTACTTTGAACATCCATATAGCAGTGTAGGGAACTAAAATGGATGCTGGGATGAGATGTTGTTTGACATGGTGTTGCTAACTGCTGTAGTGAGCCCAGGTTGACAACGCACACTGAGAGGTTCCACCCAGGGAATTATGGCAGTGATGACGTGACTCATGTTGGGCTGTGCCCTTTCCAGAGGGGACCTCTCTCTCTCTTTCTCTGCAGAACCATGCATACTGTCTGGGTGGGTGGAGCTACTGTATGAGCCATGAAAGGAGTGTGTTTACGCACATCCAAACATGGCATTGGAGCTGGGCAGAAAAGAACAGCTAAATAAATAGATATTGTCTACTCTCTGTTTGCTGCTCCTGCTGAACAGCCTCTCATCATCCTCTCTCAGGTATACCTCCACCCTGTAATGCCCAACCCAGGAGTGTCCAGCCTGTGCAGTGTTCAGGCAGCAGGGACACAATGTAATCGAATAAAGAAATGCATTTCCTTTGGGACTCTTTCTAGGTACAGTACCAGTCAAAAGTTTGGACACACCTACTCATTCAAGGGTTTTTCTTCACTATTTTCTACATTGTAGAAAAAACACATATGGAATCATGTAGTAACCAAAAAAGTCTTAAACAAATCAAAATATATTTTAGATTTTAGATTCTTCAAAGTAGCCCTTTGCCTTGATGACAGCTTTGCACACTCCTGGCATTCTCTCAACCAGCTTCATGAGGAATGCTTTCCCAACAGTCTTGAAGGAGTTCCCACATATGCTGAGCACTTGTTGGGTGCTTTTCCTTCACTGTGCGGTCCAACTCATCCCAAAGCATCTCAATTGGGTTGAGGTCTGGTGATGCAGAACTCCATCACTCTCCTTCTTGGTCAAATAGCCCTTACACAGCCTGGAGGTCATTGTCCTGTTGAAAAACAAATGATAATCCCACTAAGCGCAAACCAGATTGGATGGCGTTACACTGCAGAATGCTGTGATAGCCATGCTGACTAAGTGTGCCTTTGAGTTCTAAATAAGCACCCCCACACCTCCTCCTCCATGCTTCACGGTGGGAACCACACATGTAGAGATCCTACGTTCACCTACTCTGCATCTCACAAGGACAAGGCAGTTGGAACCAACATTTCAAATTTGGACTCCTCAGACCAGAGGACAGATTTCAACTGGTCTAATGTCCATTGCTCGTGTTTCTTGGCCTAAGCAAGTCTCTTCTTATTGGTGTCCTTTAGTAGTGGTTTCTTTGCAGCAATTTGACCATGAAGGTCTGATTCACACAGTCTCCTCTGAACAGTTGATGTTGAGATGTATCTGTTACTTGAAATCTGTGAAGCATTTATTTGGCTGCAATTTCTGAGGTTGGTAACTCTAATGAACTCATCGTCTGCAGCAGAGGTAACTCTGGGTCTTCCTTTCCTGTGGCGGCCCTCATGAGGGCCGGTTTCATCATAGCGCTTGATGGTTTTTGCGACTACACTTGAAGAAACTTTCAAAGTTCTTGACATTTTCTGGATTGACTGATATTCATGTCTTAAAGGATCGGACCCTTTTTTCAATTTTCGCCTAAAATGACATACCCAAATCTAACTGCCTGGAGCTCAGGACCTGAAGGAATGATATGCATAATCTTGATACAATTTGAAAGTAAACACTTTGAAGTTTGTGGAAATGTGAAATGAATGTAGGAGAATATAACATTTTCGATCTGGTAAAAGACAATACAAAGAAAACAACATGCGTGTTTTTGTTTTGTTCCATTGTCTTTGAAATGCAAGAGAAAGGCCAAAATGTAATATTCCAGGTTAGGCCCAATTTATATTTTGGCCACTAGATGGCAGCTGTGTATGTGAAAAGTGTTAGACTGATTCAATGAACCATTGCATGTCTGTTCAAAATGTTGTATAAAGATTGCCAAAATGTGGCTAATTGGTTTATTCATACGTTTTCAAGTTCATAACTGTGCACTCTCCTCAAACAATAGCATGGTATTCTTTCACTGTAATAGCTACTGTAAATTGGACAGTGCAGTTAGATTAACTAGAATTTAAGCTCTCTGCCCATATCAGATATGTCTATGTCCTGGGAAATGTTCTTGTTACTTACAAGCTCATGCTAATCACATTAGCCAACATTAGCTCAACCGTCCCACGGGGCGGACACCGATCCTGTGGAGGTTAAAGTAATGATGAACTGTCGTTTTTGTTTGCTTATTTGAGCTGTTCTTGCCATAATATGGACTTGGTATTTTACCAAATAGGGCTATCTTCTGTATACCACCCCTACCTTGTCATAACACAACTGATTGGTTCAAACCATTCAAAAAAGAAAGAAATTCCACAAATGAACTTTTAACAAGGCACACCTGTTAATTGAAATGCATTCCAGGTGACTACCTCATGAAGCTGGTTGAGAGAATGCCAAGTGTGTGCAAAGCTATCATCAAGGCAAATGGTGGCTACTTTGAAGAATCTCAAATATAACATATATTTGGATTTGTTTAACACTTTTTTGGTTACTACATGATTCCAAATGTGTCATGTCATAGTTTTGATGTCTTCACTATTATTCTACAATGTAGAAAATAGTAAAAACAAAGAAAATCCTTGAATGAGTAGGTGTGTGCAAACTTTTGACGGGTACTGTATATCGCCCACATCGTTGTAGACTACTGTAAGCTGAATACATTTGACCAATGTCCTGTTGGTGGGAGTTTATCACCTCACGTGCCCATACATCATCACTGAGGGATGACTTGGCCACTGCACCTCTGTCCTTGTGCCCAGAAAACCAGGCGTGAATAATGGATGGGTGTTTCGATCGGTCCAGGCAACCCCTGGACGCTTACACCAGAGCAGCCAATAACTGATGGATGTTTCGACCAGCCCAGGCCACCCCTGGACGCTCAGACCAGAGCAGCAGATGTCTGAATAACGGCAAGAGAGAAAAAGGAACTGAGTCATAACTTAGCTGTCTAAGTAGATCATATTTTGAAAGTTACTGTAATAACCTCACCTCACCCGTCCCTATTTTCCACAACTTTCTTTTTTTAAATTATACTCTTTTCTCTCCTTTCTTTGCAGTTTGTGGTAGATTGACATTAAAAAAAAGGTGTGTGTGCGTGCGAGCTTGTACGTATGTCCTCAAGGGTGTTCCAAGGCCCTCTCCCTGTCTGCCTTACCTCACCAGAGCACTCTATTGTCCACCTAGACTTATTCCTTAAGGGCAATTCAATGACTTTATTACCTAGACAGACTCTGTCGAGTCTATCATGTTGTAGAGTATTCTCAAAACTGCAACTCATGCAACTTTCGCTTAGAATTAGATTAAGTGAAATGGTATTGGTTTAACCGCTGGTCTTTCAGAGCGGCACCTCACCCGCTCAAAGGGGAACCAATTTAAACACATTTACCTAATTTCACACATTCAGGAGCATTCTACAGTATAGGATCTTTAGTTTTGGACCATTGGTTCCTCATTTAGTTCATTATTTAGTCTCTAGAGGGACATATATTTCCATTGCAGTTAGTCTGTTACAAACAAATGTTGAGCTATTTGTATTCCATGTTGTTTGCTACCCCCTCACTAACAAGCTTTCTGGTATTGAGGAAATTATAGAAAGCACAAAAGAGAGACACAAGAATGTGAATTTGGTCTCTCGCTCGATGTGTACTGTACACTGGAAATGATTATGGTCTACACACCTGTATTGATAGTAATACCTATGAACGTGTCTATGGGTTATGTGCTCCCTGTTGAACAGAAACATACTACCCAATCAAATATACTTGACTAGATACACATCCTCCTCAGTGTGTATGTGTTTCACCACGGTGGACAGAATGGTACCATCATAGGTGTTTGTTGACTGGACCCTGTGGGGATCACTTCAAACAGACCAGACGTGTGCCAGGAGTGAGTGGGCCGCACTGACACGGCCCAGCATGCAGTGCTCTGCACACATGACACTGAGGTAAGCCAAGGTTTTGCTGGGAATATGGTGTGAAAATATGGCTCAACCAGAAACTTGATACATTGGATACTATTTGAGGTATATCTAAGCAATAAGGCACGAGGGGGTGTGGTATATGGCCAAAATACAACAGCTAAAGACTGTTCTTATGTGCGACGCAGCGCAGAGTGCCTGGATACAGCCCTTAGCCATGGTATATTGGCCATATACCACAAACACCCGAGGTGCCTTATTGCTATTATAAACTGGTTACCAACGTAATTAGAGCAGTAAAAATACATGTTTTGTCATACCCATGGTATACGGTCTGATATACCACGGCTGTCAGCCAATCAGCATTTAGGGCTCGAACCACCCAGTTTATAATTATATATACTGTCGGCCTTCCCAGGTAGTGAAGAAACAGGGATAAAGATTACTGTGGTTACCTATAAAGGACATGATGGTTTTACCCATAACTAATCATGGCCATGCGTCTTATCTCCTCACCATGTACAGTAAATCTGAAGCCAATTGCTATTCATTTGGACCATAACACTATAAATCAAATACGTGGAAATTCCCAGAAATTTAATTCACATTTGACTGTGTGTTTATTAATAGTAAGAAAACTATTTTGGACATCAGCAGGCAATTACTGGCATGTTCCACTGTATTTCAGTTGGGTTTATCAGGCATGAGTCATAATGCACTGGAGCTGCAGTTTAGCAGAGCTGCTTTAGCTACACTTCTGATGATTATAGCAAGGCTGCTGCTGACTCCAAGCCACTCTCTCTCTCTGCAGTATTGTACTATAACTTGGTGTTGATGAGCTTTTCCATGAAAGGTTCTATTATGTTACCTCTTAGTCAGCCTCAATGTCCACGTTGACACAGGCAGGCCAATTCTGATAAAAAAAATGTTGTTCTGCTAATTTCATTCATACCTTTCGGAAGTTGTAGTTAATATGCTGTAACATTTAACGTGTCTTCTCACCAGAGTAGCATAGCTCAAGGGAAGATATATGATCATACCAACCGACAGCTGTCCTTCTTAATCCACAGCTGGAAAGGACACTTCCTTTTGCCTTGTTGAAGGCGGTATTTTGAACCGATGTAAGAATAAGTGGCTTTTCAATTGCACATTATTGCTATATTTGGCTCTGAAAAAGATCTGATGTGAAAAGATAAGATGTGATTGGTCAAAAGACCAAATATTAGAAAGAAAAATATCAGAATTGGGCTGCCTGTGTAAACAGCCAATGAGTGTTGACAGTGGCTTTGTCATCGGTGGTGACCTGATCTGTTTTGGGTTGTAACTAAGGACACTTCTTATCTTATTAATAAAAGGCATCTATCATCTGAAGTGTCATCATCGGAAAATACCTGTTCTATAATGTGCAGATGGTACTGTTTGCACATTGAGGATTTATGCTTGGGAATTAACAACCTATAGGTCTAGTATATAATCATTGAGACAAACATGTCCTTTTATGAAGGCGGTCTGCTTCCAAATGTGATTTAGAGTGATGACAGTGGAGCACACACCTACACGGGGGGAGTTATTATAGACATCTGCAGTTGGATGAGGTGGCAGAGGGCCAACATGGAGGTGTTGGAGAGAGAAACAGAGAGGGAGAGAGAGATAGTGTGTGTGTGTGTGTGTGATTAGAAGTGGAGGTACAGTTGAAGTTGGAAGTTTACATACACCATAGTCAAATATACACTGCTCAAAAAAATAAAGGGAACACTTAAACAACACAATGTAACTCCAAGTCAATCACACTTCTGTGAAATCAAACTGTCCACTTAGGAAGCAACACTGATTGACAATAAATGTCACATGCTGTTGTGCAAATGGAATAGACAACAGGTGGAAATTATAGACAATTAGCAAGACACCCCCAATAAAGGAGTGGTTCTGCAGGTGGGGACCACAGACCACTTCTCAGTTCCTATGCTTCCTGGCTGATGTTTTGGTCACTTTTGAATGCTGGCGGTGCTTTCACTCTAGTGGTAGCATGAGACGGCGTCTACAACCCACACAAGTGGCTCAGGTAGTGCAGCTCATCCAGGATGGCACATCAATGCGAGCTGTGGCAAGAAGGTTTGCTGTGTCTATCAGCGTAGTGTCCAGAGCATGGAGGCGCTACCAGGAGACAGGCCAGTACATCAGGAGACGTGGAGGAGGCCGTAGGAGGGCAACAACCCAGCAGCAGGACCGCTACCTCCGCCTTTGTGCAAGGAGGAGCAGGAGAAGCACTGCCAGAGCCCTGCAAAATGACCTCCAGCAGGCCACAAATGTGCATGTGTCTGCTCAAACGGTCAGAAACAGACTCCATGAGGTTTGTATGAGGGCCCGACGTCCACAGGTGGGGGTTGTGCTTACAGCCCAACATCGTGCAGGACGTTTGGCATTTGCCAGAGAACACGAAGATTGGCAAATTCACCACTGGCGCCCTGTGCTCTTCACAGATGAAAGCAGGTTCACACTGAGCATGTGACAGACGTGACAGAGTCTGGAGACACCGTGGAGAACGTTCTGCTGCCTGCAACATCCTCCAGCATGACCGGTTTGGCGGTGGGTCAGTCATGGTGTGGGGTGGCATTTCTTTGGGGGGCCACACAGCCCTCCATGTGCTCGCCAGAGGTAGCTTGACTGCCATTAGGTACCGAGATGAGATCCTCAGACCCCTTGTGAGACCATATGCTGGTGCGGTTGGCCCTGGGTTCCTCCTAATGCAAGACAATGCTAGACCTCATGTGGCTGGAGTGTGTCAGCAGTTCCTGCAAGAGGAAGGCATTGATGCTATGGACTGGTCCGCCCGTTCCCCAGACCTGAATCCAATTGAGCACATCTGGGACATCATGTCTCGCTCCATCCACCAACGCCACGTTGCACCACAGACTGTCCAGGAGTTGGCGGATGCTTTAGTCCAGGTCTGGGAGGAGATCCCTCAGGAGACCATCCGCCACCTCATCAGGAGCATGCCCAGGCATTGTAGGGAGGTCATACAGGCACGTGGAGGGCACACACTACTGAGCCTCATTTTGACTTGTTTTAAGGACATTACATCAAAGTTGGATCAGCCTGTAGTGTGGTTTTCCACTTTAATTTTGAGTGTGACTCCAAATCCAGACCTCCATGGGTTGATAAATTGGATTTCCATTGATTATTTTTGTGTGATTTTGTTGTCAGCACATTCAACTATGTAAAGAAAAAAGTATTTAATAAGATTATTTATTTCATTCAGATCTAGGATGTGTTGTTTAAGTGTTCCCTTTATTTTTTTGAGCAGTATATTTAAACTCAGTTTTTCACAATTCCTGACATTTAATCCAAGTAAAAATTCCCTGTCTTAGGTCAGTTAGGATCACCACTTTCTTATAAGCATGTGAAATGTCAGAATAATATTAGAGAGAATGATTTATTTCAGCTTTTATTTCTTTCATCACACTCCCAGTGGGTCAGAAGTTTACATACACTCAATTAGTATTTGGTAACATTGCCTTTAAATTGTTTAACCTGGGTCAAATGTTTCAGGTAGTCTTCCACAAGCTACCCACAATAAATTGGGTGAATTCTGGCCCATTCCTCCTGACAGAGCTGGTATAACTGAGTCAGGTTTGTAGGCCTCCTTGCTTGCACACGCTTTTTCAGTTCTGCCCACACATTTTCTATAGGATTGAGGTCAGGGCTTTGTGATGGCCACTCCAATACCTTAACTTTGTTGTCCTTAGGCCATTTTGCCATAATTTTGGAAGTATACTTGTCCATTTGTAAGACCCATTTGCGACCAAGCTTTAACTACCTGACTGATGTCTTGAGATGTTGCTTTAATATAGCCACAAAATTTTACTTCCTCATGATGTCATCTATTTTGTGAAGTGCACCAGTCCCTCCTGCAGCAAAGCACCCCCACAACATGATGCTGCCAACCCCGTGCTTCACGGTTGGAATGGTGTTCTTCGGCTTGCAAGCCTCCCCCTTTTTCCTCCAAACATAACGATGGTCATTATGGCCAAACCGTTCTATTTTTGTTTCATCAGACCAGAAGATATTTCTCCAAAAAGTACGATCTTTGTCCCCATGTGCAGTTGCAAACTGTAGTCTGGCTTTTTTATGGCTGTTTTGGAGCAGTTGCTTCTTTTTTTCTAAGCGGCCTTTCAGGTTATGTTTATATAGGACTCGTTTTACTGTGGATATAGATACTTTTGTACCTGTTTTCTCCAGCATCTTCACAATATCCTTGCTGTTGTTCTGGGATTGATTTGCACTTTTCACACCAAAGTACATTAGTCTCTGGTCCCATGGTGTTTATGCTTGCGTACAATTGTTTGTATAGATGAACGTGGTACCTTCAGGCGTTTGGAAATTGCTCCCAAGGATGAAACAGACTTGTGGAGGTCTACAATTGTTTTTCTGAGGTCTTGGCTGATTTCTTTTGATTTTCCCATGGTGTCAAGCAGAGGCACTGAGTTTGAAGGTAGGCCTTGAAATACATCCACAGGTACACCTCCAATTGACTAAAATGATGTCAATTAGCCTATCAGAAACTTCTAAAGCCATGACATCAAATTCCTTGACTTTTCCAAGCTGTTTAAGGGCACAGTCAATTTAGTGCATGTAAACTTCTGACCCACTGGAATAGTGATACAGTGAATTATAAGTGAAATAATCTGTCTGTAAACAATTTTGGGAAAAATGACTTGTGTCATGCACAAAGTAGATGTCCTAAGCGACTTGTCAAAGCTATAGTTTGTTAACAAGAAATTTGTGGAGTGTTTGAAAAATGAGTTTTAATGACTCCAAGTGTATGTAAACTTCCGACTTCAACTGTGTTTGCATCCCTAGAGAGATTTAACCTTGACACAATGCTAAAGCCCTACTGTTTGTACCCTGTCACCAAAACTCTGTAGATCAAAACATCCATGAAGAGCCAATCTCATTCACTCTTCTGTCCTCAAATAATACTTTACTGTAAACTCCATCCAGAGCATTATGGATAATCTTCCTGATTAGCTAGTTCATGTAAGCACTCGCCACACTACTGTATTGGACAGCCAAACAATACTATATTGTTGAGGCAAACTATGCTCTCGTGGAAGTAAATTGAGCTGTCCAACCACAAACAGAATCTGTGGGATTTCATCAAACCACAGTTTAGTCAGGAGGATATGATTTGAGTGGTAGAGCAGAGACCTCCTGTCTACACAGTGCACTATCTATTTGTTTGGTGTTTTTAGTCCTACTGTCATCCATCTTCTTATTCCATTACTGGCTGACTTCCCCGGCAACCCTGTCTCCTGCTAAACGTTTCTAAAGCCTCCACTGAATAAAATGTCACTCCTTTATCACTTGCATTACTCTCTTTGGTGGATATATACCCCACATTGTCAAATGGAGATCTGTTTGAAGTGGATCTAAATGACCGATTTATATGCACATTCACCTAGCTTATCCAAGTGTGGCCAAAGGCTAAATTGAAGTGTCCCTATTCAGCACAGTTGTGGGTTTTCTGAGGAAGGGTTTTCTTGCTAGTAGGATATATGACAACAGTTAGCTTTTACTGACAGACTCCCCAAGCCACTCATGCCATTTTGTAATGGGATCTTGACTCTTGTCCTTGGCAGAGTGACTGACAGTCTGTGCTCTAGTGAACTGTAAACAGAGGAGTCAGAGAGAGTCGACTGAAACGGAAACATCATATTCCCTCCTTACTCCACCGTTTGAACAGAGGGAGACACTGTGCACAAAGATCGATACAGCTTACTGTACGAATTTATACACCAAATGGTATGTAGGGTCTCATGTGCTGTGATTAAACAAAGAAGGCTTTTGGACAGCCAGCCAGACAACTGTACCATGCAAACAAGCCTTATATTGAGTTATAGGGCCTACTCCATTGTATCTGTTTTCAATGACTTGTGACTTTTATTGATTGTCTCACACCTTATACTGCATGACATAAAGTTGGGCCTATACCGCATGACATAAAGTTGGGCCTATACCACATGACATAAAGTTGGGCATATGTCTCTAGTATTCTCTTTCAACATACATAGTTTTCCCACTCTCATAAACTTTCTTGGCTGGATTAATAGCCTTGGTAGCATTAGCACTAAGCTAGAGTTGTTTTAAGCCACGGTGACATACCCTTCTGGCACAGAACTGTCTGAACTTGTTGTTGTCTTTAACCTCAGCATATATTCCCCCATTACTATTAGCACAATGGTTTTAGGGTGGAAAAGGGCAGTGTTGTATCACATTTAGCAAATGGTTACTCCTGTTAGCATTAGCAATGATTTGATTGGAAATTGACCCACACAATTTCAGCTGTTGACAGTTGCCTAGCCCTGCTCGAGTCTAAATTTAGTAGCTGTATTTTAGCCGTGGTAGGGCCTGTTAAGTTAAGCAAATACAGTAGCTTCAGCCAGAGCAAAAGGCTGTTCCGCTTTAGTGCACTGCCTCAGTTTTAACGTGCTAGCTAGCATTATCTTAGCTTCAGGGTAGGTTATTTCCTATTTCTCTCTGCTCTCTTTTGTTGTGAGCAAGCTGCTGCTCTGTTCCGGTATTGTGTGTGGTGTAGAGAGGAGCTCCACTGACCCCTGCCATCCTCTCAGCTCACTAGAAGGAAATAGGTTTAAATAATTAAGTCTTTCATCACTGGCAAACGACAGCTAGGGTTTTTGTCCGGCTCCCTTTGGACACCTAATTTATTATCAATTTACACTTCATTAAAGATGTCAGGCCCAATAGGAGATGTGCTTTACTTTGGAATAACTCATTACATTGTTATCATATCGACTTTCTTGCTGTTTATCCCGTATATTAAGCCCTTTGTTGTTGCATATTTCCAAAAGGATTTGCTGTCTTGTTGTGGCCAAATGTCCACATCATGACTCACAGATTAGTTCAAGTTTTTTTAGTACTAACAGCCACATACTTGCTGCAGCATAACTCTCAAATAGAGAATGGTTTATTATTCCAGGCTAAAGAGCCTATCTGTACCTACTCATATAGTAGTGGGGATGGTAAAAGGGTAATCTGATGTTGACGGCTAGCTCATTGCATTTAGATGGAGTAGTGAGTGGCTCCTGGTGTGAAAGTCGTGACCATGGAGACAAAGGACGGCCAGCCAGCCAATCGGCTGGTGTCTCCAAGAGGGATAGAAGATTGATTGAGGCGCTGTGTGAAGATCAAGATTTCTAGACCAAGAGCAGAGGTGGGCGGTTTTATGTGCCCTGAAGATCTTGGATTGCTAAGAGATGATACAATATGCTTTTGGTTTTGGAGCAGCTATTTTACAGAATAGCCTAGCTCAGTGGACCATTAAAGTAAGGTACACCAGGGTCTCTACAATGGGGTTGGTGAGTAATAGCCCTCTTAAACTATTAAAGATCAGGAGCAGAGGTTAGATCTTTAGGGAGTAAGGAGTAACTATATTTCAGCAGGTGGGGGAGGTTTAATACAGCTTTTACTCTTCTGTTTTAGTGTCACGTTTTCTTATCCAAACATATAACTAAAAATGTCCTGTGGGAGGGTCTCATTCATCTTCTCTGACTACACATGAAATATGTCCTCTGGTTGCTAGATTGAGATGTCTTACCAAAGCAGACAGCTCCCAACAGAGTCATTCTGTGTAAGGATCCTTGTAAACTATGGCCCATTAACCACTAATGATGTTAAGGCAGGAAACTCCTCCACCAATACAGGCAGGCACAGGGACAAACGTTTTTTTGCATGGCGACATATTCTGATACATTGTCTGTCTGTTTCAAATGATATAGTTTTCTCTTCTTTGAAAATAATTCATATCAGCATGGATTCATTGGATTCCCTCTCAGCCCACATTTCCAATCTCATTTCCAATGAATACACTGTTGTCAAAGTATGCAATGATTCAATGTATTCAATGTTGTTTTCTTAGAGAGGCTGCTGGCATACAAATCAGCATATAGAACTATTCTTGAGCTTCCGCCTCTTTACGCACTAACTCCATGTGTAATGCAACCACAAGGTTGTTCCCTTCCTGGGAAACCTGCTTGTTACTGCAAGCCTCATGTTTTATGCATACTGTATGTCTGCTCTTGTTCACCTGCCAAAGGTCCTACAGGAGGATTTCCTTTTCATATTTACCTCCTTATGTTTTTCAAGTATTTCTGCCTTTTGGCTTTACTAGAATTCATATTCCCACCTGCACAACAAGCTCTGTACAGTAGGAATGGAAGATTGTCTCTCTTGTGCTTTCTCTTCCATGAAAGATGCTTGTGGTACAATGGACCCTGGTTTAAATGCAATGGCTTCAGGATTCTCGAGCCATACAGATGTAGGATCTTAATTTGAGCCAGTTTGCTACAGCAGGAAAGTAATCCTACAGCAACAGGAAATGTGAATTATTATGTGGATTATAATTAATGGACATTTTTGTAGGGGTTGATACATTTTTCGTAAGGTCAAATCAAGTCTGAAATTTCAAAGTGGAAATTACAAACTTCAGAAGCCTTTTTAAAACTCAAATACACTACAAGTTTGCATTTCTTGCTGTGCAGGAAAATTCTCAGCAACAAAAGAGTGATCAGATTAATATCCTACATCTGCAGCTAGCAGATAGTGTCTGACTCAAAGGCATGGATTTCAAGGGCTAGTAGGGGCCATCTCACTCACTGCCATTTATATGGAAATCAGGTTTCTATGACCACTCAAGTGGCACCTAATGCACACGTTACCGTGTGAAGTGGATGAAGCAAATCCACATGCAATATACTGGCCTATACAGTGGGGGGAAAAAGTATTTGATCCCCTGCTGATTTTGTACGTTTGCCCACTTACAAAGAAATGATCAGCCTATAATTTTAATGGTAGGTTTATATGAACAGTGAGAGACAGAATAACAACAAAAAAATCCAGAAAAACGCATGTCAAAAATGTTATAAAATGATTTGCATTTTAATGAGGGAAAGAAATATTTGACCCCTCTGCAAAACATGACTTAGTACTTGGTGGCCAAACCCTTGTTGGCAATCACAGAGGTCAGACGTTTCTTGTAGTTGGCCACCAGGTTTGCACACATCTCAGGAGGGATTTTGTCCCACTCCTCTTTGCAGATCTTCTCCAAGTCATTAAGGTTTCGAGGCTGACGTTTGGCAACTCGAACCTTCAGCTCCCTCCACAGATTTTCTATGGGATTAAGGTCTGGAGACTGGCTAGGCCACTCCAGGACCTTAATGTGCTTCTTTTTGAGCCACTCCTTTGTTGCCTTGGCCGTCTGTTTTGGGTCATTGTCATGTTGGAATACCCATCCACGACCCATTTTCAATGCCCTGGCTGAGGGAAGGAGGTTCTCACCCAAGATTTGACAGTACATGGGCCCGTCAAATGATGCGGTGAAGTTGTCCTGTCCCCTTAGCAGAAAAACACCCCCAAAGCATAATGTTTCCACCTCCATGTTTGACGGTGGAGATGGTGTTCTTGGGGTCATAGGCAGCATTCCTCCTCCTCCTCCAAACACGGCGAGTTGAGTTGATGCCAAAGAGCTCCATTTTGGTCTCATCTGATCACAACACTTTCACCAGTTGTCCTCTGAATCATTCAGATGTTCATTGGCAAACTTCAGACGGGCATGTATATGTATTCTTGAGCAGGGAGACCTTGCGGGCGCTGCAGGATTTCTGTCCTTCATGGCGTAGTGAGTTACCAATTGTTTTCTTGGTGACTATGGTCCCAGCTGCCTTGAGATCATTGACAAGATCATCCCGTGTAGTTCTGGGCTGATTCCTCACCGTTCTCATGATCATTGCAACTCCACGAGGTGAGATCTTGCATGGAGCCCCAGGCCAAGGGATATTGACAGTTCTTTTGTGTTTCTTCCATTTGCGAATAATCGCACCAAATGTTGTCACCTTCTCACCAAGCTGCTTGGCGATGGTCTTGTAGCCCATTCCAGCCTTGAGTCAGACGGGAAGGATATACTCCAAACATCCGAACAGGCCCTCATCCTCGTCATTCGCAGGAGAAAAAAACTGAGATTTCGCGGAAAGAGTTCGGGGTGCCTTGTGAGGATCAAGCGACAGGTGGCTAATCTTCCTTTGCCATCTGTACTGTTATCCAACGTTCAATCGCTGGAAAATAAATTGGACGAACTGAAAGCACGTATATCCTACCAACGGGACATCAAAAACTGTAAAATCTTATGTTTGACAGAGTCGTGGCTGAACGACGACATTAATAACATACAGCTGGCAGGTTATACACTCTATCGGCAGGATAGAACAGCAGCCTCTGGTAAGACACGGGGCGAATTCCTATGTATATTTGTAAACAACAGCTGGTGCACGATATCTATGGAAGCCTCAAGGTTTTGCTTGCCTGAGGTAGAGTATCTCATGATAAGGTGTAGACCATACTATCTACCTAGAGAGTTTTCATCTGTATTTTTCGTAGCTGTCTACATACCACCACAGACCGATGCGTGCTCTAAAACCGCACTAAATGAGCTGTATACCGCCATAAGAAAACAGGAAAATGCTCATCCAGAGGTGGCACTCCTAGTGGCTGGAGACTTTAATGCAGGGAAACTTAAATCAGTTTGACCTCATTTCCATCAGCATGTTAAATGTGCAACCAGAGGGACCTTTACTCCTTTACCACCTTTTACTCCACACACAGAGACACGTACAAAGCTCTCCCTCGCCCTCCATTTGGCAAATCTGACCATCATTTTATCCTCCTGATTCCTGCTTACAAGCAAAAATTAAAGCAGGAAGCACCAGTGACACTGTCTATTGAAACGTTGTCAGATGAAGCAGATGCTAAACTACAGAACAGACTGGAATATGTTCCGAGATTCATCCGATGGCATTGAGGAGTACACCAATTCACTCACTGGCTTCATCAATAAGTTAATCAGTGACGACGTCCTCACAGTGACTGTACGTACATACCCCAACCAGAAGCCATGGATTACAGGCAACATTCGCACTGAGCTAAAGGGTAGAGCTGCAGCTTTCAAGGAGCGGGACTCTAACCCGGAAGCTTATAAGAAATCCCGCTATGCTCTCCGATGAACCATCAAACAGGCAAAACATCAATACAGGACTAAGATCGAATCGTACTACACTGGCTCCGACGCTCGTCGGATGTGGCAGGGCTTGCAAACGATTATAGACTACAAAGGGAAGCACGGCCGAGAGCTGCCCAGTGACAAGAGCCTACCAGATGAGCTAAATAACTTCAATGTTCGCTTCAAGGCAAGTAACACTGACACATGCATGAGAGCATCAGCTGTTCCGGACTGTGTGATCACACTCTCCGCAGCCGATGTGAGTAAGACCTTTAAACAGGTCTACATTCACAAGGCCGCAGGGCCAGATAGATTACCAGCATGCGCTGACCAACTGGCAAGTGTCTTCATGACATTTTCAACCTCTCCCTGTCTGAGTCTGTAGTACCAACATGTTTCAAGCAGACCACCATAGTCCCTGTGCCCAAGAACACTAAGTTAACCTGCCTAAATGACTACCGACCCGTAGCACTCACGTCTGTAGCCATGAAATGCTTTGAAAGGCTGGTCATGGCTCACTTCAACACCATTATCCCAGAAACCCTAGACCCACTCCAATTTGCATACAGATCTACAGATTATGAAATCTTTATTGCACGGCACACTGCCCTTTCACACCTGGACAAAAGGAACACCTGTATGTGAGAATGCTATTCATTGACTACAGCTCAGCGTTCAACACCATCGTGCCCTCAAAGATCATCACTAAGCTAAGGACCCTGGGACTAAACACCTCCCTCTGCAACTGGATCCTGGACTTCCTGACGGGCCACCCCTAGGTGGCAAGGGTAGGTAACAACACATCCGCCACGCTGATCCTCAACACAGGGGCCCCTCAGGGGTGCGTGCTCAGTCCCCTCCTGTACTCCCTGTTCACTCATGACTGCACGGCCAGGCACGACTCCAACATCATCATTAAGTTTGCCGATGACACAACAGTGATAGGCCTGATCACCGACAACGATGAGACAGCCTATAGGCAGGAGGTCAGAGACCTGACCGTGTAGTGCAAGGACAACAACCTCTCCCTCAATGTGATCAAGACAAAGGAGATGATTGTGGACTACAGGAAAAGGAGGACCGAGCACACCCCCATTCTCATCGACAGGGCTGTAGTGGAGCAGGTTGAGAGCTTCAAGTTCCTTGGCATCCACATCACCAACAAACTAACATGGTCCAAGCACACCAAGACAGTCGTGAAGTGGGCACGACAAAACCTATTCCCCCTCAAGAGAAAAAGATTTGGCATGGGTCCTCAGATCTTCAAAAGGTTTTACAGCTGCAATATCGAGAGCATCCTGACGGGTTCATCACTGCCTGGTATGGCAACTGCTCGGCCTCCGACCGCAAGGCACTACAGAGGGTAGTGCATTCGGCCCCGTACATCACCGCAGCCAAGCGTCCTGCCATCCAGGACCTCTATACCAGGCGGTGTCAGAGGAAGACTCCAGCCACCCTAGTCATAGAGTGTTCTCTCTGCTACCGCACGGCAAGTGGTACCGGATGGCCAAGTCTAGGTCCAAACAGCTTCTACCCCCAAGCCATAAGACTCCTGAACATCTAATCAAATGGCTGGTACCCCCCTGTATATAGCCACGCTATTGTTATTTTACTGCTGCTCTTTAATTATTGGTAATTTCATCTCTTACTTTTTTTTAGGTATTTTCTTAAAACTGCATTGTTGGTGAAGGGCTTGTAAGTAAGCATTTCACTATAAGGTCTACACCTGTTATATTCAGCGCATGTGACAAATAACATTTGATTTGGTTTGATTTTAATACAGTGTATGTTTGGAGGAACTGGTCATATGTACGACACAAAGCTGGGATAATATGTCATATTCATATGAATTTCATCATTTCCATCCATTGTGTTCATCCATTGTATTAATATTATTCTCAACGCATAGACGTCACCAAAGTGACCTTTATATGTGTGGCACATTACTGCTTCTTGACTTGGTAGAAAAAACAGAGGTCATAGATGACTGATATAGCTGCTGTTGTTTCCGGGGTTCATTTTCAGTCTAAGTGAGTGTTTCTTGGAAACCCAGTCTTCCCAGAAGACCTTTGGGTTCAGTGATCTCTGCCAGTCTGTTGTGTGAGCTGCTCCCCAGCCCTCCATCCTCTCCTCCCCCCCTCTCATCTCCTCCAGTTTCTATCCCATCTGATCTCATGCTACTTAACCAGGACACTCTTAATACAGTACAGGAAGTAGTCAGTTTGGTAAGGCTGTAATAGTAGCCTGTTACACAGTTGACTTGGTAGTTACGTGTGTGCCTTTTAGGTACCAGGTAGAAGGCCAACATCCCAGAGTTGCCTCTTCACTGTTGACGTTGAGACTGGTGTTTTGCGGGTACTATTTAATGAAGCTGCCAGTTGAGGACTTGTGAGGTGTCTGTTTCTCGAACAAGACATTCAAATGTACTTGTCCTCTTGCTCAGTTGTGTACCGGGGCCTCCCACTCCTCTTTCTATTCTGGTTAGAGCCAGTTTGCACTGTTCTGTGAAGGGAGTAGTACACAGCGTTGTACAAGATCTTCAGTTTCTTGGCAATTTCTCGCATGGAATGGCCTTCATTTCTCAGAACAAGAATATACTGAAGAGTTTCAGAAGAAAGTTCTTTGTTTCTGGCCATTTTAATCCTGTAATCGAACCCACAAATGCTGATGCTCCAGATACTCAACTAGTCTAAAGAAGGCCAGTTTTCTTGCTTCTTTTAATCAGAACAACAGTTTTCAGCTGTGTTAACATAATTGCAAAAGGGTTTTCTAATGGCACGTTGTGTTAGCTAATCCAACTGGTCATTGGAACACAGGAGTGATGGTTGCTGATAATGGGCCTCTGTACACATATGTAGATAATCATTACAAAATCTGCCTTTTCCAGCTACAATAGTCATTTACAACATTAACAATGTCTACACTGTATTTCTGATCAATTTGATGTTATTTTAATGGACAAAAAATGTGCTTTTCTTTCAAAAACAAGGACATTTCTATGTGACCCCAAACGTTTGAACGGTAGTGAGTAATGTAGGATATGTAGTCATTGTTAAAGTGGTGTTATTTAAAGTGACTAGTGATACCTTTATTAAATCCATTTATTAAATTGATTAAAGTGGCCCGAGATTTCAGTCTGTATGTTGGCAGCAGCCTCTCTATGTTAGTGATGGCTGTTTAACAGTCTGATGGCCTTGAGATAGAAGCTGTTTTTCAGTCTCTCAGTCCCAGCTTTGTTGCACCTTTACTGACCTCGCCTTCTGGATGATAGCAGGGTGAACATACAGTGGCTCGGGTGGTTGTTGTCCTTGATGATCTTTTTGGCCTTCCTGTGACATCGGGTGCTGTAGGTGTCCTGGAGGGCAGGTAGTTTGCCCCCGGTGATGCGTTGTGCAGACCGCACTATCCTCTGGAGAGCCTTGTGGTTGTGGGCGGAGCAGTTTCCGTACCAGGCAGTGATACAGCCCGACTGGATGCTCTCGATTGTGCATCTGTAAAAGTTTGTGAGTGATTTAGGTGCCTAGCCAAATTCCTTCAGCCTCCTGGGGATGAAGAGGCACTGCTGCGCCTTCTTCACCATACAGTCAGTGTGAGTGGATCATTTCAGTTTGTCCGTGATGTATACACCGAGGAACTTAAAACGTTCCACCATCTCCACTACTGTCCCGTCATTGTGGATGGGGGGATGTTCCCTCTGCTGTTTCCTGAAGTCTATGATCATCTCCTTTGTTTTGTTGACGTTGAGTGAGAGGTTATTTTCCTGACACCACACTCCGAGGGCCCTCACCTTCTCCCTGTAGGCCGTCTTGTCATTGTTGGTAATCAAGCCTACCACTGGAGTGTCGTCTGCAAACTTGATGATTGAGTTGAAGGCATGCATGGCCACGCAGTCATGGGTGAACAGGGAGTACAAGAGAGGGCTGAGAACAAACCCTTGTGGGGCCCCAGTGTTGAGGATCAGCGGGGTGGAGATGTTGTTTCCTACCCTCACCAGCTGGGGGCGGCCCGTCAGAAAGTCCAGGACCCAGTTGAACAGGGTGGAGTCGAGACCCAGGGTCTCGAGCTTAATGACGAGTTTGGAGGGTACTATGGTGTTGAATGCTGAGCTGTAGTCAATGAACAGCATTCTTACATAGGTATTCCTCTTGTCCAGATGGGATAGGGCAGTGTGCAGTGTGATGGCGATTGCGTCGTCTGTGGACCTATTGGGGCGGTAAGCAAAATGGAGTGGGTCTTGGGTATCAGGTAGGGTGGAGGTGATATGATCCTCCAAGGATCCTTGATCCTTGATGTGAACACTAGACACACAATAGACACACACTAGACACTCACCAGACACTCACCAGACACTCACCAGACACTCACTAGACCACACTAGACCACACTAGACACTCACTAGACACTCAATAGACACACACAAGAGACACACTAGACACTCATCAGACACTCATCAGACACTCACCAGACACTCACCTGACACTCACTAGACACCCACTAGACCACACTAGACACTCACTAGACACACACTGGACACTTACTAGACACTCAATAGACACACACTAGACACACACTAGACACTCACTAGACACTCACTAGACACTCACCTGACACTCAATAGACACACACTAGGCACTCAATAGACACACACTAGACCACACTAGACACACACTAGACACACACTAGACCACACTAGACACTCACCTGACACTCAATAGACACACACTAGGCACTCAATAGACACACACTAGACACACACTAGACACTCACTAGACACACACTGGACACTCACTAGACACACACTAGACACACACTAGACACTCACTAGACACTCACTAGACACTCACCTGACACTCAATAGACACACACTAGGCACTCAATAGACACACACTAGACACACACTAGACCACACTAGACACACACTAGACACACACTAGACCACACTAGACACTCACCTGACACTCAATAGACACACACTAGGCACTCAATAGACACACACTAGACACACACTAGACCACACTAGACACTCACTAGACACACACTAGACACTCACTAGACACACACTGGACACTCACTAGACACACACTAGACACATACTAGATACACACTAGACCACACTAGACCCACACTAGACACTCACTAGACACTCACTAGACACTCACTAGACACTCACCTGACACTCAATAGACACACACTAGACACACACTAGACACACACTAGACCACACTAGACACTCACTAGACACACACTAGACCACACTAGACACACACTAGACACACACTAGACCACACTAGACACTCACCTGACACATACTAGACACATACTAGGCACACACTAGGCACACACCAGATACTCACTAGACACTCATTAGACACATACTAGACCACACTAGACCACACTAGACCTCACTAGACACTCACTGGACACTCACTAGACACTCACTAGACACTCACTAGACACACACTAGACACACACTAGACACACAGTAGACACACACTAGACACACAGTAGACACACACTAGACACTCACTAGACACTCACCTGACACTCAATAGAGACACAAGGCACTCAATAGACACACACTAGACACACACTAGACACTCACTAGACACACACTGAACACTCACTAGACACTCACTAGGCACACACTAGACACACACTAAACACTCACTAGACACACACTAGACACACACTAGACCACACTAGACACTCACTAGGCACACACTAGACACTCACTAGACACACACTAGACACTCACCTGACACTCAATAGACACACAAGGCACTCAATAGACACACACTAGACACACACTAGACACACACTGGACACTCACTAGACACTCACTAGGCACACACTAGACACACACTAAACACTCACTAGACACATACTAGACCACACTAGACACTCACTAGACACATACTAGACCACACTAGACACTCACTAGACACATACTAGACCACACTAGACACTCACTAGACACATACTAGACCACACTAGACACTCACTAGACACTCATTAGACACTCACTAGACACACACTAGACACACAGTAGACACACACTAGACACACAGTAGACACACACTAGACACTCACCTGACACTCAATAGACACACAAGGCACTCAATAGACACACACTAGACACACACTAGACACTCACTAGACACACACTGGACACTCACTAGGCACACACTAGACACACACTAAACACTCACTAGACACACACTAGACACACACTAGACCACACTAGACACTCACTAGGCACACACTAGACACTCACTAGACACACACTAGACACTCACCTGACACTCAATAGACACACAAGGCACTCAATAGACACACACTAGACACACACTAGACACTCACTAGACACACACTGGACACTCACTAGACACTCACTAGGCACACACTAGACACACACTAAACACTCACTAGACACATACTAGACCACACTAGACACTCACTAGACACATACTAGACCACACTAGACACTCACTAGACCACACAGTAGACACACACTAGACACACAGTAGACACACACTAGACACTCACCTGACACTCAATAGACACACAAGGCACTCAATAGACACACACTAGACACACACTAGACACACACTGGACACTCACTAGACACTCACTAGGCACACACTAGACACACACTAAACACTCACTAGACACACACTAGACACACACTAGACCACACTAGACACTCACTAGGCACACACTAGACACACACTAGACACTCACCTGACACTCAATAGACACACAAGGCACTCAATAGACACACACTAGACACACACTAGACACTCACTAGACACACACTGGACACTCACTAGACACTCACTAGGCACACACTAGACACACACTAAACACTCACTAGACACATACTAGACCACACTAGACACTCACTAGACACATACTAGACCACACTAGACACATACTAGACCACACTAGACACTCACTAGACACATACTAGACCACACTAGACACTCACTAGACACTCATTAGACACTCACTAGACACACACTAGACACACAGTAGACACACACTAGACACACAGTAGACACACACTAGACACTCACCTGACACTCAATAGACACACAAGGCACTCAATAGACACACTAGACACACACTAGACACTCACTAGACACACACTGGACACTCACTAGGCACACACTAGACACACACTAAACACTCACTGGACACACACTAGACACACACTAGACCACACTAGACACTCACTAGGCACACACTAGACACTCACTAGACACACACTAGACACTCACCTGACACTCAATAGACACACAAGGCACTCAATAGACACACACTAGACACACAGTAGACACTCACTAGACACACACTGGACACTCACTAGACACTCACTAGGCACACACTAGACACACACTAAACACTCACTAGACACATACTAGACCACACTAGACACTCACTAGACACATACTAGACCACACTAGACACATACTAGACCACACTAGACACTCACTAGACACATACTAGACCACACTAGACACTCACTAGACACATACTAGACCACACTAGACACTCACTAGACACATACTAGACCACACTAGACACTCACTAGACACACACTGGACACTCACTAGGCACACACTAGACACACACTAAACACTCACTAGACACACACTAGACACACACTAGACCACACTAGACACTCACTAGGCACACACTAGACACTCACTAGACACACACTAGACACTCACCTGACACTCAATAGACACACAAGGCACTCAATAGACACACACTAGACACACACTAGACACTCACTAGACACACACTGGACACTCACTAGACACTCACTAGGCACACACTAGACACACACTAAACACTCACTAGACACACACTAGACACACACTAGACCACACTAGACACTCACTAGGCACACACTAGACACACACTAGACACTCACCTGACACTCAATAGACACACAAGGCACTCAATAGACACACACTAGACACACACTAGACACTCACTAGACACACACTGGACACTCACTAGACACTCACTAGGCACACACTAGACACACACTAAACACTCACTAGACACATACTAGACCACACTAGACACTCACTAGACACATACTAGACCACACTAGACACTCACTAGACACATACTAGACCACACTAGACACTCACTAGACACATACTAGACCACACTAGACACTCACTAGACACTCATTAGACACTCACTAGACACACACTAGACACACAGTAGACACACACTAGACACACAGTAGACACACACTAGACACTCACTAGACACTCACCTGACACTCAATAGACACACAAGGCACTCAATAGACACACACTAGACACACACTAGACACTCACTAGACACACACTGGACACTCACTAGGCACACACTAGACACACCCTAAACACTCACTAGACACACACTAGACACACACTAGACCACACTAGACACTCACTAGGCACACACTAGACACTCACTAGACACACACTAGACACTCACCTGAAACTCAATAGACACACAAGGCACTCAATAGACACACACTAGACACACACTAGACACTCACTAGACACACACTGGACACTCACTAGACACTCACTAGGCACACACTAGACACACACTAAACACTCACTAGACACATACTAGACCACACTAGACACTCACTAGACACATACTAGACCACACTAGACACATACTAGACCACACTAGACACTCACTAGACACATACTAGACCACACTAGACACTCACTAGACACATACTAGACCACACTAGACACTCACTAGACACATACTAGACCACACTAGGCACACACCAGATACTCACTAGACACTCACTAGACACATACTAGACCACACTAGACCTCACTAGACACATACTAGACCACACTAGACCTCACTAGACACATACTAGACCACACTAGACAAACTAAGAAAACATTATTGCCACGCCACATCAGTTCACTGAATACCACAAGATGATTTTTAAAGTGATATAGCTGAAGGACTAAGCTATCTCCCAAAATAAACTGGTAGTGTTACCTAATTGCCTACAGTAGCTCATCGTATTAATGCATTCATCTGCTGGACATATAGGCTTATATCACCCCATTCTCCAGATTGTCAGACAGGAAGTAATAATGTCTCTTTATAGACTTCCTGGGAACAAATGTAATTGCAGTGTTCCTAACTGGGCCGTCAGTGTCGCAGTATGTTCCCTTGAAGGTTTGATTCAAGCCGAGAGCCATTGGAAATGCCATGCTGTGACCTGTGGATGGGCTGGGAGAGAGCTATGAGATACCTGGTGCTCAATCAATGCAGGCCACTGAGTTAGAACAAGAGCTCTTCTGTCGTTTTCTACTTAAAGCTGTCATGTCCACTTATTAAGGACATTACATTGGGTCAGATAAGGTGGGCTGACTGGGTTCAGCCATAGGAATAAGGCCATTTGTTGAGAATCATGAATACAGGTATTGAGAACCTCCATGCGGTTATTGACTTCACTTGAGTTTGGCTTTCTGTGGCATGTGCAGTACAGGAAGCAGGACGGATCATAATAATTGCTGGAATGGAGTGAATGGAATGGTATCAAACACGTGTTTGATGTGTTCGATACCCTTCCATTTATTCCGTTCAAGCCATTACTATGAGCCCGTCCTCCCAATTAACTGTGATGGACAGTTGATGCTGCGTAGATCCTTTACAGTGTTGGAGGTGCCATTCTAACACAATCCTCTCTTCCATTCCAGGTCTCAATTTGGAGGAAAATATTCTGGCTGTAGCTGATAAAAGAGCTGTCCGTGGCGCTGAAATCCAGATCCACAGAGATCCCCAGTTCACACCCATGCTCTTGTGCCACTCCTGATATCTCCCATTCCTAGCACCAACCAACCTCACCGCCGGAGCCAAGATGGACGACGGCTATGGACGAGACGGACGGCAGGACTTCATCCGCGGCGCCAAAGACATCGCCAAGGTGGTGAAGAAGCAGGCGGGCAAGAAGGTGGGCCGCAGCGTGGACAAAATGGCCGACGAGTACACCAAGCGCTCATACAAGCGCTTCGAGGAAGAGGACGATGATGACGACTACCCCGTGCAGCAGAGCCAAGATGGCGACGGCTACTACCGCAACGACAGCCGGGCCAACGACGACGAGGGCGGCCACAGCGACTCCACGGAAGGTCACGACGAAGACGATGAGATCTACGAGGGCGAGTACCAGGGAATCCCCCGGGCAGAGTCCGGCAAAACGGTTCCGGTGGACGGGATTGCCCCCCAAGCTCAGATCAGGGACCTGGCCCAGTTCGAGGCGGAGAGGAGGAAGGATCAGGAGGAGCTGGCCCAGCAGTACGAGACGATCCTGCAGGAGTGTGGCCATGGGAAGTTCCAGTGGACGCTGTACTTTGTGCTGGGGCTGGCGCTGATGGCGGACGGTGTGGAGATCTTCGTGGTGGGCTTTGTGCTGCCCAGCGCAGAGAAGGACATGTGTCTGTCAGAGGAAAGCAAGGGCATGTTGGGTAAGATGGTTCTAAAGGCCAGCCTGCTGTCGATTTTTCTAACTGTATTACACTCTCTCTATTCCGGTTCCCTTATCCCTCTTTCCCTCCTTGTTTATTCGCTCTGTAGTCCTCTCACTCTATTTAGTCCTCTCACTCTATTTAGTCCTCTCACTCTATTTAGCACTCTCACTCTATTTAGTCCTCTCACTCTATTTAGCACCCTCACTCTATTTAGTCCTCTCACTCTATTTAGTCCTCTCACTCTATTTAGTCCTCTCACTCTATTTAGCCCTCTCACTCTATTTAGCACTCTCACTCTATTTAGCCCTCTCACTCTCTTTTTCCCTCTCACTCTATTTAGTCCTCTCACTCTATTTAGTCCTCTCACTCTATTTAGTCCTCTCACTCTATTTTTCCCTCTCACTCTATTTAGCACTCTCACTCTATTTAGCCCTCTCACTCTCTTTTTCCCTCTCACTCTATTTAGCCCTCTCATTCTATTTAGCCCTCTCACTCTATTTAGCCCTCTCATTCTATTTAGCCCTCACTCTATTTATCCCTCTCACTCTCTTTTTCCCTCTCACTCTATTTTGTCCTCTCACTCTATTTAGCCCTCTCACTCTATTTAGCCCTCTCACTCTATTTAGCCCTCACTCTATTTAGCCCTCACTCTATTTAGCCCCTCTCACTCTCTTTTTCCCTCTCACTCTCTTTAGCCCTCTCAGAGCTCTCACTCTCTTTAGCCCTCTCACTCTCTTTAGTCCTCTCACTCTCTTTAGCCCTCTCACTCTCTTTAGTCCTCTCACTCTATTTAGTCCTCTCACTCTCTTTTTCCCTCTCACTCTCTTTATCAGTTTTTGTCTGCATCTCTTTATTCCCTACAAAAGCAAGCTTGAGTTCAAAGAGGAAGCCTATTCAAGGGATACGGGATTTTGGCAATGAGGCATGCATGCTAGTAGATACCCATAGACTTCCAATCATTGCACTAACGCTAGTTAGCATTGGCTCGAGAAACTACCTCTAACGTCCTTCATACTGGGCTCCCTAGTGGCGCAGCGGTCTAAGGCACTGCATCTCAGTGCAAGAGGTGTCACTACAGTCCCTGGTTCGATTCCAGGCCGGGATTGGGAGTCCCATAGGGCGGCGCACAATTGGCCCAACGTCGTCCGAGTTTGGCCGGGGTAGGCCGTCATTGTAAATAAGAATTTGTTCTTAACTGGCTTGCCTAGTTAAATAAATGTTTAAAAAAAAATAATAATACTGGACACCGAGACATAAAAATGGTATCCACAAGTTCATCTGACGTTGGGGAAGTACAGTCGTGGCCAAAAGTTTTGAGAATGACACAAATATTGCTGCCTCAGTTTGTATGATGGCAATTTGCATATACTCCATAATGTTATGAAGAGTGATCAGATGAATTGCAATTCATTGCAAAGTCCTTCTTTGCCATGCAAATGAACTGAATCCCAAAAAAAACATTTCCACTGCATTTCATCCCTGCCACAAAAGGACCAGCTGACATCATGTCTGTGATTGTCTTGTTAACACAGGTGTGAGTGTTGATGAGGACAAGGCTGGAGATCACTCTGTCATGCTGATTGAGTTCGAATAACAGACTGGAAGCTTCAAAAGGAGGGTGGTGCTTGGAATCATTGTTCTTCCTCTATCAATCATGGTTACCTGCAAGGAAACACGTGCCGTCATCATTGCTTTGCACAAAAAGGGCTTCACAGGCAAGGATATTGCTGCCAGTAAGATTGCACCTAAATCAACCATTTATGGGATCATCAAGAACTTCAAGGAGAGCAGTTCAATTGTTGTGGAAGGCTTCAGGGTGCCCAAGAAGGTCCAGCAAGTGTCAGGACCGTCTCCTAAAGTTGATTCAGCTGTGGGATCGGGGCACCACCAGTACAGAGCTTGCTTAGGAATGGCAGCAGGCAGGTGTGAGTGCATCTGCATGCACAGTGAGGCGAAGACTTTTGGAGGATGGCCTGGTGTTAAGAAGGGCAGCAAAGAAGCCACTTCTCTCCAGGAAAAACATCAGGGACAGACTGATATTCTGCAAAAGGTACAGGGATTGGACTGCTGAGGACTGGGGTAAAGTCATTTTCTCTGATGAATCCCCTTTCCGATTGTTTGTGGGCATCCGGAAAAAAGTTTGTCCGGAGAAGACAAGGTGAGTGCTACCATCAGTCCTGTGTCATGCCAACAGTAAAGCATCCTGAGACCATTCATGTGTGGGGTTGCTTCTCAGCCAAGAGAGTGGGCTCACTCACAATTTTGCCTAAGAACAGCCATGAATAAAGAATAGTACCAACACATCCTTCAAGAGCAACTTCTCCCACCCCATCCAGGAACAGTTTGGTGACTAATAATGCCTTTTCCAGCATGATGGAGCACCTTGACATAAGGCAAAAGTGATAAATAAGTGGCTCGGGGAACAAAACATCGATATTTTGGGTCCATGGCCAGGAAACTCCCCAGACCTTAATCCCATTGAGAACTTGTGGTCAATCTTCAAGAGGCGGGTGGACAAACAAAAACCCACAAATTCTGACAAACGCCAAGCATTGATTATGCAAGAATGGGCTGCCATCAGTCAGGATGTGGCCCAGAAGTTAATTGACAGCATGCCAGGGCGGATTGAAGAGGTCTTGAAAAAGAAGGGTCAACACTGCAAATAATGACTCTTTGCATCAACTTCATGTAATTGTCAATACAAGCCTTTGACACTTATGAAATGCTTGTAATTATACTTCAATATTCCATAGTAACATCTGACAAAAATATCTAAAGACACTGAAGCAGCAAACTTTGTGGAATTTAATATTTGTGTCATTCTCAAAACTTTTTCCCACGACTGTAGATAAAGGGCCTCATTGCCAAAATCCATAAGTATCCCTTTAATATAAAATGTTCCCCATGCCACGTTTTCCCCATACTTATTATTTTAACACACTTTATATGGGTTTACAGTATCTAAAGGCCTTTAGGATTCACTGC
Organism: Salmo salar; assembly: GCF_965601325.2. Classification (NCBI taxonomy): domain Eukaryota; kingdom Metazoa; phylum Chordata; class Actinopteri; order Salmoniformes; family Salmonidae; genus Salmo; species Salmo salar. The sequence goes on from NC_138295.1 coordinate 59,817,690, forward strand.
CCATGTAACTACTGAACGCCCCCTTTAATTCTCAAACCATCTCTGAAATCCAAGCCAAATCCTTTTCATGCTTTGGTTCAGGTGTTTTGTAGCAGCATATACTGCACACTGGAGACCATAGCATAGGCCCATTAAGAGAATGGTGTGTGCTGTGCGAAGTTACTCATGTGACCATTTCCCTTCCTGGGGGACAATGTCCAGTCAGATTCCATGCCTAACACGCCATCTGTCTTTGGCCATTCAGCAAGGACACAATGAACGAGGGCTATGGTCCTAACACATTCCATTCATTCTCCATTTTACTGGCATGCTGTGTTGTGCATGTTTTTATCGATTCATTTTGTTTGTCTTGTTGCTTTTTGTTTGATATGGGGAGTGAGGTCAGCGTGTTGAATGGCATGTTAAAAGGGGTACCATGTTTTTATAGCGCAGCAGGATTGAGAATGGATTCAAACAATCTCTCTCCATCACCATTACGTTCTCCTCTCTTGTTGTTTGGCCAAAAGTCATACTGATCCATATTGATTATTTTGTCAATGGCAGTTTTCGCTCATATTTAGATTTATTCAGTGTTTGATCATCCACATAACACTGACATAGAGATGACTCATTTGACATCCAGTCATGCATGTGTGGGTTATTTTCTAGTCTACATATGGTATGTGTGCATACTTTCGTATGTAATAGATGTGTAGGTATGGACTCCCAGCAGTGACACTCCCCCACATGTGCTCTGGCAGACGTATATGCTTGTGTTTGTGTCTGTGTGAACGGCATGTGTGTGGTCTCTGGCTGACAACTGGCTTGCATGTGTATCTCTCTCTCTCTCTCTCTCTCTCTCTCTCTCTCTCTCTCTCTCTCTCTCTCTCTCTCTCTCTGTCGCTTTGTCCCTCACTGGGTCTCTGTACATGCTGTGTTGGGGGAGCCAGTATGGAAACAAGGCCCTTGGTCTCTCCCCTGTTACACAACATGCCTGACTCGTGCTGGAGTGCTTCTCTCATGTATGCCACTGTGCCACCCATGGGTCCTAGTGTCCTCGCTGTTCCCTCCTCCCTGCCTTGTATTAGTAGGCAGAATATACCGCTGTTAGTGTTGTCAGAGAGCCAGTCTCTTTAACCTGATGCACTCTGGCGGAACCACACAGTGTGTGTGTGTGTGTGTGTGTGTGTGTGTGTGTGTGTGTGTGTGTGTGTGTGTGTGTGTGTGTGTGTGTGTGTGTGTGTGTGTGTGTGTGTGTGTGTGTGTGTGTGTGTATGATAATGACCATAATATATTCACCCCTGCTGCACCCATCCAGCAGCAGTAAGGATCCACATTAGTCAATTGGAAATCGTGACACTCTGCTTGGAACATCCATTTTTTTTCATGAAAGACAGAAAGGTACATAGTTACAGATGCATTGTTACATTTCTCTGTATAGAACGCAAATGGAGAATCTTTGGGTGCCATTTTACAGTGGTACTGTCTGCCGCTCAGTAAGAGATTTCTGGAGAGGAAGCTGTAAGATTTCACTGTCAGACAGATTTAACACAGCTGAGCAGATACCCTTCATTTAAACTGACAAGCAATATCAAGACTCATTGTGTCTTGTTGACAATGTGGTTATATTTAAACCGTTAGTCATGGTGCCTTTTCTCTTTCTCATGTTTTCAAGGTGGATGTTAACATAGCCATAACCTTGGGAAAATTCACATTGTCCCCTTTGGTCTTTTCATTATGTGCTTGTCTCTTGTTTTCAGATAGCTCGGCTGGTAGCCCTGAGGGTAAAGAGAACCTTTCTCTCCCGGTGTCTCCTTGGCCTTTAGATAAACGTGGCACAAACTGCTTAGTATATCAAAGGAAGGGTGGGACAGATGGGAGAGAGGGATGAGTAAAAAAGGGCTGGACCATGACAGCAGAGCAGAGCTGTGTCTGTTTTACTCAGCAAAGCAAGGAGGAACATAGTTAGCATTTAATGGACTGTTAAGGCAGTGTGTTAGCATATTAGCAATGGAAGATGTAGGGCTTTTTAGCAAAGGTAGAGTCATGTTAGCATTTAGTGATGCATGATGGATGTAGTAGTGTATTCGAAAATAATCTTAGCATTGGCAGTATTATATTAGCATTTAGGATATTTTGTGAGGGAACAGAATGTCCTATGTTTAGTGTTTTTAGCAAAGGCGCAACATCACCATTTTAACAATGTACAGCAAAGTAGGAAGCTTTTTAGCTTTTGCAAAGAAACATTAATGACACCATGATAGATTTACTGCTTTTTTACGAGGGGACAGAATTTGTGAGAGCAGTAGCATTTTGACTGTAATGGTGATGGTCAACTAAATCAACTGGAACAATGCTCTCTACTCTATGAAGGATCCTCTGCCCCTGGCTCACTCAAAAAAGCCCTGTGCGCTCTCGCAGAAAGGGAAACATGGCTATTAATAGCACCCCCATAACCCCCCCCCCCACACACACACACACACACACACACACACACACACACACACACACACACACACACACACACACACACACACACACCCACTCCTCCATAGCCCTGAAGCCTGTCAGCTCTGTCACCGTGCTGCAGCTCACAGATTGTGGACTCCCTCCTCTCATCACTCTCTCTTCTCCTCTCCCCTCCCCACATCCTATTTTCTCTTTTGAATCAGGTGGAGCTCAGCTGTCTGGAAGGCTCCTCCTACCTCTCTCTCTCTGACACCCTCTCTCTCTCTCTCTCTCTCTCTCTCTCTTTCCCACTCTCTCTCCCTCTCTCTCTCTCTCTCTCTCTCTCTCCCTTCTCTCTCTCTCTCTCTCTCTCTCTCTCTCTAACTGCCTCCCATGTGAGTCTCCGCTACTGTTTCCGTGGGCCTCTTGGGTACAGTAAACAGATTCAATTTTGGTTAGCAACAGCACTCAGGGTTGGCAGAATTATAACAGACCACCATTGGATGCAAGCCGGCACGACAGAATTAATATCGTAATAAACTCACTCAATTACGCATGGATGAAAAATAAACATCAGCGATGTTTATGAGTACTACAGTAATCTACTGTAAGTTTCATCATGGGATCCGTAGCCAATAAGCCAGAATTTGTAAAATGCCTAATTTGAAATATGGAAGGGGTATCATGGCAGAATTCACAAGCCATTTGTGAATACCTCCTGAACTATAGCATTTTTTTTTGTGAGTGTGGATGTTTTATACAGTTGCCATCGGCAACCATCTATTTAAAATTGCAAATAATTTATTTTGTCAGATCTTCTATTTCAGACCTTGGGTTGGCGTTTTAATATTCTCCCACTGTATTAGTAATAAAAGGCCTGTAGATGTATTTTTCAGGCCGTGTCAGACTGACTCAATTCACCAGGAACAATCTCTCACAACATTAAAAGATAAAGCATTTATCACACCCTATGTGAATTCCTCTGTGGCTGGGCTATTGCATTCCGGCCAGTCCCTGGGATGTGCTGCTGACTGTGGCTGCGATAGCCTTGGTGGCTAACTTAACGACAGAAATACAGATATAGAGATTGAGGTTGCGTCCCGAATGGCACCGTATTCCGTATTTAGTGCACTACTTTTGACCAGAGCCCTATGACCAAAGCCCTATGGGCCCTGGTCAAAATAAGTGCATTATACAGGAAGTAGGGTACCATTTGTGAAGCACAGAGTGATACATTGAGTGCTAGGGTAGATTGAGGATCAGCACCACGGACAGCTCCCCCAGCAGAGCTTTGCTCCCCCTATAGGCCAGGGAAGAGAGGGAGAGTGTGGCACAGGCCACTGGCTGCCACTGCTACTGCATTGCGGCGATGGCTTTCAAGCTCAGTCATCATCACCAGCTCCCTCCTGCCGCTCAGGCCTATTGTTAAGGCGGAGGACACACGGCGGCGTTGACAGCTGCCTCTCTACACCGTCGCTGCACACACAGAGATAGAGAGGTCTCGTACACACCTCCTAGCAAGAGGAAGAAAGTCACCTTCAGACATTGTAGACATTGTACAAGACACACATGCGTACAAACAGAAAATCACCTTAAGTGTAATTTCGGGCACTGCAATAATTTCTCTCTCACACACACACACACACACACACACACACACACACACACACACACACACACACACACACACACACACACACACACACACACACACACACACACACACACCACACACACACACACAGCTGAAGGGGAAGGCGGTGGGACACCCAACCTCACACAGGTCTCTGACTCACCAACAACACAATGCTTCTGTACTGTTAGTCTTGGTACCATGAAAGTGCTATTTCAACATTAGCTAACACTGACCCTGCATTCACCAGAGCTCCAACACTAATTAGCTTTCTAGCCTTAGTGATGGATTAGCACAGCTGATATTACAGATCCCTTGAACCCATTGTGGGCTTGTTGGCTTATCGGTGTGAATGGGCCCATAGTGTGTTATTATCTGCCAGGCCAACACTGGCTGTGCCACTTAGCAGCATTAGGGCTGTGTTACTGTTCTATTGTGATTTGGTGCATTCACTGTGATAGCCATTGTGTGGTGAGCAACTGAGCGTTCTGGCGCAAAATGGCTGCCTTCCATCATCCTCATACAATGTACAGCTTTGAGACATAGTGAGAATGCTAAATATCGTAAATTCATTATGACTACAGAAATCATTTCTCAATGACATGGTAAGTCCAATAACAGTTAAAACATGATCAAGAGCTTTTTATTCTCTTCATCCAAGTTACAGTTTTTTACAATCGCTAAGACCCATTTCTCAATACTTAGGTCACTTTTTCAAAACTCTTCACACAGTGAGCATAACAGCAGTCCATGTAGGCTGAACTATGGATCATTTCTCATTGCTTCGGCACAAAATGCATTCAATGACTACATCTTTCAATTTTCATGAACTCTTTTCTCACTCAGACACAACCACCACCAAAACTCTATGTACCTACAGGCCGCCGCACCCAAAACTGTCAAACTTAAGTTCAAAACCTAAAATAACACAAAATTGAATAAGATATAAATTTGCTACATTTCTACAGTAATGCCGTATTGAAATATATTCAAAATCTAAAAAATTAAATACTATCAAAACAATTAGACCAACCACAGCTGATTCCCATTGTAGCTGAACACCTACACAGGTGTTAGTCTTTCAATTACATTACCATCTATACATTAGGGGACATCTTAGGAATAATGCTGTACTATAATGTAAACATGGACCCAGCCAGAGATAGAGAAGTGGCTGACAGAGGAAGAAGAGTGGCTGGGAGAGGGAGAGGAGTACGTACGCGTGGTGGAAGAAGACTGAGAGGAAGATCAAGAGCTGTAGTCTCAGATGAGATTATGGCTACTATAATTGATCATGTAATAAATCATGATCTATCAATGAGAGAGGCTGGTCTGAGAGTGCAGCCAAATCTGCAACGCTCAACAGTGGCATCTATTCTGAGAAATTTCCGGCAAAACAACAGGTAAGATGTGCATTCTGCAAGGGCGTCTGACTGAACTGCACATTACAGAAGTAAATTGAGCAAAGCCTCCAAACCTACTTGTGTGTAATTGTAATTGTTTTGGGCCATACAACACCGAGCGTCTCATTTCATTCCTGGGTGACCTCTATGGAAGGGTTGTGCCAGGTGAGGAAAGGGTTGCAACCCCCATAGAGGAATTATTTTCCTCATGGAGGTGGAAGGTTTATGACCACCATCCACATGATCAAATGTCCCTCCTGGACGCAATGAATGCTGGATGCCTGGACATATCTGCAGAAGATTGCCAGGGATGGACCAGGCATGCCAAAAGATTCTTTCCTAGGTGTATTGCCCAAGATGACATAAGATGTGACGTGGATGAGAACCTGTGGCCAAATGCATAAGACAGGGTTGACTAGTATTGCTACTGTATCTGTATCGGTAGATGGTGTATATACAAATGATTGTATTTTGGAATCACTCAATGCCATAAAATGACATAAAACATATTGAAGCATATTGCATCATGTCTGATACATTCCTGTAACATGCAGTGAATTCTAAACAGTAGAGAGGTGTCATTCTTACACAAAACATTGTGTAATGCTGCCTGTTGGTAGTGTTGTTTAGGTCATTGTTTTATGAGTGACAACGTGTGCTTGTTGGGTGACAGCCTTTGCTAGTGTTATGGAAGAACGAGTTGATTTGAGACGTATGAAGTGTTTTGGTAGTTTTAGGGCATTTTGAACGGGAAATGAACTGCTGTGCCAAGCTGAAAGTTAGTTAGGAGAACTGTGTGAAGAGTTTTGAAAAAGGGACCTAAGCATTGAGAAATGGGTCCTAGCGATTGTAAAAAAAAAAAATGTAATTACATTAGAATCAATCCGCTTCAGTAACAAGCAGCCAAAAAGCTCTCCGCACCATACAGAGAGAGGAAATATTCAAATACAGACATCCCCGCGCCAGACAGCCAGAGAGAACAGAACACACTCCTATTTCAGTCAGATCAATCACACCCACTATCTCGTGTCATTGGGTGCTTAGCGAATGCCAACTCTACGGACAGGAAGTCAATGGGGTTGAAAGAGAGAGATAGATTGTGTGTGTGTGTGTGTGTGTGTGTGTGTGTGTGTGTGTGTGTGTGTGTGTGTGTGTGTGTGTGGTGTGTGTGTGTGTGTGTGTGTGTGTGTGTGTGTGTGTGTGAGAGAGAGCGTGTGTATGCCAAGCTTTGTTCTCGCCAACAGGCTGGTGTGTCTGTGTCATCGTGTCGGTGTATTTACACCACTGAGGTATAATAAGAACTTGAGACTGTATGTCTGTGGTATACACACATGCTACAGACATACAGTACATACACGTGGGTCTGCATTGATGTCTGTGGTATGTGTGTGCACACTTGTGCTTGTGAGAGAGCAGTTAAGAGTGTTGGGCCAGTAACCGAGTAGCTGGTTCAAATCCCCTCGACGACTAGGTGAAAAATCTGTCCAGGTGCCCTTGAGCAAGACACTTAACCCTAATTGCTCCTGTAAGTCGCTCTGGATAAGAGCATCTGCTAAATGACTCAAATGTAAAAAGAAGGAGAAACCTTTAGCATATCTCACTCACCATTGACTTGGATTTGCTTATGCTGTATAATATACTGTAGGAGTTTGTGTGTCTTTAAATAAAAAAAATTATATACAGTACAAGTCAAAAGTTTGGACACACCTACTTCTTTATTTTTACTATTTTCTACATTGTAGGATAATAGTGAAGACATCAAAACTATGAAGTAACACATATGGAATCATGTAGTAACCAAAAAAGTGTTCAACTAATTAAAATATATTTTAGATTTTAGATTATTTAAAGTAGCCATCCTTTGCCTTGATGACAGCTTTGCACACTCTTGGCATTCTCTCAACCAGCTTCATGAGGAATGCTTGTCCAACAGTCTTGAAGGAGTTCCCACATATGCTGAGCACTTGTTGGCTGCTTTTCCTTCACTGTGCGGTCCAACTCATCTCAAACCATATCAATTGGGTTGAGGTTGTGTGATTGTGGAGGCCAGGTCATCTGATGCAGCACTCCATCACTCTCATTATTGGTCAAATAGCCCTTACACAGCCTGGAGGTGTGTTGGGTCATTGTCCTGTTGAAAAAACAAATGATAATCCCACTAAGCGCAAACCAGATGGGATGGCGTATCGCTGCAGATTGCTGTGGTAGCCATGCTGTTTAAGTGTGCCTTGAATTCTAAATAAATTACAGACCATGTCACCAGCGAAGTACCCCCACACCATCACACCTCCTCCTCTATGCTTCACGGTGGGAACCACACATGTGGAGATCATTGTAACGGCCGTCGAAAGGAGTAGACCAAGGCGCAGCGTGGTGAGTGCTCATCATTAACTTTTTAATAGAACACTTAAAACAAAACAAGAAAACGAACGACAGCCAAACAGTTCTGTCAGGAACATGAACTAAACAGAAAGTAACCACCCACAAAACCCAAAGGAAAACAGTCTGCCTAAGTATGGCTCCCAATCAGAGACAACGATATACAGCTGTCCCTGATTGAGAACCATACCCGGCCAAAACAAAGAAATACAAAACATAGAAAAAAGGACATAGAATGCCCACCCCAGTCACACCCTGGCCTAACCAAAATAGAGAACAAAAACCTCTCTATGGCCAGGGTGTGACAATCATCCATTCAACTACTCTGCATTTCACAAAGACACGGCGGTTGGAATAAAAAATCTCAAATTTGGACGCATCAGACCAAAGGACAAATTTCCACCGGTCTAATGTCCATTGCTCGTGTTTATTGGCCCAAGCAAGTCTCTTCTTATTATTGGTTTCCTTTAGTAGTGGTTTCTTTGCAGCAATTCAACCACGAAGGCCTGATTCACGCAGTCTCCTCTGAACAGATGTGAGATGTGTCTGTTATTTGAACTCTGTGACGCAGGGTACCCTAGTGGTTAGAGCGTTGGACTAGGAACCAAAAGGTTGCAAGATTGAATCCCCGAGCTGACAAGGTAAAAATCTGTCATTCTGCCCCTGAACAAGGCAGTTAACCCACTGTTCTTAGGCTGTCATTGAAAATAAGAATTTGTTCTTAGCTGACTTGCCTAGTTACATAAAAATTTGGGCTGCAATTTCTGAGGCTGGTAACTCTAGTGAACTTATCCTCTGCAGCAGAGGTAACTCTGGGTCTTCCTTTCCTGTGGCGGTCCTCATGAGAGCCAGTTACATCATAGCGCTTGATGGTTTTTGCGACTGCACTTGAAGAAACTTTCAAAGTTCTTGAAATGTTCCATATTGACTGACCTTCTTGTCTTAAAGTAATGATGGACTGTCATTTCTCTTTGCTTATTTTAGCTTTTCTTGATATTATGGACTTTGTCTTTTACCAAATAGGGCTATCTTCTGTATACCACCCCTACCTTGTCACAACATAACTGATTGGCTCCAACACATTAAGAAGGAAAGAAATTAACTTTTAACAAGGCACACCTGTTAATTGAAATGCATTACAGGTGACTACCTCATGAAGCTGGTTGAGAGAATGCCAAGTGTGTGCAAAGCTGTCATCAAGGCAAATGGTGGCTACTTTTAAGAATCTCAAATATAAAATATATTTTGATTTGTTTAACACTTTTTTGGTTACTACATGATTCCATATGTGTTATTTCATAGTTTTGATGTCTTCACTATTTCTCTACAATGTATAAAATAGTAAAAAAATAAAGAAAATCCCTGGAATGAGTACGTGAGTCCAAACTTTTGACTGGTACTGTATACTGGTCTGGACAATCTACACTGAGTGTACAAAACATTTGGAATACCTTCCTAAAATTGAGTTGCTACACCCTTTGCCCTCTAAACTGCCTCAATTTGTCGGGGCATGGACTCTACAAGGTATAAGTGTGGCTTGGAATTCCCATTGTTAGAGATGGTACGTTCATAAAAAGTACCCTTGTTTACATTGTTACCTAGCAACGCGCTACTACGACTAATTTTACAGATCCACTGTTTCATCTGTCCAGCCATGCAATTTATAAACTTGATCTCCACTGTAAAAAGCATCTTGACATTATCTCTGACATTTGACATTATCTCTGGCAATATTGAAATTCGATCTCCACTGTGTCCCATTATAATGAACATATCGACAGGCAACTTTTCTCAGCCAGTCAAAATAACGAATCGGAATAATTTTTATGGCCAAATTCAAAGAAATGTCAATAGAAAAACAGGTAAAACAAAATGCAGCTAGTTTGCTGTCTTTCCAGCTTGAGTCTGAAGTGATTGTGCTAGCTGTGTAGTTGGCTAGCTAGCAGGGGGAAGAGCCTCCATAACAACCATTTTTCTTTGCCATAGCAACATGCAAAGTTCTAGAACTATCAACCAGCACTTGGGTAGTTTTGCTTTCCATGGCAGTCAATACGAATATAACTAACAACCAGACAATGCCTGGAATTGCACTTGACAACCAGTGTTAGTGAATGTAGCATCACGTTTTGTAAAGAAATACCTGGTTTGGGAAATAATCTTGCTTTTTAGCGCTGGTAACCCGAGTCCATGTGTTATACATTTTTTTATCTTGGCTGTGGTGGTCAACTTGGCTTCTCCTCATGGCTATGAACACGTCTCATGTATTATTGCTTAAATATAGAAAACTCTCATTGAAGAAAAAGTTTGACCGATTAAAAGAATGTCTTCAGATTTGTCATCAGTAAGCTCAGAAAACAAGTGTACTAAAGGAAATTATAAATTTCCGTTATGGACATGAATGGGTTAAGGAAGTGGTGATGGTGCTGTCTAGTGGCAACCAGTTTTGACATGTTGGTGGTTAAGATTAAGGACGTGTCATTTCACTGAGATGTATTTAATCATTTCATTTATCACTATCTTCCACAGTATTCATGTAAGCATTTCGCCTGTCACTTTTTTGTAATATAACTTCAGTTTCTTTACATCTGGGGCCTTATGTGTCAAACATCTCAGAGTTGGATTGCTGATTTAGCACAGTTTTGTATTTAGATACAATTATTACGATTACATGGACGGGGGGACTTGATCCTAGATCAGCACCCATTCAGGTGTAGGATCTTAATTTGAGCCAGTTTGCTACAGCATCCTGCAGCAACAGGAGATGTGAATTATTACGTGGATTATAATTAATGCACATTTTTTGTAGGGGTTGATACATTTTAAGCAAGGGAAAATCAAGTCTGAAAGTATTTTAAAGTGGGAAATGAAATTCTAATCTTCAGAAGCCTTTTTAAACCTCAAATGCACTACGCATTTTTTATTTTCTGCATTGCAGGAAAGTTCTCCTGCAACAGGGTGATCAAATGAAGATCCTACACCTGTATTCTGAGACGCTTGACACATAATAATGTTAAAAGTATATAACATTCTTTAATACATTTTTTTGTGGTACAAGAAGCCATTGTATATCTGTGCGATGAGACTGCCAAGTTTTTATTTATTTTTTATTTTACCTTTATTTAACTAGGCAAGTCAGTTAAGAACAAATTCTTATTTTCAATGACGGCCTAGGAACAGTGGGTTAACTGCCTTGTTCAGGGGCAGAATGACAGATTTTTACCTTGTCAGCTTGGGGATTCAATCTTGTAACCTTTTGGTTACTGGCCCAATGCTCTAACCACTAAGGATTGCTTGGAACTCTATCGAGAGCTAAACAGAATGAAATATCAATGAATGTATTGATCCATACAATACACTCGCAATACACTCGCAATGGCTGCCTGGTATTGTGATGCAATCATTTCCATGGTAATGTTGAATGTTCATTCACATGATGCTAACTGATGTGGCTCATGCAATGGAATACATTTTTTGTAATGTCAGTTGAGTTTAGTCAATAAATCACAGCAGAGACTAATGGGTACACTTCCTGCTTTTACTTCCTGATTTGCTCCTATGGCTATACTCGCAATGGCTGCCAGTCCACCTATTACACCATTAATGACTTGAATGGGGACACCCGTTCTATCCATTCTATTTCTATGATCCATACACTCTTAGAAAAATAGGTGCTATCTAGAACCTAAAGGGGTTCTTCGGCTGTTCCCATAGGAGAACCATTTGAAAAATTGTTTTTGGTTCCAGGTAGAACACTTATGTTTCCAGGTAGAACCCTTTACACAGTGGGTTCTACATGGACCAGAAAATAGTTCTACCTGGAACCAAAAAGGGTTCTCCTATGGGGACAGTGAAAGAACCATTTTGGAACTCTTTTTTTATAATAACCCTGATAGGTATTAATATCTTTTCCTTCCCTCTCTCCCCCTCCATCCCTATATTCTCTCTCACCTTTTCTCCTGTCTTTTTCTCTCTCTCTCCTTTGTTCTCCTTCCCACTCCCCCACTCCTTCTCTCTCTCTCCCTCTCTCCCTCTCTCAGGCCTTATTGTGTACCTGGGGATGATGGTGGGGGCCTTCCTGTGGGGCGGCCTGGCCGACCGGATCGGACGGCGACAGACCCTCCTCATTTCTCTCTCCATCAACAGCGTGTTTGCCTTCTTCTCCTCCTTCGTTCAAGGATACAGCTCCTTCCTTTTATGCCGTCTGCTCTCCGGCGTGGGGTAAGGAAGGACGCTGTGTCACACACCCCTTCTCCTCTGAGAACGACTCGGCTATAAATACTAGTGCCGACTGTAAATGATCCCAAAATGAATGTACCCCGCAATGACTCCCAAAGCTGGAAGTCTGGAAGCGATCCAAGCCTGGTTAAATCAACTGGATGAAATGTGTATAAAGCCTGTCTATTATTGATGTTGATCATGTTATTATGCTGGCACAGATTATTGAAATGGTTTAATATGCTGAAGAGACACTTTATTTCCTCTCTCTCTCTGTCTCTGATTCTCTCTTTCTCGCTCTCTCTCTTTCTCTTTCTTTCATCGCCTGTCTTCATAACTCTCCCTTCCCCCTCCTCTCTTCTTCCACATTTTTGCTCTGTCATCCCTGTCCCTCGCTCACTCTTTCTCAATGTCTCATCCTCTCTCTCTCTCACTCTCTCTCTCTCTCTCTCTCTCTCTCTCTCTCTCTCTCCCTCTCTCTCCCTCTCTCTCCCTCGACCTCACTCCCTCTCTCTCTCTCTCTCTCTTCTCTCTATCTCTCTCTCTCTCCCTTTCTCTCTCTCTCTCTCTCCCTCTCTCTCTCTCTCTCCCTCTCTCCCTCTCTCTCTCTCCCTCTCTCTCTCTCTCCCTCTGTCTCCCTCGCTCTCCCTCTCCCAGCATCGGTGGTTCCATCCCCATTGTGTTCTCCTACTACTCTGAGTTCCTGGCCCAGGAGAAGAGAGGAGAGCACCTCAGCTGGCTCTGCATGTTCTGGATGATCGGTGGCATCTACGCCTCTGCCATGGCCTGGGCCATCATCCCCCACTATGGTGAGAAATGTCAATTAACCAATCAACCAACCAGTCAATCAGTCAATGAATCAATCAACAAATGAGTGAGTCGGTTGGGAGGTTGTTCGTCGGTCAATAAGTCAGTTCATTTCTACCACTCCAGAGTGAAATCTGGTTTCCAAGCTAGGATTACACATACTGTACATTTAAAGACAATTAAACACACAACTTATACACAGAGAAACAATCATCATATTTTTTGTTATGCTCCTATCAAACATGGATGCATATGTTTATCGTCCTGTATACTGCTGTCTGGTATGACCCATGTACCATAGTTCTTCAACCTCTTTATCTTCCTGTTCCAGGCTGGAGTTTCCAGATGGGCTCTGCGTACCAGTTCCACAGCTGGCGTGTGTTTGTGTTAGTGTGTGCCTTCCCCTCTGTGGCAGCCATCTCTGCCCTCACCACAATGCCCGAGAGCCCCCGCTTCTTCCTGGAGGTCAATCCACCAACCACCAATCAAAATATAACAAAAATAGTAGCTACCCAAAGCATTGTTTATCATCTTGGGTTTAACTCGGGACTTACTGCTGTGTTTGAATATCATGACACCTACAGTAGCTACCTTCATCATACACCTGCTGGGATCCTGATTACCCTGACAAATATACTATAATGAGTTCCTATTTATTTAGCTATTCATTAGACAAATGTGTCTGTCTTGTCTGTTGTAGAATGGGAAACACGATGAGGCTTGGATGATTCTGAAACAGGTCCATGACACCAACATGAGGGCGAAGGGCTACCCAGAGAGGGTCTTCTCTGTGAGTGACACACACACACACACACACACACACACACACACACACACACACACACACACACACACACACACACACACAGTACATCCATCCTAAACTACTATCAAACCCCTATCAGACACATCTAGTCTGTGAAGTGAAGCAGTCTTTTATTCAGAGGAAAGAAATGAGGGGACATTTTTATATTCATTTATCATCTTGCAATTACTGCCTCTGAGAAAACACAGCCTCGCTCATATGTTTACAGTGAGGAGGACCCTTGTTCAATTTGCATGAATTAGCTTGAACTTATTTGTTATTTGAGGATGAATTAAGCTTTGATAAACTTGTTTAGGGAGTAATTATGTTAAGGAAGTGTGACTGAGTTGTGTTGTTGCCCCTAGGTGACCACCATCAAGACAGTTAAGCAGATGGATGAGCTGGTGGACATGGGAGAGGGCACCGCCTGGTACCAGAGATGGAGGATGAAGCTGGCTGACCTGTTCAACCAGGTAACATACTCTACCTTAACCTGTTCAACCAGGTAACATACTCTACCTTAACCTGTTCAACCAGGTAACATACTCTACCTTAACCTGTTCAACCAGGTAACATACTCTACCTTAACCTGTTCAACCAGGTAACATACTCTACCTTAACCTGTTCAACCAGGTAACATACTCTACCTTAACCTGTTCAACCAGGTAACATACTCTACCTTAACCTGTTCAACCAGGTAACATACTCTACCTTAACCTCTTCAACCAGGTAACATACTCTACCTTAACCTGTTCAACCAGGTAACATACTCTACCTTAACCTCTTCAACCAGGTAACATACTCTACCTTAACCTGTTCAACCAGGTAACATACTCTACCTTAACCTGTTCAACCAGGTAACATACTCTACCTTAACCTGTTCAACCAGGTAACATACTCTACCTTAACCCGTTCAACCAGGTAACATACTCTACCTTAACCTGTTCAACCAGGTAACATACTCTACCTTAACCTGTTCAACCAGGTAACATACTCTACCTTAACCTCTTCAACCAGGTAACATACTCTACCTTAACCTGTTCAACCAGGTAACATACTCTACCTTAACCTGTTCAACCAGGTAACATACTCTACCTTAACCTGTTCAACCAGGTAACATACTCTACCTTAACCCGTTCAACCAGGTAACATACTCTACCTTAACCTGTTCAACCAGGTAACATACTCTACCTTAACCTGTTCAACCAGGTAACATACTCTACCTTAACCTGTTCAACCAGGTAACATACTCTACCTTAACCTGTTCAACCAGGTAACATACTCTACCTTAACCCGTTCAACCAGGTAACATACTCAACCTTAACCTGTTCAACCAGGTAACATACTCTACCTTAACCTGTTCAACCAGGCAACATACTCTACCTTAACCTGTTCAACCAGGTAACATACTCTACCTTAACCCGTTCAACCAGGTAACATACTCAACCTTAACCTGTTCAACCAGGTAACATACTCTACCTTAACCTGTTCAACCAGGTAACATACTCTACCTTAACCTGTTCAACCAGGTAACATACTCTACCTTAACCTCTTCAACCAGGTAACATACTCTACCTTAACCCGTTCAACCAGGTAACATACTCAACCTTAACCTGTTCAACCAGGTAACATACTCTACCTTAACCTGTTCAACCAGGTAACATACTCTACCTTAACCTCTTCAACCAGGTAACATACTCTACCTTAACCTCTTCAACCAGGTAACATACTCTACCTTAACCTCTTCAACCAGGTAACATACTCTACCTTAACCTCTTCAACCAGGTAACATAGCATCATACTGGTAATGAACAGCTAAACCAGAGACGAACGTAATGTTTCACTTGCTCTCCTAAGGACCTTTGGTCAACTGGGGCTAAATTGAGTGAATACTTTAACAAGAATGGGAGGATTATCCATCCTTCTCCTTTTTCTTCTACATTTTGAATGCGCATCATTGGTCTAACAAAAAGGTGTTATATCTAGCGCAATCTAAATAGCATCTGTATACCAAAAAACATATTTTCATTGTCGCATACACCAGATAGGTGCAGTGAAATGTGTTGTTTTACAGGGTCAGCCATAGTAGTACAGCTCCCCTGGAGCAAATTAGGGTTAAGTACCTTGCTCAAGGGCAGATCGACAGATGTTTCACCTTGTTGGCTCAGGTATTCAAACCAGTGACGTTTCTGTGACTGGCCCAACGCTCTAACCACTAGGCTATCTTCCGCCTATAGTCCCTCATACCTCTCTCATACCTCTCTCATACCTCTCATCACCACTGCTATTACTGTCAAAGAGAACAGAGTAGGTTCATGTTTATATGCTCTTAACTACAGAGTGAGAGACTGGAATGATTGTTTGTATATCAGCCCCCGTTGTTTATAAAGTGCCTGTGTGCAGAGAATCCCTAGCTATGTTTACTAGCTGTGTTTACTAGCTGTGTCTACTAGCTGTGTTTACTGTTGGCTTGTGTGGAACATGGAACTTTATGTTCATTTAATGCTGTTGTAGATTGTAGAGATACTTCCTTTGAGATATATTGTTTGTGTGTGTGTGTGTGTGGTGTGTGTGTGTGTGTGTGTGTGTGTGTGTGTGTGTGTGTGTGTGTGTGTGTGTGTGTGTGTGTGTGTGTGTGTGTGTGTGCGCGTGTGTGCGCGTGTCTGTGAACCTCCCTGTAGGTGTGGAGCAACTTCCTGGCCATATTCTCTCCTGAGTACTGTCGCACCACTCTCATGATGATGGCTGTGTGGTTCTCTATGTCGTTCAGGTAAAGTCAAGCTCCCAAAACTGTTTTCAGATAACATACAGCCAAAGTCAGATCTGCATAGAATGAATTACTGGTATAATAAACTAACTTGATTTCTTGTTTCGATTTTTGGATTATTTGTGTACTAGTATTGTATTTGCGAGGCATTCTGCTCCACTGTTGGGGCTAGTAACATAAGCATTTCACTGCTCCTGCTATAACACCTGCAAATCTGTGTATGCGACCAATACACTTTGATTAGATTTTGTCTGACTCAAGTGAAAATGTAGTTTTACATTACTGATATTGATGATGTAGTTAGTGTCCTATCCCTTCTAAGTGGATTGTACTAAGTATATCATCATGATCCCTACGTCTGTCTTAACATCCATCTCCCTTCTCTCCCTCAGTTACTATGGGCTGACGGTGTGGTTCCCTGACATGATCAAGTATCTCCAGAAGCAGGAGTACTCCTCGCGCACCAAGGTCTTCATCAAGGAGAAGGTGGAGCACGTCACCTTCAACTTCACCCTGGAGAACCAGGTGCACCGCAACGGAGAGTACTTCAACAACAAGTAGGTCCCCCTTCCCTCTTCCCTCACCAGCGTTGTCATGGGAACGCAGCAGGGTACCAAGCCATTCATACAGTAAATAGGTCAAGGGTCAATCAGTCATTCTGATGTTAAAACAAACTCTTTCTCTCTCTCTCACTCTCTCTCTCCCCCCATCTCTCTCTGTTTCTCTATCTCTCTGTCAGGTTTATGAATCTGAAGATGAAGTCCATGGTGTTCGAGGATTCTCTGTTTGAGGAGTGCTACTTTGAAGACATCACCTCCAGCAACACCTTCTTCAAGAACTGCACCTTCATCGCCACCCTCTTCTACAACACAGGTCGGTTGTTTCCAACTCTCTGCTGATGAGAGTGTTGTATCAGTGTTTGTTGGAATTATAAGTTGTGGATGTCTTGTTTTGCTTATACAGGGTTTTCCCTTCATTAACTCATCTAAGTACTGTAATCTCAATCGTGTTAGTGGCTTCTGTGTTTGATTGACAGATAAAATACAATTGTATGCCATATTTTTTCTAAGGAGCTAAAAATGTCTCATGTTGTTCATATAGATCTTATGCATTTCTTACTAAGGTGTTCGACCTCTCTTACAGAACAGAGCCAGAAACAGAGCAGAGAATCAGCTCCAATTATATGCTTCATACAAGACAAAATGGCTCAATTACCGTCACTCTACTCCCTGGTCCTGTAACATAATGTAGCAATGCAGACAGAGAGAGGTATCCTAGCAACACAGCCCCAATCCTGTTTTACTTCAGCCTGCAAATGACATAACTGTCAGTCATCTCAAACTGAATGATAGATTTTTCCAAAAACAAAAAGCAGCCTGCACAAGAAGATGATTCATCTGTATGGCTGATGACAAAAGATGGGTAATATTGATGAGCTTGAAGTCCTCTCGATCCATCGGCAGAATCCAATTTCATCTCTGACATTACACGCTCAACGATAGAAACCTACTATCAGCCAAACACAAGCCTATAATGGCTTAGCCTCTCTCTCTCTCTCTCTCTCTCTCTCTCTCTCTCTCTCTCTCTCTCTCTCTCTCTCTCTCTCTCTCTCTCTCTTTCTCTCTCTCTCTCAAGACGTTATCAGAGCGTACGATAGGGACTATCTAAACGCCTCCCTCTCGTTCTGTTAGGTGTTTGTCCGTCATTAGACTAGTCAAGCAATCACTCTGCTGCTATCAATGCCATGCAGGAGCTACTCATTTGAATTTGAATTAGAAACTAATTGCACTGCTATTGCTTTATTGCTTAATCCCTCTGTGCTTTCCCACTAAGAGCTAGAACCTGCTAGATTGTTGCCATAGTACAGAATGTTAACCCACTATGGGACCAACCACATGATGGTTTCATGCTGAGAAGTACAGCAGAGCAAAACCTAGAGATTGGAGGTCAGAGGTTAGGCTTGGACAGTATGGACAAACCGTTCAATTATGTACAGTAGAATAAAGAATTCAGTATTATGAATGTATTTTATTTTGTAACTCATTGAATAGGCCCTAGATATGTGAACCTTACGCCCCAGTTCATATTCTGTCATTCATCCGTTAGAATGACTGTGGTTTATGGTACTGTGTTCATATGAGATAGCTGACATTAAAGATCCGAGCAGTACAGAATGCATTAGTCTATCCCTACATTGAATCGACTTAACCACAATTCTCGTCAATACACCCCCCCCCCCCCCCCCCTTCTCCTCTCTCTCCCCTCCTTCTCTCCCCTGCAGATCTGTTCAAGTACAGGCTGATCAACAGCAAACTGGTCAACAGCACCTTCCTGCACAACAAGGAGGGCTGCATGCTTAGCGACTTCAGCGACGAGAACAGTGCCTACATGATTTACTTTGTCAGCTTCCTGGGCACCCTGGCCGTGTTGCCTGGCAACATTGTGTCGGCGCTGCTCATGGACAAGATCGGACGGCTGAGGATGCTGGGTAATAGAGCGAGGAGAGGCGACAGTGTCGTCACGGCTACAATGGTGTCATCTGATTTTGCACCGTACTGTTGGTGCATGTCTTCGACACATAGAGATCAGCAACCTTAAGAAAACTAAATGTAGTCTGCTTAACCTATGGTAGATTGGGCAGAATTGTCTGTCTCACAACGGCCAAAATGGATTCAGCAAGAATAGCCGACATATTAGATGACATATTCATAGATTCACTCATTTTCCCTCTCTTCTTCTCTCTCTCTCCCCTTTCCCCCTCCCTCTCTCTACCCCTCCTTACACCATATCTCCCTCCCTTTCCCTTCCTCCCCATCTCTTTCCCTCCTCTCCTCTCTGTCTCCAGCGGGCTCCAGTGTGATCTCTTGTGTCAGCTGTTTCTTCCTGTCGTTCGGCAACAGCGAGTCGGCCATGATCGCTCTGCTCTGTCTGTTCGGGGGCATCAGCATCGCCTCCTGGAACGCCCTGGACGTGCTGACGGTGGAGCTCTACCCCTCTGACAAGAGGTAGGAAACCCCAACCAGAGAGCCACACCAAAACCTTGGCACTGTGGAAGGTTGTAGCTTCCACTGGCAAAAGTGGTGCCTTGATGTGATAGGCTACACTAGATGGAGGCAAATGGAGGAAGTAGTACTGTGTAAGAGCAGTGGTGGTAGTGGTGTGTGAGACTGGGTGGGAATCCTTACTGCCACCCCATGGCTGAGTGAACACTGCACTCCCTCAACCAACCTATACTAAACAATCCTGTATATCCCAGTAAACTGGGTTGACTGAAAAATGTCTGCCCATTTCAAAACTCATGAGATCTCATCATAGCAGACTGGCTGTTCATTATTATCAACGGAGTTTGAGCCCTGAATGCTGATTGGCTGACAGCCGTGGTATATCAGACCGTATACCATGGGTATGACAAAATATTTATTTTTACTGCTCTAATTATGTCGGCAACCAGTTTATAATAGCAATAAGGCACCTCGGGGGTTTGTGGTAAATGGCCAATATATGTTGCAGAGCAGAGCAAACACGTTACCATGCAAACTCATGCTTCTATTGACACTCATACTTGGTAATTTGCTGAAACTCTGTTTAAGCAGTTAGTTGATTGCATACCTCATTGCTTAATAATATCTGACCATGATTAAATATTATTTTCCAATTTCAGAAAGAGTAGTAGCGCTCCCTATCTGGCTGCACAGTCCTCCTGCAGGTGTTACATTATGAGTTCAATCTGAGACTGTTTAAATAGAGGTTATGATGGAACTGACTGATCTTCCTCTCTCCTCCCAGATGCACAGCGTTTGGCTTTCTAAACGCCCTCTGTAAACTGGCAGCCGTGTTGGGCATCAGCATCTTCACCTCTTTCGTGGGCATTACCAAGGCTGTGCCCATCCTGTTCGCGTCCGGGGCGCTTGCAGCGGGCAGCTTCCTGGCGTTCAAGCTGCCGGAGACACGGGGCCAGGTGCTGCAATAGTGTGGCCACACCCCTAGGGGGCGACGTGGGGGGTCAGAATGAGTAAGCCACACTGTGAACAACAAGCAGCCCAAGAAACCCCTAAACTCTGCCCTGTACGCCCAATTGAAGTCACAGCCTATTCACAGGAATTAGTTCAATGCAGATGCTGCACAGATCTACTAAGTTGTAAATATTGTGGATTGCCTGATATTGGATGTACTGTTTAGATAGACACATCTCTATACTACTAAGATCTGTGGAACTGTGCTGCCGCTGCTTGACATTGATCCCTGTGAATATGCTGTGAGTTGGTAGAGAAAGGGAAGTGCAACCAAACTCTGCCCCTAGACCAACAGAAGCTGTTCCAACTTTAATGCTTGTTCAGTGCAATCTTAATCACTAAGTGTATGTGTTTAGGAGGGTTGAGGAAGTAGTTTAGATGCAGTTCCCCATAATGGAGACAGATTTATGGGGTTATGGGGTAGGGACATGGGGTCTAGTTTATGAGCCATGCCATTAGCCCGTAATAGAAATTACCACTAGCCATCCGATCTGTATTCAGACCAATTTCTCCGATAAGCTCAGCTCACTTCCCATCTACATGTGTCTACATTGTTATGGGAGAACGCCAGTCAAAAATGATGCGTTATGCCTTGATTTGAACTATTTTTGACTTAATGGGTAAACCAAAACATTTCGTTAAACCAAGGCCTCATTATCATACCTTCCAAGGTCTTGTTTATTTTATGTACAAAATAACTGCCATTTTATAGATTTTAGAACATTCCAGGTTTACTTTAATTATGGTTTGAATGAGACTGTTGACAAAAGTGATCTGTTGAGCTTTTTCCCTTTAAAACATTCTTTCTAGCCATTCTATCTCAATCAATCATAAACGGTCACTCAAATCAATCCTTCAATCTCCATTTCTGACAATGTTGAAATTTGTTCAGCCCATATTGTTCGCCATGTACATTTTAGAACAACACTTTTATTCAATCATTCCACATTTAAAGCACAAATGTTTGCTGATGCAAATATGACTATTGTCACAACTTGTTACAATAGTTATTACTACTGTCATGTTCTAAACAAACGTTTAAAATCCCACAGTTCATTCGTCATTCTTGCCTCCTATATCCTATAGTAACAAATGCCTTCTTTGTTCCATCTGTCATAGGCATTATGTTTTGCTCTTACAAAATGTGTTTTTGGAAAGTGGTATGCATGTAACTAAGTATGTAAGTGAATTCATGCACAGTTTGCTAGAAAGATAGAACACAATATGAAAATAGCATTGAAGTGTGTCATGTTACTGTACATCAATAAGTCAGATGTTAGATGTTATATCCATGTCCTTTTATGAGAGAAATCACACTGCCTTTGATATAATTTGGCTGTTCTAACATTGACCTTGGATTTCTGGAACATTCTCGCATCCCTTGAACACATAAAACCATTTTAATGTGCACAACTGAAACATTCGCTTTCATTGTTTGTGATATTTTGATACAGGAACTAGATGTTCAAAGTGGAGCGAAAATCTTCAAAATAATGAAGTTGAAAATAATACACAAAGGTATGGAAAGGATACACTTAACTTCAGTGAAACATTGCAACAATGTGATATATTTTCAGTAGGTTTCATTTGATATTTGTTTTGAGTTTTAAAGATATTTAGATATATTTACTTTTGGGTGCAATATATGTGTTTCAAAAGAGACTATAGTGGTAAGCACATATACGCACTGCCATTAAATACTAACATGTACGTCATAGCCCATATCTTATTCTTAGTATAATTTTGATATGGGTGTGAGAATGTGCTTGTTTGCCTGTGTAATATTGAACTTTGACCTGCAATATTGATTTTTCTTTTGTGGATTCTTGATAGCTTGTTTATTAGTTGTTTTATTCGATACTTGGAGTATGATTAACTGATGTGGCGATCTAAGTAAAAGCTGCTTTATTGATCGGATGATCAAAATCAGAATTAAAACTCAATGAGAAGGAGAACATTATTGGATGCTTATGGGAAATATTTCACAGAGCATTGAAATAGAAGTAGTATAACTTTCCTTTGATTTCCACCCTTGAAGCTTAGAACATCATGATATATGGGTACATTTAACATGTTACACACCTCCGCTGAGGTTTTTTATCATACATGATAGACTAGGACTAAACACACTGCTAAGGGCAGTGTCCTCATGGGATATCTTATCCATAGATTTCCTGTACATTGGTTTGGTACCAAAAAAAACATTTCACATTTCCCTTATAGCAAGCACATTGATCAAGTGTGGTATGTTCACAATTGCATGTTACTAAGAAACAAACAGAGAAAAGCAACAAGCACTGATTCAGCAACAAAGGAAATGATCATAAACTGCCATTTTTTAGGATAGCAGCCATATGTAGACTTAACAGAATTCTAGATAGAGACCAATCCATTGCACTAAATGTACCTAGCTGTACATGCACAGTTGTTAATGCCTTGCATTCTTCAAAAGACCAAAGCCTTTGTGACATTAAATATATCAGTAGCTAGCACATGAAGGGTAACAGAAGGTAAAGCAGTTGATGTACACACAACAACTGCTTACAAGTGACCACTTTAAGACAGTAGCCAAATGATTAATTGGTACCAAATGAGTCATGCATGCGGTTGTGAACAGCACACTAAATAATCAGTATACATTGATTTACAGTTGTCAAAGTTGACTATTTATTGACATAGCAACCTCTCACTTTTCTTTATGTTTACATGACCATGAACTAGCATATTCCACACAATTGACATGCATTAGTCTACACACCCAAATCTTTCACTGATGGTTTAGTGACCGCCGATCTATAAGTGTGCCATGAGTAACTTATCTCATTTATTATTGCCAAATATTTTTGTATGTCTTAAGTTTATACTATGTCATAAAAAAAACTGGAATATAGATTTAAATATGTAAATTAAAATACATGAAATATAACATAGATCATTAATAAATATTATAGGTCTTTATAACCTTTGACCCCTTGAAAATATTCCTGTAGTAGGGGGAGCAGTTTTTATAAACTGATCTGGGACGTGGATGGCCAGTCTGTCGGAAAATACATTTGTTAACAATTCCTCTAAGAAGCAGAGTAATCTTAAAATATTCAATTTGTTATTGAAGAATCAGCCTCAGCATTGCAGCATGTGTCTGATCTGTGTTTCCATATCCTATCTGTATGTTGTCCTAATTATACCGCCCATGAAATGATAAACAAGGATGTCAATATTATTGTTGTATAGTACGACATGGAACGCTGTGAAATGCTTAACTATCTATTTACTCTCTCAGTGAACCAGTTCAGGATATTTTAAGTCAAGATTGTTTCTAGTACCTGTAGTTGCATATTTTCAATTCTGTTACAGGGTTTTTTTGTATTCTTAACTTGTTGCTCGGTCAACGGTCAATCATGAGTGCAAAAACGTAATTATAGCAATAAGTGTTTGATTATTTGTATTTTATCTCTCCCCAAAACACTATTGGGAAATTAAGCACATTATATGCTGGGCCTTTTCCACTGAAATGCTGTGTGTTGGCTTCTACTAAATGGGACTGAATGGCTTATATTTACTTCTAAAACTACCCCTAGGTCTTTGAGGCTTTTGTCAATAAGAATACATTGTGATTAATTCATGTAACAGAGAATTTATCACTGTCATTGTACTGTGCTGTATAATCTGTAGTTGTTTGTATGTAAGTATAGATCATAGTATTAGGAATTACAATACTCTATACATGTGGAACCATAAATAAAATACAAAGGACAAAAAAAACTGAAGTGTAAATGACAGAATACTATTATATGTTGTCTTTGATTTTGTGTATTTTGTAAATGAGAATGGAATATAAGTAAATACATCAAAATAAATACTACTGGTTATGAAGAATACTTAAATGTTACAATGTCATGATTCTGTTATAAAGTTTGTGTGTGAGAATTTTTCTTATCTTTTGTCTATGTTTATTTATTTGCACTGTTGTGCAATTGACATTTTCAGAACAGCAATGGATAGCAAAGAAAAATAAACTACTGTCCTAATGATGAAACCTTTGTAATTATTTAATTTTCCCGAATTGATCATCAATGATATAATGGATTTCTTTGCCTAGGGGTCAGAACAGCATCCCACTGGGCACAGATGTCAATCCAACGTCTTATTCCACATTGGTTCAACGTAATTTCACCAACAGGCATGATAGCTCATTTTGAAAAAAATGTACTTTGCACCAAACCTCCACCAGTACTAGATTTACTAGCCTGCAAAGACTACAATTTACTGCTGAAATATGAGTCCCAGGCCGTCTACAAAGACTACAATTCAAGCAAAGACTACAAGTCCCAGACAGTCCAAAGCAGGCAGCACTTCCTGTGTACGTTGGAAAACTGAGGACACTGTGAAAAGGTAGGTAGCTAATACATGTATTACAACTCACTTTGGGTTATTACAGCTTTGATCATTTATTAATAACAACCCAAACTAGCTAAGGTACTATTCGAGGCTACGAAGTGCATTCAATATGGCTGTGATTACTGCAAGAAGCTAGCTAGCCAGTTAGATAACGTTAGCTAGCTAACGTAGCTAGTTATAGTATGTTGTGAAAGAAATTAGCAAACGTCATTCCGCAGCATTGCATTTTCATGTATCTAAAGAACATAGATGTTGTAGCTATAGCTAACAGATACTGTAGCTATGTAAAGCAGAGTCTGCTGTAAAATAGCTAGCTTAACAGCAGATAGCGAGCTGCTGGATGCAAGCTACAGTTAGAAAAGATTGGTTCCAAAAGGGTTATTCGGCTGTCCCTATAGGATAACCCTTTTTGGTTCCAGGTAGTGCCCTTTTTGGTTCCAGGTAGAACCCTTTTAGGTTCCATGTAGAACCCTTTCCACAGACGGGACAGCCAAAGGAACCTTTTAGGTTCTAGATAGCACCTTTTTTTTCTAAGATTGTAACTTCTGAACCTGAAGAGAGACCACTTCTTCATTGCAGGCTTTCTACAGACGTCGCGTTCCCCAATCCTCTGAATGCTGCCCAGTGTTCTCCGCTGTGCCTGTCCAATCTCCACCACCCTCGCCTTCACCAGGCCCTTAGCCCACTTCAGACCCCACATGGCTCCTGATCCAAACCGGCCCGTGGAGGGGGCCATACGGACCAAGCTCACCCAGCAGTTAGAGCCAGAACACCTGGAAGTCCACAATGAGAGCCACATGCACGCCGTGCCCCCTGGATCCGAATCCCACTTCAGAGTCCTGGTGGTCAGCCCACGCTTCGACGGCCTCTCCCTGCTACAGCGCCACCGCCTTGTCAACGAGACCCTAGCCGAGGAGCTGAAGACCTGTGTCCACGCGCTGGCCATCCAGGCCAAGACACCCCTGCAGTGGGGCAGCAACCCCAGCATAGCCAAGAGCCCACCCTGCATGGGAGGATCTAAGGGGGACCACACGGTGGAGGAGAAACTCAAGGCTGGACGGGACTGACCAGCAAAACTCAGCAGTCATCAACCCTGGTTCTAGAGAGTAACAGCCTGTGCAGGCTTTGGTTCCAGCACTAACTCATCTATTAAAATGTGTTGTCTGTTTAATACCTTGATAAGTTTGATCAGGTCTGGAACAAAAGCCTGAACGTCCCATATGCCAGTTGAAGAGGGTGTCAATTAACATTGTTGTAAACTAGTGTGATATCATTTCATTACTGCTTGAGAGGTTGTTTCTAAATGAGCAGCATGACTTCGGTCTCTTGGCAGTTTAATTCAAGAAGAGTTGGGTTTTAGATTAGACTCTTGTATTTAGTGGCCATCACTAGAATGCCTCAAGATCTTGCAGTTCAGTAGCATGTGGTACATTGAACTATATGATATGAAGTGATGGAGTGTGTCTGTTTTGTCTGAAAATAAAATGTATCGTATGTGAGGTCAGAAGTACAAGAAGTCAAGACAGAACAAAGAATGTTTTCTCAAGGTGCATTGGGGCAGTTTTGTGGTTGGCATTCTTTCCCCCAAAAAGGCTTGTGTGTCTGTTAATAAAAATACACATTTGATGAAATATTGCTTGTGATGTTTTTGTTTTGCATGCTACCTTTGAATACACATCTGCAGTATAGGTTTAAAAACAATGCTGTGTTTTGATTTTGAAATGGAACACTAAATGTAGTACTAGTGATACCACATGAGGGCAGTATGTGCAAATGTTCTGTTGATGTGAAGTACAGCGTTGACAGAATGATGACACACTGCTTCATTATTTCCCTATGACACTGCCTTTCATCAATTCTTCAATACGGTAATTATTAAATCCAATCATTTTTATTTCATTTCTCACCATAACAAAATGTCAGTGTTATAGCAACGGGATAATCACTCAAATTGTGGAATATAAAGTGTTGGTTAATAGAGGTGGTCAAACTCGATTGTCTTAACTCACATACAGGGTGTATCACAGTTCACTTACTTCCTTATCAATTTGACTTATTAGCCTGTCTTTTCTAATTATTGTGGATGGCTTAGAGCCAGAAGACAGGGTGAAAGATGTTGGTGGTTCTCAGAAGGACATGTCCTAACCCCATCATGGCCGTGTGTTTCTATTTCTGTCTCGGCTGTATGTGTCAACGTGAAGGTCCTCTTGTCCTACCCTCAACCCCAGGACCTGTCAAAATATCTGTTATTACAAAAACGTACGAGTAATGGCACGAAAAACATTCTTGGTGATAGCCTAAACAAACAGTGAACGAACATCTTTTCCCAATGTGTTGTTTTTCCGATAAATTAGTAAACATTTGAATGTTTTAGGAGGTTTTATTGAAATATTTCAGTACATCAACAAACAGGATAACTTTAATATATGCAACTAAATCAAAACAACCATCCAAGCGGCCATTTTTCCCATGAATCTTTTAAGTGCTGAAAAGCTCATAAAGATGGTCCTTATTGAATGTGGAGACAACTCACGGTTGACTTCTACAAACGTCCCTGTCTGGAATAGACGAGCTGTCAGGCCTTACAAAAGGCCCTGTGAGGAAGGTGAACAACTGGTGTCACTGGTTTGAAAAAGGAAAACAGTAACACAACCATTTTATGACCCTGTCTATTAAGAGTCAGGCCTCAGGGGGAGACGTAAACTACTACACAGGGGCAAAAAGCGAAGGGTGAAGGCAATTGAAATAAAGTCTACTGCCTCGGGAAGAAAAGACTTGTCTCTGCAAATTAGATTTACCTGTCACAATTCCAGGTGCTGTTATGAGGGAGTGGCCAGGAGGACACGTCAACCATTTTAAGCTAGCGTAGCATAGTGCTGTTGCAACAAAAATGACAAAGTTGATTGGCTGATATCCATCATAAGTTGTTATGAGATTAGAGTTTGTCCGAGTTTATTGAACTGCTAGTTCACAACTCAATCAGAACATTTTGACGGTGTATAGGTAGCATGGGTTAGGGTCAATTGCTTTCCAATTGGTAATACGTTGTCATGTATTCATTTTAAGTATAAATAATGTTGACATATAATGTGGTATCTTCAATTCATGAACTGAATGGGAATTAAATATTAAAAACTAAAACAAATTAAAGCCAACCCTGGTA
The DNA here is from genome assembly GCF_965601325.2 of Salmo salar. Lineage (NCBI taxonomy): Eukaryota > Metazoa > Chordata > Actinopteri > Salmoniformes > Salmonidae > Salmo > Salmo salar. The sequence continues at coordinate 59,845,700 of NC_138295.1, forward strand.
GATAGACTGCTTTCCCTCTGGCTGGTCACTGGTGATGATGGATCATTCAGGGGGTCCCGGGTTGCCCACGTGTCCCGGTCTGGGTGATCCATCAGTGGGAACCCACCTCAGTGGTAGCCTGCTCTACGTCAGAGCCAGGAGTGATGGTGCCAGGACGGGCTGGAACCCTGGGCAAAGCAGGGTTCCCGCGATGGCCCCTGATTTACGCTCCCGGCTCTGGACCAGGGCTCCTTTTGCACAGCTGACCCCTCCAGGTTGGCGGTCAGGGGGGCTCGAGGAGAGGAGGGAGGGAGGCACCAAATGGGTGTCTACTCTGAGAAAGGCCCTGCTGGGGCCTGCTTGACCGTCCCAGGGGACTATCTGCCTCCACAGCCCCCCTGGTCATCTGCAGTGTCTGTGCAGCATGTGTGTGGAGGGAAAAGAGCCTGTTCAACCCCACTAGTAACAACAATTGTTAAATTTACGTGTTTTGAATGATAAAGCTGGGGGTGGTACATATTAAAAACTATTTATCATTGTAGGAAATGTTACACAGACCCATGACTATTACATGGGATGATTTGTACTAGCTTTATTATCCTATTTTGCATTAAAAATATTCTTTGGCATGTCTTCACAGTACACTCGTAGGTCAAAATAGGGAATACATCACATTCAAAACACGAATTACAAGTTAGAAACTTCAGAAAGGGTTTGAAAAGTTCACACTGATCTAATAAATAATCATTATCTGGTTTCACAATGTGAGAAAAAACAAGTGTTGGATTTAAGATGATGGTAATAGCCTATTAAGTCCTTTAATTGGAAAGTTTTTCTCTCTCTCGCACCACACTGCCTACTAATGAATTCAGTGAATGGGCGGCTTGAAAGAGAAGGACAAAGAAAGAGATAGGGGAAGACAATATCCTTGTGTGGGAGAATTAGTTACACTCAGTAGTCTAAGTATTCAAAGCAGAGTAAAAGGGCTGCATGGATTAAGAGAAAAGTCCACACAGGTGGGCTCTGGGAGAAACCAGGGTCACATGACAGGACTTTACCTCGTTTGATAAACACCAGCCGTGCTCACAGGAAGAAGGAAGGGAGTTATTTTATATGGGAATTAACTGGCGCTACACATCAGGTATTTATTAAGGCAGATCTCCCAGGTGTGCAGTACAACCAAGTCAAGCGAAACATCTTGGAGGGTTTCTTGATGAGAAACATCTTGGATCAAAACTTCATAATGGTCAGTAAATAGTCATACTGATAAGGGTTGTGATTTGAGACTAAGAATGAGGCTAAGCATATTTCAGTCTTAATGAGAGATGAGTTAAACAATCAATCACACGTAATCACTTTGCACATTTTCCTCTGCACATTTGTCAATCATGTCATTAGATGAGAAGCATTTTTCTACCTTTGCCCTTTTACATTTTCACTTATTTTATTCTGGGTGCAAGAACGTTTGACCTCTTCACAAACTCCAGTCATAAAATAAGCAGGTCGTATCGATTGTTTTTTTTCTTCATTTTCAACCAAAGAAGACAAAATGCTCAGTTGTGTAGAAATATCTACTCAATCGCCAAACTAAAAAAAAAAAAAATGAAATCGAGTAACATTTTGCATGTGCCACGCAGAGTATCTGCCTTTGTGTGATGACCACTTTTGGTGTGCATGGTTCGCTGACTCACATGACAGTGGAAAACCATGACATCAGAGTTGAGGCTGGGGCTGGTTAGGCTGGTTTTGGGCCAGAGTGCACAGGCCTTACCTCTAAGCCCTCTGGAGGATCCACACTCAGTAATTGACATGCATGCCTCTTATACTCTCCCCTGCAGGGCTTCAACTAGAGGAGTGTACATGTCAAGACAGATGGGACACAGATAAGACTCCCTCTTTCAACCTCGTCTCTCTCTGTCCTCCCTCCTGCCTCTCTCAAGCTCTCTCTTTCTCAGCCCACTGTCAGCGTTTGAGCAACCTCTGATCTTTTGTTGATCTATGATGCGTCTTTTAACCTGTTCCCGTTCCTTTCTCAACCTTCCCTTTTCTTCTAATCGTCCTTCAACTGTTTTTAGTTTAGGACCCCCCCTCAATCCGCTCTCGATTTGCTCTCGGCCCACACCCGTAGTTTCTCTCGATGTTCTACTATTTTCAAACTTTACTCAACTTTCCCTCAACCTGGTCTCTCAACTGTTTCAAAGCACCCCCCCCCCCCCCCCCCCTGAATCCACTTCTAGCCGCCTTGCTCATCCTCTCTGAACTTTTTTTTTCTCGCAGCCTTCTTCTAACTTTTTTCAACCCTTCCCTCAACCTCCATTCCACTCTTAACTTTTCCTCAACTCTCTCGCAACTTTTTAGCCGGCCCTCATCTCAATCCTCTGTAGACCACCTAACGTAGCCTGCCTGCACTTTGTCCTCCAACCTTCTCTCAACTTTTTCTCAACCAGCCCTGCCATTCAAGTGGGCTCCATGCTCCGCTTCTTATAGAGGAATACCAATGCTGAGCCCCCCAGAGGGCTGACAGAGCCTATTTATGTTTAATGCACAGCCTGAAGCTATTATCATATTACCATGTGATGTTATTGATTTGCCCCTTGAGTATTACTTAAATGTTCATGTTTTTAGTCAGAGGTTGTAAGTTATTCAAACATAAATGTTCGGAATCTTTTAGTATTTTGAGTGACAGCCGACAGAGGTACATGAGCCTATGGCTGTAGGGTGCAGCGCCTGCTTTGGCATCAACTCTCTCATCCTTATGGTCTCTTTCTGGTTTATTTTGTTGGACCAAAATGCACTGACATGGATGGTTACTCATAAATGTAACTTCAACTCATAATTCATTCCCTGTCTATAGGAAATGATCAGACCGTGCGCAGATACTGAATAGATGAATGCTTCATTCTCAGGATGTTGAGGAAGTATTTAAGAGCAAACAGTAGCTATTCCACACAGTGCTATGGGGCCTCTTTTTCCTGTTGGAAAAACAAGTGGTCACGGTCGGGTCACCCAAACCTAACGTTGCGATAAACTCTTATGAATGCCCCCCATTCTATCCCAACCTGCTGAATTGCTGAGGAAAGGCACCTGGTGTGCGTTGCTAGTGGTAGTAGTGTCCTATAAAAACCCATGGGAGAGATTGTTTGGCCGGGCGTAGGGCATCCCAACGCAAGCCCAGTGAATAGAGGGTTAATCTTCATCGCTTCAGATGTACGGTCAAGCTGAAAAGAGCCAGAACGCTTGACTCGGGGCTCCGACAAAATGTGATCTATTGTTCATCTGTCGGGCGCCCGTGATATATTCTATCCTACACTCTCGGACAAAACGTACCCGGCGATTATACAAGCGGGGCCACTGGCCTGCAACAACGCAAGCTCAGGGAGTTTGGACACCAGGGTGTTTGACCTCTCGGGTCCTCTGCTCTTTTGTTCCCAGTGACCTCTGTTGCTTTTACCCCCCCTCTGAACCTAAAACCTCAGTCCCCGCCCTCACTCTCCCACACACCCTTCACACAAACAAATCAAGAAATGGGGCCCTCCAGTTTATTTTATTAGCACTTTGAAACCCAGGCCTTTTAAAGGGGAGGAGAGAAAAATAATAATAGGATAGCCTTTTAATTCGAAGAGTTATTAGGGTTCAAATAAAACAACGGGGCTCGGGTGAAGCTCTGGGTCAGATAGGGGTGTCACCGTGTTTGATTTTAGGAACCCCTCCGTTTTTGTCTTTGACCTTGGAGCTCTGAAATGGTGAAAAACGCAGACTTGGAGACCCTAGATAACATTTTGACGTCAGTGAATGAGGGGGGTTGGTGACCATATGGGCTCACGCTGAGGACCAAGGACCAATGCAGGGGTTCTCTCTCTCTCTCTCTCACTCACTCACTCACTCACTCACTCACTCACTCACTCACTCACTCACTCACTCACTCACTCACTCACTCACTCACTCTCACACACAAACACATGGAAAAAGTATGCCCCCCCACACACTTTTTCTTCAACAGCTAATGGGGATCAAATATTAAATGAAATAAATCACACACCACCAGTCCAGTCCAGTCCAGTCCTGGTGTGGTGTATGTTCGTTGCCAGGGGGCTGTTGTCCCCTTGTCTAACTCTGAATTGACCTAGTGAATAGTGGTGGTAGGTAGGCAGTCCCTGCCCCTTCCTGAATCCAATTTACAGTAAACACTCTCCACATAGGTCTCCGCTCCACTGAACCTGTGTAGGGCTTGTATGCCCACTTCTCTTGTTCCCTCTCCTCTACTTCCCTCCTCTTCCCCTGTTCCTCCACTTTACAGTTGGTTCTCGCATCATCTTTTCGACTGTTTACTAAACAGACCTACAGACTCTCTTGCAGCCCTCCCCCTCTTTCCTCACATGCATGTCTTTGTTTGGGATCATCTAAGCAGAAAATGGTTTTGCCCTCAGAACAGCCTCAATTCGTCAGGGTATGGGCTCTACAAGGTGTTGAAAGCGTTCGACAGGGATGCTGGCCCATGTTGACTCCAATGCTTCCCACAGTTGTGTCAAGTTGGCTTGATGTCCTTTGGGTGGTGGACCATTCTTGATTGCTACGGGAAACTGTTGAGGCTGAAAAACCTAGCAGTGTTGCAGTCCTGGACACATCCAAACCGGTGCACCTGGCACCTACTTCCATGCCCCGTTCAAAGGTACTTAAATCTTTTGTCTCGCCCATTCAACCTCTGAACGGCACACACACACAATCCATGTCTCAAGGCTTAAAAATCCTTCCTTGACCTGTCTCCTCCCCATCATCTACGCTGATTGAAGTGGATTTTACAAGTGACATCAATAAGGGATCATTGCTTCCACCTGGATTCCCCTGGTCAGTCTATGTCATGGAAAGACAGGTGTTCCTAATGTTTTGTACACTCTGTGTATACCAGCAGCATGCCTGCTGTTAAATTGTGGTCCGAGACAGGAGTACTTAGGCGCTCATTCTGGGAGAGGGAAATCTGACAGTGCAAGTCTCCTTCCCTGAGGGGGAGGGGAAAACCCCAGAGCACAGGGGAGGCACAGCAGCTATACACAACACTGCAGAACACAGCCCAGCACAGAACATAACAGCCAAGCACAGAACACAACAGCCCAGCACAGAACACAACAGTCTAGCACAGAACACAACAGTCTAGCACAGAACACAACGGTCTAGCACAGAACACAACGGTCTAGCACAGAACACAACGGTCTAGCAAAAGAACACAACGGTCTAGCACAGAACACAACGGTCTAGCACAGAACACAACAACAAAGATCGTTCAAAGAAAGATGTGACCCATTAATTACTGAATAAGGTGAGATACTTGATAGAGGTTTTGTAAATAAACCAAACCAAGAAAGGATCACCAACATGGCAAGGGTTGATAAAAATGGATTAACTCTTCATTTGAAAATAATCGACACCCAGAATCATAATTCTGTGATGCGGCCAACAGCAGAAGACAGACAGATGTAAGATGGTGCTGAGAGGATAGATGTGAGTAATATAAGTGGCTTGCTCCTGGACGGCCAACTAGGTCAAGAGAATCAACACGGGGGTGAAGGGGCTCACAAAGGCGTGAGAAGAAGGTCAACCGTGAAATTCCCCCCTCTTTGCCACTGTGACCCCCCAGGGAGGAGTCATGAGGACTGGAGAGGAATGTGTGTGTGTGTGTGTGTATGTGCGGGTGCAGGTGTGTGCGGGTGTGTGCGAGTGCGTGTTAGAATAGTATGTCTATTCATGTTGAGTGAGTGTGCGTGTGTGTGTGTGTGTATACTATTTCTATGAATGTTTTGTGGTGTGTGTGCATGTATGTTCGTGTGTGCGTACGTGTGTGCTTGCGTGTATGTGTGTGTGCGCATATCTAGGTCGGGGATTCCTCTTTATCCGCCCTGCAGTCAAACAACTCATCTTTGTCATACCCTGTCGCCTCATGTCGCCCCACTTGGCAGGGTTTTGTTTGCACTCTCTCCACGTCAGCACTCACCTACAGTACTACCGCTATGGTTACTCACCTATTGTTTACTAGGGGATTGTCTTCTGCCGGAAATCCTTATTTAGTCCCAATGCTTATTATTAAATGCTAAGACTTTTACATTTATGGTTGTAGTAACGTAGACAGGTAAAGTGTAATTACAGTGTAGGTACATGTTGTCAGCACTTAAAACTTATTTGAATTCTTATAAAGGAGACTTCTTAAGAAGGGTATTTATTTTCCAGTAAGACACTGTAGCCAAACAAATTGCAATCAACACAGATAGTACGTCCCCCAAAACGCAGACTGACCACTGACCACTGTTCCTTTTGAAATGTGTTTTAAATGAACGTCACATTGGCTCATTAAAGTAGTAGCCATCCTGGTCGTAGAGAGTCTCAGGGAGTCCTGCACTCAGTGTTCCCTTTCTCGCCCAAATCTTGTCCAAAAACTCGAGTTGAACACTCTGAACTCTGACCATTGCGTAAGACTGTCATGCGCTGATGTCAAACTACGATTTACGTGACAACTTGAGTAATGCACACACATCTTAAGTTAGGATTTGGGATGTTAATGAACTCAAAACCAAATGCTGTTGTGTTATGTTCATAATGACTTATGGTAATTTCCCTCCAAAACTAATCTAAAATACTAAACTGGTCAGAGCTTGCTTCTTTCAGAAGAATCCAAACTATAATCGATCATCTGAGAGAGGCCTTATGTAAGAGCATGGAGAGTGATTTCCCCTGTGAGCGTAGTTTAGCCCCACCATGCTGAAAGTCCACATAATGAACGAGTATTAAGCTATGGTAGCCACGGTCAGAGCTTGTAAGTGATGACTGAGGAATTTACTGTAAAGGTCAGTCAGAGGATCAGGAGGTGTGTGCGTGTGCGAGGACCTGGCTGTGTGTGTGGGCATGTGTTGGATGGTAAAAATGTATTTTAACAGCTTTGCAAAAGGAAATGAAAGATCATGAGCAATTATACATTATTACATAAACATCAACATATTTGATAAAGTTTCAAGTACAGTAACCATAAAACAACCCAAAACAAGTCCACTCACAGAGAGTATGTATCTCTGATGGTCTCCATTTTGTTTGTGATTGTGTGTGTGTATGTGTTCATGCTTCTGTGTGTGTGTGTTAGGAGTGGTAGGCGGTAGGGCTGGAGGGTCAGTCAGCAGGAGGAAGGTGGTGGTGGTGGGCTAGGCCCCTCCCTGAGGTCAGGGGAGAGAGGATGAAACCTGTCATTAGAAAGGTGAAGGGAAGAAAGGCCTCAACGGGGGAGCTATTGTCCCGGGGGCGGTGAGGAGGTCCACCTCTTTAGTGCCTCAAATAACACGGCCAGGCCGCCATTGTGCCGGGGTGAAAGGGCCGAGGGGGTGGGGGGCGCTCCCAAACAGTGGTCAGAGGAGAAAGCCCCCCATGGGTTAAGGGGTTGTGGGGGCTATTTCGGGGGCTTTTCCCACTCTTGTTTTCTTTTTCTTTCTCGTCAGCTCATCCAGAACCCTTGGTTTGAGAAGATCGGCAGTGGTTTTATCGAGGGGTGTGCATGCGTGTGTGAAGTAGGGGGGTGCAGCTTCCTTGACTTAGAGAATGGGGTGCTGCAGATTGAATGCCATAGTTTGACATCTAAGCTGAGGCTCAATGCAGAGTCAGGACCTTTCACTCATCCCTGTGTTTTAAGAGGACGGGTCACACAGATAAAGGGAAAGGCTAAAGACCAAAGCTTTCCTTTTTTTCAGAGGCACAGTGGCGAGATTCTTAACAACTCTGTCAATTCTCTGAGCACCAACCGCAAATAGAGCACAGGAAATATACTTTCACGACCAGTTAGCGGCAAAGTGGATGAAGAAGTTATGATGTTGTACAACATTTGAACCATTCTAGACCACCTCTCCCCTTTCCTCTCATTTCAGTGTTGTATGTTTTTCTCTTACAATACAGATACTTTATCAAAAAAAATTCAGCTTCTGAATGTCATTTACCTTGCCTGAATAAACTAGTATTCTGCTAGTTATGTGTATTTTCTCTAAAACTGTTCTCACCACCAGAGCACCTAATAAACTGATTGGACCAATTATCAACTCCATCAGAAGCCTTTCACCCAATCCTAAAGCGCTGATGACTTTAGAGGGACAATAAAACCTGCTGAGTTGTGACCTGAATGTTTAGGAAACCTGAGAGAGAAGGGGACAAGATAAGGTCAACAACGTCACATACTTCTGACAACTTGTACAGAGTAAGCAGGTCAAACACTATGGTGAGAATGAAGAGTGCTGACTGAGTGTTGCTCTGTGCTGGCTTTGACTGCACTTCTCTTCGATGGGAACCTATGGTAGATGGCTAGCTCAATGACCAATGTCAATGACAAGTCTGAAATAGAATGATGATCAGTGGTAACCTGCTGCTAGAGAAACAGAGGAGAAGGAGAGCGAGAGAGAGAGTGCTTGAATGTGTATTGAGGGAAAGCAAGGATGTGTATTGGGAGGTGGAGATAGGACAATTCTGCATTTCCAATCCATTGAGAGGTGAGGAAAATAGCAACAAGGCTCTCTAACAGTGCAAACTGTCACAAATTGCATTAGAAGGCAGAAGAGGAGGAGGAGAAGGAGGAGGAGTGGCTGCTTTGCCTAATCACTTTCCCTGCTGACTTCTCAGAGGGGAAGGAGTGACAGATCACAGCCCTGCTAGCACAATGCAGCAGTCCCATACTCCTCCCTCTCCTCCCTCCTGTATTCCTTTCTCCTCCCTCTATCCTCCCCATCCCATTGAGAGGACGCCCGGGGTGCCTGGTTCTCTAGTTCAGCCCACTGGGCTATTGAGGAAGTGATGGATGGCTTCATAAAGAGACTCTTGTTGAATCCCAAATCAGCCCCTTGCCCCTACCAACTTTCTCGGAAGGCCCTCCGTGGTCACGTGTTGCTGACGAAACTCAAAGGGTGACTTCCAGAGTGGCGAGGGGATCAAATAAACCCATCAACTTTGGGACACAGCCGTGACTTAAATAATTTCATTTGTTACATATGTTACACCTGGAAATCAATGTACACCTGGAAATCAATGTCATATATATATTTACTCTCTCTCTCTCTCTCTCTCTCTCTCTCAGAGAGAGAGTAGGGGCTTGTGGTGGTGAAGGAATTCTGGCTGCTCTTCCTCTCTTTTTTCCTCTCTTTTTCTCTCTCTCTCTCTCTCTCTCTCTCTCTCTCTCTCTCTGTTTCCGTCTCTCTCCCTCTCTCTCCCCCTGGGGCTGAGGACAGATGCAGAGGCCTTCCTTTCCCAGCATTCCCAAGGGAGAGAGTATACAGGCCTTAACGCCCTTTTGGGGATGGAGGGATGGGGAGGACAAATGAATGGAGGGAGGGGGTGGGTTGTTGTTGTCCAGGGGTCACGTATTAGGCGTTAAGTGATGCATAATGAATGCGTTGTTTGGGGAAATTTTGGGTGATTTTCCTGATTTGGCCTTTAATTGGGTCGTTCTCTTGAAAGTATCTCGTAAAGACAAGTATTTTACAGGCCTAGTATTTTACATGGTTAGTTTGGGCAAAAAAAATTGACAGTTGAATGCAGTTGCAATTGGAAATAGTTATTTAATTATCCACCTTTATATGGTTAATTTAACTATGATTTTAGGAACGACATATTTTAAAAGGTAGTTCCAGTTACCATTCCCCTAATCACATTTGTTCTTGTTAATATCCATACTACTGTAGTTTTTTGCCCAGTATGTCTTTATGTTGCAGCTCTATGAGAGAAACTACAAACAGAGCTTTCATACTGCTCTTGATGAAATGTATCTTCCTATCGCAAGCTGGCAGTTCTAACCAGTCTGGTGGTTATTTGGCTTATTCTCCTCAGGCTATTGAAGTGACAGCACATGGTGGTTTGACTGTGAGGACCCATTCAGCCTCATGGCCTCCATAGCCCAGGCGTAAAAATCAGCTACATTTAATCAGACACGGTGCAGAGTTTAAAGAAAGGGATCAAGAGACCTTTGTCTTAATGGATTGGCTACAGTTTAGGGATCCACCACACCGAGTTACCTTAGATGAAGGCGTGCCACTCGGTAACAAACTAACTCAAACCACATGGTGTTTCCTGGGATTCTTCTCGTCTTTTTGGGCTTCAAACTTTAAAAACGGTGTTGTTTAATAATTGGAGATGTTAGACTGGGTTAGTTAATAAGGATATTGGTCAGCCATGTTTTCAATTGATGAGTCCATCAATCATTTCGAAATGAGGCAATCTTCAAAGAATTAGCAAAAGGGGAAAAAGTAAGCCTTGTTTTTTAGCAAGATCACGTGACTTTTTCTTCTCAGTCTGTGGTCCTATTCTCCAGTCTATCAGTCTGTACATTAGAATTTCAAGCTTATGGCCATGGCAATTCTTAGAAATACAGAAACGAGACAGGATTAAAAGGCCACCACAGTCCAACAAAGAAGTAAATCAAGTGGTTTGACAAACGCTCACCAGACAGTTTGCCGTTTGTCATGGACGTGAATGGAACTAAACGAGAAGTGCGGACGCATCGTTCAGATCGACATTGCTCAGATACTGCACAAGAGGCCTTTTCAGACAGCTGCAACACTGATTACATTGTGAGAGGGCCAATCAAAGAGAAAAATGACGAGAGCAGTCACGCCGGACATACACAATGCACAAATGGCAGTGGTCAGATGATGGAAAGAGAGGTGGTGCACCACAGGGTTTTAGAGTCGTACTGGGGCTGTTGGGGCAGCTTGTACTGGGGCTGTTGGGGCAGCTCGTACTGGGGCTGTTGGGGCAGCTCGTACTGGGGCTGTTGGGGCAGCTCGTACTGGGGCTGTTGGGGCAGCGGCATGGGAACGGAGGACTCGCACCATCTCGCAAACATACACACTCGCTCGCACACACTTACGAACATGTGCACAAACACAACATCGGGCATGCACACGCATGCACGTCTGCAAGCCCACGTGAATGCAAGCATGAACACACACACACAGTCACACACACACACACACACACCACACACACACACACACACACACACACACACACACACACACACACACACACACACACACACACACACACACACACACACACACACACACACACACACACACACACACACACAGTCACACACACACTCAAACCTTAGTTAGAGACCAAGATATTAAGACTCATTATGCCAGGGTCATCTCTCTCTGTGTGTGTGTGTGTGTGTGTGTGTGTGTGTGTGTGTGTGTGTGTGTGTGTGTGTGTGTGTGTGTGTGTGTGTGTGTGTGTGTGGGGGGGGGGGGGGGGGGGGGGGGGGGTGGTGAGGGGGGAGGAAGGATTGCTAGAACAGGGGATTTTTTGTGTTGGGGGAAAAGAGAGGCTTGGACACTTCATCTTCTCTTCTCACTGCTGCCAAAAAGGGCAGAGGTCAAAAGTCAGGGCGATTGGAGAATTCCTGCTGCATGCCTACAGATCGGGTTTCAGGGGTGGGGGAGGGACGTGGACTGCCCTAGAGGGATAGGTGCCTCTCTCTCTCTCTGTGTGTGTGTGTGTGTGTGTGTGTGTGTGTGTGTGTGTGTGTGTGTGCGTGCGTGCGTGCGTGCGTGCGTGCGTGCGTGCGTGCGTGCGTGCGTGCGTGCGTGCGTGCGTGCGTGCGTGCGTGTGTGTGTGCGTGCGAGAGAGCTTGTCCGGACAGCTCTTTATTTAAAACTTCTCCTTACAGCTTTAGTGCTCACAGCATTTGAAACTTTCTCTTGAAGTGTACTGATCTGCAAAAGCCTTTTGGGAAAAACTTGCCAACTTGTCTAGATTAGAACACCCCTATCATACTGTAATGCATTTTGTAGTTTAAGCCTTTACTGATAAAGTGACTATGGTGTGAAGAGATTTAAAGACAGGACTTGGGAACCAAAGCTATGCCTCTTCATACAAACAAATTATTTAAGCACTCTTCAAAATAACTTGGAACACAGGCTCGATATATGGCGGATTCACCTTGCGCTGGGGACAACAAAAGGCCACTCTTAAATGTGCAGTTTTGTCACATGACACAATGCCACAATTGGCATGCTGACTGGAGGAATGTCCACAAGAGCTGTTGCCAGAGAATTAAATGTTCCTTTTTCTACCATAAGCCGCCTCCAATGTCTTGATATGCACAGAGATACCGTGACGAGATCCTGAGGTCCATTGTTGTGCCATTCATCCGCCACCATCACCTCATGTTTCAGCATGACAATGCATGGCCACATGTCGCAAGGAATTCCTGGAAGCTGAAAATGTCCCAGTTCTTCCATGGCCTGCATACTCACCAGACATGTCACCCACAGAGCAAGTTTGGGATGCTCTGGATCGACGTGGATGACAGCATGTTCCTGTTCCCTTCTAATTTGGGGCGGCAGGTAGCCTAGTGGTTAGAGTGTTGGGCCAGTAAACGAAAGGTTGCTGGATCAAATCCTCAAGGTAAAAATCTGTTGTTCTGCCCCTGAACAAAGCAATTAACCCACTATTCCCCAGTAGGCCATAACAAATAAGAATTTGTTCTTAACTGACTTGTCTAGTTAAATAAAGGTTTAGAAAAAAATGTATCCAGGAACTTCACACAGCCAATGAAGAGGAGTGGGACAACATTCCACAGGCCACAATCAACAGCCTGATCAACTCTATGCGAAGGAGATGTGTCGTGCTGCATGAGGCAAATGATGGTCACAACAGATACTGACTGGTTTTCTGATCCACTTCCCTACTTTTTTTTTAAGGTATCTGTGACCAACAGATGCATATCTGTAGTCCCAGTCATATGGAATCCATAGATTAGGGTCTAATTAATTTATTTCAATTGACTGATTTCCTTATATGAAATGTATCTCAGTAAAGCCTTCGAAATTGCTGCATGTTTCACTTATATTTTTGTTCAGTATGTATTGTTTTACCAAAATAGTTGTGTTCGAAAATGTAACTAAACTATTTTGATGAGGAAAACTTGAAATGCATTTAAACAATCTGAGGTGTTTTCAGATGTAGAAGTTTCTCCAAACATAATTAATGACAGCCTTTCTTTAAAATTAGAGGTAAGTTGAGGGGAAGCAAGTATCTTGCTGACTTGTTTCTTCAGTAAATCAATGTTTAAAAGCTAATGACTGTTTTTACACCCAGCCCTAATGGGCTTAAACCGTCGACTCATCCACGATCAATTTAAGACGACATCCTCGGTTATACATTTAGCAGAAGGTTTGGTCATTCAAATGATTTGAGATGCAAAGCACTACAGCCCTCAGCGACTAGTTCCCCCATTGTAGCCTTTGTAATTGATCATTAACGAACATGTGCTCCCAAGTCTCCAGTGGCTCCAAGACCCCAAATAGAGAGCACAGCTGTCTTTCCATTGTACTTGTCCATGGAGCCACAAAATAACACAACACGCTGAAGCCAACTGCCTGGCTATGTGCTGGAATTTATAATGTTTACTTTCCAAGACTTGGAGGAGATGAGTGAAAAAGGTGTTGGACGGTTGACGTGTAGGAAGCGCTAGAGTAAACGTGGGGGCTCATTTTTATGATTTCAAAAAGAATAACTGATTTATGGACATGCAGGTGGTGCACAGTTTCTTTGTGGCCGATAAAGTTACACAGAGAACTAAAGAGAGTTTAAAGGGACATGTCAGGTCAAACCCATGGAGAATTAGCTGGATAGTGTGTTATTATTGCAGGGTGCAAACATGGAGAAAGTCATTCAACTACGACTGCTCTTCCTTATATTACCAATCCGTGGATGTAATAGCTATTTAATCGTGTGGTTAATATTAACATACCATATAAAGGAAGTGTTGATTTTATGTTCATTGAGCCACCAGGCAATATTTTCTTTATTGAGGAATAATACAATTTGTGAATGCTGCATACTGTACAGCTTGAGTGACACTCCAACAACATAATGTTGAAGTAAATCTAACTTTTAAAAGTTCATATTCTGTTAATTCATAACTAAATAATGTTGTTGACTCATTCTATACTCGTATTTGTGGCCAAAGTATAAATTTGAGAAAAAAAAAACACTTCAAGAACAACACCTCAAACTTATCTCAGACTGTTAAAAAAATATTTGCTATTTCCTCATAGAGGATGATGTCATATATTGATTAATTTTAATGACCGGTATATGCCCACACCTTTCTGATGTTGGTGTACGCCGACACCATTCCAACACTGAAAATCAGCTTTTTAACATACTTAATGGGATACTTCTAGATTTTGGCAATGAGTCAGATAAAAACGTGGATACCATTTTTGTCTCTGCTTGCTGTTTGAAGAAAGTTGCTAACTAGCATTAGCGCAATGACTGGATGTCTATGTTACCATATAGCATTATAGCATACTAGCTGTTACCATGGACATCCAGTCATTGTGCTAACGAAATTACCTCTAACTTCTTTCATACTGGATGCAGAGACATAAACATGGTATCCAAAATCAAATCCAATTTTATTGGCCACTTACACATGGTTAGCAGATGTTAATGCGAGTGTAGTGAAACACTTGTGCTTCTAGTTCCAACAGTGCAGTAATATCTAACAAGTAATCTAACAATTCCCCAACAACTACTTAAGACACAAATATCTAACAAGTAATCTAACAATTCCCCAACAACTACCTAATACACACAAATCTAAAGGGGTGAATGAGAATATGTACATTTAAAGACAAGGTGCAGTAGATGGTATAAAATACAGTATATACAGTACATGTGATATGAGTAATGTAAGATATGTAAACATTATTAAAGTGGCATTATTTAAAGTGGCATTGTTTAAAGTGATTAGTGATCCATGTGATTGGATCCGCAATTTCATCTGACTCCGGGGAATTAGATAAAGTGCTTCTTTGCCAAAATCCCCAAATATCCATTCAGTTAAGCATTTTTGGTCAAAAAAACTATTTTACTCATATTGTAATTAATTATAGGTCATATTTCATAGAAATCTGGAAACCCTGGACAGTTACTTTAATTATCCCTTTTGATTAATGCACAAAATGTGTGTTGCAGATCATGCGGTTTCAGGGTTTTGTGTGGTTGCCAATAGAAGTGTCGGCTTTATTACAAATTAACAGTGAACAAATGCTCCACTCACTGTCCCATTCACAGATTCCACTGCACAACCCTGGCCCAGAGAACAGTGCTATCACACAGAGAAACACACAAAGGTCAGAACCTACTCCCACCACCCCCTGTTCCCCCTTCCAAAACCAGAGACTCTCCCACCCCTCGCCCCTCAGCCACACACACTTCCCTTCACTCTCAGGCTCCCATCCCGTCCCAACAGAGCTCATACACTGAGGCCTGTTTACAGTTTCAGATCCCTTACTACCCACGTTCACGCTCAACATTTTTTACACGACCAGGGATCATGAAAGAGAGCAAACGAGTCATTGATGGATCGGGCGAGGGTCTAAACTCGGGGGGCCGGGGGGCACAACCCCCACCTCACACCCAACCACCCCTTCCAGTCCCAGGGCTGTGTGAGTGGTGTGTTCGGATCAGGCCCAGCTCTCTCTCTCAGGTCCTAATGGGGCAACTTGTTGAGGGGGCCGTAGCTTTGATGCCAGCTGAGCTTCTTAACAATGTGTCCTTTCTGTGATTGGGGTGAGAATTCGCCAGCAGGGTTCCAAGAGAGGGGAAAATGTAAACTACGGATTAGCTTGACTAATGGCCCCTTGCCTGTCATTGACGTTAATTAGTGTTAATTAGGTGCCCCTCATTAAACGGGATGGGGGTACGGCCATGGAACCTGTGTGTGTACGCTTGAGGCTGTCTTTCAGAGCCCATGGGGTCAATTTAGACCTGGGCGACTTGGAAGAGTAAAGTACTGTCACTTTTATGTGAATGAAATTCGGAGCATGTTGGGAAAATGTCTGGAGTGCGTAGGTAGAAATTCTCCAGGAGAATCTGATCGTCTCGTCCGGTCTCGTCAGTTCAACATCCTATGACATTAGCAAATCACGAGCCAATCACTACAGAGCGTGGGGGTGTTCCCAAAGCATGGCGTTGGTCCCACGTGGGGAAAAACAGCACATCTCAATATGGATGGAGCACAGTGAAAACAATGCATATATGATCTATTCAGCTGGTAACTCTTTTCCTGCTGTGACAGGTACATTTGTTGCAGCCTATAAACACAACAAGACTGATGAAACAGACCCCGGGCCCTGACCCTTTTTTTCACACGCCACCAGGACCACATCGAACTGATATGAATTGCTGGTTGGGCCATGGGGTGGAGGCATACTCACAATGAGTTGGTTCTGAGGGTGTTGGAACCAAATCTGGTGGTTGTCAGCTGTATATACTGTAATTTCAGCTTTACACACATACACACACAAGCCGAGGACTCTCTTAGTTACCATCGCGGCTGCAGCCGCTAGCGGCTTCCCTCTGTTGCTCTTCACTCGTTGTCAGAGGCGATTTGCTCTGGCCACAATGATTCCCTTTCACTGGGTTTGATCTTCACAGCTTTTCAGGGGGTCCTCTTTTCTACTGTTCCTGGGCTCAAGCCACACCACACAACTTATTTTTTTAAATTTAACCTTTATTTAACTAGGCAAGTCAGTTAAGAACAAATTCTTATATAACAATGACGGCCTAGGAACAGCGGGCTAACTGCCTTGTTCAGGAGCAGAACAACAGAATTTTACCTTGTCAGCTCAGGGATTCGAACGAGCAATATTTTGGTTACTGGCCCAACGATCTAACCACGAGGCTATCTGCAGTATACCCGTATACCAGTATACCACCCTATAAACCTCTGATCTGTGCTTGTGTATCCACTGATCCGGGAAAGTGACTGGTGGGATTTGGGATTGGGATCTTTTTGGCTAAAATCCTCCTCCGTGGTACATAATCAGACACTTTGTTGGCTCAGTTAACTCATATTGTCATAGAGGCCCATTGGAACTGTCACGTTCTATCCTGTAAAGGTGTTATTTGTTAGTGTTTAGTTTGGTCAGGACGTGGCAGGGGGTATTTGTTTTATGTGGTTCAGGGTGGTTGTGTGTATGTGTCCATGTAGAGAGGGGTATTTGATTTATTAGTCCAGGGTTTTGGTTATTGTTCTATGTTAGTTTATTTCTATGTTCTGTCTAGTCATTTGTATTTCTATGTTTAGTTAATTGGTGTTGGGGCCTTCAGTTGGAGGCAGCTGTCTATCGTTGCCTCTGATTGAAGGTCCTATAATTAGGGGTGTGTTTGTATGGCTCAGTTGGTAGAGCATGGTGTTTGCAACACCAGGGTTGTGGGTTCGATTCCCACGGGGGGGCCAGTAAGTCGCTCTGGATAAGAGCGTCTGCTAAATGACTAAAATGTAAATGTATTGTGGGTAGTTGTATTCTGTTTTGTGCTTGTCACATGACAGAACTGTTAGTGTCGTTTCTGTTAATTGTATACGTGTTTATTTTGTTTCTCCTTCATATATATTAAGAAGAGAAGATGAGTATACACTTCCCTGTTGCGTCTTGGTCCTCCAAACACGACACTCGTTACAGGAACTCTGATGCTATTCAGCTTGCCATCACATGACATGTGTCCTCCCCTCTGCTTAGGATGTCCACACACACACACACACACACCATGTCTCTGTGACTCACTGCTACCTGAGGGGTGTTTTCATGTTGACATACGTGGCCACCCCTCCTGACTAGCTAGCTCTCATGCTTGATCCCCAGCAGGATTCAGCAGTGTGAAATATGGGGGGCCCCAGTTTGGTGGCGGAGTAAAACAAAAAAGAGAAGAAGAAAAAAGCCTCTCTGGCCAACACCTGGTATCACTTTATTAACCCTCGGCTGTCTCGACCCTGAGAGCCCAGGAACAGCGGGGGCAAAGGGGGTGGGGGGGCTATGGACGTCACCACACTGCCTTTGAAGGGGGAAGTGATGCCCCGCATTGGAGCCCCAGCGATGACTTTACCAGTGCCATGACCCTTGTGACCTCAACTCCCCCCCACACCTGCCCCCTCCCCCATTCCTCCCTCCCCACCTCCCCACAGCTGCTGGTTCCTATTGGCCGGCAGTGGAGCCTCAGTGGTGGAGGTTAGAGGGAGAGAAGAAGGGAATGGAAGGAGAGGAGGAGGAGGAAACGGAGGGGGCCACGGCGAAAGGTCAACTGCTGGTCAGAGATATTTATTGGGAGAGGAGGAGAGAGGGAGAGGGAGAGGGAGAATGTGTTAAAGACCACCATCTGAGGTTTTAACAGTGGGGAGGGAATTTGGCCTTTTTCCACCCCTGCACACGTTAACTACGCAGAGATGGCTGGACTGACCTGGCCTGCTGGCCTAATGTTACGTTACTAAGAACAGAGGATTATTCTCCATATGTTTGTTACTGAGAACAGAGGATTATTCTCCATATGTTTGTTACTGAGAACAGAGGATTTCTCCAAACATTTGCTGGTGGTTCTTGTCTTCTGTGCCTAGAGATTGGACCATGGGTTGTAGCCTGGCTAGTAGAGATTCCATCATAAGGATGTCACATGGTGGACATCTGATGCAATCAGACACTAGAGCAGGTCTGGGATCAGTCAGAAGTCTGGGTGGCCCTTGACATCACCATTGGTGAATCATGATCATGAAATAATCTATACGGCCTAATGAGGTAAATCTAACAGCATGTGGTCCAAAAGCATGACGTCTAGACAGACTACATTGAATAGACTAAATCATCGCCTACACAGACAAACCTCCTTACACAAGAAGATAATTAATCTCATGCAGGAGTTATTGGAGATGAATAATAAAAAAACGACATCAGGATCCCCAATCTTTCCGCATTGTGCTCGTATGCTGCCTCATTTCCTGTTTTGGGCATTCTTATCACCACAAGAGCACAAAGATGATATTTGGCTAAAACGCTAGCCGCTTCCAGGAGACATACGGTTGTCAGGCCTGTGTCAGCGAGGTTCCACTGGGAATGCATTAGGAGCCTTGCTAGGCGGTGCTGGGTGTTCTTCTCCAGATGTCTGCCTTCTTCATGGTTGTTTCAATGGAAAACAGTGTCGCACAAGGTTATCTCCTGACTTGGCCCCAGCCATGCGACGTCAGAACTGTTCCGGCTAGCCTAGTGCGCACAGGCTAGCAAGTCACAAGGGCTTCCCTTCCCTCTGCAGGGGCCAGGGGGTCATTTATTGCCCGATCACATGACCGCAGTTCAGGGTAGAAATGGTTGTAAACATTACATTATGAAGGTGGAGGAGGCTAGGGGGAAGAGTATCTGTTTCTGCCCCCAGTACACTGTCTTGTTAAGCCCATTGGTCACAGCCTCAACGCCTGATCATTTATAATTGTGTCTACCAGGACACAAGGCCGCCTGCCACAAGGCCTCTTTATACAGTCTTATGTATGGATTTAGGTAGTCACACACTTACATGGTCCTCATGTGGCACAGCCAATAGACGGTATAGAGGAAACAGTAACACACTACTGTAGATTTGAAATGCACTTCATATTTCACAAGAGTTCTGCTTATTATTTGTTTGTTATATAAATGTGAACTAGCAACTTCTTAAACTGTGGACAATTTGATGGTATCATAAATAGTGTGGAAGTGTGATAGGGTATCTTTTTTTGGTGAATAAGTATATAGGACTATGGGCAAAGTGCGGTATCTTCCACTTTCACCTCTTTCTTTCTCTCGTTCTCTCTCTCTCTCTTTTCCTCTCTCTCTCTCTTTCTCTCTCTCTCTCTTTCTCTCTCTCTCAGTAGGCATCTTTTTATGGAACTGACATTCCTGGAGTGGTCGAAACAGAAGCCCTTGTTTAGGAGCAAACCTCCCACGCAATCCCTTTTTTCATCTTCCTAGTTCTGGAGCCTGAGTTCAGAGGTCGAGACCCCCTCCAGCTTCAGAGACATGTCAGGTCATGCTAGCACATAGCATTCCCTGTATAGCCCCCCTGGAAAAGGCCCACTGACTCTAGGCTGTGGCAGGACCCTACACAATAGGTGTGAGTAAGTGTGTGTGTTCAAAAGATAGTCGGTTGAAAATGTTTAAGACTTTTGGGAGAAAGTGTCCATGTGTTTAGAATTTTTTATGTGTAGTTTTTCCTATCCAAGTCCTAATATCAGTAGTTAGAATAACTTAATTATAATAGATTGTTTTAGAACTATTAACTCCTTATCTATGTAACTATAACAAGCTTGATCATATGTCATAGCTTCCTCTTTGGACAAATGTACAGGAAGTTAGTGAGCTTGTTTGTTAAAAATGTAAAAAACGAATTAATGTAGGAATAAATTAAATAGGAAACTGAAAACCATAAGATGGTACTGAATTGAAATAAGCAGTGAATGCTGTAAAACAAACACAGTCATTTATCCAAGTGTCAAAGTTGAACCGATAACAAAAATACAAATTTTAGGGAGTGTCTTACTGGTTTTGTAAAGGTCATGAGACTTAGCAGGGACTTAATTCATGTCATAACATAGCTTGCTCAGCAAAATGGCAACAACTTCATAACCACTGCAAAAAAAAGGATGAGGAATGAGCTTGGGATGGACAAACGGGGAAAATGGAGTGGGGAAACGAGTGACCCCTTCCAACATATAAACAAATAACTAAATAAATCCTAAGGACACTGGGGTGAGGGAAGCAACCCCTAAGGGGTCAGCGCAGGAACAAATAAATCTCCCTTTAAGACGCCATGCTTCTCCATGGTTAACCTCTTAATCAACCCCAATCGGCCTAAGGAAACAGCAAGGCCTAAAAACTGTCGGCTCAGACCACTATAAAAAGTAAACATGCTCACACATTCACTTTGACACACTCACAAACAAACGCACGTTTCCTTGGATTTTAATTTATGTCGGTCTCTGTGCTAGCCTAGTTCTTGAAAACTACACTCCATGTAACTAGTTGGACTTGATCACATACACAGAGAGTCCAAACACCACTTCTTGTCTCTCTAAGGGGATTAGCGAGGCCCTGTCCAACAGCTCATTCAGGTCCCACTTCTATTTTCGCCCCACACTCAGCTCACATACCTGATCAGTTTATGGACACCTTTCTGAAATGGGTCATATTTAGCATAGCCAGAAGAAGCATTGCACTGTGGACCTCTGGCGTTGTCAGAGCCTCCATAAATTACCCAGTAAACCTGTTGCCTTTGCATTTGCTAGGCAATCCTATGCGGTCACGTTTACCCCCCCCCCCAACCCCTCTTACCCCTTAAACCCAAACCTGACCGCCAGTTGTTGTGGTAGTCTATCACTTAAACATGCAAAGGTAGTGGTTCATTCATTTAGAACTAACTAGTTTGACATGGGTTCGGTTGGTATGAGCTGTGATATCAATTTCAATCATCAAGTTACAGCTAAATAACAACAAAAATAACCCTAATTTATGTTTAGGAACACAATCCAAAATGTTATTGTCATCTTAATAAGCTATTATCAACGTCCATATAATCAGGTCTCTTTATAGGTGGCACATCTTTACCTGCATTGACCCTTTTTTGCACTGGCTCTCTTGAACTGGCTATGCACACCCACTTGACTCTACCCACACACTCACACATACTTACAATGACACACCAACACACACATACACACACACATGCACACTACATACACCCACACACACATAACCCCCACCCCCCCACACACACAGCCTATACACTTTCACACTCACTACATACGCTGCTGTTACTGTCTATTATATATCCTGTTGCTTAGTCACTTTATCCCTAACTATATGTCCATAGCTACCTCAATTACCTCGTACCACTACACATCCACTCGGTACTGGTACTCCTTGTATATAGCCATGTTATTTTTACTCATTGGTATTCGTTATTTACTGTGTAATTTATTCCTCCTGTCAGTATTTCTATGTTTTATTTTCTATCTTTATCTTTAACTCTGCATTTATAGAAATTGACTCATAGTAAGCATTTTACTGTTAGTATACACCTATTGTATACGAACCATGTGACAAATAAATACAATTAGAATTTCATGGATCGTTTTTATGCCTTCTAATTAATCTGCAATGGAAACTGATCCAATTTCACTAGTTCCACATTTCAACAGTTCACTTAAGTCAATGAAAACATAATATACAACTAGTATTGGTCCATCTACTTATGTTGAAGAATGGAGGAGTACATATAATATGCATTTAAAAATAAAAAAAATTGGTTGAACCTCATTAAATGTTGCTTTGCTCAATTACATTTACTTGATAACTCCTCCAGCCTTCCTCATAAGCCTTCAATGATTAGAATTACACCCTAATTATTAGGCCCCCAGACCAAAAATTGCCCTTGGTCACTAGCCTATAGCCAATGGAATGCTCTAATAGCGAGTCAAGGGGCTAATTGGAAGACAGGTAAGGTTACATGTGACAACAATTATGCTGAGCGCGAGGCCAACTTTTTCGCCCGGGGCACTTGAAGCACTGCACTCAACCTGGCTAAAAGCTAAGTGGGGTCCCGTCCTCTTCGCGCTTTTTTCCTTTGGGGAAATCACTAAAACGTTAATGACGTTTTTCCGTTCGCACAGCTTATTTCTGTGAATGTGAATAACCCAGGCTGTATTCCGTTTATACTTTAGGCCTACTGAATATTTGGTTTTACGCATGGCTTTCAAACCAACCTGCACCGGCAATAGGTTGGCTAGTGACATTGTAATCATATATTTTAAAGATTAGTTATCCTCATTATTGAAAAAGTAAAAATCATAAAAGCAAAATGTGTGGAGCTTTGCATTTCTGAAAGCGCCAAGCCTTCATGCCACACGCTGTTCGGTCTGTTCTGGTACAAGTGTTCAAACAGCATGAAAGCTAAGTAGAATATGCCTTCTAAATGGCACAGGTTAAAATTGTGTGAATGAGTTCACGTCAGAATAGTTATAGCGGGTTAATGGCATTTCCATTTGCCATAATTTATTGGCCTTATGAAAGCTAACTTTTGGCGCACACGGTTGGGGACATGTAGGGAGTCTTTCCTTCTGCATGTTATAACACGTCTGGGGAAAAAAAATCTACTCACAGATCTGTTGCGAGAAAACATACATTGTTGGTATTGTCAAAGTTGTTAGGCTTAAATGTTGTTAGCAACGTCTGACATTTCAGGCCGGAGTTAGAAAATGTGAATTTGTATTTGAGTTAGGCATATAGCTTACCTTCGATGTTCACTAACGAATGGCTGTTACATATACTACTATTAACATCCCATGATCCAGGCCTAGGTTATCAAATTCCGCAGAGTGAAGGGTTGAAAACATGTACTATTTTGGTGGAGTTTACTTTTAGTCTTCACATGGGATTCTGCTGCTGTCATCTACAATGGTCTTATTACTATGACAGATCAGGACCTGTCTGGAAAATATAATTAGGTCCCTACTGTTTTCAGCTTGAAAACCCCATTAGAGAAAAAAACAGTAGTAATCGTTCATTACTGCTATGGCCTTTTGTGCATTGATATCCAGATAGCAAGTTTAGCTGCACAACAAACTGACAAAATTAACACTCCATATGTGTCTCTTGGCGAGAAGTTTGTCACCTTGGTTTGGCACAATCGATAATCTTACTGTGAAAACTGTATAGCATTCCGAACGTGGGCATAACATTAAACATTCAGAAAGAGTGCGTTGTGGTATCAGTAGGATATACAAGTAATTAAAACATTTTTAGAAAAGTAAATTAAAGTGGGGATGATTGAGTTCAATAGCCATCAAATAAACAATGAAGAAAAAAAAGCTCAATTAGAGTGGAAAAGTTTATAAAGACTGATGTTTGGGGACGTATTTGACATAAGCCTATTACTTTGATAAAGACATTTTACCCTTTGAGTGAGGCCTAACAGTTTTGTGTTATTATATTTAAAAAAATCAAGATCTATGTCTACGTTGATTTGTGTATACGGCTACACTCTGCTATACAGTAATAACACAGCCACTCTATCAACCAGAACATACTGTATAGCTGCTAATCGGCGGCTGCCCAATTGGAGAGTGCCTTACTTCTTTATTCTCCTCTAGCCAATTGAATCTGCCCGTTCATGCGTAAAACCGTTCTCAACGAGAGGAGGAGTCATGCCTTATATGGTAGTTTTGGCCTTATATGGGGTGGGGGGGGGGGGGCTACAAGCACGGCTGTTTAGTGTCATTTTCACCAAATTCTAACTATGATTCTCAGAGATGGGACAGGCTGCCGACGGGTGAAGTACATGATTGGCAAAGATATCTGCTTGTAAACATACTGCATCTACCACAGAGCACTCCATCCATGGTTTATCGACATTTCTATTCAGACCTCATCGTGGCGCACAACATTAGAGGAACGAAAGCAACTTTTATTTTGGTATTGCACGTCCGTATGTGTTCACAAGACAACTTCGATCACATAATTGCGTAGAACTATGGTCAGTATTGTGTTTTTGTGATTGAGAGAAAATGTTGATTTAGTTCAGTTCGAATATTAAGCAGAATAAGATTCGAGGCAGTCGATATTCATGACCATGACACTTTAACGACCACTTCTCCATTCTGTACATGCTGTATTGCTGGTCGACTTTTCAAATACACTTAAGTTTTTCAGAGAGCGTGTTTATGGATTTCTGCGGAGAGGCGAACACTGGCATTAGGCTCCATTCTTACGAAATAGTCATGTTGATACCGTGCTGTCTTCGTAAACTTTGATAGAAGTTTACAGAAGATACGTTTACGACAGGGACATTTGATTAACTAATTAAGAAAATCTATTTGAGAATATATTAAATACTTTTTTGGAGGAAGTGGGAAGCGCCTTTTCACCCTGCCTTGTTTTCCCAAGACGTCAGAACGGATTCTTATCTCCTCCCCGCGCTACGGAGTTGGACTCGTATCTGTTGTTTAACCAAAGTGTTTTAGGATAGCATGGCAATGGTAGTAAACCAGTGGCAAGAGAACATTTCGGCGGATCCTGGGTCCCAGCTCCAGATTTGCAGTCAGGAGCCTGGCGGGACACCGGGAACCCCTTCTGGTTCCACCCCGGGGAACGATGCACTTTCCGGGGACAAGATCCCCAACGTGGACTGCATGGTGTGCGGGGATAAGTCCAGTGGCAAGCATTACGGCCAATTCACCTGCGAGGGCTGTAAAAGCTTCTTCAAGCGTTCGGTGCGACGGAACCTCAGTTACACATGCCGGGGGAACCGGGACTGTCCCATCGACCAACATCATCGAAACCAGTGCCAGTACTGCCGACTGAAGAAGTGCCTCAAAGTCGGCATGAGAAGAGAAGGTAAGACAGGATTTTAAATTCGGTGAAGACTGTAGCCTTTATGTAAATGTAATGTAAACTATTAAAATGTTCAAATTGGTTTTGGCGGACGTTTGGTGTCAAGAATATCGGTGCGTAAAGTTGAAACCATATAACGTTAGCGCTTTAACGATGGATATCCGTGTCTTATAGCTTTCCTGCTTCTATCAGTCATAGTTCTCCTAAAAAGGCATTTGTAGTCTGCTGTAACGCAATGCTTGTTGTTTCAGATCGTCTACCCTTGTATTTCCTATTCAATGCACAGCTCCCTTTGTCTCCCCATTAATTCTGGTGTTTGCTCCCCGACACCCTATTCGCTACAAGAGGGCCCGCTACATGTATTGTATTGTGCATGTTTAAGAACGGGTCAATTAATGCGAAAGATGAACAGTGGCAACGTGTTCGCAAAGCACTGCGTTTCACCTTGAATCAGTCAGCTAGTACCTTGCTGCGTCATGTTCAATCAGACGAGTTGTGTTAATTATAACACGCGAACCAGACATTCGAAATTACCACAAGAGCGTTGCACATGCATGTCTCCATGCTGGACGTCGTTGTACTCTGTGTTTTATGCGTTATCCACCAACAATACATTTCTATAAACACAAATGCATGCATCGCTGTGCAGTGTAGCCTACTCTGGAGTCAACCTTGTTAGCTTATTGGAATAGATTTTATCGCAAATTATATACTGTAATTATTGATAAACATGGGCACGCAAGCTGTTGTGGATACTCCAAAAGGTTCCTATGATATGACCATGAACAGTGCAAATAGTGACACAAGCTGTAGTCAACAGAAGACGCGCGCTCTGTGCATGAAGCACGCTGTGTTTAACTTCCAGTGTGTGAGTGTATCTAGCCAGGGGCGGTTCTGGGGGGGGGGGGGGGGGGGGGGGGGCAGTGCCCCTGTGACAACAATTTTGGACCCCCTTGTGGCCCCCCTAAATGTGGAGTATGAAATCATTTTTACATAACTAATTTTTGCTATCTTTCTTTCTTTACATCCGTTATTAGACAGTGGCAAAGCGGAACACTAATGATTATGAACATGGTATTTTGCCTGCTAATGCCTGTAATGCAGTGAAGAAAACGATATGACAACAATAACGTCTAATGTAACTGGCCCCAGCTTGGCCCCCCCAGTTGAAATGGACTAAAACCGCCACTGTATCTAGCAGGCAGGCCTATTACAAACGAGGTCTTGAATACAGTAGCCTCTGTCCTAATGAACTAACTATACAATACATTTTAGGTGGAAATACCCGTCCTTTCGCCTAAAATTATCCTTCAATGGATCTCGTTAGTGTGCTAGTGTGTACGCTGTACACAGTTCATGTAAAGCACTGCAGGGTAAATTTAGTCGGCCATGGCCCTTTCTGATTGAATGAACCCGTGGAAATCTCCTGACGCACCGCAGTCTGTTGACCTTTCATCTACATAAACACACTCAATATGTTATCAGATCATTATTTGGCTACATTATATATTAACTACTGTTTTGCTATGTTACTATTATATGGTCTAGACTATTATTCAGCATAAACACGATTTAAAAAATCTAAATTCTTTGAAGTGTTGATTAAATTGGTACAGGTCAATCATACGCAAAACAGACTCATCCTCGTCGTGGATTATGGCCTAGAGATGTGTCTTCGTAAGTGTCAGTGCATTTGAGGAACAAAAAAAAATAATCGCACTTCTTTAAAATATTAAAAGTGTTGGTTTTACATTGAAGATCACGACGTGGTTAATGCAGGCCTTTTCTAATTGACATTCAATCAATCATTATAATTGAAGTGTTATGAAGACTTGTGTTGTACTACAACCAAGTGTTAACAAGGCTTTTAAACGGCAACCTTTGTCAACCTTTTCTGAGTTATAATCCCTGTGAATTTTGGAACATTTTGGAAATACACAAATGTACATTCCTGCTCAGAATATGGATTTGAAATAATCTCAAATTGATTGTTGAAACTATCAATAATTAACTTTGTAATAGTTATTCAACAACGAGTGTTTGCTCTTGGGTTAAAGCAGAGGACTATCAGTTCTTTAACAGTCATCAGAAATATCTTCTGTAATTTTCCCAAATATAAAGAAAGCACTACAAGGTATTGCCTACTTGTGTTATGCAAGCCATGCACAAAATAATAATCTAAATATCACGCTATTCTCGACACATGGATTGGTAACCAGTGGTGTGTATTCATGGATGCCAAGGGAAGCCAGGCATCCCCAAAAAATTTACCAAGAAAAAAATATATACTGAAAAAAATATGAAGTATTGGTCCCATGTTTCATGAGCTGAAATAAAAGTTCCCAGAAGTTTTCCACACGCACAAAAAGCTTATTTCTCAAAAAAAATGGCACAAATTTGTTTACATCCCTGTTAATGAGCAAATCCCCCTTTGCCAAGATAATCCATCCACCTGACAGGTTTGGCATATCAAGAAGCTGATTAAACAGCATGACACAGGTGCACCTGGTGACGGGGACAATAAAAGGCCACTCTAAAATGTGCAGTTTTGTCACACAAACATTTTAGCCAGGTAGCCTAGGACAACAATAAATAAAAGCATGTACTGTTTGACAGAGTGATAGACTGTTTCGTCAACGTGAAAGAGAGGAGGATGGCATTGGCCTTTCTCTACAAGTAGGGTGAGTCAACATGTTTATTCTACTTGCACGCTCCTGCACACACACACAGAAATCGGAACCATGGACAGCCACATCATATTTAGCTTATGATGATTGGACGAAATAGTTTTTTGTATCATTCAGTTGCCACTGTATTAGACTAAGCATAAGTGATATGATGATGTTGAAATGCTGAAGTTGAAATGGGGCTGGAATAGTTGAAGTAGCTCCTGTTTTCTTTTCGACTTGCAATAACTCTCCTTGGTTCTAAATCAATGGTTGTTTAGTTGTCCAAAAATGTCAGAAACATGAACTTGCTTGACCATACTGTAGGTCACGTAACTGTTTGTTACATGCAAAATGCTTTGTGGACTTCACTGGACAGATTATAGGTTATAGAGCAAACAACGCAATTATCACAACACATAGGTTGAAATATGGCTTTTTTTCTGGCTTCCCCAGTGATTTTACCCACGCCCTTCTACTGTTGGTAACATTGTTAAAAGTAACGTATTGATGGTGTAGGAGGCCTCTACCAGTGAAAATATACAAATAGAGCATAATATCAGCAACAAAGCATATAAAAACAAACCTGACAGGTTATGTTTGTGGTTAGGTGGGTCTTTCTTGTTGACCAAGTCGGTGCCCCGCATCTCCCCTCCCTCTCCAAAAATGCACCACTCCCTAGTGGCGAAATTCTGTTAAACATGGAAACTTTTTAGTAAGGTACAAAAAGTGAGTGTGTAATTGATCCAATCCATGCAGTAACTGGCTCCAAAATATACCGCACACACATCTGCATTATTTAAGACAAGTTTCACATTCGCTGGTGTTGTACGTGGCTAATTCAGGAGTGTTATTTGGACAGTCCAGCTGATCTTTAGGGTGACCCTTGACTGAGAGGTCACTCTATTTCAGCCCACATACATATCTAATATCTCGTGTTAAAGGTTGATTTATACAAAACAGTCATATAAAAGGTCATGTTTACCTCTTTGCTGCTCTACCTGTTTGGCACCTCTAGCATCTCTACTCTCCATGTTTCTCAATGACATTCCTGCTTAGAGTAGAACACTGGTTTAAGGGATAAGGAAGGAGTGAGGAAGAGAGAAACAGTGAACCTGTGCAACTGGCTGACAGTTACCTTGGGCTAGTTGGGAGTGAAGTGCATATCATGTTCTGCTGTCTGAATGTTCCGTATGTGCTCCTCTGACCTTAGTGAGACCAAAAAAGACCAATATAGACTGTGATGTTTGTCAAATTCACACGTTCGAAGAACACACTGTATACTTGACACACAGACAATTTTACATTCACAACTAGCAGCCTTCCCATGCATACAATACATTCCCTACCAGCTACCACACATAGTGACATGGTCACAGATACCAACTCACATAGCGACATGCACCCAGAGATTGGCATGGACAGGCACACTGTCCATTAGAGTACACACTCTAGATCAGAAGTATCCAACCTTTTCTAGCGTGGGAGCTACTTTTAAAAAATGAAACGTGTCGCGAGCTACTTATTTTTTTCTAGCTATGTTTTCTGTCAATATACCTGGTAAAATAATGGTTAATAAACAAGGGGGGGTCCTATCGAATTTTTCTTCCAAATTCTGTTTTATATTTTCCCAACTGATTTTAGATTTTCGTTTTTTTCAACTCTCAAAATTGCAATTATTCATAGAGAAACAACAAAATTGGATGTTCTGAGTCCATGTCAAAGCTTAACCCAAAACAGAATGCACATTTTTTAAATGTTTGGAATAAAACTAACAAATACATTTTTTGTGTGTAATTCCCCTTTAGTTGTGCATCTGTCCCTTTAATAGCACACCTAGCAAGTGAGCATTGTGCTGTCGAATGTGCTGGTCTAGTGATGGTTCTGTACTGCAAATGCTCATTTAATGGCAAAGTTTTCAAATAATAGATACAAATTATATACTTACTCATGATATACTTCTGCCAGGTATGCCTACTTTACAGTTAATATTTAATTGAGAAGGATTGTATGAAGATGGCGCCGAAGAACATGGCTGACGTTTTAGATTCTCCCAACCAATTTTGCAATTTTGTAATTTTTTTTGCGTTTTGTGTAACTTATTATTTTACTTATTGTGAACATAATGTTGCTGCTACTGTCTCTTATGACCGAAAATATCTTCTGGACATCAGAAAAGCGATTACTCACTGCGGACTGGAAGAAACATTTTACTTTAACGAGTCCGACGAGAAGGATATCCTGATTTCACTGGAACAATCCCAGACCCACGCCTTTTGCGTGAAGAAAAGACGCTGGAAAAGAGGACGCAGATCGGGGATCCTTCTGAGAAGCCAGAGGCGAGCGAGTATACTCCCAATGCCTTCCATTCTCCTTGCTAACGTGCAATCTTTAGAAAATAAAATTGATGCCCTACTATTAAGATTATCCTACCAACGGGACACAAACAGAGACGCTACCTCTGGTAAGACGAGGGGTAGGGGTGTGTGTCTTTTTGTCAATAACAGCTGGTGTGCGATGTCTAATATTTAAAAAAGTCCCGAGGTATTGCTCGCCTGAGGTAAAGTACCTTATGATAAGCTGTCGACCACACTATCTACAAAGAAAGTTCTCATCTGTATTTTTTTGTAGCCGTCTATTTACAACCGCAAAGCGAAGCTGGCACTAAGACCGCTCTCAACCAACTCTATAAGGCCATAAGAAAATAAGAAAATGCTCACCCAAAAGCGGTGCTCCTAGTAGCCTGGGACTTTAATGCAGGCAAACTTAAATCAGTTTAACCAAATTTTTACCCGCATGTCACATGTGCAACCAGGGGGGAAAAAATCCTAGAACACCCGTTTTTCTTCAAAAAATAACGATGGTCATTATGGCCAAACAGTTCTATTTTTGTTTCATCAGAGAGTCAGAGGACATTTCTCCAAAAAGTACAATCTTTGTCCCCATGTGCAGTTGTAAAATGTAGTCTGGCTTTTTTATGGCAGTTTTGGAGCAGTGGCCTCTTCCTTGCTGAGTGGCCTTTCAGGTTAAGTCGATATAGGACTCATTTTACTGTGGATATAGATACTTTTGTACCTGTTTCCTCCAGCATCTTTACAAGGTCCTTTGCTGCTGTTCTGGGATTGATTTGCACTTTTCGCACAAAAGTACGTCCATCTCTAGGAGACAGAATGCGTTTCCTTCCTGAGCGCTATGACGGCTGCGTGGTCCCATGGTGTTTATACTTGCGTACTATTGTTTGTACAGATGAACGTGGTACCTTCAGGCGTTTGGAAATTTCTCCCAAGGATGAACCAGACTTGTGGAGGTCTACCATTTTTTTGCTGAGGTTTTGGCTGATTTCTTTTGATTTTCCCATGATGTCAAGCAAAGAGGCACTGAGTTTGAAGGTAGGCCTTGAAATACATCCACAGGTACACCTCCAATTGACTCAAATTATATCAATTAGCCTATCAGAAGCTTCTAAAGCCATGACAATATTCTTGAATTTTCCAAGATGTTTAAAGGCACAGTCAACTTAGTGTATGTAAACTTCTGACCCACTGGAATTGTGATACTGTGAATTGTAAGTGAAATAATCTCTGTAAACAATTGTTTGAAAAATTACTTGTGTCATGCACAAAGTAGATGTCCTAACCAACTTGCCAAAACTATAGTTTGTTAACAATACATTTGTGGAGTGGCTGAAAAAGTTTTAATGGAGTTTTAATGACTCCAACCTAAGTGCATGTAAACTTCTGACTTCAACTGTATCCCAACCAGAAGCCATGGATTACAAGCAACATGCGTATCGAGCTAAAGGCTAGAGCTGACGCTTTCAAGGGGTGGGAGACTAATCCGGACGCTTCTAAGAAATCCCGCTATGCCCTTAGACAAACCATCAAACAAGTAAAGCGTCAATACAGGATTAAGATGGAATCCTACTACACCGGCTCTGACGCTCGTCGGATGTGGCAGGACTTGAAAACTATTACGGACTACAAAGGGAATCCCAGACGCGAGTTGCCCAGTGGCGCGAGCCTACCAGATTAGCTAAATGCCTTTTGTGCTCGCTTCGAGGCAAGCAACACTGAAGCATGCACGAGAGCACCAGCTGTTCTGGATGACTGTATGATAATGCTGTCAGTAGTCGCTGTGAACAAAACCTATAAACAGGTCAACATTCACAAAGCCACTGAGCCAGATGGATTACCAGGACGTGTACTCAAAGCATGCGTGGACTAACTGTCAAGTGTCTTCAATGACATTTTCAACCTCTCCCTGACCAAGTCTGTAATACCTACATGTTTCAAGCAGACCACCATAGTCCCTGTGCCCAAGGAAGCGAATATAACCTGCCTAAATGATTACCGCCCGAGGCACTCACGTTGGTAGCCATGAAGTGCATTGAAAGGCTAGTCATGTCTCACATTAACAGCATCCTCCCGGACATCCTAGACCCACTCCAATTCGCATACCACCCCAACAGATCCACAGATGACGCAATCTCAAGCGCACTCCACACCGCCCTTTCTCACCTGGACAAAACAAAATAGGAACACCTATGTGAGAATGCTATTCATCGACTACAGCTCAGCATTCAACACCATAGTGCCCACGAAGCTCATCACAAAGCTAAGGACTCTGGGACTAAACACCTCCCTCTGCAACTGGATCCTACAACACATCTGCCACGCTGATCCTTAACACTGGGGCCCCTCAGGGGTGTGTACTTAGTCCCCTCCTGTATTCCCTTTTCACCTACGACTGCGTGGCCAAACACAACTCCAACACCATCATTAAGTTTGCTAACGACACAACAGTGGTAGGCCTGATCACCGACAATGATGAGACGCCCTATAGGGAGGAGGTCAGAGAACTGGCTGTGTGGTGCCAGGACAACAACCTCTCCCTCAATGTGAGCAAGACAAACGAACTGATTGTGGACTACAGGAAAAGGCGGGCCGAACAGGCCCCCATTAACGTCGACGGGGCTGTAGTGGAGTGGGTCGAGAGTTTCAAGTTCCTTGGTGTTCACATCACCAACAAACTATCATGGTCCAAACACACCAAGACAGTTGTGAAGAGGGCACGACAAAACCTTTTTCCCCTCAGGAGACTGAAAAGATTTGGCATGGGCCCCCAGATACTCAAAAGGTTCTACAGCTGCACCATCGAGAGCATCCTGACCGGTTGCATCACCGCCTGGTATGGCAATTGCTCGGCATCTGACTGTAAGGCACTACAGAGGATAGTGCGAACGGCCCAGTACATCACTCGGGCCAAGCTTCCTGCCATCCAGGACCTATATAATAGGCGGTGTCAGAGGAAAGCCCATCAAATTGTCCGAGACTCCAGTCACCCAAGTTATAGACTGGTTTCTCAGCTACTGCACACAGCAAGCGATACTGTAGCGCCAAGTCTAGGACCAAAAGGCTCCTCAACAGCTTCTACCCCCGAGCCATTAGACTGCTGAACAATTCATAAAAATCGCCACAGGACCATTTACATTGACACCTCCCTCCTTGTACACTGCTGCTACTCGCTGTTTGCCTGTTACCTATGCATAGTCACTTCGGCCCCACCTACATGTACAGATTACCTCAACTAGCCTGTACCCCTGCACACTGACTCGGTACCGGTGCCCCTGTATATACTGTAGCCTCGTTATTGTTATTCTTATTGTGTTACTTTTTATTATTACTTTTTATTTGAGTCTACTTGGTAAATATTTTCTTCTTCTTGAATTGCACTGTTAGTTAAGGGCTTGTAAGTAAGCATTTCACAGTAAAGTCTACACTTGTTGTATTCGGGCGCATGTGGCAAATAAAGTTTGATTTGATTTGATTGGGGGAAAGTATTTCTGTCAACCCACAAGACGGTTATCACATCAGCTGGCTACACACGGAGTGACAAACGCACGCACCACACAGACAGACAGGGGCAATATTGCTCGAAATTAATTGGCAGATAGTGTTAGGTTTGGCTTTTTCAGCCAATAGTGGCTAACTGGGTGTGGGATAATATCAATAAATAGTAGCTGGGAGCTTGTGGTGTCTGATACTTCTGAGATTTGTTTATGACAGTTTGCCGTGGAACACGTGAAAATTGCATGTACTTTCAGAATCGTTTGGCGATTTACTCAAAGGTGGGCTGCTAGCTACTGGTAGCTCGCTATCGACCTGCTGGAGACCCCTGCTTTAGATTGTTCATAGTAAGTACATAGTTACGACTGTTCATAGACAGAACATTCAAAGACAGATTATCTCAATTGTGACTCCTAGTGTGTGTCCCTCAATGGTAAATAACACAGGGAAAGTCCTGTATATTGATATTCAGTTACTCATACATAGGATTGCTACAGTTGGTGACCCTTGGTTCACACCGACCAACCACAGAGACGGATATACTGTAGGTCAACGGGAACCAGAAACTAAACATTAATAATGGACATGTTCAAGGTCCAAATGTGAGGTTGACCCTATTGAGTAAGTACCACGGCTCGCTAACTGACTGCCTTTATTGACTAATCCATACACGTTGTCCAGTTTGTATGAGCAGTCAATCACAAACCGGGACTAGTTTGCCCCCTAAACTCTGGCCCGCTAAAACATTTCCCTATTACAATACTGTCATAGTGTATTGACATGTTAGAATAGGTTTCTTTAAGTCCAAGCTGGCTGTGAGGTTCCAGTACCATGGCTTCCATATTGACAGAGGCCTTGCCATTATTCACTGCCAGAAAGCAGCCTCCATTGAAGTGATAGGCCACGAAGAGACCATAGAGCTGAGGCTCTAGTCGTTTCCCATTCTGATATCCCCAAGGCTAGCATTTAATATTTTAGAGAAGGGGGATGTGTGTGGAGGAATAGAGCTCACTCTGCAGAGATGGGCTTCGTTTGACACCTCAAGGTGAATAGACTCCAGTTCACGATACATTGCTTGTCATATTGTCATATTTCTTTGTTGAGTCTCAAATTTTCTCTCTTGTCTGTACAATAGCCAGGTTAGCCTATTGCTACAATATGAAAGGCTAGCCTTTACATTAAGTCTAGCGTTATCCATGTCCATTGTTACATTTTGAAGTATTGTTTTTGAGTCCAGGTGACTTTACACCAATTTTCTTGAGAAACAGCCATTGAGTTTTTAACTCAATGTAATGGAAATTATTGAGTCGCTCGTATAGCATAGCTTGTTGTGTGATCGAATAGATAGAAAACCAGACCACTCCTTCGTGCAGGGTGCATTTCTGTTATTAATTCACATCTGCTTCATCAAAGCAGCGCCAACGTGACTGGGTGGATATTAAAGGGGCTACGTTTGCAGCTAATGCATCTGAGCATCCTCACCGGGAAGCTCTCTCCATCTCCGTCTGTCTGAATCTCTCTTTTTCCCTGTCTCTTTACCTGTTCCCTCTCCCTTTCCATACAATGTCATACTTCACTCTGTCTCCCTCCCTCTTCCTCGATCCCATTGTCTCTTTCAAGGGTTCCCAAACTTTTTTACGATGGCCCCCCTTCCAGCATTGAGGAATATCCCGTGCCCCCCCCCCCCCCCCCCCACGCACACGCCACGTCTATTTCTATGGGCACAAGCACTGTTCATAACACAAACTGTTCACAGCCCTCTTGTTGGTGGAGAGAATTTTGTATGTTTAAAGCTTATTTCCTGCAATTCCACGCATTTTGTCATGTCTAATGTGTATATATGTTGTGTGTTTTGTTAGCAGACTTTTAAGGGACTACATGAAAACCATTATACCACTTATCTCAGTTGACAATGAGGCTGTGCCAAATCTGTCATGCTTCTAGTACATAGCCCCTGACTATGACCTTTTACAGTAGCAGATAGTCCTTAACTGTATTTATCTACAATAGTTTGCTCAAATGTCTTGTACTTCTAGCAGTGACTAAAGGCCAAATAAGGACAGCCTTGGTAAGATGAGGCTTAACTCCACTGCCACACACTCTCTGTGACTCGCTGTGGTGTTTTTTTTTTTAAAGTCGCCCATGATACCTGTTTCGTGCCCTTTTCTCCCCTCTGCCTTATTTATGTACCATGAGGTTAGATGTAGTGCCATGGTCTTTCTGTTTGGGGTTTTAGGCTCTTTAGTTGTTTGGTCCCACTGTTTGCCAGTCTTTCCAACCACACTAGGCCACCGCCGACCAATTAGAAATCGGAAATCGATTATGGCAGGCATTCAAATCTGTCGCTACATTCTCTCTCTCTCTCTCTCTCTCTCTCTCTCTCTCTCTCTCTCTCTCTCTCTCTCTCTCTCTCTCTCTCTCTCTCTCTCTCTCATCCAATGCCACTCACTGTCTTTCTCCCTCTCCCTTTTACCCTGTCTATGCCCTTCTCTCCCTGTCTCATTCATTTCCCTTGCTCATTCACATAGAGATGCTTTTGATGCGTCATTTCGACTCATGCATTCACACACAACCTCCTCAAAGATGCCTTTCAGAAGACAAGTGGATGTGGTGGATTTGGCGTCTGGTGGGTTATGGCATTAATCATTATGATGCATTGATACATTTAAAAAAAAATGCAGATAGTTATAACATACTAACCTCTAATGAAGGACAACCGTGCTCTAGAAAAAAGTTCAGGTTTGAGTACGACCAGGAGTTTTTTTGTTGTGAGTGACATGGTTTGGCCCATTGTTCATTGCTGTCTCTGTACGCTACGTTGTTGTTTGCAAAATGAGACAACATTCTTTCCCCGGGACAGAAGTTGCTTGAGTTCAAGAGAGACCAGTATTTTTTGGTCACAAACTCAAAAGTTTTTCTAATCAGTCAACAGTCTTGAAATTCTATGGATGTATCTATTGACTTACTATGTTCTTGAGTGATTTGACCTGTCCTCTTTGATACACTGTAGTGTATTCAATTTTCACAGCTATTGTGTCGAAGGACAGGTAATACTGAGTTTCAAAGTATTTTCCAAATCCTAGCCTGCCCCCCCTCTCTCTCTCTCGCCCCACTCTCCTACACTATTTTCTCTTGCTCCTCTCTGTTATCCTTTTCTATCTCTCATTCTGTCATTACCTCTACCTTCCCTCATCACCTCTTTCTCTTTCTCTTCCCTTCCCTTCCCTTCCCTTCCCTTCCTTCCCTTCCCTTCCCTTCCTTCCCTTCCCTTCCCTTCCCTTCCCTTCCCTTCCCTTCCCTCCTTCCCTCCCTTCCCTTCCCTTCCTTCCCTTCCTTTTCTCGTACTCTCTCTCTCCTTCTCTCTCTCTCCCTCGTTCTGTAACTGTAGATGGAGTTATTAGTCAGACAGCGGGGATGACTGAACAGGTGTTATCCAAATGGGCTTTGAGCCGCCACATCATAGTTCGGCGGGGGTGGGGATGTGTGCTTAGCCTCTGCGTGCCCTCTTCGGCTGAGCCATTTGGCAGTGTGTGTGTGGGGGGGGGGGGGGGGGGGCAGAGGTGTGAAGAACCGTAGTGTCTTTACTGGCTGCTGGTTGCCATTACTCATTGATGCACAGCACCGGGGTCTGCCGGTCAGGAGACAGAGTGCCGACACATTTAGAGCCACAGAATTTACCACCCGTTTCTCCACACTTTGCACCCCTCACCTACAACCTCCACCCTCCTTCCTCCTATCCCCAGGCACCCGCCATGACATGTCTTTTAGGTGGCCCTACATATTCCCATTGAGAGAGAGCAGACTCGTTTGAATGCCTCTAGATGGTGCTTTATGACACGGTGGTAATTGCTGCCTACTAAATCAAGCCGGTTAGTGCTGGATGCAGTAATGACGACGTGATGACAGAGAAGCTTCAGGTCCTAAATGTTACTGTAACTGTGCCAGGTTGGATTGAAATAAAATCTCGTAGGATAGGTGGATAGAGTACAGCCACATGAATGAATGAAAGGTGCAGTAGTCTAACCAAGTTAGCTCCTACTGTACCTGCACCACGCCAAACAATTAGCTTCTAGCACTTGAGTATTCGCTTATGAAATGTCAAAAGAGGGAAAATGTATTTTGCTCATAACATTCAAATACCATATCTCTTTATTTTCTTAACCCTTTCTTTCTCTTTCTCTCTTTCTTTCTTTCTTTCTTTCTTTCTTTCTTTCTTTCTTTCTTTCTTTCTTTCTTTCTTTCTTTCTTTCTTTCTTTCTTTCTTTCTTTCTTTCTTTCTTTCTTTCTTTCTTTATCTCCCTCAGCTGTCCAGAGAGGCCGCATGTCCAACTCCCAGTCTAGCCCGGGGTCAGTACCTGACCAATGGCAGTGATCCTTACAATGGGCAGCCCTACCTATCAGGATTCATCTCTCTGCTGCTGCGCGCCGAGCCCTACCCCACATCCCGCTACGGGTCCCAGTGCATGCAGGGAAACAACTTGATGGGAATCGAGAACATCTGTGAGCTGGCCGCACGGCTGCTCTTCAGCGCTGTGGAGTGGGCCAAGAACATCCCCTTCTTCCCTGACCTTCAGCTCATGGACCAGGTGAGGAGGACCCCCCCTGATCCCTGACTAGAAACTATGCCTGACTATATCTTTTTTTTATGCCTGACTATAATCTTTTTTTATGCCTGACTAGAAAGTAGAAATGATGAATGCTTAGAGATGTGGTGTGGTCACTTTATTTGGGTTGTCCCTTATGGATGAGCTGTAGATGCTCAACACAGATATTGCCCAGAACAAATATGTCTATGTCTGCATTTGGTATGTCATGTAAAGGTTCAATTGTGGGGTCAGCAGCCTTTAAGTTGGAGCATATCACTAACACTTGCCATACTCAATCATCTGCATTAGGAAGATAAACACTGTTTTTATCCTTGTTTCCCAGAACCACCCTCTGTCTACTCTGAACTAACCAATTCTACCATCATTCCTCCCGTGCCCTAGGTGGCGCTCCTGCGCATGTCATGGAGTGAGCTGTTTGTGCTGAACGCGGCCCAGTGCTCCATGCCGCTGCACGTGGCGCCCCTGCTGGCGGCGGCTGGCCTGCACGCATCGCCCATGTCTGCGGAGCGCGTGGTGGCGTTCATGGACCACATCCGGGTGTTCCAGGAGCAGGTGGAGAAACTGAAGGTTCTGCAGGTGGACACAGCTGAGTACTCCTGCCTCAAATCCATCGTGCTCTTCACTTCCGGTGAGTGGTGTTGACTTTAGTGGTTTCTGTTTCTATATGTCTTTGTTTATGTCTATCTGTTGGATAGTTTGTGTTGTATTTTTTGCGGAACTACACATATAGGTAATAGTGGTCACTCCAGATAAGTTAGTAGACATATAGAGTCTGCAGTACAGCATGTGGTTAACAACCAAGTGGTTAACAATGCCTTTGTAAACAATGTATCAATAATGTATGGATACCATACAAATATTATCATGGATGGACTACTGAGATAAAGAAGCATACATATTGGTGAAATAGCGATATAAAAACAATAGTTTGCTTATTGCTTTGATACACCACTTTTGCCACTGTATGAGGCACAGTAGATAGTTATGGTTATTCTACGTCACCCAGAATGCTGTCAGATCTGGGATTGGGATGTGTTGAGGATTCATTGTTTATGACCCAGGGGGTATGAGTGTGAGAGAACCCAACTCTGAGGTCTTGCTTTTTGTTTCCTGTCGATCGCCCTTTTCTTCGTCTCCATCACACAGCTTGTCAGAATCACTTTGCATGTACCTAGCTCTGGCCCGCAGTCTTCCGTTTGGATGGCTGAAGAACCCCTTCACTCTTCTCATTTATTTCATCACCCTCTTCTCCTTCACGCTACCATCTATTATTGAAACCAGTCAGCCAGCCCCTCCCCTTTCCTCCTCTCCAAACCCCAGCCCTCTCACCCCTGCCCCCACCACTGTGCTTGAATTATTCATGGTGGGTTGCAGCGACAAGGGGGATTCGCCACAGCCCAGGCCCTGACCTACATAACCCCTGTAGCCCTGAGCATCCATGTGATCCGTCCCACAACTCCAGCCAACACACACGCATGCACACACACATG
Organism: Salmo salar; assembly: GCF_965601325.2. Classification (NCBI taxonomy): domain Eukaryota; kingdom Metazoa; phylum Chordata; class Actinopteri; order Salmoniformes; family Salmonidae; genus Salmo; species Salmo salar. The sequence continues at coordinate 59,885,505 of NC_138295.1, forward strand.
CACGTACACACAATGAGATAGACAGACCAGTCGTTGACCAGGCCCCCCCATCGAGACCTGCCTGCATGAGCTAACAAGGACAGACAAACTCTCAATACCCCCTCTCACCTCCGCCCTCAGACATTCCACCCTATATCCCAGTTCCATCACCCCGAATCAAAAAGCGGCCATCTTACCACTGCCACCATCTTCATCCCCAGAGTGTGGCTGTGTGTGCCCAGGGAGCCTGACAAAGGGAAATGGTGCCTGCGGAGGTGTTGGAGTTGCATGCGAGGGTTCAGTCACACAGACAGACCTAGCTTTCTCAGCCACTGATGCCTCACACAGACCCTAAAATGGCAGATAGCTAAAAAACGACACACCTGCCCTCAAAGTGGGAAATGTGGCAGAATTTGCAGTTATACTCCCCCTGGGGGGGCCCTCTGTGACAAAAATATGAGGCATATTAATCTTTTGTTATGCGGAACTGAAGCTCAGCAGGACCAAGATTGCGCAGGGGGGGCGATTAAAGGGTACTGTGACAAAGGGACTAGCGTGCTGGGTGGCGGGTAAAAGATCCTGTCCCAGTGCTTCTGCTGCACACTAGAGTAAAGCACTTGGGAGAAAATTACCCTCACTGTTCGATGCAGCCTTTAAACAAGGTTCATACTGGGGACAGAAACACTGGCACAGTAGTACTGAACGTTCAGTATGGTACCGTGCAGTACAGCACAGCACCGTGCAGTACACTAAATGGGACTTTGTTTTGAGTTCACCCACCTCTGACCCTTTAACCACGGAGCTCGAAGGGTGTGAAAAGTATCACACACAGTCAACACACTCTCTGTGTGGTGTGAGACTCACACCAGGGACCGGTGCTAGGGGAGGTGTGAGACTCACACCAGGGACCGGTGCTAGGGGAGGTGTGAGACTCACACCAGGGACCGGTGCTAGGCGAGGTGTGAGACTCACACCAGGGACCGGTGCTGGGAGAGGTGTGAGACTCACACCAGGGACTGGTGCTAGGGGAGGTGTGAGACTCACACCAGGGACCGGTGCTGGGAGAGGTGTGAGACTCACACCAGGGACCGGTGCTAGGGGAGGTGTGAGACTCACACCAGGGACCGGTGCTAGGGGAGGTGTGAGACTCACACCAGGGACCGGTGCTAGGGGAGGTGTGAGACTCACACCAGGGACCGGTACTAGGGAGGTGTGAGACTCACAACAGATACCGATGCTAGGGGAGGTGTGAGAGCATGGACAAAACCTCGACCCACAACTGAAGGCAAAGGGAATTGTATTCCACTACATTGAATGACATCTTTACATAGGGATACTGACATTTCAGCTCTAATGTATGTACGTAGCTGGACACAATTTCACATTGCAATTCAGTGTTAGGTCAACTCATCAAAACCATAATGAACCAGAAACTCATCAACGCCTAACCTTCTCCTCCCCTTCTCAGATGCCATGGGCCTGTCGGATGTGGCCCACGTGGAGAGCATCCAGGAGAAGTCCCAGTGTGCCCTGGAGGAGTATGTGAGGAACCAGTACCCCAGCCAGCCCAACCGCTTCGGCCGCCTGCTCCTGCGGCTGCCCTCCCTCCGCATCGTCTCCTCGCCCGTCATCGAACAACTCTTCTTCGTGCGCCTGGTGGGAAAGACGCCCATCGAGACGCTGCTGCGCGACATGCTCCTCTCCGGCTCCAGCTACAACTGGCCCTACATGCCCGTGCAGCGCGACCGCCCCATCTCCCTCCACTACAATGAGAACGGGCCCTGAGGAGGACGAGGCACTGCGTATTCAGCTCTTCATCAAGCATTCATCGACCATCCCTCAATCCCTCCCTCCGTTTATCTCCTCCATCCATCCCCTGGAAGACCACCACCGTTCCGCCAAAAAGCAGACTGACCACCTGACTATCTCACCACACCCCTCCCCCATTCACCAATCCAGCCATTCACACGCCTCTTCTCCAGGGGACCACAGCCAAACGAGAGACTTGGTGGAGGCCATGGCCCCTCCTACTTCGCCATCGCCACGTTTGTGAGGTGGCAGTAGACGGGCCGGCTGGCAGAAGGGTTTTTGCGCCGTTCTCCTGCAGCTCTGTAGGACTCACGCCGTTAAAGGCAATTCTGTCAGTCTCGGACTCGAAGAGGTTGCGGCTACTGGCAACGCAGTCATTCTATTGTCGGCACTGTGCTTGCATCTAAAGGAGACGTGTCCAAGAATCTCCACTGTCTGACGATTTAGAGCAAGGCCTTTACCGATAGAACTGCTTGACCGAGAGAGCCAGGCCAAAGGTTCTTCATCAACCAATTATTTTTTAATAAACCAGAAGCCATTAAAACATGAATGCCAAATTTCCTTGGAATTTTCAGAAGACATTTATTGTGCGTGTGTGTGTATTAGCACTGTTTATAATGAGAGAAATTCATGATTGTGTCCATATGTATGTCATTGACTCATAGACATCCACATTAAGGGGTATGTTGAGACTAGCTCAGGTTCAGGGTGTAGAGAAAGGACAGACAGGACAGACAGGACAGGACAGACATGCCAATATCAGTAGGAAACAGAGAATCATGCCTCACCCAGAGCAAAACACCTATCAACAGCTTATATCAAAGTGGAACATGGATATTAATTGTTTGGATTGTCTTTGTGGTAGTGGTGACAAAAATACCTTTTGTTTTGTCTATAATTTGATGTCAGAGGGTGTGTGAAGTTGCAAAAAAATATATTAAAAAATAGGCACTTGCAATGTGAAACTATCCAGAACCCACACTTGACCTACTCCCATCATAAACACAGCACTGGTAGATTCTTACTCAGCCGCCATTTTGAGGTCAAAACTACAGGGCCACTAACTGGTAATGGTCAGTGTACTTCCGCCACTGTATCCCTTCATAACATCTACATAATGCTGTCATAGGAATGACATAACACATGCCAGTTAATGCAATGTTAGTTTCATGTCACAATCACATTTGATGTTTTTGTGAAAAATGTAAATTGTTATGGAGCCTTGATCAATAACCATTTGAAAACTAGTTGTACTTGCCTTAGAACAAGATTTTGTCACTGAACATTTATTTTATGACTGTGCCATAATCTGAAGTTACCTGTTATGACAGGCAATATGTCCTCCACATGACATTGTCATGGAGGGTAGAGACCGCCTCAATTCAATTGTCATTCAAGCAGCATACTAGGACATTGTATCACAAACCTCCATTAAAGTTACAATGGTCATCTACTGTGATTTAGCATAGATATTATTATGTGTTTGTGTTACCATCAATTGATGACGGGCTGTAAGGCAACACTGATTGTTGGACGACCAGTCTGTTTTTTTAACGTGGCACTGGGGTATCAGCAACAATTATTGGGATTTGAAAGCCATTGGGACCTTGGAGAGCAGGACTGTCTGTTGATAAATTAGTTCACAGAATATTTCTATAAGAGTATGTTTTTTTCTCTCTCTATTTTTGTTTGGAAATATGGATCCATTAATTGAAATAAAAATATGTTGTTCACAGTTATTTATCCGCCTTGTGTTGCTATGATCTCAACCACTTACACTTACACTTGTAAGACCAGCCTAATGCTGTTAAAACATGACTTACAGATGTCATAACCATGACTAACGTTTTAGATGTTTAACTAGACTATCAAAAGTATATTCACTTCAAACACCATGGCATATTCTGTCATTATGACTACAACACAATACAACTAAATTCTCTTTTACCAAAGAACAGGCTGAAATCAGGTGATACACCAAGTCAATATGAATTTAAGTGGCCATTTTAGACAAAGCTTATGACAGATGGCTCAAGTCAAATGGGTAATTCCATGTAGTGCAGTCCATTGGCCATGAGTAGTAGTCACTCAGTGTGGACAGTATGTTTATCTTGAGCTGTTTGGATATGATGGGGTACAGAGGCATGAAACAAATCAATAGTCTAAACCAATCAGTGAGAAACAAATTGGGGGACTCTCCAACTCTCACGGCAGGGTGCAGCCCAAATGTTGATACTCCCCTGCTGTTAGTGTGAGAGATAGAGTGTAAACAAACACTCTGACCTCTCACTTAATGATGTATGTGTGTGTTTGAGTCAGGGAGAAAATTAGAGTGAAAAAGAGAGAGAGAGCGAGAGAATCAAGAGAAAGTGCACACATGGTCTTTGACCCTTCAGTTCAAGGTGGTGTGTGTGTGTGTGTGTGTGTGTGTGTGTGTGTGTGTGTGTGTGTGTGTGTGTGTGTGTTTGTGTGTGTGTGTGTGTGTGTGTGTGTGTGTGTGTGTGTGTGTGTGTGTGAGCTTGGCGGGTGGGTGGGTACTGTATGTGTAAACAACATCTGTGGTCCTTCACTCGGAGTGGCAGCTCTGTGTCAGCCTGATAAAGGTGAGAGAGAAGAGCTCACAGGTCCTCTGCCTCCCTAAAGACATGCTTTATATTCAGTCATTCTCCCCCCGCCCTCTCCTCCCATCACACACCACTACCCCACACTGTAACCTTGTGCCCTTTACACCCCACCTCCCTCCCACCAACTGCCTTACAGCCTTCTCCCTCCACAGTCCCCTACCCTTCATAGCCTTGTTCTGTTCCCCCCCCCCCTTCTCTCACACTATCCCAGAATGGTGCGTGTGGTGAGTAGGAGAGTGACTTATGCCTTCATTTCAGAGCTGTCACTCCTGGCCAAACACCATGACCCCTCAACCCCCATTTTGGAAGCACACTTTTTTTCCCTCCCTTGGTATGAATATAAAAAACACATGTGGCCCAAAGGTGTGTGAGTAACTGTGTGTGTGTGTGTGTGAGTAACTGTGTGTGTGTGTGTGTGTGTGAGTGTGAGTGTGAGTGTGTGTGTGTGTGTGTGTGTGTGTGTGTGTGTGTGTGTGTGTGTGTGTGTGTGTGTGTGTGTGTGTGTGTGTGTGTGTGTGTGTGTGTGTGTGTCTGTGTGTGTGTGTGTGTGTGTGTGTACACTACTGGGGGGTAAGGGTAAATCAAACCCTGACATGGCTGCTTTGAATGGCTTGAGAATCATTACTCTTGCCTTCTGTTTTGCACACCTGCCTTTTTACAGAGAACATTTCCACCTACGCATATGACTACATAGACATATGAATCAGTAGGTGGAGTCAAACATCAAATTCAAGGTTGTATAGTAATTCCCCATGTGTGAACAAAGAAGTATTTCATTGAATAAACCAATATTGGAACAGCATTGCAAAAGACCTGCATGCATTTTAGCAATCTGGAGGTTAGGCCTCACCAATCAAGGCTCAAGTCAGAGGTTGGGATGATAAATACAATAACCCTGCCGATACGTCATGCGTAGCCTGACAGTAATTGTTCCAGGTCCCATCGCCTCCTAAAACACGCAGGTACCTCTGGAGATGACACACACAGGCACCAGTCACATGCATTTAACCCAGACAACTCCTCAATCTGTATTGACAAACACTTCACATTTTGCAAAGGGTTCCGCAGATGAGCAATGCGTGTGAGGAAAATCTGTAAAACAGGGCTGGGGGGTTGGGGGGTTGGGGGGTTTGTATTCCAATTCAGCCTGTGTAATTTATATTTCGGAGAGGGGGATGGGGGAGGGATATGGGGGCTTGTGTTTGATAAACAGGCCAGAGGTTTTTAAACGTGAACGTCAGCCATTACAAGGACGGCCAAGCTGTCTGTCTCCGGGGGATACGGCAGCCCAGGCCGCCATCGGAAAAGATCGATAGGCGAGACATCAGATTGAATTGAGGTCACTCTTTGTCCCCTAAGAGGTCCCACTTACTGGCTCGCACGCAAAAGCTAGATGGGCTGAAGGGGGAGAGAGGGGGATGGAGGGAGGGAGGGGGATGGAGAGAGGGGGATTTTAGCTGGACAGCTGTATTGGCAACCCATGTCAGAGATATATGGGTTTTGTCAGTAAAATGTTCATTGGGAGTCTGAGCCAAGACATGGTTTTCATTATTGGCACGTTTTGTTCTATATATTGTCGATGCAAATTCAAATGTTTAATATACACTATTAGTGGATTTGGCTATTTTAGCCACACCCATTGCTGACAGGTGTATAAAATCGAGCACACAGTCATGCGATCTCCATAGACAAACATTGGCAGTAGAATGGCCTTACTATAGAGCTCAGTGACTTTCAAAGTGGCACCGTCATAGGATGCCACCTTTCCAACAAGTCAGTTTGGCAAATTTCTGCCCTGCTAGAGCTGCTCCGGTCAACTTTAAGTGTTGTTATTGTGAAGTGGAAACGTCTAGGAGCAACAACATCTCAGCCGTGAAGTGGTAGGCCACACAAGCTCAGAGAACGGGACAGCCGAATGCTGAAGCGCGTATCATGTAAAAATCGTCTGACCTCGGTTGCAACACTCACTACCGAGTTCCAGACTGCCACTGGAAGCAATGTCAGCACAAAAACTGTTTGTCGGGAGCTTCATGAAATAGGTTTCCATGGCTCGAAAAGTTGCACACAAGCCTAAGATCACCATGCGCAATGCCATGCGTCAGCTGGAGTGATGTAAAGCTTGCCACCATTGGGCTCTGGAGCAGTGGAAATGCGTACTCTGAAGTGATGAATTACACTTCACCATCTGGCAGTCCGACGGATGAATCTGTGTTTGGCGGATGCCAGGAGGACACTACCTGCCCGAATGCATAGTGCCAACTGTAAAGTTTGGTGGAGGAATAGTGGTCTGGGGCTGTTTTTCATGGTTCGGGCTAGACCCCTTAGTTCCAGTGAAGGGAAATCTTAACGCTACAGCAGACAATGACATTTTAGACAATTCTATGCTTCCAACTTTGTGGCAACCGGTTTGTCGTGAACCCCATCGAACACTTTTGGGATGAATTGGAACACCAACTGCGAGCCAGGCCTAATCGCCCAACATCAATGCCCGACCTCACTAATGCTCTTGTGGCTGATTGGAAGCAAGTCCCCGCAGCAATGTTCCAAAATCTAGTGGAAAACCTTCCCAGAAGAGGGGGGTTCAACTCCATATTAATGCCCATGATTTTGGAATGAGATATTCGACAAGCAGGTGTACAGTTCTTTTGGACATGTAGTGTATGATAAGAAATTTGTGTTGCCTAGTTAGAAATGTGCATGATGGAAATAGACGGATTCATAAAGTGCTAGTAGGGACATAAGATTCAGAAGGAGACCCCCAAAATCATGACCAATAATGACTCTGTCACTAAATTTAACAGTCAAGATGACCAATGCTTCTAGATTCCTTATTAAGTTTGATAGAATGATTGTGTCAGGCAACGATGTCAAGGTCATTCACATCCGTTTTATTTATACTGGGTTTTCTACAAAGTCAATGTATCACAGAATGCATGACAAAATATCCAGGCCTGGAACACTTTATAAGTAAGCCCACTTGACACTTGATATGTAAAGCAATGCATCTTCAAAACTAATAATGAATGTGATATGGGAGTCAGTGTGTGTGGCTAAACAGTGGACTGTTTGTGAAGATGTCCCAAAAGCAATACCCCATATTCCAGAATCAACAAACCCATTTGACATTCCCAGATCCCTTGAAATGGAAAACTCATTTTTCCATAACAATCATCCCGGCCATGCAGCATCGGAAGGGAATTGGATCTGCGTCAAGGCAACCCTCTCTCCTCAGATCCCATCAAGGGTGCACAGAAGTCACCCCTCTCCCACGGAAATTGCTACGAAATTGCTACGAACAGAGAGAAATTGTCTGCATCATCGAGGTACGGATCCAAAATGGCATTGCCCCTCAGGAGGAGTGTGCATCCACTGTTCCTGTTATAAATCCTTAAAGAGAGCCCAACTCCAATATCTGGCAACAGCATCAATATTAATGTGGGAGAAAGTTCTTCCAAAGCCGGTTTAGCCACAGAACATTAATATTGATGATGTTGTGCAGCATCCCCGCTGCTCAGTTGGAACTCTAAAATGTTAATGGGAACAGGGCTGGGGTTATAGGCCAATCTCACTGCTGAATATGGACATGGAGATTGGAGGTAGAAAGGGACAAGGGTCCATTCCAATCACCAGGTCTTCTCCAACATTTTCACCATCACAATACAAGATGGCGCCAATAGAGATGGCAGCTTCGCTTCTAGTCCTTAGGAAACTGTGCAGTATACATTTTTTTAAATGTATTATTAATTACATTGTTAGCCCAGAAAACCCTTAAGTGATATTACATACAACTGGGAAGAACTATTGGATATCAGAGAGATGTCAACTTACCAGCACTACGACCAGGAATATGACTTTCCCGAAGCGGTTTCTTTGACTGCACCTCATTGGGCATTTGAACTGATTCTAGAGGCCGACCCAAAACAATGCCGCCGGAGGAGAGGGTGCCGGAGTGGTCTTCTAGTGAGGCTTCGGATGCGCACACACCACCCACCGCTCCCGAGTATATTACTCGCTATTGTCCAGTCCCTACTTAACAAATGCGACGAAATCTGGGCAAGAGTTGCTTTCCAAGGAGATATCCAGGATTGTAACATACTCTGTTTCACGGAAACATGGCTAGCTGGGGACATGCTTTCGGAGTCCATACAGCCAACGGAATTTTCAGTGCATCACGCCGACAGGAATAAACATCTCTCCGGAAAGAAGAAGGGCGGGGGTGTATGTTTCATGATTAACGACTCATGGTGTAATTGTAACAACATACAGGAACTCAAGTCCTTTTGTTCACCTGACCTAGAATTCCTCACAATCAAATGCTGACCGTATTATCTCCCAAGAGAACTCTCCTCAGTTATCGTCACAGCCGTGTATATATCCCCCCGCAAGCGGATACCAAGACGGCCATCAAGGAACTTCACTGGACTTTATGCAAACTGGAAACCATATATCCTGAGGCTGCATTTATTGTTGCTGGGGATTTTAACTAAGCTAATTTGAGAACAAGGCTACCTAAATTCTCTCAGCATATCAATTGTTGTACACTAGCGAGTAACATGCTCAAACATTGCTACTCTAACTTCTGTGATACATACAAGGTCATCCCCCGCCCTCCCTTTGGCAAATCTGACCATGACTCCATCTTGTTGCTCCCCTCCTAGGCAGAAAGGCAGAAACTAAAACAGGAAGCGCCCGTGATTAGGTCTATCCAACGCTGGTCTGACCAATTGGATTCCACACTTCCAGATTGTTTCGATCACGTGGACTGGGATATGTTCCGGGTAGCCTCAGATAATAACATTGACGTATATGCTGACTCGGTGAGCGGGTTTATCAGGAAGTGTATCGGAGATGTTGTACCCACTGTGACTATTAAAACCTTCCCTAACCAGAAACTGTGGATTGATGGCAGCATTCACGCAAAGCTGAAAGCACGTACCACCGCATTTAATCATGGCAAGACGACTGGAAATATGACCGAATACAAACAGTGTAGGTATTCCCTCCGTGAGGCAATCAAACAAGCAAAGTGTTAGTATAGAGACAAAGTGGAGTCGCAATTCAACGGCTCAAACACGAGACGTACAATTGAAGTCGGAAGTTTACATACACCTTAGTCAAGTACATTTAAACTCAGTTTTCACAATTCCTGACATTTAATCCTACTAAAAATTCCCTGTCTTAGGTCAGTAAGGATCACCACTTTATTTTAAGAATGTGAAATGTCAGAAAAGAGTAGAGAGAATTATTTATTTCAGCTTTTACTTCTTTCATCACATTCCCAGTGGGTCAGAAGTTTACATACACCCAATTAGTATTTGGTAACATTGCCTTTAAATTGTTTAACTTGCGTCAAACTTTTCGGGTAGCCTTCCACAAGCTTCCCACAATAAGTTGGGTGAATTTTGGACCATACCTCCTGACAGAGCTGGTGTAACTGAGTCAGGTTTGTAGACCTCCTTGCTCGAACACACTTTTTCAGTTCTGACCACAATTATTCTATAGGATTGAGGTCAGGGCTTTGTGATGGCCACTCCAATACCTTGACTTTGTTGTCCTTAAGCCATTTTGCCACAGCTTTGGGAGTATGCTTGGGGTCATTGTCAATTTGGAAGACCCATTTGCGACCAAGCTTTAACTTCCTGACTGATATCTTGAGATGTTGCTTCAATATATCCACATAATTTCCCTCCCTCATGATGACATCTATTTTGTGAAGTGTACCAGTCCCTCCTGCAGCAAAGCACCCCCACAACATGATGCTGCCAACCCAGTGCTTCATGGTTGGGATGGTGTTCTTCGGCTTGCAAGCTCCCCCTTTTTCCTCCAAACATAACGAGGGTCATTATGGCCAAACAGTTCTATTTTTGCTTCATCAGACCAGAGGAAATTTCTCCAAAAAGTACGATCTTTGTCCCCATGTGCAGTTGCAAACCGTAGTCTGGCTTTTTTATGGCGGTTTTGGAGCAGTGGCTTCTTCCTTGCTGAGTGGCCTTTCAGGTTATGTCGATATAGGACTTGTTTTACTGTGGATATAGATACTTTTGTACCTGTTTCCTCCAACATCTTCACAAGGTTCTTTGCTGTTGTTCTGGGATTGATTAGCACTTTTCACACCAAAGTACGTTCATCTCTAGGAGACAGAACGCATCTCCTTCCTGAGCGGTATGAATGCTGTGTGGTCCCATGGTGTTTACATGAAGCTCATCACTAAGCTAAGGACCCTGGGTCTAAACACCTCCCTCTGCAACTGGATCCTGGACTTACTGACGGGCCGCCACCAGGTGGTAAGGGTAGGCAGCAACACGTCTGCCACACTGATCCTCAACACTGGGGCCCCTCAGGGGTGTGCACTTAGTCCCCTCCTGTACTCCCTGTTCACCCACGACTCCAAACACGACTCCAATGCCATCATTAAGTTTGCTGACGACACAACAGTGATCACCAACAACGATGAGATTGCCTATTGGGAGGAGGTCAGAGAACTGGCTGTGTGGTGCCAGGACAACAATCTCTCCCTCAATGTGAGCAAGACAAAGGAGCTGATCGTGGACTACAGAAAAAGGCGGGCTGAACAGGCCCCCATTAACATCAATGGGGCTGTAGTGGAGCGGGTCGAGAGTTTCAAGTTCCTTGGTGTCCACATCACCAACAATCTATCATGGTCCAAACACACCAAGACAGTCGTGAAGAGGGCACAACAAAACCTTTTCCCCCTCAGGAGACTGAAAAGATTTGGCATGGGTCCCCAGATCCTCAAAAAGTTCTACAGCTGTGCAATCGAGAGCATCCTGACCAGTTGCATCACCGCCTGGTATGGCAACTGCTCGGCATCTAACCGAGGGTAGTGCAAACAGCCCAGTACATCACTGGGGACAAGCTTCCTGCAATCCAGGACCTATATAATAGGCAGTGTCAGAGGAAAGCCCATCAAATTGTCAGAGACTCCAGTCACCCAAGTCAGAGACTTGTTTTCTCTGCTACCTCACGGCAAGCGGTACCGGAGCGCCAAGTCTAGGACCAAAAGGCTTCTTAACAGCTTCTACCCCCAAGCCATTAGACTGCTGAACAATTAATCAAATGGGCACCGGACAAATGGCCCCAACCTCCATTTGTTTTGTACACTGCTGCTACTCGCTGTTTATTATCTATGCATAGTCATTTCACCCCTACCTACATGTACAAATTACCTCTAACCTGTACCCCCTGTACATAGCCACGTTAATTGTGTTACTTATTATAATTTTTTTACATTAGTTTATTTGGTAAATATTTTCTTAACTCTTCTTAAACTGCACTGTTGGTTAAGGGCTTGTACGTAAGCATTTAAAGATAAGGTCTACGCTTGTTGTATTCGGCGCATGGGACAAATAAAGTTTGATTTGATTTGATATCATGGCTGTGCCATTGCAGTCTCTTCTGTTGGAGCACAGATATGATTACACTGGGGCTGTTTCTGGGTCAGTAAGTTAAATATTTCAGATGGTTTATTTTCAGCCCATCTGTTTCCACTTTCTGTACATTCCCCTCATGTGTGTGTTCACCAGTGCATATTTCTCTCTCTCTTGTTCCCTATCTATCTCTTTCTATCATTCCCTCTCTCTTTCCTTCTCTCTTGTTCCCTCTCTCTTTCCATTACTCTCTCGCTCCCTCTCTATCTTTCTTTCTCTTTCCCTTATCGTTTTATTTTTTTAATGTTTTGCTCCCTCCGTCTTTCCCTCTCTATCTCCTCTCTTTCCCTCTGTTTCTCTCTCATTGACTGCCATGTCTGCAGGCTCCATTTGACCCACTAAGTCATCTTCACATGGCCCCGAGGCATATCAATCGCTCATTGTGTGCAGAAGGGTCCCTCTGTAATTGGCTGTGAACTGAGTGTAAACGTCCAACCACAGAAGAGCCACAGAGGTTGTGACATTGAAGCCTTGGCTGCTGGGGTCAATGCGAAGCATCACCCGCTATGCCCCTATCAGATCAATTTCAGGGTTGGTCTTTGGAGTGAAAAGTGTCAGTCAGTCATATAGTCCATTTCGGTTCGCAGATCAACATTGTTTTATATGTTTCAAGAGAACACTTTATACCATATAGATTTTATAACCACTCTTTGTGGAAAGGAAACATTCCATTCTATTGTACAGTAGACTAATTATGGTCCTCTGGTTCCAGTGGCCTCAAACCAGTGGCGATAGATCTGGAATATTAGATCACATGCATGTTGCATTGAGCGCACAGGTTGCAGAGAGGGCAGGGTAATTGTTGCCGAGATGAGCAGCCATTGGACTGAAAACATGGTGCAAGTTTTCCCAGAAACATAAATAATTACAATGGGCCCAGGAGCAAATGTCCCATGATGTATTTTGACCCATGCCACATATGTGGGATCAATGGAGAGCTCTGTTGTTTTTTGCCCTCAGATGGTCTGTGCATTGCAACCCATACATTCATCTTCTTTGTTTCCATGTAACCCTATAGAATGCATTACTGAAGGGGAGAACATATTTGAAATAGTTTGTTATTTAACATTTGTTACATTTGATGTCCTTATGGATCATTATGTTATCTGAGGACCCTGCACTGTCATTTAAATAAAAGTTATAGAGAGAGATGCCAGATCAGGACAGGTAGTAAAGCTAGCATAGCCATTTCCGGCATTGTGACTTGTCATACCTTATATGAAACATCAGGTGATACAAGAGCAGGGCGAGGGCCAAATCGCCAGTGAACATGTAGCCTAGCTGTTCCAGCCGAAGCCACAGTGTTCCATTGTGTCTCTGCTAGGCTCTAACAGAGGCCCCATCCAACTTCTCACCTGCAGCATTGTCCACCGGGCAGCTCACTGAAGAGTAATTGGGAACAGGGATTCCAGGACGAGCTTTCTTTTTGTACCTGTTGTGGGAATCACTGACCCGGATGTGTGACCCAGCTGTATGTTCCTGAGTGCTTCATCGAGTGTGATTAAAGAGTGAGACTTTTGTGCGCGTGTGTGTGTGTGTGTGTGTGTGTGTGTGTGTGTGTGTGTGTGTGTGTGTGTGTGTGTGTGTGTGTGTGTGTGTGTGTGTGTGTGTGTGTGTGTGTGTATGTTAGTGTGCATGTGTATGTTGGTGAAATTTGTCTTTTTTGAGTGTATGAATTCTTTACAGGGGTCAGAATGAAAGCAATTCCATCAATGCTGTAAATTATGCGTTATTTGGCTTGGACACTGAACACACACACGTGCGCGCACAAAAGTCTCACTCTTTAATCACACTCGATGAAGCACTCAGGAACATACAGCTGCATCACCCAGCACCAATTACCACGGCGGTGACCTCACACATCCGGGTCAGTGATTCCCACAACAGGTACAAAAAGAAAGCTCGTCCTGGAATCCCTGTTCCCAATTACTCTTCAGTGAGCTGCCCGGTGGACAATGCTGCAGGTGAGAAGTTGGATGGGGCCTCTGTTAGAGCCTAGCAGAGACACAATGGAACACTGTGGCTTCGGCTGGAACAGCTAGGCTACATGTTCACTGGCGATTTGGCCCTCGCCCTGCTCTTGTATCACCTGATGTTTCATATAAGGTATGACAAGTCACAATGCCGGAAATGGCTATGCTAGCTTTACTACCTGTCCTGATCTGGCATCTCTCTCTATAACTTTTATTTAAATGACAGTGCAGGGTCCTCAGATAACATAATGATCCATAAGGACATCAAATGTAACAAATGTTAAATAACAAACTATTTCAAATATGTTCTCCCCTTCAGTAATGCATTCTATAGGGTTACATGGAAACAAAGAAGATGAATGTATGGGTTGCAATGCACAGACCATCTGAGGGCAAAAAACAACAGAGCTCTCCATTGATCCCACATATGTGGCATGGGTCAAAATACATCATGGGACATTTGCTCCTGGGCCCATTGTAATTATTTATGTTTCTGGGAAAACTTGCACCATGTTTTCAGTCCAATGGCTGCTCATCTCGGCAACAATTACCCTGCCCTCTCTGCAACCTGTGCGCTCAATGCAACATGCATGTGATCTAATATTCCAGATCTATCGCCACTGGTTTGAGGCCACTGGAACCAGAGGACCATAATTAGTCTACTGTACAATAGAATGGAATGTTTCCTTTCCACAAAGAGTGGTTATAAAATCTATATGGTATAAAGTGTTCTCTTGAAACATATAAAACAATGTTGATCTGCGAACCGAAATGGACTATATGACTGACTGACACTTTTCACTCCAAAGACCAACCCTGAAATTGATCTGATAGGGGCATAGCGGGTGATGCTTCGCATTGACCCCAGCAGCCAAGGCTTCAATGTCACAACCTCTGTGGCTCTTCTGTGGTTGGACGTTTACACTCAGTTCACAGCCAATTACAGAGGGACCCTTCTGCACACAATGAGCGATTGATATGCCTCGGGGCCATGTGTAGATGACTTAGTGGGTCAAATGGATCCTGCAGACATGGCAGTCAATGAGAGAGAAACAGAGGGAAAGAGAGGAGATAGAGAGGGAAAGACGGAGGGACACACACAAACTAAAAAGTGAGAAAGTTAGAAAGTGAGTGTGAGAGTGACCCTCGAATCACCAGTATGGACACTGTTCCGGTATTTGTGAGGAACGATAACAAAGCAACCACCACAGTTTTATTGCAAATAGATAAACAGAGTCCACAGCCTATCAAAGTGAATTGTGTATGTGTATCAGTGACCTACCAGTTGCCTGGAGGTGAAACCCCATCCTAGGTCATGACTCATGATAGGGATGTTGACAGCGGTTCCCTCTCCACCACCTGTCAGCCTCCCCTGCACTGTGTCTGTGTAGCCAACGCCCAGCCAGGTCTCCATGGCAGCTGTCGCTATGGATGTTACCCGGAGATACCAACACCTGTCATTACCTCGGGGACAGCCTGACTCCCAGTTGTTGTTTTTATGAAGTCCAGAAAATTGCCGCATTTCCATGAAAGCCCAAGTGTCTGCTGGTTGATATTTATTCCTTTGTATTTCATTAATGGTGAAAGTCATTGGTTCGAGAGGTCTCATTCAGTATTGAAACAATGAGGACAAAAACTTAGACACTGCAGGTCAATAGACTGTAACTCTTGTCTTGGTTTTAGAACTTAATTTAGGATTAGATGTGGATGTTCTGATATGCAACCATACTGTAGATTTTTCACATCACATCCATAGAATTTTAATTATACACTCACAAACAAGTGTCCCAACATGATAGACCTCATGGGCCAATGTTCAAACCTCCTCATTACTCAATAAAGACCTCAGTGTCCCTGTACGGGGGACAGAACAACACAGCGGGGGCCCCCACCCTCCAGGGGCCACACAGTCACTTTTTCACTCACAGTGTGTGATATCACAAGTAAACCTAAAGTGTTCTGTGAGGACTCTCAATGTGATGCCTGCTGGCCTGGATAACAGCAAGGGCAAGAAATTCTTCCGTGACCTATGTCTGACATAACTTACTGACCTGAGACGACATATCCATCTACAGTTAGGAAACAACAGAGGATCAATTGGAAATCCTCTCACCTCTGGTATTTTGTCTTTCAAACCATTTATCATTTACACAGACCTATGTCTTCATCATTTTGACAGATACATGTTCTGCAAAGAGGTTCAAGATAATTGAATTATATAAAATAAAGAGGTCACACTTTAAATTGAATAAGCCCTACACCAGATACAGCCAGTGGAATGACCTATGTAGTTACCCTGTAATAGGTTAGCATTAAGTACATTCAATTATGCAGTGCCTCATCCATTACGCATGTAGTGCAAGGATGCTGACGCAACACTACAGTTTAATTGGGATGCACTTAAGTGACTAAAAACAGGTTTGAAGAAAAAAACTGAACATAACACCAATAAAAGGGGAAATGATTGCGTCCCATTTGTACAAGTACACCAAGCTTCTGTTATTTTCCTTCCCACATCCATCCTCTGGGATATGAATAAATTATCAGAGGAAACGTAGGAAATGTCTTTATTTAATCCACCCGTTAAATTAAATACTCAGCTATTCTCAAACAATGGGATATTGAAAATTCTACAAGAAGCTTGACTGTGTCCAAGCCAGAGTCAATTCCATATGCGGACAATAGTGCTTACCTTTACAGAGCAAATGCTAATTCACAGAAATCAATTTCCGCTTTAGGAATATTTTGGGCAATGAATAATATATGTTGATAAATCTGTAATTAATTCATACACATATCACTGCATTTATATTACGACATAAATGGTTGCATAACATTTTGTTGTGTATTTCAGGATAGACAATCTGTTGTAGACAAAATGTATTTGGAATATTGTATATTTGCTGCAAGCATCTGTGACAATAACTCAACGCACATTACATACCACGCAAACTGTAATCGTATGAGTCTGTGGCCTTGTCAAAACATTTAACAACAGACTGAATTTCCACCACAGTGCATCCTGGTGGCGTTTAGATTAAAGTTCGCCATAATGGGATTGAATCAAAATAAACAAAAGGAAAAGTCACGTTTGTGGTGAAAGGGCGGGATACGCGACGGGGGGTCCAGTACGTGGAATCCTGGTGCTTTTGTATCTGACATGTTGACAGCGCAACGCCAGACCAGACGAGGGGGGTTGGGGGGGGGGCTATGATCCGAAATCCTCCTGTTTACCGTCCTTCCTCACCCCGAAGCTCCCTCTTGCCCCACTTCGTACAGTGGGGATTTC
Organism: Salmo salar; assembly: GCF_965601325.2. Classification (NCBI taxonomy): domain Eukaryota; kingdom Metazoa; phylum Chordata; class Actinopteri; order Salmoniformes; family Salmonidae; genus Salmo; species Salmo salar. The sequence continues at coordinate 59,902,627 of NC_138295.1, forward strand.
CATTGGGACCTCATTGGAACACCAAATACCCCTCAGAAAAGTCAGATAACATGAAAAACAGCGCCCCTTCTGCAACCTTTAACCGTTTTCCCCTACAGCTCTCTCGCTCCATCTCTCTCTTTCCCCTCCCTTCTGACATTTGGAAATGAATGCCAAACCGGGACAGGGTTGGTATGCTCTGTGCTGACCTGTCCATGACCCCGCGGTGCATTCTGCCATGTCCCCATAGGCGAGTCACAGTGGGATGGTTAAGGGGCTAGCTGCCCAGGATGTGTCTGGTAGAGTGTTAGCTGTTGTTAGCGTGCACTTGTGTATGTGTATGCTTGCGTGTGTGTGTGTGTGAGACACACAAACGCTGTGCGTGATGCTTTTGCATGTCTGCTTGTACACACACACCTCTGTGGACCAGAGAGCATGTGCCTGTGAAAATGGCACGCAGGGTCAACCTGTGTGTCAGGGATCAAAAGTGTGCATGTGAGTGTCACATTATTACGTTGCTGTGTGTGTATGTGTGTGCGCGTGTGCATGAATGAGGATGTGTCTGTGCGTACGTTTGTATACCCAGTACCGGATGAATGAGGATTATGTATGTATTATGTACCATTGTGTGTGCGCATGCTAGCGAAAGACTGTGTATGTGTGTGTGTGTGTGTGTGTGTCCCAGCGGTGGCTGCCCTCGCTAGTAGCTCCCAGGGAGATCTGTGACGGACGCTCTTCAAGTTGAGGGTTCATCCTCAGTTCAGTGATAGGTTCAACTGGCGGTCAGCAAGCTGCTACCAGGGCACTCTCTCGCTTGCTCGCTCCCCAGCCCCCCTTGGTTTGTCTCATTCTCCATCTCTTTTTTGACCGCGTTAAGCAATCAGCCAGCACTCTCTCTAAAGAAGTGTATTAAAAATTAGAGCTTGAAAACAAGTGTTATTTTTTACTGCCGTAGCCAACACAACGGCCATATTGTTCCCTCTATGCATGCTCGATCGAGGGAGATATACGCTGTATGTGTTCGGCTAAGTGTTTAAGTGCATGTGTGTCTGTGTGTAAATGTTTTTGCCCGTTTACCGTTTTACTATACACAAAGTTAAGTGGTTGTAGTTGAGATTTCATCTGTTTTAACAAAATTTGTGTTCCTTTTTTATTTTTCACGAGGGAGATTGTGATGAAGGTGTGTATGACCTGACGTGCTATGATCTGGATAAATCCATATGTCGGCCAACATGGTCGCAAAATGTAATCAGAAAGCCTTTGTCTTTCACCGCGGGTAAAATGTGTGATCTATTTTCGGAGCTGATTTTTAAAAAAGCGATGTGATGATAACGTTAACCATGTGTTGATCTCTGGGCAGTTCCAGAGAGTTCAGCACCACTGTGACACAACAACCCAGTGAAAAACAAGCCCAAAGCCCATGTAGGCTAAACCAGACCCTTATTACAGTGTGTCCTCTACAGTCAGTGGCTGAACATATGCCAGTCGTTGCCAATACGCATGCCGGTGTGCTCCCATTATTGTCATTCCCACATTGTGGTCAAAGATCATTGTTTCATATACATGGCTATTTGTTTTTGCACTTGATTGGAACTGAAGTTTGAAGATCTTTTGCTTTGACTGCAAGTGCATAAAATACATGGCGCTAGTAGCATACACAGTTATTTAGACTTAGCTTAAGTCTAGCTTAAATTTATCAGGAGAATAATACAAAGTGTAACACCAATAACAGTGGGGTGGCAGGTAGCCTAGTGGTTAGAGCGTTGGGGCAGTAACCGAAAGCTTGCTGGAATCCCTAGCTGACAAGGTAAACATCTGAACAAGGCAGTTAAGCCATTGTTCTCCGGTAGGCTGTCATTGTAAACAAGAATTTGTTCTTAACTGAATTGCCTAGTTAAATTAAACAATAACGCAGCCCATAATGATACACTAACATGCAGTAGTAGAACTAGCACACTATAATGATTTATTGGTAGTTGTAGTGTTTGACAGTTGCAGTCCATATTAATATATTTGTATCATTCTAGTCTTTGAATACATTTGTACATTGTAGCAGCAACACCAGTAGCAGCATTAAAACTAGCAAGCTAGCAGGATTAGCTGCTAATGCTAGCTCATCGATTGTAGACTTTGATCTCCCTCCCTCTGTTCTGCTATGATGTAGCACAGTTTGTTAAGCCAGCCCATTGGCCAAGTTCCAAAAGGAGTAGCGCCAGATTGGAGGGGTGAATGGCAGAACAAGAGAATTACTAGTTAATTCAGCCATAACGGGTCCCAAGCATCATAGCAAAGCAAACTGGCTTTGTTGGAACAATGTTGGACTGACAATAAATAATATATTTGTTTATTAGAGCATAACTCTATGACTACAAGACAGTTCCTAGGTGATATGCAACACAGAAGACAAGCAGAAGGCTCAGCAAAGGTGTCTGAAGTGATGAAACCGCCCTATCTGAATACCAGGTTTGCTAGCGCTGCTGTTTAGTCTGCCGCAATATTGTATTGCTGAGTCTCATTTTGCATGAGAAATCGAAGCTGCCCGTTCTTTATGGAAGCCACCCGACCTTTGTCAACCCAGCGAATTAGCTAGAAGCGTATCAGCTGCGCTGGCCCTTTTTCCTGACTGTCCTATTAACTGAGTGAAGCAAGGCGTGGGTCACACTTAAGTAACCTTTTCTTGTAATTGGGTTCAAGGTTAAATGACCCCGGAGCAGGGAGGTCCGGGGTTAAGGTCGCCGTGTCAGGCTGAAGGGTCTGCATTTAATCACAGATGGGAGAAGAAATCAAGGTCCAGGCTTATGCTGTCTGGGTAGGCTGGGACCCCGGTCAAACAGTGGGGTGGGGGGTTCGAAGGGCCAGTTGCTAGGCGACTCATATTCAAGCCAAGGTCTTCAAAGCTTTTAACCTTAGGGCAAATCGATATGGACAGCAATTCGGCTAATATTCATCTTGCAGATGGGAAAATTAGGCAAGAGTTGGGCCAGAGGAGCGCTGTTGGCATTGCAACAGCACTGTAAGGGCTCCACTAATTGAAATGTATGCAGAGGGAGAAAAAGAATGAAAGAACGACAGAAAGATGAATGAATAATGGCTGTGACAGCTTTTCAGTGGAGTGGCTCCATGTCTCTCTCTATCAATCTCCCCTCCCTCCCTCCCTCCCTCCCTCCCTCCCTCCCTCCCTCCCTCCCTCCCTCCCTCCCTCCCTCCCTCCCTCCCTCCCTCCCTCCCTCCCCCCTCTTTCCCTCTCTCTCTCTCTCTCTCTAGCTCTCTCTTTGTCTCTCATAGCCAGTGGGAGATGGACAACCAGGAGTAGAAGGGTTCAGCTAGCATGACCCATAGACCTGTCCATTGCCAAGGGTGAGGAAATAGCCCAGATTAAAGAGCTTGTAAATAATGGCCCATAAACATCTGCCTCTTAGGACCCTCCATCCATCTCCGTCTCCATCTGCTACTACCGCTTTTGATTTCCTCATTGTGCTGCCTTCACGGGAAAATGTAATCCCCAGTACAAAGTTATTCCTATTCCAAGACAAACAAGCGTGTGCTTGACCCCCGGTCGACGGTCGTGTACAGTTCAGAACTCAAACATTCACAGACACTGCGTCTGGTCCAAGGACAACAATGGAGCACATTTAGCTTTGTTTTATTTCGTTGGGCCTTTCTTATCTATATATGTAGCTTTGTTAACTTAGCACAGTGACATGCTTGGATATGTCTACGGTATACCTTCCGTTACAGCCCTGTTTTGATAAGACGCTAGTGACTGTCCTATCCTCCCTCTTCCAGGCCGCTCCCTGGCTCCCTCTCGGTATTAACCTTCATTAGCCCCCCCCCCCCTAATTAGTGATTAGGCCTCATTAATGGTGAGCTGCTGACATCTGCTCGGGGTTCTGGCCACTTGCACTCCTCTCTCCTCCCACAGTGACGCAATACAGAGCAGCGTGAACCAACCAAACACAGGGGTCGCAGTTGCAAATGAGAACTTGTTCTCAACTAGCTTACCTGGTTAAATAAAGGTTAAATAAATAAAAAATGCATATACTGTATTTTAGTCATCCTATAGTCAAGGCTCATCCTATATAACTACTGCTGTAAACATATTTTCTATTCATTTACTGTCTATACACAGGGCTCCCGAGTGGCGCAGCGGTCTAAGGCACTGCATCTCAATGCAAGAGGCATCAAGACAGTCCCTAGTTCAAATCCAGGCCGATCGAGCTGTGATTGGGAGTCCCATAGTGCGGCGCACAATCGGCCCAGCGTAGTCTGGGGTAGGCCGTCATTGTAATTAAGAATTTGTTCTTAACTGACTTGCATAGTTAAATGTAAAAAAAATACACACACACATATATATCACGCCCCTATTTTCATTGACGGGGCTGTAGTGGAGCAGGTTGATAGCTTCAAGTTCCCAGACAAGACTATTTTCACTCCCACTTCTGTTTGATATTCTTCAAACTAGCCAACCTTAATGACAGTTTTGCACACTCCTAGCATTCTCTCAACCAGCTTCACCTGGAATGCTTTTCCAACAGTCTTAAAGGAGTTCCCACATAAGCTGAGCACTTGTTGGCTGATTTTCCTTCACTCTGTGGTCCAACTCATCCCAAACCATCTCAATTGGGTTGAGGTTAGGTGATTGTGGAGGCCAGGTCATCTGATGCAGCACTCCATCACTCTCCTTCTTGGTAAAATAGCCCTTACTCAGCCTGGAGGTGTGTTGGGTCATTGTCCTGTTGAAAAACAAATGATAGTCCCACTAAGCGCAAACCAGATGGGATGGCGTATCGCTGCAGAATGCTGTGGTAGCCATGCTGTTTAAGTGTGCCTTGAATTCTAAATAAATCACAGACAGTGTCGCCAGCAAAGCACCCCCACACATGCAGAGATCATCCGTTCGCTCTGCATCTCACAAAGATACGGTGGTCGGAACCAAAAATCAAGAATGTCAAATTTGGACTCATCAGACCAAAGGACATATTTCCATCGGACTAATGTTCATTGCTCGTGTTTCTTGGCCCAAGAAAGTTTCTTCTTATTATTGGTGTCCTTTAGTAGTGGTTTCTTTGCAGCAATTAGATCACGAAGGCCTGATTTACGCAGTCTCCTCTGAACAGTTGATGTTGAGATGTGTCTGTTACTTGAACTCTGTGAAGCATTTTTTGGGGCTTTTCTGAGCCTAGTAACTCTCATGAACTCATCCTCTGCAGCAGAGGTAACTCTGGGTCTTCCTTTCCAGTGGCGGTCCTCGTGAGATCCAGTTTCATCATAGCGCTTGATGGTTTTTGCGACCGCACTTGAAGAAACTTTAAAAGTTCTTGAAATGTTCTGTATTGACTGACCTTCATGTCTTAAATTAATGATGGACTGTCATTTCTCTTTGCTTATTTGAGCTGTTCTTGCCATAATATGGACTTGGTCTTTTACCAAATAGGGCTATCTTCTGTATAACCACCCCTACCTTGTCACAACACAACTGACAGACTCAAACGCATAAAGAAGGATCTTTCCACAAATTAACTTTTAACAAGGCACACCTGTTTATTGAAATGCATTCCAGGTGACTACCTCATGAAGCTGGTTGAGAGAATGCCAAGAGTGTGCAAAGCTGTCATCAAGGCAAGGGTGGCTACTTTGAAGAATCTCAAATATAAAATACATATTGATTTGTTTAACAGTTTTTTGGTTAATACATGATTCCATATGTGTAATTTCATAGTTTTGATGTCTTCACTATTATTCTACAATGTAGAAAATAGTAAAAATAAAGAAAATCCCTTGAATGAGTAACTGTGTCCAAACCTTTGACCTCTACTGTATGTATGTACAGTGGCAAGAAAAAGTATGTGAACCCTTTGGAATTACCTGGATTTCTACATAAATTGGTCATCAAATTTGATCTGATCTTCATCTAAGTCACAATAATAGACAAACATAGTGTGCTTAAACTAATAACACACAAATTATTGTATTTTTCTTGTCTATATTGAATACATAATTTAAACATTCACAGTGTAGGTTGGAAAAAGTATGTGAACCCCTAGGCTAATGACTTCTCCAAAAGCTAATTGGAGTCAGGAGTCAGCTAACCTGGAGTCCAATCAATGAGACGAGATTGGAGATGTTGGTTAGAGCTGCCTTGCCCTATAAAAAACACTCACATAATTTGAGTTTGCTATTCACAAGAAGCATTGCCTGATGTGAACCATGCCTTGAACAAAAGAGATCTCAGTAGATTTAAGAATAAGAATTGTTGACTTACATAAAGCTGGAAAGGGTTACAAAAGTATCTCTAAAAGCCTTGATGTTCATCAGTCCATGGAAAGACAAATTGTCTATAAATGGAGAAAGTTCAGCACTGTTGCTACTCTCCCTAGGAGTGGCCATTCAGCAAAGATGACTGAAAGAGCACAGCGTAGAAGGCTCAATGAAGTTAAGAAGGATCCTAGAGTGTCAGCTAAAGACTTTCAGAAATCTCTGGAACATGCTAACATCTCTATTGATGAGTCTTCGATACATAAAACACTAAACAAGAATGGTGTTCATAGGAGGACACCACGGAAGAAGCCACTGCTGTCCAAAAAAAAACATTGCTGCACGTCTGAAGTTAGCAAAAGTGCACCTGGATGTTCCACAGCGCTACTGACAAAATATTCTGTGGACAGATGAAACTACAGTTGAATTGTTTGGAAGGAACACACAACACTATGTGTGGAGAAAAGAAAGGCACAGAACACCAACATCGAAACCTCATCCCAACTGTAAATTATGGTGGAGGGAGCATCATGGTTTGGGGCTGCTTTGCTGCCTCAGGGTCTGGACAGCCTTCTATCGTTGATTGAAAAATGTATTTCCAAGTTTTTCAAGACATTTTTCAGGAGAATGTTAAGCTACCTGTCCACTAATTGAAGCTCAACAGAAGTTGGGTGATGCAACAGGACAATGAACCAAAACACATAAGTAAATTAACAACAGAAGAAAACACACCTTCTTGAGTGGCCCAGTCAGAGTCCTGACCTCAACCCGATTGAGATGCTGTGGCATGACCTCAAGAGAGCAGTTCACATCAGACATCCCAAGAATATTGCTGAACTGAAACAGTTTTGTAAAGAGGAATGGTCCAAAATTCCTCCTCACCATTGTGCAGGTCTGATCCGCAACTACAGAAAACTTTTGGTTGAGGTTATTGCTGCCAAAGGAGGGACAACCATTTATTAAATCCAAGGGTTCACATACTTTTACCATCCTGCACTGTGAATGTTTACACGGTGTGTTCAATAAAGACATCAAAACATATAATTGTTTGTGTGTTATTAGTTTAAGCAGACTGTGTTTGTCTATTGTTGTGACCTAGATGAAGATCAGATTAAATTCTATGACCAATTTATGCATAAATCCAGGTATTTCCAAAGGGTTCACATACTTTTTCTTGCCACTGTATATATATATCTCTACAGTTGAAGTCGGAAGTTTACAGACAACATAGCCAAATACATTTAAACTCAGTTTTTCACAATTCCTGACATTTAATCCTAGTAAAGATTCCCTGTCTTAGGTCAGTTAGGACCACCACTTTATTTTAAGAATGTGAAATGTCAGAATAATAGTAGAGAGAATGATTTATTTCAGCTTTTATTTCTTTCATCACATTCCCAGTGGGTCAGAAGTTTACATACTAATTGAGTGTATTTGGTAGCATTGCCTTAAAAAAATTTTACTTGGGTCAAACTTTTCGGGTAGCCTTCCACAAGCTTCCCACAATAAGTAGTGTGAATTTTGGCCCATTCCTCCTGACAGAGCTGGTGTAACTGTGTCAGGTTTGTAGGCCTCCTTGCTCGCACACACTTTTTCAGTTCTGCCAACAATTATTCTATTGGATTAAGGTCAGGGCTTTGTGATGGCCACTCCAACACATTGACTGTTGTCCTTAAGCCATTTTGCCACAACTTTGGAAGTATGCTTGGGGTCATTGTTCATTTGGAAGACCCATTTGCATCCTGACTGATGCCTTGAGATGTTTCTTCAATATATCCACATTTTCCTACCTCATGATGCCATATATTTTGTGAAGTGTACCAGTCCCTCCTGCAGCAAAGCACCCCCACAACATGATGCTGCCAACCCCGTGCTTCACGGTTGGGATGGTGTTCTTCGGCTTGCAAGCCTCCCCCTTTTTCCTCCAAACATAACGAGGGTCATTATGGCCAAACAGTTCTATTTTTGCTTCATCAGACCAGAGGATATTTCTCCAAAAAGTACGATCTTTGTCCCCATGTGCAGTTGCAAACCGTAGTCTGCCATTTTTATGGCGGTTTTGGAGAAGTGGCTTCTTCCTTGCTGAGCGGCCTTTCAGGTTATGTCAATATATGACTAGTTTTACTGTGGATATAGATACTTTTGTACCCGTTTCCTCCATCATTTTCACAAGGGACTTTTCTGTTGTTCTGGGATTGATTTGCACTTTTCGCACCAAAGTACATTCATCTCTAGGAGACAGAACGCGTCTCCTTTCTGAGCGGTATGACGGTTGCGTGGTCTCATGGTGTTTATACTTGCGTACTATTGTTTGTACAGATGAACATGGTACCTTCAGGCATTTGTAAATTGCTCCCAAGGATGAACCAGACTTGTGGAGGTCTACAATTTTTTTTCTGAGGTCTTTGCTGATTTATTTTGATTTCCCCATGATGTCAAGGAAAGAGGCACTGAGTTTGAAGGTAGGCCTTGAAATACATCCACAGGTACACCTTCAATTGACTCAAATGATGTCAATTAGCCTATTATAAGCTTCTAAAGTCATGACATAATTTTCTGGAATTTTCCAAGCTGTTTAAAACCACAGTCAGCCTAGTGTACATGTATGTAACCTTCTGACCCACTGGAATTGTGATACAGTGAATGATAAGTGAAATAATCTCTCTGTAAACAATTGTTTGAAAAATGACTTGTGTCATGCACAAAGTAGATGTCCTAACTGACTTGCCAAAACTATAGTTTCTTAACAAGAAATTTGTGGAGTGGTTGAAAAACGAGTTTTAATGACTCCAACCTAAGTGTATGTAAACCTCCGACTTCAACTGTATATATATAGTTCAATAAAAATAAATACAAATATATATTCGGGCTCTGACATTGCTCTTTCTGATTTTTCTTAATTTTTCTTTTAAAATGTTTAGGATGTTTGTGTATTATTAGGTATACTGCACTGTTGGATCTATAAACATAAGTATTTCTCTGCAGCTGCGATAACATAAGTGTATTTGATAAGTCACCATAATCAATTACAGAAAAAAGTGTCTTGACCAAAAAAGTGTCTTCTTTCTAGCCTCAAACAGGAAGCAAGTCTGGTCACAAAAATGAAAAACCCAATTTCAGTTTAAGCTTATATTCTAGTTATCTAGTTTATCTACTTGAACTTTGTAGGACAGCTTATTGTCCAACCAAAGACCAAGGTATTTGTAGAATAACACCTTTTCAATTGGTGTGCCCCCAGATGTCAATATACTAACCATCTCTGGCTGAGAGCGAGCTCTGGTGAAGGTTATGAGTTTAGTTTTTTGAGCAGTCAAGATTAGTTTGAGACCATATAAGGAGGTCAGCAGTGACTTAAAGGCAGTCTGGAGCTCTTCAACAGCCTGAATCAGAGAAGGAGCATTTGCATAGATGACCGTATCATCTGCACTCAGATGCAATTTGTCTGGTTGCATCCCATTTCCCCTGGGGTACACCTCTAGTGATCTCAAGAAAGCTTGACTTGTGATTCTTAGCATAGACACATTGTGTTCTGTCTGCAAGATCATTTTCAAACCAATTGACAGCCCCTTCATTGAGTCTGGCTAGCAACAGTTCATGGTCAACTGAATCAAACGCATTTGATAAATCAACAAACATTGCAGCACAATGTTGTTTTTTTATCAAGTGCATTATGATGTAATTTGCGACTGCCATAGCTGTAGTTATGGTCCTGTGCCCTAACGTAATACACACAACATAAAGTAATCATGCACACTCTTAGAAAAAAGGGTTCCAAAAGGGTTCTTCGACTGTCCCCAAAGGAGAACCCTTTTTGGTTCCAGGTAGAACCTGTTAGAGTTCTATGTAGAACCCTCTGTGGAAAGGGTTCTACATGGAACCCAAAAGGGTTCTACCTGGAACCAAAATGTTATTCAAAGGGTTCTCCTATGGGGACAGCAGAATAACTTTTAGGTTCTAGGTAGCACCTTTTTTGTGTATATGGTGTATATGGGATAGTAGTACAGTATTCAAACTCGATTCGAACCTTCACCTTCTTTATAAAATCATATAAACTTTCAAATTAAATGCTCATTAAAAGAGTCAGATCATCAAAAGTAATGTTTAATGCCAGTGATACAGGCTAGGAGTAGAGAAGTGTTTGTGGGTAATAATGTGAATGAGGCCAGTCATTTGTCAGGCATGTGATGTAACTAAAGCATTCTAAACCCAGAGAGCTGGGAGGGAGGGACACTGCCCTTTACTCTTTAGATGAGCCCTCTAACCTGCCGGCTCAACCTCAAACTGTCAACATGAATGATGCGCCGTCTTAATGCCGGATCTCACTCAAGGTGAGGTCTCCGACGCTGCACTGTACTGAGACATTTAGCATTCAAGCCTCTATAAAACACCCTATTCCTCCTTAGAATGCCCTCCCCCCTCCATTTTTCACCAAATTGTAAACTCTCCCCTTTTATCTCCGGGTCCATCTCCATCTCTCTCTACCTCTCCTCTTACCCCTCACCCCATCTTTGGCCTGGAGAATGACCCCCACCTTAAACTCATTTCAATGGAGCCAACAAATTTATTTAGCAGATAAATCACTGCTTACCAAATGCTCGCAGCGCACAGAAGGTCAAAGTCATGGAAGGGATAAAAAGGAAATTACAGAGATGGTGAGTTCAGATGAGAGGTTCCAACACCAATGTAGCATGTAATGCACATCTCCCTGTAGGTGGTGGTGGCAAACTGGACCCAAACCCCTTCACTTTTATCTTATCCTGTGTACTGTACATGAAACGGACTGAATAACTTATTTAAAGAAATATTGATTGAAAGTTTATTGGTCGCGTAAAATTTAGCGGGTGTTATAGCTGGTGCAGCAAAATGCGTATGTTACTATCGCCTAACAATGCAGTAAAATGTCAAACAATTCAAATGTGAGGAAATAAAATACAAAAAGAAACGGTGGGACAAATCTGATTAACAACCCAAATAGTATATGTATAGCAGGGGATATATTAGAGTAAGCTCTGTCAAGAATCCAGTGTATACTGTAAATACATATGTTGTGTGTATAAACAGTGTAACTAAAATACAATATACAGTAGTAGAAATATTATGATGAGCTACGTTGGGGATACAGTATTTAAATACACAGTTTGAAACTGGAAGTGACCAGTGGTTCAGTGTCACTAGCATGGGACAGCAGCATTGACTGTGTGTGTGTTTGTGTGTGTATGTGCATGTGTTTGTGAGTATGAGGTGTGTGTGTGTGATAGCTTGTGTGTGTGTTTTGTGTGAGTGAGTGTGCATCACCGGTAGACGGCTAGTGATGGCTGTTCAACAGTCTATTCAACACTGTTCAAAAGAGCAGGGACAAAGAACTATGACATGACCTGACCAACAATTCTGTTACGTTACAGCCTCATTCTAAAATAGATACAATTATTTTTCCCCCTCATCAATCGACACACAATACCCCATAATGACAAAGCAAAAACAGGTTTTTAGAAATTATTGCAAATTCACACAAAACATTTTTTTTACATAAGTATTTAGACCCTTTACTCAGTACTTTGTTGAAGCACCTTTGGCAGCGATTACAGCATTGAGTCTTCTTGGGTATGATGCTACAAGCTTGGCAAACCTGTATTTGGGGAGTTTCTCCCATTCTTCTATTCAGATCCTCTCAAGCTCTGTCAGGTTGGATAGGGAGTGTCACTGCACAGCTATTTTCAAGTCTCTCCAGAGATGTTCGATCGGGTTCAAGTCCGGGCTCTGGCTGGGCCACTCAAGGACATTCAGAGACTTGTCCCGAAGCCACTCCTGTGTTGTCTTGGTTGTGTCCTTAGGGTCATTGTCCTGTTGGAAGGTGAACCTTCGCCCCAGTCTGAGATCCTGAGCGCTCTGGAGCAGGTTTTCATCAAGGATCTCTCATCTTTGTCTTGATCCTGACTAGTCTCCCAGTCTCTGCCGCTGAAAAACATCCCCACAGCATGATGCTGCCACCACCACCATGCTTCACCGTATGGATGGTATTGGCCAGGTGATGAGCGGTACCTGGTTTCCTCCAAATGTGACGTTTGGCATTCAGGCCAAATAGTGCAATCTTGATTTCATCAGACAAGAGAATCTTATTTATCATGGTCTGAGAGTCCTTTAGGTGCCTTTTGGCAAACTCCAAGCGGGCTGTCATGTGCCTTTTACTAAAGAGTGACTTCCGTCTGGCCACTCTACCATACAGGCCTGATTGGTGGTTCCAAACCTCTTCCATTTAAGAATGAGGTGGACTCCACAGGTGAAATAAATTGGCAAAAATGTCTAAAAACCTGTTTTCACTTTGTCATTATGGGATATTGTGTGTAGACTGATGTGGGGGAAACAAACATTTCATCCATTTTAGAATAAGGCTGTAACGTAACAAAATGTGGAAAAAGTTAAGGGGTCTGAATATTTTCAGAATGCACTGTATTAGCACACATATTGCTTCATGAGAACCAGCAAACTAAAGTTGAAATAATTTTGCATGATATTATCAGATAAGCTAAATAAAATTAAAAACATAATTCAGCATTGTCAACTGATCTAATGTAATTTCTTATCAATATTTCAAATCAAATGTTATTTGTCACATACACATGGTTAGCAGATGCTATTGCGAGTGTAGCGAAATGCTCGTGCTTCTAGTTACGACAGTGCAGTAATATCTAACAAGTAATTAAACAATTCCACAACAACTACCTAATACACACAAATCTAAGTAAAGGGATGGAATAAGAATATATACATATAAATATATGGATGAGTGACGACCGAGCGCATAGGTAAGATGCAATAATAGATGGTATAAAAATACAGTATATACATATGGGATGAGTAACACAAGATATGCAAACATTATTAAAGTGGCATTATTATAGTGACTAGTGATCTATTTATTAAAGTGGCCAGTGATTTCAAGTCTGTATGTAGGCAGCAGGATCTCTGTGTTAGTGATGGCTGTTTAACAGTCTGATGGCCTTGAGATAGAAGCTATTTTTCAGTCTCTCTGTCCCAGCTCTGATGCACCTATACTGACCTCACCTTCTGGATGGTAGCGGGGTGAACAGGTAGTGGCTTGGGTGGTTGCTGTCTTTGATGATCTTTTTGGCCTTCCTGTGACAACGGTGCTGTAGGTGTCCTGGGGCAGGTAGTTTACCCCCGGTGATGCGTTGTGCAGACTGCACCACCCTCTGGAGAGCCCTGCGGTTGTGGGCGGTGCAGTTACCGTACCAGGTGGTGATACAGTCCAACAGAATGCTCTCAATTGTGTATATGTAAAAGTTTGTGAGAGTTTTAGGTGACAAGCAAAATTTCTTCAGCCTCCTGAGGTTGGAGAGGCACTGTTGCGCCTTCTTCACCACACTGTCTGTGTGGGTGGACCATTTCAGTTTGTCCGTGATGTGTACACCGAGGAACTTAAAAACTTTCCACCTTCTCCACTGCTGTCCCGTTGATGTGGATTGGGGTGTGCCCCCTCTGCTGTTTCCTGAAGTCCACGATCATCTCCTTTGTTTTGTTGACGTTGAGTGAGAGGTTGTTTTCCTGACACCACACTCTGAGGGCCCTCACCTCCTCCCTATACGCTGTCTTGTAGTTGTTGGTGATCAAGCCTACTACTGTTGTGTCGTCTGCTAACTTGATGATTGAGTTAAAGGTGTGCATGGCCACACAGTCATGGGTGAACAGAGAGTACAGGAGGGGACTGAGCACGCACCCTTGTGGGGCCCCAGTGTTGAGGATCAGCGAAGTGGAGATGTTGTTTCCTAACTTCACCACCTGTGGTGGCCCGTCAGGAAGTCCAGGACCCAATTGCACAGGGTGGGGTTGAGACCCAGGGCCTCAAGCTTAATGATGAGCTTGGAGGGTACTATGGTGTTGAATGCTGAGCTGTAGTCAATGAACAGCATTCTTACATGGGTATTCCTCTTGTCCAGATGGGATAGGGCAGTGTGCAGTGTGATGGCGATTGCATCGTCTGTGGACCTATTAGGGCGGTATGCAAATTGAAGTGGGTCTAGGGTGGCAGGTAAGGTGGAGGTAATATGATCCTTGACTAGTCTCTCAAAGCACTTCATGATGACGGAAGTGAGTGCTACGGGGTAATAGTCATTTAGTTTGATACCTTTACCTTCTTGGGTACAGGAACAATGGTGGCCATCTTGAATCATGTGGGGACAGCAGACTGGGATAGGGAGAGATTGAATATGTCCATAAACACACCAGCCAGCTGGTCTGCGCATGCTCTGAGGACATGGCTAGGGATGCCGTTTGGGCCAGCAGCATTGGGAGGGTTAACACATTTAAAATGTCTTATTCGCGTCGGCCACGTAGGAGGAGAGGGAGAGCCCGCAGTGCTTGGTAGCGGGCCGGGTCGGTGGCACAGTATTAACCTCAAAGCGGGCAAAGAAGGTGTTTAGTTTGTCTGGAAGCAAGACATCGGTGTCCGTGACGAGGCTGGTTTTCTTTTTGTAGTCCGTGATTGCCTGTAGACTCTCTCGTGTCTGAGCCGTTGAATTGCGACTCCACTTTGTCCCTATAACTACACTGTTTGTATAACTACACTGTTTGTATTCGGCCATAATCCCAGTCATCTTTCCATGGTAAATGCGGTGGTTCGCGCTTTCAGTTTTGTGCGAATGCCACCATCTATCCACGGTTTCTGGTCAGGGTAGGTTAATAGTCACAGTGTGTACAACATCTCCAATGCACTTCCTTATAAACTCACTCACCGAATCAGCATTTAAATCAATATTATTCTCTGAGGCTACCCAGGAACATTTCCCAGTCCGCATGATCAAAACAATCTTGAAGCGTGGATTCCGATTGATCAGACCAGCGTTGAAAAGTTCTTGCCACAGGTACATCCTGTTTTGAGTTTCTGCCTATAGGATGGGAGAAGCAAAATGGAGTCGTGGTCAGATTTGCCGAAAGGAGGGCGGGGGAGGGCCTTGTATGCATCGTGGAAGTTAGAGTAGCAGTGATCCAGTGTATTGCCTGCACGAGTGCTACAATCAATATGCTGATAGAATTTAGGTAGTCTTGTTCTCAAATTTGTTTTGTTAAAATCCCCAGCTACAATAAACGCAGCCTTAGGATATATGGTTTCCAGTTTGCATAGTCCAGTGAAGTACCTTGAGGGCCGTCGTGGTATCAGCTTGAGGGGGGATATACACGGCTGTGACAATAACCGACGAGAATTGTCTTGGGAGATAATATGGTCGGCATTTGATTGTGAGGAATTCTATGTCAGGTGAACAAAAGGACTTGAGTTCCTGTATGTTGTTACGATTACACCATGAGTCGTTAATCATGAAGCATACACCCTCGCCCTTCTTTTTCCCAGAGAGATGTTTATTTCTGTCGGCGTGACGCATAAATAATCCCAGCGGCTGTACTGACTTCGACAACATAATCCGAGAGAGCCATGTTTCCGTGAAACAGAGTATGTTACAATCCCTGATGTCTCTCTGGAAAGCAACCATTGCCCTAATTTTGTCTACCTTGTTATCTTGAGACTGGACATTGGCGAGTAATATACTTGGAAGCGGTGGGTGGTGTGCATGCCTCCAAAGTCTGACCAGAAGGCCGCGCCGTCTACCTTTTCTGCGGCGACGCTGTTTTGGGCCGGCCTCTGGAATCAGATCAAATGCCCTGGGTGGTGGTGTGAACAAAGGATCCACTTCGGGAAAGTTGTATTCCTGTTCATAATGTTGGTAAGTTGATGTTGCTCTGATATCCAATAGTTCTTCCCGGCAGTATGTAATAACACTTAAGATTTTCTGGGCTAACAATGAAAGAAATAATATATAAAAAACGAATTACTGCATAGTTCCCTAAGGACTAGAAAAGAGGCGACCCTCTCTGTCGGCGCCATCTTGCCACAAATATTTTGGTCAAGTACCAGGATAAACTAAATTAAATGTGCGGTCTTCCCACCGAATTCCATATGTACCGTGATTTAATAGGGGATCACAATATGATGATAATTTGATTTGTCTGACCAACCAGCCAACTGGGCTGCTTATCCATGACCTCTGAACTCTTTAGTTTTTCAGTTGGCTGGTTGAGGACAGCACCTTCACTTGACCCCTCGGCCTGTATGGTAATGCCATGAAGTGGGAGGGGCAGTTATTTGAGAGGAGAGAGGCCACACAACATGAGCTCAAGGCCAGTGTCCTCTAACTATGTACCAACCCGCCTTAGCTATGTTTACTCATCTTTGTATACAAACTACTGCCTTCTATTCCTTCATTGAACTCTAAGTCCATCCATCCGCCTAGCTAGTTATCAATATTCTTTACATGCCTGCCAACAGTGTCTAACTGTATGCATACAGGCAGGCAGAACATATTCAAAGCCTTTGCATCCTTCTGTACATCTGTGTGAAGTGGTTAGAATTCAATTCGCAGGCTTCCTATATGCTGTGCATATTGATAACATCTATCTACCATAGCACATACAGTAGCACAGATTTCCAGGCTGCGCTCCAAAAGCCAGTGAAAGCATTCAGGCTTTAGATGGGAGTGCTGTGATCAGAGTGGGGCTCAATTAACTACTGTTGTGGGTGTTGGGATTGGGGCCGGAGGCTGGGGGCCGAGTGGGGCCAAATCCTCTCCTCCAGGCCCAGCTGGGGGATTAGGAGGGTTTCCTGTCCCTTGGCTGACCCTTCAAACCCTGCCCAGATGTCCTGAACCCCCCCCCCCCCCCCCCGAACCCGCTCTTAACTCTTTCAAGACAAAGCACTCAGGTGACACCTCTTATCTCAAGGGCTCGCTCTTTTCTCTCTCTCTTGCTCGGCCTCTTAACGGCTTTCCCTGCCCTCTGGTCTTGAGAGGGGGTGTTCGTCGTGTCGGCTATCCCTCGACTGGACTCGCGGTCTGGGGTTCTGAATGACTTAAGGATGGAAATTAGTCTCTTGGTCTCAATCCTCCGCTGCATGCCTGCCGCAAGGTGTTTAAGAATAGCCAACCAAGGTCGAGAGCCACTGACAAAGACTACGCTATCTGTGTCAAATGAAGTGAAGAAAGGAAAAGTTGGTCTGTATGTATACCCGTCTGTGGCTCTGTTCAAGAATGTGTCTGTGACCTCGCTAACCTCGTGCTGTGCAGGTCTTCAGAAGTTGATGGTGGTCCTTGAGGGGTCTCGAGGGTGACCCTGCTCCAAAGGACAGACACTTGGCAGGGTAATGACCACCCAAAGGGAACCCTATTGATATCTAATAGGGCATGGAGAGATGAACGGATTAGGAATCTGTCCGGGTCAGATGCAGGGATTAGCATTCAAAATGGCTCTTATTTCTTTAACATATTCCGAGAAAGGTCCAAAGTATTTTCATGAAATGCCCAAGTACTTCCTTATAGATCTGAGATACCATACTGTTTACACTGTTTAAGTAAGATGGAGTCTTTTACAGATGGGAATATAATAGCCCCATGTCTTCATCAAGGTTTGACAGATTCAGTGTTGGATCAGTACTACTGTACACATGCATGTATTCATCACAATAAAGTACACATCTTGACCACCTGCCCTCACATTCAGCCAAATATGTATGTATATGTATATATTATCATCAATCTTCCTCCATCTCTCTACAATGTTCTCTGTTCTTTTTCATGTGCTTCTCTTAATCCTCCTGCTCTATTTACCCTCACCACCACCCTGCCTCTCCATCCCTTTATCTCTGCCCTCTTCCTCATTCCCTCCTCTCCCTTCTCCTCCTCCTCTCCCTCTGTCATCGCAGGGCAGTCAGAGTTTTAGGGACCCAGTGAACTGTGAAATCGCACAAATTGCTGTTGCTTTACGTCTGGCCCAGCGACAGAGGGAGAGAAAGAGAAAAGGAGTGAGAGAAAAGAGGAGGGAAAGAGAGATTTTCTGCTCTAACACTTCTGAACCTTTTTTGCCCCCCTTATTCAAACACACGGACACACATGCACACGCACAGCTGCAAGACTGCATATCTCCCCCCCCCCCCACTACCTCCACTTCACCACCACCTACTCTCAACATATAATCCCTCCACCCCCCATGATAAGACACCACCACTTTGCTTTAGTATCCGGGTCACAGAACAACTTGGCGAAACAGCCTCAAGAGCGTTAAAACCCCTAGACCTGGGAGAGACATTTCAGCCACTTCTAATGAAAAGAACGCTTCCCCTAACACCCAAGTCACAAAAAGGCTAAAAAGAACATGCTGTGACTGTGTTTGCACTTGTGATGACTCCATGTTTTTTTCTATTTTAGTCAGACAGTAAGAACTAAGCAGGATATGTATACAGCATACCTGACTTTACCTCATATTGGTCCTTCCTTCTAATGATGAAGAGATGTCGAAAGCTATAGTTTTTCATGTTATATTTTTGGTCTATTTTTAGACAACCCCAATCTATCCCATACTTTCTACTCACAACAATTGATTTAGATTTCCATGCATCTCCACAAGCTGAAATGTTATGAGCCAGCAAACCACATTATATGGATATATCCACATAAATTTGTAAAGATGTTCCCATAAAACTTTCTGGCTTTATTTTGAAGATATAATACACCTGTGCATATATGATGGACTGTGACCATCCCTCAAAGGCTGGTACCTACAGCATTGGAGCAATGGGCAACTTTCGTCCCTTATGTCCATATTATTTGCTGTATACTACCATCATGTGGAGCAAAGCTGCTACTGCAAGTTGGCCCTTTAATTTCAATATTTGCACCGTCTCTATGCACACTCACAGAGCACAACAAACTCACACACACACACACACACACACACACACACACACACACACACACACACACACACACACATATTAGGCACATACATTTATACTGACTCTACACACCGCACACCAACTCACATGCAAGCTCCTGCTACTCTGTCTATCGTATATCCCGTTGCCTAGTTCCCCTTATACATATCTACCTCCATCACTCCAGTATCCCTGCACATGCATGGTATTGGAACGGACTTTTTAAATATTTCCTGTATATAGTATGCCTACTTACTTACTTTATTGTGTATTTCATATTTCTTATTATTATTTAACGTGTGTTCCTTTCTAGTGATACATTGTTATTGATTATTGCATTGTTGGGTTTTGAGTTTGCAAGAAAGGCATTTCACTGTACTTGTGCATGTGACATTAAAACGTGGAACTTGAAACAAAATCATTATTAATTGAGTTAGCTACCACTAGACGACGCTGTGACTTCGCTACCACCTTTAAAAGACCTAATACATGCGGATGTGAATGGTGTTGGGAGATAATTAACATGAACTGTGTCTGTTCTCTTTAATGTATTATTTTCTCTGGTATTAACGCGTTCCTTTGAAATCCCGCCGGTTCGTTCTCTTACCAATTTGTTGTTATCTCATCACCTGTGTTTGAAGCTGTCGGTTAGCACTGCTTGGTGCACATGCAGTCTTTAGTGCCCGGCTTTCGTGTTTAAAAAAAAAAGAATTATTTCCATAGTAGAGCAATGTTCTCTGTTTTACAAAATGAAGACGACGCTCGAGCAGTCGAAAATGCAGTTAGAACAGCGATACATACTATTGTGAGTGTTATTTCTAGTATCAACAGTGCCAAAATACAAGCATACCAAATTAAGTTGGCTGAGAAGGACAAAGAAAACGAAACGCTGAAACGCAAAGTTACAACAGCAGAACTTGAGGTCACAGCATTGCGAGGCTCCTTTGAATTGTCTGGAAATGAATGTCATCAAGTCAGGTCAAGCACTTATGCACTTTCACCAGAAATGCAAAGAGGGAAACCAATGAGAACGAGGTGTCAAGCAAAGCTGAGTGGAGAATAGATTTCCCCTGTGAGTATTGTCCCCATTGTTTTTATCCCAATATTTAGCTCTTTGACATGCACTTACCAACCCCTACTTTTGTCCAAATATCTTTGTTTTGATCACAGGTCTCGGTGGAAGGACTCCTCCACAGGTTTTTTTCCCAGTGCAAAGACACAGCTCTTCCCACTGGGGCATCAACTATTTATACGTCCCATCACCAGAACCATACCTCCCATTCTGCAGAAGAGTCTGGGCTTTTAGCAGAGCTAACCAGAGGCCAGTCCCCATCACCCAGTCCAGTCACCAGACCAGTGATAAAAGAGGAGCCCTCTGACATTGAGACATTCTACATTAAATGGGAGATGAGTGAGGAGGGCATTGGGGAGCAACAGGAGGGCCTAGGCCTGATACACATCCTGGGAAAAGAGTATGAAGCTCAGCAGAGGGGTGGAACTCCAATCAGGCAAAGAGATGGAACTCACCCTGTTGCTGGTAGCCAGAGTGGACATGAGTATGGGGAGAGACCGACCAGGCATCTGAGAAGTATGCATGTGAAATGATGATTAGAAAAAAAATCAAGTTTAAGAGGGTCATGCCAACGACAATATGGTTCTATTGTCTCAGGGAGGCTGTCAAGCGCAGAGACACAGAGGAGGTTCAGAGAGAGAGTCCGTGCTGACCCTGAGAAGTTCCGGGCCTACAAGGAGAAGGAACGTCGCAGGTAAATAGGTTACTGTACCTTTCACTACCACAGTCTGGGTGTCCACCTTCAATATAGTCTTGATGAGAATATTGACGTTAACTTGAATTAAATTAATCTTAATTCCATTGTCCTACATGGAGACGTTCATTTCAGACATTTGAAAACAGAGCATACAATTTGTTTATCTTTGATCATGTGTATGTGCATTTGTTGAAGAATCTGTGTTCATACTCACTCTTTTTTTTTTCAGGAATCAGCAGAGGAAAGTGTCGATATCATATTTACCTGAAGAGACCCGCAGATTGAAGAGAGAGGCCTGGAGAGAAGCATCCAGACCCTGTCGTGCCCCCAAAATGTCCTACTTCCAAACGAACCCCACACAGCCCTGCCACCTCCCACAGAACACAGAGACACCTGGGGAGACTAGGGGACACCACAGACAGTAGGGGGGATTAGGCCTGCACAGATGAGTTTAGGCTGCTGAACAAAGATGGGAATTTGGGATCATATTTCTTGATATCTCCTTTGTTGTTTGAGAGGATGATTTCTGTATCATATTGTAATGATAGTTATTCAATGAATTGGTTCGGGCTGTTAATGTTCTATGTTTTTATTTTATTTGGAAATGTCGGTAAATTAATTCACATTGTACACCATTTGCTATTATTCACTGATTTACCACTAGACGGTGCTGTGATTGAGCCACCCCAAACACATTTGATACGTGACGCGCGCGATTGGCGCGGCGGAAGTGAACTTCGAGGTGAACATTGAGCTGTTATACACTTGCTCTCTAAAACATGTCAAATAAATTTTCTTCAGAATATTTTATACAAGTGTGAGTGCCTTTGAAATACCACGTTTTCGTTCGCTTTCTCTCTTTGATAATATTGTCACTGAAGGGTTACAAACTGACGCACACATCGGTAGAGTTGTTGGCTGCTGACTGTTTATCCAGCAGAGCTAGCTAGTAATGTTAGTGTCACAGACAAAAGGGTTAGCTAGTTATCAGCTGCTTCACTCTGTGACTTGGCCGACTTAGAAACCCACACAACCTAAGGTTGTCAAGTTGAGTTTTTTTTAAAGTTTTTTTTTTAATCTCCCAAGTAGAGCAATGAATTCCTGTTTACATAAAGAAGAAAACGCTCGTGCAGTGGAAAATGCTATCAGAACAGCGGTAAATACTGTCATGGATGTTATTTACAATATGAACAGTACCAAAATACTGGAATATGAAAGGAAGGTGGCAGAGAGGGACAAAGAAAATGAAACCCTTAAATATAAGCTTAAAAAAGCTGAAGACGAATTAACAACATTTCGAGTAGGCCTATCCTTTGAATTGTCTGGACTTTCACCAGAAAGAGATTTTGGGAAACCGATGTGCCATGAGAACGAGGTGGCAAGCGAAAATGATTGGAGAATGGATTTCCCCAGTGAGTAGCTCTGTCCTGATTGCTTGGTTATCAGTAGTTCATAATACTGTACATTCCCACTCAAGTCACCGGTGCATAAATGTCAGTGTGTACATCATTATAGACACTATGATATCATGAGGATGAATGTATTCATAGTTGATATTCCCCATATGCTAAAGTAATGCCGTTGCCAGTACTGAGACAAATCTGGTACATGAGGTCATGTAGCTAACTACCCAACTTTCCACAGTATATGCTCTGCAGATGATCATTGTGTACTAGGTACTGCCCCATTTAGCATTGCAACGCCTATGATGAGACATCTTGTAATCTTGTTCATTTTAACCGCCCTGCTGGTAAAGGCAATTTGAACATGTCTATGCTCAAACCTGGCCAGTTTGTGACCAACCCCTGCTTTAGATATCATGTATTTGTTTCAATCCCAGGTCTCAATGCAGGGACTCCTGGGCTTTCAGCAGATCGAGCCAGAAGCCAGTCCCCATCAGCCATTCCAGTCACCAGCCCAGTGATAAAAGAGGAGCCTGCTGACACTGGGTCCTTCTACATCAAATGGGAGATGAGTGAGGAGAGCATTGCAGAACAACAGGAGGGCTTAGGCCCGATGCACGTCTTGGGGAAAGAGTCTGATGGAACGTCTTCTGTTGCTGGAAGCCAGAGTCCAGGCGATAGACGTTCAGAACTGTCTGAGGAGACATCGACAGAGCATGTGAAAAGTATGCTTGTGTGTCTTGTCTCTGTCCTTTTCTGTTTGTTGTTGTGTTTTTTTATAGTGGAGTGGTGAGGGGATTGTAAAGTTGTAAGGGGTCTTATGGGTTTAAAAACAACTGTCTGCTACGCAGTTCATGGTAAAATCCAAGTTAAATTCAGGTTTAAGAGGATCATGCCAATAACAATACGGTTCTATTGTCTCTTGACATCAGGGAGGCTGTCAACCGCAGAGACACAGCGGCAATACAGAGAGAGAATCCGTGCTGACCCTGAGAAGTTGCGGGCCTACAAGGAGAGGGCAAAATGCCGGTATGACCTTTAATCCACACAGTCTGGGTGTCCACAATTTCACTTAAATTGCGATTCAATTTAATTAAGTTGTCTTGCAAAACACGGAGCATGCAATATTTCTGACATGTTTAGCATATTTTAGTGCTTTGACTGGATTTTGGGTTGTCAGTTATTTTTTTATTTATCTGTGCTGTGAAAGACAAATCCACAGTAAAATACTCTGTTTTGCAGTGTAACACAGTAGATTACATTATAATATGGGGCGTTTTTTCAAGGTGGGAAAACAATACAGTAATCTTCCGTAATATAAAGCTTCCTGTTATATTACTGTAACATTACTGTACTTCACATAAAAACATATTTTCTGTTAAGAGCGTTGGGCCACTAACCGAAAGGTTGCTTGTTCAAATCCCCGAGCCGACTAGGTGAAAAATCTGCCGATGTGCCCTTGCGCAAGGGACTTAACCCAAATTGATCCTTTAAGTCGCTCTGGATAAGAGCGTCTGCTAAATGACAAATGGTGTTAAAATCAACAGTGCTTCACTGTCGGGAGAATATTTTAACCTCTCTGGGATCGTTCGGGACGTGAGCGTCCCACCTCGCCAACAGCCAGTGAAATTGCAGGGCGCCAAATTCAAACAACAGAAATCTCATAATTAAAATTCTTCAAACATACAAGTATTATACACCATTTTAAAGATAAACTTCTTGTTAATCCAGCCACAGTGTCCGATTTCAAAAAGGCTTTACGGCGAAAGCACACCATGCGATTATGTTAGGTCAGCGCCTAGCCACAGAAAACCATACAGCCATTTTCCAAAGAAGGAGAGGTGTCAGAAATAGCGTTAAAATAAATCACTAACCTTTGATGATCTTCACTGGATGGCACTAACAGGACTCCATGTCAGACAATAAATGTGTGTTTTGTTCGTTAAAGTTCATCTTTATGTCCAAATACCTCCTTTTTGTTCACGCGTTTAGTCCAGTAATCCAAATGCACGAAGCGCGGGCACAAAGTCCAGACGAAAAGTCAAAAAAGTTCCATTAAAGTTTGTAGAAACATTTCAAACGATGTATACAATCAATCTTTAGGATGTTTTTATCATAAATCTTCAATAATATTCTAACCGGACAATTCCGTTGTCATTAGAAATGAAAGAGAACGAGCGAGACTAAACTAAAGTCTTTCAGCTTGACCACTTGTTGAAACAGCTCTTATTCAATCCCCTTTCACAATACAAGCCTGAAACAACTTCTAAAGACTGTTGACATCTACTGGAAGCCTTAGGAAGTGAAATCTGACCCCACAGACACAGGATATTGGATAGGCAATCACTTAAACTACAAACCTTAAATCCAACCAGGAAGTGGGAAATCTTTCTCAGGTTTTTGCCTGCCATATGAGTTCTGTTATACTCACAGACATTATTTTAACAGTTTTGGAAACTTTACTGTGTTTTCTATCCAAATCTACCAATTATATGCATATCCTAGCTTCTGGGCCTGAGTAACAGGCAATTTACTCTGGGCACGCTTTTCATCCAAACTTCCCAATGCTGCCCCCTATCCCAATGAAGTTAATAGATATTTTTTTTAAATCATTGATTGTCACGAAAGGTCTGCGTAAAGTATAAACGGAAAAGGTTTATGGTCTAACCGGACACTATGTTGAGCCAATTCAGCTCAGATGTCTTGGTTCCAATGCTACAGGCAGGATATGCTTCTGTCAGTAGATCCCTATCAAAGAGACTCTGACACCTATTCTTGGACTGTCAACAGTGAAAGACCAGTACAAAATTATCCATCTTGTTGCTAATGAGGACATGACAAATGGTCAAATTTGAATGAAAATGGACTGTTACAAGAACCTCCCATCATCATTGTCAATAATTCTCTACCGGGATGCATTGGAGGTACCAAATCATCTTGGCTCAGACAAAAATAAACATATAATAACATATTGGCTTTGTATAGCACTGTGAACACTTGCCACGCAAGCAACCATCAATTTATCCCATGCAATTGGTATTGCTTTTTAGGGAGGAGGAGGATGATGATGAGGATTGGATCAGCAACTTTCATGTCCCTTGGCAGCAGACGCCTGAAAGCCTCAGGCGAGCCATTGCAGAGGGACGAAGAGTTGAGGCGGCAGATAGGCGGCTGATGGTGAGGATCACCGTTGATGCAATGCGTGTACACTGCCTCAACCCCAACAAGAAAGTATGTGCAGAAATAGCCAAAGCCATAGTTGCAGAATATCCAGAGAGCTTTGCAGACCTGTCAAAAGAAGGGGAACTGCTTAGCAGAAGGTACTCCTCCTTGCTCACCCAAATAAAGACCAGAGTGGAGCATGTGAACCGGAACACTGAAAATAGAATACGCAGACCCAAGACGAGCAAAAAAGGGGAACACAGCAACAGACAAGCCAAAACAGCAAGAACAAAAGTGGATAGTTATGGGTGCATCAACTGGCACCCACAGGACCTTCCGGAAGGAGAGACTCCTGAGTCCCTGGAAAACAAGAGACAGATTATGGCCACCATTTTCAACAGTGCAGGCCCCAGAGGTGTGGACAGGGGAGATGTGGATGAATTCATGAGGCTTACGTACATTAACCAACGCCACATGATAAATGCATGGCCAGCCCCAAGCATCGGTGACGTCAAGGAACAATGGCCTTTTCTTTTTACCAAGAGATGGCTCTGCGCCCACTTCCACATGCTCACTGGAGTTGAGATCGACCGCTGCCTCAGTGACGCTCTGCTGAGCAAGGGAAAGACCATTGTCAATTTCTTCCGAAGTCAGAAACCCAACTGGAGGAGAGGCATCCAAAGTCTCCTCAATGACATTGAAGGTGACGTCAGTAACAACAAGGACCTCACAGCCTGTGCCGCCATTCTTCTGGTGCTGTCTCACTTCAGAGAGAAAGAGGACTCTCTCTTCCTCTTGGCTGATGTAAGTTATTGTGTGTGATTTTATTCAAATAAAAAACATTGTATTCTGATTGTTTCATACTGGGACTATATACATTATACTGTGCTTTTACACACATGATTGATCATATCAGGATTCAACAACCTTCTTTTTGTGTTTAATGTAGGTGAATGACACCCAGATGGATGTAGAGGCGCAGTTGCATTTGCCGGCCACTCCAAGACTTATCATGCTTGGTAATGACAACATTTTGTGTATGGACTGGAGATGATCATATTCAGAACTCAGATTATGACCATGGTGGGGCTAGATAAACCACCAGAAATACATACTGGTACTTAACTACATAATGTTAACGCTACACAGAAGAATAGAACAATAAGATGAATTCTAGCCTAAATACTGTAATATTTAATTGTGGTGGAACAGAAATATATTGTGTAGGCCTATATTAGAAAATATCTTGTGTAACACAATCATTATTACTGTATACTTCAGGGAGTTCCCTGCTGGCTTCGTCTAAATGGATGGTGTCGATCGAGGGGAGAGTGGTCTGTGTTTTGGAAAATCAGTCCGACTTTGCTGCTGCCCTCTCTGTTCTCTTCGGCTGTTTCTACGTGTTTAATACAGAGTACCAGGAGACAGCATCAGCAACACTGGAGCTTATTCAGAGGCAAGTATTGAACATTTATTGATCCAGCACTTACATTTGTCTTGCATGCCTTGCCGTTAAATTACATTTCATTTTTGCGTATCTCAGTTTTGAGAGACTTACTTAGTGTTGCAAAGGGAGGGTATATTACTGGAAACTTTCGTTTACCACAAAACTACCAGATTTTTGGTATCTTTCAAGGATTTTATGTAATCCATTACAATACATATAGTGGCCCTTTTGGGTACCTCAGATTATCACAGGTGTCTGTAATTATCTCTGGCCCTCTGTGTGGCTTTATCACATGTAAATATATGAAATAATTAAAGATGATTTTAAAATAGAAAAACAAAGCTGTAAAACATCCTAAATATAATCCATCAATTTAGTCAATATCATTGGTGTTTAATATGAGGGTTTCAGCATGAAGTATCCTTTTAGATATTTTTTACACACTTATTTATTTTACTATGTCAGTATGTATTTGTTGTCAATGTTTTGGCATCAAACTGGGGGCAGTTGTAAAAAGTAAATCGTTGGAAGAGTTGCAGAGTTAATTGAAAATAACGTTAATTAGATTTGTTCATTAATTCGGCTATTTTCTCTTGAACCTTATAGTCTATCTACTAGAAACTCATGGACAATATGGACACATATGTATTCATATATAGTATTCATTATTTTTTTTCTTTAAGTTATTCAAGTATAAATGACCAAAGTTACAATAGATTGCCATACATTTTCTATTAATTAACAAAATGACTGAAGATTCAGGTAGATTGGTAAATTACCGGTAGCTTTACAACCCAAATTTAAAGAATTGTGAAAGCAATGCCTGGATTGACTAACTCTTCCATGTTGACTGTTTAGGTTTCTAGTAGGGATCAACCCAAATGAAGGAACCAAATGCTCTTCATACCTTGATTCAGAAGCCGGAGTGAGCCGCAGGACTGGAAGAGTTGTGCAAAGGAAGACCGATGCAGTTGCCACCTTCCTCAAAGACCTTACTGAATTTGAATGGTAGAACCAGTTTCATAGGAGATACAAACAAGGATGCACATACATGATGCATAGCTTCAAATGTTGCTCTTGTTTAATATCAATCAATCACCACTACAGATTGCAATTGAGATCTATCATGATATGCATCTTGGAATATTTGTCCTATGTTTCTGTTGGCTGGCCCTGTCTGTGATGGGGAAACGTGATTGTATAACTTTTATGTTATAATGACGTTATAAATGATTACCGGAAGTGTTTTTTGTTGTTGACAGATTTAAGACGTTTTGTAGACTTATTGTAAACAAAATCAGTGTGATAAATTCTATTTTGTTCGTAACGAGTTTCCATTTCCCTACAGTGTTAAAGGGGCAGTGCAGTTAAACTTGATTTTCCTGCTTTTTTAAATATATTTCCACACGATGAGGTTGAAATAAAACATAGAAATTGTGAAAATTATTCCCTTTTTTGTGTAAGAGCTGTTTGAAAATTGCCTGGAATTTGTCTAAGTACCTGTCTAGTTGGGATGGAACTTTTTGGCCCACCTCATGACGTCGCAATGTGATCTAATTATAATAGACCTATGATTGTTCATCTGGGTAAGGGAGGATGGTCTAGAGCCCACTATCAGACAATCTGGTCTGTGTATGTAAATACTGTATTCAAATGTTTTTCCTAACACCCACATGATCAAACTGAGCATTTTAAGGGCCAAAGGAGGCTCAGTGAAATAAATGGTTAAACATACAGTATATGTTGGAGTTATTTTTCATTAAATATACACAGTGATTTGTTATACATATGGTGATGATTTAATAATAGAATTACAAAGACTGCATGAGGCTCTGCTGTTATCTTTTTCAATATTACTTATTTGTGATAAAACGTCCTGTTTTGGATTAAACTGCATTTTGCCATTGCCAATCTATCTTGAGGAATGGAATTTGTTTACTCCTTACAGTGCAGTGCTTTTTTCTGACTGGTAGCTAATCAATTTTGCACTTTAAATTACAGTAAAATGTTAAGCAAGTTTAAATACAATTGGCCATAAATCAATAAAATCTCCATTAATCCCCCATTCATTCAACCTGTACTTGATGTGTGCGCTCTGCTGCTGGGTAGGTTATTTAAACAATGTTGCACTTAAATGGGATTAATAGTAAGTGGGGAGGCTATGATCAAAACTCACCCAATCTAGCTGATTGTAATAGGCGACACTCAGGGTACCTGTTCAAGAGGTCATTTTGACTGCATCTACTGTTTATTGTCAAATCAAATGTACTACCCATGTGCTCTCCTTGACATGTTTCTGTTTGTTTCTTTGTTCATTCTTTATCAAATTGAACCAATAGAACTCATGGCTCAACGAAGAAGGTGTGTGACAACTGCAAAAAGTTGTTAAATTGTGCTTCTAAAATATGTGAGAGCTGCAAAGCTGTGCAGCCTTTCAAGAAATACCACAAATTACGCAATAAGGCAATGGACAAGACACTGATGGAGTGGGCAAGAAAGACCATCCTGCACAACAACGTTGCCAGGTTCCTGGACTCACTTTTTATAATGGTAACCCTCTACATTTCTGGACACATTCTTAGCTTTTTTCCATTTGAATTGAACTAATTCCCATTTTATTGCTGATTAGCAGCCATCTGATTGAAATAATGATGTAAACCTTTGTCTTCTTCAGCTCCGGAAAGTGCATGCTCTGGGCTTTAGGCCCGTCCTCCTCATAGGGAAGCAGTCCCGTGGAGGCTGCTGGGGAGTAGAAATCATGATGCCCACCAACCCTCAGCCAGGTCTGGAGGAGGACTGCCTCCAGGAGCTGCTCAAATACTATGAATCTTTACTGAAGCGTAAGTTACTCTCCACTCTCAACAGCATACACAACATACACTGAGTGTACAAAACATTAAGGACACCTGCTCTTTCCATGACATAAACTGACCAGGTGAATCCAGGTGAAAGCTATGATCCCTTATTGATGTCACTTGTTAAATCCACTTCAAGTCAGTGTAGATGACGGGGAGGAGGCAGGTTAAAGAAGGATTTGTAAGACTTGCAACAATTGAGATATGGATTGTGTATGTGTACCATTCAGGTTTAATGGGCAAGACAAAATATGTGCCTTTCAATGGTAGTAGGTGTCCTTAATGTTTTGTACAGTCAGTATACGTTCAACAACATACATACAACAGCATATACCAACAACTCCCCTCTGTGTAACAACACATTAAGGTGAAGATTGCAGAATGTATGCTACATTATTTTATTATTTATAAAAAATACCTGCCATTTTTCTTCAAACAGATATGCCTGACAACTCCACAGAAGCCACCAGTGGTAGTGTCCTGGAAGGACAAGCGGGACAGGACGGAGACGAGGGTGATGTTAGCACTGGGGAAGGAGTGGATGAAAGGGCTGCAGATGTGGAAGTGGTAGAAGACGATGGAGATAGAACTGAGGGAGATGAAGAGGACATGGAACCTGACTACCAGCCACCTGCCAAGAAGACAGAGTAGAGCGAGCTGCACTACACCACAGAGGCGTGCTCTCCAAACTCTGTTTAGCCATAATAGTATTTTTTAAATGTGCAACAGCTGTATGCATGTTCATGTTTTCTATCAAGCATCTGTCTGTGTGAGAGGCCCGATAAATAAACGACTTAAGGCAGAGAAACAGCGTCATTCATTATTTTAATCTCCTTGTGGAAATGTACCAATCCAGACAAAATACATACATCTACTGAAATGTAAAATGATGACTGTCCACCAAGGTTTAGGCTTACTTCAATTTGCGCACGGTCTGTATTTATGACTGGTTATCAAATCAAAGTTTATTTGCAGATGTTATCGCAGGTGGAGCGAATTTCTTGTGTTTCTATCTCCAACAATGCAGTGATAATACCGAGAAAACAATAAGCACATCCAAAAGCAAAGGTTGGGCAGTTCTACTACGACAGCCCTAGATTGCTGTGTATCTGTGTTGTGGAGCCTGTGTTCATACTCATTCTCTCTTCAGGTATTATCAGAAGAGGGTGCTGATATCAGATCTACCTGAAGAGACTCAGAGACAGCAGAGGGAGGCCTGGAGAGAAGCATCCAGACGGCGTCGTGCCCGCGAATTGTCCTCCCTTCAGACGAACCCCACACAGCCCTGCCACCTCCCCCAGAACACAGAGACACCTGGGGAGACTAGGGGACACCACAGGGGCAGGCAGTAGGGTGGAAAGTGTGGATAGCTACTGGACAGTCTTCTTTTGACATTCCATACAGACCACTTACTTAAAATGAGATCTTGAGCATGGCCTTTAACAGTTTCAGGACTGAATAGATACCTAGTTCATCTCTGTAATTGATGTCATTGAGCCTATCAACAGGAGGCACTGTTTGTGCATGTTCAGGAGTTTCCTGTTTCCTGTTTGTGCATGTTCAGGAGTTTCCTGTTTCCTGTTTGTGCATGTTCAGGAGTTTCCTGACATGTTGAACTTACCTTATCATCCATACTTGCAGCGTTATTCTATTAGGTGTTCAATTTAGCATCAAATATTGTACAGTTTGTAATAGCAATAAAGCGAGACAAATGTTTTTCCTTATTCATTTACTGTCCATCTTTTGCAAATGAATAACATTTAACAAACTGAAGTATTGTTTTGGATTTCAAATAGTCCTTATCTGAAACAATTGGATAGGTGTTATAGAATTATGACTAAAATAAATCCCTTGATTTTGGAAGAATATGACTCATTTATATATCTTTATTACCTTATGATCCAACAAGTTTGAATACCCTTATTAAGAGCCTAGGTGGCAGCCTACCTGGATCCTTTGCTATTTGCAGACCGCCCTAAAACTGCTGTTGAAGATGCTCTTCTCTATCTCCCCCACAGAGCACAATATTCTTTGACTTCTCCAGTGCATTCAATACCATACAACCCCACCTGCTGGCCCAAAAGCTAACGAACATTCATGTCAACCCACACATAATCAAATGGATTGTGATCTGATCAATAGACCACGGTTCGTAAGACTGAACAAACATGGGGGCCCCCGCAAGGGACGGTCCTGTCACCTTTCCTGTTTATCCTTTACACAAATGTCTTTACACACAACAATGAACTGGTGACTGCTATAGTAAAATGTATCATGAGAGGAGACAATGCTCACCACAGGGAAACAACAGAGTCCTTTGTGACATGGTGTGAGGCCAACTACCTGGACCTGAATCTACTAAAGACCAAAAAGCTAGTGGTAGATTTTAGGGGAAAAAATGTTTTCAATCAAATTTGTATTAATGGTAAAGACCTTAGTATTGTTGACTCTTACAAGAACTTGGGTGTAATAGTGGACAACAAGCTGAACTGGAAGGAGAATTCACAGTGTCTACAAAAAAGCCCAATCCAGACTGTATTTTTTAGGAAAGCTTAGATATTGTCGGTGACAAAATGCTTTGCATGTTCTACAGCGGGGATGTGCTGGAATGGGCCAAGGAGGAGTTAAACCAGCTTGACAAAATCATCAAGAAAGCCAGTGCTACAATCAGCTGCAGTCTAGAATCAATGCAGGACATATTCATAAAAAGGCTGCAAGCTAAGACACACATGATCATGGACAATGACACCCACCCACTCCACAGCACTATAGTGCAGCACAGGGGCAGCTTCAGTAGCAGGTTCATCCTGCAAAGAAGCTGCACAGAGAGGTTTAGACGGTTGTTCTTATCCACAGCAATGAGGCTTCTTATTGAGTATAATAATGAATTGATTTATTGTGAATGTTGTTGCTGCTTGTTTCCCCAGAGTAGGATAGACAACAGCATTTCTTAACTCCTTTGAATTGAACTCTATATTTTATGGCCTCTAAGGTGCAGGTGCCTTCATACTGTATGTGTCTATCTGTTTTCATCATGTGTTTGTTGCATGTCTTCTCTTGTCCTTGTAATTTATTGATGATGCTTAGTGCTAAATCCATTTACCAAGTCGGGACCAATAAAGTACTACTCTACTCTCTACTCGTCACAGAAAAAAGAAGCACAAATTACTTAATTATGAATCCTTTATTAATTGCTTAATTATGAATCCCCCCCCCCCCCCAAAAAAAGTCATTTTTATTCACCCCAAAATACTCAATATATCACAAAATAAAAAAATATCAGCATAATATAGATGTCTTTTAAGTTAGCCTACAGCATTGGAAATTCCCCTTACTAAGCTTGGGACCTAGTCAATATAATCACAGAAAACCTTTATGTCACCTCAATGAAAGTTAACCAAATCAATAATGTGCTAGTTAGGTTGTAATCGTTTTGCTGCAGGCTACACACATTATCATGATGAAACTGTGTGAAATTATATCCAATGTTATGGAAGCTAGTTGGACAGAATAGCATAGCAAGCAACATAGTCTAACAAACAAAAGTGTTATACTAGCCTATTTCATTACATGCATAATATTATACTCATAAAGAGATGACATAGCTGCATACCTTTATCTTTTGCGCGTTTCTCCTCTTCTTCTTTCCTTTTTTTCCTAAACTGAGCACCTGATGGCTTAGACCATTTCTTATCTATTTGTGTTGATTTGGCACTCAAGCATCAATACATGACCCATCCCCCAACACTGTCAACCAAGAGTCAAGACTAAACTAATTCACCTTGGTGGTGTGCAGACTGGTTTTATATTATTCTTAAAGATTTCGCACAAACCAGAAAATGTCTGTGAAACTATATATTCACAGTATTGTGATTGAATTGTGGTTTATTTGGTAGCATTTTGTAGTGTGACTGATTTTACTAATTGCATTAGTATTGTACAAAGTTAGAGGTGCACTATTTGATAGATTCCCCCGCTCCCCCTACCTCTGGCTTCCAGTAGTCTGCCTAGCTCAAAAACTAGAATCAGGGCGCCCACTCTGACAAGGTTAATTGACCCACAGTCCCACACGGTGACATGATATCATTGACGTGACGTGCAAATGAGCGATCGAAAACCTATTGTGCAAATGTCACCATTACAAATTATTTTGTGTGGAGACCCCGTGCCACCCCCGGCAAGATGCCGCCCTGGGCGGCTGCCCATGTTGCCTATACCTAAATCCGCCACTGTGTCTCTGAATTATAAACAATGTATATGAGAAGAGGTTATAGTAACAATCTACCACTTTACACTTTAACGTCTTGAAATATACAATTTTATTGACAAAAAAAAATCTCTGTACAATTTTGCATTGAATATCGTCACTAAAGCAGCATACAGTATAGCCAGTCTATGTCATTTGTAATAATCTATTGCATGTAGGCTCCATCTTCCATTGCCTAGCCCTAGTGCTTATAGAAAACATAAAAATGAACAGAAACATCAACATGTATGGCATATCATGGACAGAAGAACCTTATCCTGAAATATTGCTCTGGTGTATTTATTTTCACATTGTTTATTATAACAATAACACAAACATAAATAGCAGAGGTGTCATGCCCAAAGGGGGCACAGGGGCACATGCCCACTCAGATTTGTCCTGTTTAAAGATATTTACATTATATACAGTGCCTTCAGATGGTATTCACACTCAACCTTTTCCACATTTTGTTTTGTTACAAAGTGGGATTCAAATTGATTTCATTATCATTTTTTGGTCAATGATATACACAAAATACCCTGTAATGTCAGTGGAAGAAAAAGTATATATATTTTGCATTAATGGAAAATAAAACACTAATATATCTTGATTAGATAAGTATTAAACTCCCTGAGTCAATACATGTTAGAATCACCTTTGGCAGTGATTACAGCTGTGAGTCTTTATGGGTAAGCCTCTAAGAGATTTGCACATCTGAATTGTACAATATTTGCCCATTATTCTTTAAAAAATATGTCAAGCTCTGTCAAGTTGGTTTTTGATCACTGCTAGACTACTATTTTCAAGTCTTGCCATAGATTTTGAAGCTGATTATTTAAGTCAAAACTGTAACTAAGTCACTCAGGAACATTCAATGACGTCTTGGTAAGCAACTCCAGTGCATATTTAGCCTTGTGTTTTAGATTATTGTCCTGTAGAAATTTAAATTTGTCTCCCAGTGTCAGTTGGAAAGCAGACTGAACCAGGTTTTCCTCAAGGATTTTGCCTGTGCTTAGCTCTATTCCGTTTCTTTTTATCCTAAAAATACTCCCTAGTTCTTTCCAACCCATAACATGATGCAGCTACCACCATTGTTGAAAATATGAAGAGTGGTACTCAGTGATGTGTTGGATTTGCCCAAACATAACACTTTGTATTCAGGACAAAAAGTTAATGTATTTGCCACATTTTTTGCAGTATTACTTTAGTGCAAACAGGATGCATGTTTTGGAATATTTGTTATTCTGTACAGACTTCCTTCTTTTCACTCTGTAATTTATGTTACTATTGCGGAGTAACGATGTTGTTGATCCATCCTCAGTTATCTCCTATCACAGCCATTAAACTCTGTTACTGTTTTAAAGTCACCATTGGCCTCATGGTGAAATCCAAGAGTGGTGTCCTTCCTCTCTGGCAACTGACTTATGAAGGATGCCTGTATCTTTGTAGTGACTGGGTGGATTGATACACCATCTAATGTGTACAATTAATAACTGCACAATGCTCAATGTCTGCTTTTTTTCCCCCCCTTCTACCAATATGTGCCCTTCTTTGCAAAACCTAGACGACCCCCCCCCCCCCCGTCTTTGTAGTTGAATCTGTGCTTGAAATTCACTGCTCGACTTAGGGACCTTACAGATAATTGTATGTGTGAGGTACAGAGATGGGGTAGTCATGTTAAACAGTATTATTGTATACAGAGCAAGTCCAGGCAACTTATTATGTGACTTGTTACGCACATTTTTACTTCTCAACTTATTTAGGCTTGCCATAACAAAACGATTGCATACTTATTGACTCAAGACAGATTTTAAAAAAGTATTAATGTGTTAATATTTCTAAAAACACAATTTCACTTTGACATTATGGGGTATTCTGTGTAGATCACGGACACACAATCTGAATTTAATAAAACAATTCAATACTACTAGCCACCTAGCAATTTTATTTTGGCTTTAGCTATCCCAAATAGGTTGAGGCAATCAATCAAGTTAGAGTAGCTAGCTTGTCTAACTATCATCTTCGCTGGCATGCCTGCTGGCAAGATCGGTAGACTTTAGAAAAGCAAGCAATAACTAAATGTCCTGAATAAGACTCACATTCCTTTCAATATTTTACCCATATTTTAGCAGAGATGCAGAGAAGCATATTTAGTTTCTTTAAAGAATAACCACTAATCAGGAGGATACAGACAGCTCAAAAGGTATGCTTAGATATGCAGAAAAACAAAAGTGTTTAACATAGAATTAAGCATAATGATTGTGGCTTTAGAGGGCAAGACAAATACGTTTAATGTGTTTGAAAAATGCAAAATTGTCCAACTAATGAACAGGAGCCAAGCCCCCCTCCTGACCACCCCCAAGCCATCCTCACATACTTTGTGCCCCCTCAGATTTTTGGAGTACATGACGCTCCTGATAAATAGTACAGATATTCAAAAATTACAACATTATAAAGAACTTGAAACAAAAGTGAAGGCATTCATTCATTACTGTATTTCATCTATATGCTATGTTCCAATGTAGAAGCGTAGTGACGTTGGCGCGTGTTTTACGCACGCAGAACATAGCGTAGCCACATAGCCTGCTCTGCACTGCCTCATATCATTATGGGAATGCGATACTGTTACACTGCAGATATTGATTGATTTTATTGATATGTGTTAGGACTTGTAGTGAAATGCGAAATTTAGCCTTGCATTAATCCCTTATGTATAATTCAACTTTAGGTAGCTAGAAGGAATGGTTTAAAATGTAAAATGCTCAAATCATATGCTCTTATAAAGGCCTAATTTGTCGAATAGTATGTACCGGTATTTTGGTTAGCGTTTCCCTTGTAGCCCATGCAATGGTCTGCCTGTCTGCAAACAAACCCCCATCAACAAGGGCGTCTATTTTTCGCAACGTCCAGGTTTGTGTAGGCCTACATGTAAATATTTACGCATTCAAACCGCCGACTGACAACTAAAATATAAAGCTTACTACCACCATGGCTATTGGCTACTGTTCAGATAAATGACCAGTTAATTTCTGTTATCGGTGCTCATTCTGCTCACAAATGTGCTCTATTCTAGTCAGACAGCTGCGGCTGTTCTCGTGAACAAACGCGACAGGCGCGCGCCAGCAGCTGACATCCCCAGTCCTGCGCTGAAGCCTGTCTCCATATTCTGAATGTACCTAGTGTCTCATTTTTATTCTATTAAATATAATTTAACATTGTTTACGAATACATGATTCATTTTAAATAGCATATCTGTGCTGTAGTGCCGAGATTCGTTCTGGGCAGGTGTTTAGGCGTTTGTTATTCAAGGTTTTAAAATGAAGACCACGTTTTACGCTCTATTTTGATACTGAAGGGTTGGATTGATCTGCTGTTGCTTTGGGCAGTTGACGACTGGCTTGGGGGCTTATTGGTTTAGGACAAAGATCATCTCAAGTCTGGACTCGCAGGAAACCAAATACTGGCATTTGTTTTTCACACCACTTCTACTTTGGAAATACTGTGAAATAAGACGAGGTTTTAGTGTTTGGTTTGAAAACACTGGACATTTTAAAAGCATACTCATTTCATCTCTTGATGATGCCTACTGTCAGATCCTGAAATATAGCTGCTTATTCAGGTAGGCTATATCAAATTTGGCCCTCAGTCAAGTCTTAAACTGCTAGGCTATGTTTTGTTCGTTTTCTGATAAGCTTATTTTAAAAACATTAGCATGTTATCTTGTTTCAGGACCATGCTCTCAACTGTAGGCTAGTATAGGCTAGTGCTGAATAAAATATTATAATAAAGTGGTAGGTGTATATTGTAGACTATATGGTAAATATGTATCGTTTCAGTTTGAGACGATACACCATTGATATATGACATCTTAAAATATTTAAAATAAATATTTTATTTAACTATATACATATAGTTTTGAACAAGAATGAAGTCCTTACCTTATGCACTGCAATGTGTCCTGTCAATTAGTGAGCTTACCTGTTGGGCTTTCAAAGTGCGGACCCCAAAATTGGCATTTGTCATCCGCCACCCCTTAAAATGATGATTTGTTTAGTAATATATGAAGAAAAACATTCTTAAAAATTAAATTTTAAACTTCAGGAGCTTAATTACCTTCTCATTGTGTGAGTGGAAAGCTCCTTGTCCCAGTGGATACATCTCTGCACTTTTGGAGAGGGACACTTGGAGACAGTGCTCTCTTTTTGCTTGATTGCATCATATTCACACCAGAATATTTTCCTCTGCATTCAAATGGTTTGTTTCAATAAAAAGGGGTCTCTGTGTGTCCAAAATATACCCCAGCAATGATTTTGGGCCACTCTAAGAGGCCCCAAGGCTTGGTGAGTCCACAAAAACCCAGTGTAAACTCTCTGAGAGCTCATTTGTGCAGCAAGTGACAATTGCTTCTCAGTATTGGCTGTATGACTGGTGGATGGGCCATATGATGTGAAAGCCATTGGGGGGGAGGACAGAGGGAGTTAGGGGAGGGTTATTTACTATAGGGCCAGTGGCATACCGTTTGAAAGGACATGTTGACGCCTGTGGGACTATGTACCCAAATAGGCCCTTACTGAGCATCTGGGGCCTTCTGTATTTTACAGTAATGGTTGAGTCCAAAATGAGCACCCCTA
Source organism: Salmo salar (assembly GCF_965601325.2). Classification (NCBI taxonomy): domain Eukaryota; kingdom Metazoa; phylum Chordata; class Actinopteri; order Salmoniformes; family Salmonidae; genus Salmo; species Salmo salar. Next base: position 59,941,146 of record NC_138295.1, read on the forward strand.
CACATTCAACTTACATGGAAGTGCCCCTTTTGCAGGGATTTCTGGGAAGAAGAAGGAGGCTAGAGGTTGGGACTTTGGAGAGAGAGAGGTATAGAGAGAGGCACTTTGTAAAGGTAAGAAAAGCTATGTTCCACGATGGTTAGGGTGCCATTGGATGAATATTAGGTATATAGAGACTCTAATCTCAAAATATATCCAGAAAAATTGAGGTTTTCAGGTGCTAGGTGGTGTCTGTATAATGCTATAAAGAAGGGAGGGTCAGGCCATTATGCTGTGCATAAACAAGGAAATATGGAAGCACGGCTAGGGGGAGCCATAGCTGGGAAGGGAAGGGAGCTTGCTAGCTCTATGCTACTGCAGAGGAGATGTTGGTTGGATTTAGTCAGTAAAACTCAGTCAGTAAAACTCCGGAAGAAACTGTATTGTTGTCTATTGTGTTAATTCGTCAGTTATTGTCAGATTTATATTGGTCTCAAGGCTGTTGTCCAAAGGGAAGTGCCCAAACTGCCTCACAGGCTGTGCTCTGTAAAGAAAGATGGGAAGCTGTCATGATTGAACAATAAGAGAGAAAATTATTAAAATAAAGAGCAAACATGCAAATGGTAAACTTTGTAAAGATTTTAGTGTGTGAGAACCTGTAGAATTTAGTTAGCTTGCTCTGCTATGTGCTTTTTTAGAGAGCTGTAAAGATGGCCGCTCCACTGTAGGGAGAGTGGTGAGAGTAACTGCCCACTTCCTGATTGAAGCACCATCGCAACTGCTTTGTTTGCATTCATGCTCAGGCAAAATGTGTTGTTTGAATACAAATGACCAGCTTTAACTTAGAATTAAGTTAATTATTTAGGAAATAATGGTGGTATTTGAGGTTTCAGGACATGGGCCTAGACTAACTGCTTCAAACAGGGAGTGCTGCAGTGTCCTGAGTCTCTGAAGGCTCAGCTGTACAGTAGCACAGTGGTGATCGGTTAACCTGAAAGGGAGACGTTAAGGCGTGGGGCCTGGTCAGCTGTTTCCCTGAAATAACATATTGGGTTGACAGCCCATATACATCAACTTTTCCATGCATACACTTTTCTACTGAGTAGAAACACAGTTTACTATGGGATGGGTAGAATTGAAACCACCAGTTATAAAGCATTAAATTGGGAGGAACAGTTAAGCACAGGCTTCATTTGCACAAAGGGTTAAATTACACTGCCGCTTGCTTGCATTTCTGTGATGATGATAGACAGAGTATTAATGTGAAAATGTCTGTAGTAGTGCTTTATGTTTCTTAATTTACTTAATTCTTTGCTGTTTTCTTAGTTTTAGAAGTTAAAAAAATGCCCCCCAGGTTAAAGAAAACAATTAACCCTTTCATGACCTACTTTTCAAAGCCGTATTGGGTTGAGTCGGGGGTGATGGGTAACAAGTTCTTTCTCAGATGTGGTGTTATCTGTAAAGGGAAAGACACAAAAAGAGAAATAATTACCCAAATGAATTAGAAATTGTATCCATAGATATATTTCAGATCTCAGAAAGTGGCATATGTTGTCTCACCGATGTGGTAAGGGAAAGCCAGATCATATTCTCATGAAAACTGGGCATTTTAATCAGATTTCTTTAAGCTACTATCTCCCCATTTGCTTCTTTCCCCCATATTAATTTAAATAACAACCTATCCAAACCCACAAACTAATATTTGCCTGAATGTAAAGGGTTAAAACGTGCTCTGGAGTGACATTGCTACGCAGTCCATATCGTTGGTGCTGAAATCTGACTGAGTTTTTTCCCCCATAAAAATATGTACATTTACTGCCCCCTCTGGCAGATTCAGGCACAGAAGAGTGAGTGGGACCAAAGACAAACAGGCAACTCTTGATAAACCCTTGTCTCCGCCTGTACATGTGGGTGAACCTCTGCCAGAACCCATGTACATTTAGCCACTGTTGTAATCCCACAACTGGTGTGTATGTTTGTAGTGGCTGTGGTCTCAGCAGGCATTCCTATCCTGTCATTTGCACTCAATGAGGTGAGAGACTAAAAGAGATTATGAGCAGGCTCTCACTTTGACACCGCTCTCAGTCTGATATCTGTCAAAGTCAACTCGTGACTTTGGTACATTAAGGCTGTGCTTTTTCAAAAACACCTTAGTCTACAATTACGTGTTTCTGTAACACATTTGAACATGAGCTCAAGTACCACTGTGAAGAATGAGAAATCACTTCTCAGACATTAATTCTCAACTCATATAAGTTAAATTAGCCTCTGAATTCCTCCACTAGAACACGGTGAAATGATTTAACTTCATGTACAGTAGTGTCTTTGATGTAGTACTATGGTTATGTCAACCGTGCTGCCCTACAACAGGTTTCTCTTCCACCAAGATTGAGCTGTCTGTCGTCTCTGCTTCTCTGTATGACTCAGTGTCCCACCCAGTGGCTGTTAGCGCACATTGCTTCTAACTACCACTCGAAGGGCATGATTTCCTCATTTAGCCTGCTAGCGTTGCTATCGCAGCGACACTGGAGCTATCAGTCTCTTCCATAGAGGCACATTCAAATCGGCCTGGTGCTGAAGTGCTGAACAGAGGGCTGCTATGCTTAGAGAAAATTGTTAACTCCTTCACTGCCAAATGCCACTGCTACTCCAGATTTTAGACTTCTGTTTTGGTTTGTAGCTACTGTATGTTCTACTGCAGCAGTAGCCATGTGAGCCAACAAAAAGTGGATTGAAGAGTAGCCCCCCCCCCCCCTATTTTATTTTGGCTACATCTCTTCTGTGCACTCTTTTTAGAAACAGCTGACAATGGGAGTCAGTTGCACGACAGCTGTGTGACTGTTGTTAGCAGCTGTAAAACAGAAACGCAACCATGAGCACCCTCATCTCAGTAGGTCTTTGTGTGCATCATGTGGCATCATAATACCTTTCAAGATCATGTCCATGTAAACCCACACCTGAAGACAAACACAGCTAAAAAAACAACAACAACATATTTTGTATTTGTATTTCAAACATGTGGAAGAGATTACCCAGCATTTTGCCTTTAAGCCACCTCGGTTTCGGGCGCAGTGATCTAGGTACACCTTTAGCAACCACTGCCGATCTTTGAAAATGTCCATCACTCTAATTCAACTCGTGCAGGTTAAATTAGCACCGTGAAATTATTTCACTTAATGTAAAGTAGTGGCTTTGATGTAGTACACAACAGTTTAAGCAACTGTGTTGCCATAGTACAGGTTTCTCTTCCACCAAGATTAAGCTCAGTCTGTTGTCGTCTCTGCTTCTCTGTATGACTCAGTCCTGCCCAGTGTCTGTTAGCTTCCATTGCTTCTGACCACCAGTTGAGGGGCACGACTTCCACATTTCGCCTGCTAGCGCTGATATCGCGGCTACACTGGCGCGATCAGTCTTTTCCATAGAGGCACATTCAAAGCAGCGTGGTGCTGAAGTGTTGAACGGAGGGCTGCTATGCTAACAGAGATAGCTGTTAACTCCTTCACTGCCAAATACAATGTCTCTGTATAGTAGGCAATGTGATCCCCTTTTAAAAACTGCATGAAAGGCTGTAGAGAGAAATGCTGTCTAATCTCATCTAGAAATTGAAAGAACACTATTGGCTGTGCACAGATGCAGTCATATTTTCCCCAAATCTTGATGGATGTTGTCTTTTCTTTAGGCGTCACATCGATCAGAGCCCGAAGTCGCAGTCCAGGAGCTTGTCAAACCCTCCAACGTAAGCAATTACAATTCCTCCACTCACTTGTCAACGGCTACAAATACTTCTTTACAAATTTTACTCAGATCATTTTACTTAGATATTTTACTCACATGGATAATACAAAGGCTCTGTCTGACACTTCTTAATATAGCCTATATACTCCACTTTGATCACGCTTTCACTATTTTACCTACATTTCTGTCAAATAATAAGGGTGTTTTATGGAAACTTACTGCAATGTGTATAACATTATTTTGTTTGTTGCTACAACTCTGGGTGTCAGTTGCTCGATAGCTGTGGTACGGTTGAGGGCAGCTGTGAACACCTTCATCCCAGTAGCTTTTTGTGTGCAGTTGCATCATATAGTGTCTTTGACGTAGTACACTACAGTTTAAGTCAACCGTGCTGCCCCACAACAGGTTTCTCTTACACCAAGATTGTGCTCAGAGTCTGTCGTCTCTGCTTCTCTGTATGACTGTGTCCCGCCCAGTGGCTGTTAGCGCACATTGCTTCTAACTACCACTCAAAATGTATGACTTCCTCACTGGAGCTATCAGTCCCCTCCAGAAAGGCACATTCACATCGGCCTTGTGCTGAAATACTGAAAAGGAGGGCTGCTATGCTAATGTAATGGAGGTAAGAAAGTGCCATAAGCTTACTCCACACAGCTAGCTTAAATGTCTCCAATGGTGCTATCGTATCGGATCATTTTCTATAGAGCAACTATTTAGTAAGTTGTCAAGGAGGGCGGCCACGTGTGGCGGTCACGTGTGTTTGCGATTAGAGCACCACTGGTTTGAGCCCAGTAAGGGGACACGGGGACAGTTGAGGAAGCAAAGCTGTTAGCAGCACACTGATTTAGGTTTCACTAACAGAGATGGCTGTTAACACCTTCACTGCTGTCCAATATCAACTGGAAATTGAAAGGACACTATAAGCTGTGCTCAGGTACAGTGATTATTAGTTGTAAGTGCATGTTATTTATTTCAGGCATCAGAGTCACAGACCAGGAGCTAGTCAGACCCTTCAGCGTAAGCCATTACAATTCCTCCACTCACTTGTCAACAGATACAAATACAGAATTTTAAAGATGCAGAATTCTACTTAGATATTTTATTCACAACAATGATACAAAGGCACTGACACTTCTTAATGTAGCCTACATATCATCTCCACTTTGATTAAAGCGTTCACAATTTTACCTATATTTCTGTTTTACGTAAACTTTTATTTTAGCTGTTGCGGGGTGGGGACACTTCAGGCCGAGGAGTAAGTTTTACATATCCTCATGTGCTACATTGGAAGCTGTCTTGAAACAGCAACCATGGACACCCTCATCTCAGTAGCTATTTGTGTGTGCAGTTGCATCATAACTTTCTAGATAATTTCCATGTAAACCTGAAGACAAAGACAAAACAAAGACAAAATATTACAAAAATCTTTTAGCACTTTGTCATTGTCACTCCTCATTCCTCTAGTTCCATTCACATTAAAGAAAGATTTCCATGGAAGTTGGCGTCACTCGACACTGCAGTCATGGGATAGTGAACCAATCAAAAGTGGATTGAAGAGTAGCCTTTTCCCCGTAACCCAATCAGCATTGTGTATGCATGAGCCACTCCCACACCCTGCCCTTACATGGCACGGAGGACTGGCCAAGGTCCACAGATGGATGTAAAGGCTGCTAGTTCAGAGACAACAGAGCCACAGTACCAGACCACTACAACTATTACTTCTACTACTACCACTACTACTACAGAACCACAACTACCAAGAGTACTACTACAGAACCAGAAGGCGGAAACAGCTACAGACTTGACTCAGGTAAGATTCGATTACTAGTCATAATTTTAGATTAAATCAATGGACATTGAATTTATCTAGCACAATAACATATTTTTTGGTCACAATTTCAGATTGAATAGTGCAAGTTGTAGATCACACTGATATCAAAAGATGTAATCCCTTCCAATGATTGCATAAAAAATGGTACATTAATCAATACTCTGAGAAGAGTATTTATTTAACTAACATTTCCATCTAATGTGTGACATATATGGTATTTTAAACTCCAGTTTCAGAACTGGACAGCAACCATCTGCCATTGGCTACAGCAGAATACTTATAATGTTCTGTTTGTTAAAAATAAGGGGCATAATGTTGTGTCCCAATCTTGTAGAGAGTCAGCCGATGTTAAAAGAGCAGACAGTAATCTGTTCTTCAGCTGTATGACAATATTCTATTATTATTCAGCTACATTCCAGATGCAGTTGCAGAATGTTACGTACACACTAAAAAGTTTATTAAATATTCACAAGGCTGCTTTCTGAATATTCTGAATACAAGTCAAAGCAAATCACCCCACATGATTCAAATGCAATAAAGTTGGCACTACTTGCAGACATGAGCGATGTACATACTAAAATACTCTCTTCTCTCTCTAGGACGACAGTGAAGTCGTATGTGCAGCAGCAGCCATGGACAAGGAGACAGTGGTCATAATCCTACAAGGCATGGAGAAAGTCTCCTCCTTCGCCGCCACCATCAACCCACTCTTCAACATTGTCACTGCAGTGGTGAAGGTGACAAAGGACCTGGTCGCCAAAGACCTCACCCAAGACCTGGACACCCAACAATTGGGCCACATACATGCCAAGTTGGAAAGCATCTCCAAGACAAACCAGCAGATTCTGAACCAGATTCACCTGAACGAGGTCAATGAGAAGTACAGCAAGTATGAGGAGTATATCAAGCACCAGTACACCGCCCTCAACACCATGGTGAAACAGTTCAAAAACGACCCTGAGGGAAGAGAGCGCTACATGAAAGATTTCCAGGAAGTCTATGAGAGAGACAAGGATACCCTTGCTCTAGACACATACTACAGCAGTGTCATAAACGAGAATAAAACCTTTGAACAAAGGGGTTTGCTGGAGGTGTACCTTGAGCACTACAAGCAAAACCGAGACGTCATGGAGAAAAAGTGTTCCCAACTGGCTAATGTCTTTCGCATGGGCCTGATGACACTAATGGCATATACGGTGGTCACAGAGGATGATGAGGCTGAAGTCAGGGAGAAATGGGCCCCCAGGGTGGAGAAGATTCAGGCCAAGATGGATGAGGCGCTGGCTCAGTGTGAGGGGAACTGATCCTCATTCACTCCCAGGGTCGGGTGGGCATATGAGGGCGTTAAAGGGATACTTTGGGATTTTGGCAATGAGGCCCTTTATCTACTTCACCAGAGTCAGATGAACTCATTGGTTCTATTTTTATGTCTGTGTCCAGTATGAAGGAAGTTAAGGTAGTTTTGTGAGTCACTGCTAACTAGCATTAGCGCAATGACTGGAAGTCTATGGGTATCTGCGAGTCATCTAACTCTGGGGAAGTAGATAAAGGGCCTCATTGGCAAAATCCAGAAGTATCCCTGTAAGGTTAAAAGCTGTTTGGAGACTAGTCCTCTTCCCTCAATTTAAAAATAAAAAGAATTTCCTTTTGGGTGGTGGGTGATATTCTTTGTCAATGAATGGAATGGATTAAATCTAGATTGTATAATATTTTGCTATGATTAGTGTTGCACTTCAGCCCTCATGTTTTCTATTTACCACTGCCGACTCTGTCATGTTTATTTTCAGAAATGTGTCTGAATGCATACTTTATGGTAACCTTGTATATCATAGTTTTTTCTTCCTTCGATTAAGTGTACTTTTGCTTCTTGACTTTCTAAATAAATGCTTTTTTGCACTTGTTGTTAATTGTTATTCATTTTTATGCTCTTACATGGAGTTATGTAAATGGCACCAATGGTGATAAAATATAGTCTTCTTTATTAGGTTCAAAACATTTACACAGAGAATGTTGCAAAGCGTACAACATACTGATGAAGTTGATTTTCAACAGTGTTGGCCAGTGTTCATTTCAAACTATTTACAAAGTTACAGAAACTCCGTGAGTGTTAATTTTTTAACATTTTAATTTAACTTGGCACGTCAGTTAAGAACACATTCTTTTTTACAATTACGGCCTACTGGGGCAGAACGACAGCTGACCTTGTTAGCTTTGGGATTAAATCCAGCAACCTTTCGGTTACTGGCCCAACGCTCTAACCACTAGGCACCTGCCGCCCCTAAAAAAAGCAAAAAAGTTAAAAAGCCAACACTTTCGAAAGTGTAACATTAACTCTGTGTAGTGTGGAACAATATAGATACTTTTTTGTCTTAAATGTAACACTATTAGAGTTTAAAACATTCACTTTTCTTTTTTTAAGAACTTGTAAATAGATTGCTCTACTCTCTCTCTTTCTCTTAGACTCCTGTCTCTCAATCAGAAGCTACCATCCTCCCCAACCCTTTCAAGCACTACCTGGTTTTGACTTCTGTTTCGTGACCCCCTGCTTGTCATCATGTCGGAGATGGAGATCGTGGAGGACCGGGCCAAGCTGAAACAGGGCCTGGTGAAGGTGCTGCAGTGTGTGGCCACCATCTCATCTGCTGCGGCTGTGGTCAACCCCATTTTTGGCGTGGCCGGCTCTCTAATCCGAGTGGTGCTGCACCACGTGGACGATGAGGACATCCGGACACTGAAGCGCGAGTTTGGCTCGGTCAACCGTGCCCTGGACCAGCTGTCCCAGCAGAACTGCGGCGCCCTGCTACAGATCAAGAAGGAGACGCTGGACGGCCAGTACTGCCGTGTGGAGGAAAACCTGCGCAGCCAGTTCCGCAAGTTCATGGAGATGGTGGAGGCACGGCCCGAGCACTGTGAGCGCAAGAAGGACGACTTCGAGGAGAGCTACTCCAATGACCTAGGCGACCAGAACCTGCACACACTCTACGAGGGTGTGGTGGGCAAGCCCAAGCTGTTCAGCCGGCCCATCCTGGAGGTGTACCTGAAGCACTCGCAGGGCGACCGCCGCACCATGGAGAACCTGTGCACGCGCCTCACATACCTCTTCTGCATCGGCCTAATCGCCCTCATGGGTTACGCCGCTGTCATCGGAGATGACGAGGAGGGCATCAGCGACGAGTGGACCGAGAAGATGGAGAACGTGCAGGAGAGGATGCAGGAGGCCCTCCAGAAATGCAAGTGAAGAAGAGGAGGAGAAGGAGGTGTAGAGGCTGCTACTTGTCCTCCATACGTAGGACTCTCTCCACATTCCCTCTATGACTTAGGAACCCCCCCATCACTTTTCTCCTTACTCCAGGACAGCTGTGTATACAACATCTCTATTTATTCAACCAGTTAATTGACTATCAATGTGGATCATAGGAGGTTGCTGGCACCTTAACTAGGGAGGATGGGCTCGTGGTAATGACTGGAGCAGAATTCGTGGAATGGTATCCAATACATCAAACACAGTTTCCGGGTGTTTGCCATTCCATATGCTCAGTTCCGGCCATTATTATGAGCCCTTCTCCCCTCAGCAGCCTCATGTGATGTGGATTCATTATTCTTTAGTGATCACATGGCTATTCACTGTTGGTATCTATGAGTTAGAGGTAAGTAGATTGAATGAAAACAGTTAGTGATTTGCCTCATCCACAGCAGTAGTCAATGAACAGACCTATATAATATACGTGAATGTTGATATGGAAACCTGCATACACAGCGGTCTGACGATCAACATTTGGACTGGCTCTCAATTAGATTTAACTATGCCATTCCTATCTTCTAAAGAGTAAGATGGAGTGGTTTTAATGTCTGACAATATTCAGCACTTTCGAAAAATATGTTCTCTTGATGGTATTTGCTGGTGATTTAGAGGGAGACACAGAGAACAGGCTCATTCTGTTGCATGAATGTAAGATTCAACATAATGGGTATCTATTTGAACAGATATATACTCCATGCAATTCTAATAGTGCCACTGATGCAACCTAGCACTTTCAGTAAAAAAAAACATTATCTATACTGTGGACACTATTAACATAGCATGCCAATTGCCTAAATACAAAAACAATTGACTTTACTGTTGGTTAATTAGTATTACTTTACTTATTACTGTGGGTAATTTGTAACTATATATCTGCAGCTAAATGAACTGTTATTTAGCATTTAATTGGAAATGGCATAAAAAAACTATTGATAAATAATGCACCGTAAAATCTAACTTAACCAAAATCTAACTTAAAACAAATATCCAAAGTTATCTAAGAATGTATTTTTGGCGGGGATCCTATAGTTAACCCCCCCCCCCCCCCACACACACACAACACTAGCATTATGTTGCTTCCATAATTATTCAACAAAAACACTAGACTGTCTGTCAAAGCGCTTTGGCCCGGATAATGAAGTCAGTGGAATGATAATCATACTGTAACTAACACTAAACACTTGTAGCCTGTTTTAATTTAATACCAAAACCGGCCTACTATACTGTCCAAAAACACTACTGTTTCCTTTTCAACCATATTGTTTGGTGTTTGTTTGTTTTCATGAACACACTACATTATGGTGGGTGTGATGTGAGCCAACCAAGTGCAGTGACAACACTAAACTATATGTGACAACTAATCACACAACAATACAAAAGGTCAAAGTATACATTAGCTTTAAGTGCTTCCTCTCTTATGGGTTCGCTTGTATCTCAGATAAATTAAGTATTAGCAAAAATGTTTGTTTGTTTTTACCAAGGGTGCGTTCATAAATTCACTCTGGCCATCTACTACGATTTCAGAGCACTCTCGTCTGAGTGTGTCAGAGCGCAGAATAACACATTCATTTTCGAACACGCAACACCCGTTGAATATGACCGATGTCAGTAAACATCTGCAAAGCAAACGTATTTAAATTGTTGCCAGCAGCACAGTTAGTCACCAACACTCTATAGACAACATGAGTGAGGTGTTCTCTCATTTGTGTCTTGAAGTAGCTAGCAAGCTAGCCAACTTTAGCCAGTTAGCTTAGGTGCTTGACTGCCGTTGTGAGGTCAGAACGCTCAGATCAACCCTACTCCCCGGCCAGAGCGTCCATTGTGCCCTCTAAACGCTCCGAGAGCAAAACGCTCTGAATATACAAACGGAGAATCTGACAACACTCAAAAAATATGAAGGCCCAGAGCGCGCAAATTACGAACACACCCTAAATAATTTGATTTCTGGGGAATTATCTTTGCTCTGTGACCCCCTTTCTTTTCACTTAATCTATTATATTATTTTCATATTTTGAAGCAATTTACACCAAAAGTAATGTAATATATAAAGAAAAATACTCAAATACATTATGGGGATGTTTTGTAGATGTTTTCGGGATTTTATATATCTTAATTTGCCATAGTAGTTTTTATTTTGATAAGAATCCTGACCAACAGTGTCTCCTCTTACGCTGTGGTCCCTACTGTGTCTTGCCTAAGAAAGGGTTCACAAAGTTATGTTTTCTGTTCTTTACTTCATTTGTCCTTGTGCTCTAAAGCACTGCTGTTTGATTTGATCTCTTCTGTGCTATTAACCCCACTACTCAGATTTCCAGTGTTAATGATGCCATTTCTATGCTCACAGATCCAAGAGAGCTCTCCATATCTATGTTTCATAACCCTATATTCAATGGAATGGCTATTCTGTGGTACCAGTCCCTGTCTTTCATATTGTTACAACCGAGATGTATGGCTGTTAAATAGTTATAATTCTGCACTGTTAAAATGAATAGATGGGAATATATTTACCTCTTTAGGGCTTTCTGAAAATATATGCTCCTCATTTAAACTTCATAGCCTGTTTTTTGTTATGTTGTTCTTTGTTGCCTGGTTGTACTATGCAGCATTATCAATAAAGATTGAAAGTTAAATATCACTTGTATTAGGTTGATTTTATGCATTAAAATATATTGAGGAATTCACAATAGTATTATCATTTTAACTTGGTTTATCTCAAAATGATGATGAGGGGCAATACATACAGTCAGGTCCATGATTTTTGGCACCCTTGATTAAAAAAAAGTGTATACAATAAATAATACAATTCGATAAAGGCTCAGTGTAGTTACCGTCGCAAAGGGAGGCTGCTAGAGTTTTGAAAACGGGTGCAAAAATCTATCATTTTTAACCCTATCTTTTGAGACTTTTAACAAGTCTCAAAAGATAGGGTTAAAAATGATATATTTTCGTTCTCTGAGCAATTGTATTAGTATAAAATAATAATTTATTAATGTTTTTGAGCATGCAATATAAAGTCTACACCCTCTTCAATTTTGCTGCCTAAAAATGTTAACTAAAAAGGGATTAAATTCCCCAAAAAATTCTACAGATCTAAACAACCTACTCAACATTTTCAAAGTGAAAGAAGGTTAATGAAATATTTCGATACTAATACAAAATAACTGAAATCATAATTGGAGTCTCCCCCCCCTTAGTTAATACTTGGTGGAAGCACCTTTGTCAGCCATTACAGCTGTGAATCATTTGGTATAACATTCCACCAACTTTGCACAACTCTTAGGGCAACATATATCCATTGTTTTTATCAAAATTGCTCAAGCTCATTACATTTGGTTGGGAATCATTGATGGACAGCAATATTCAAATATTGTCTCTGATTTTCAAGCAAATTTAAGTCAGGACTGAGACTAGACCACTCAGGTACATCTCTTGGAAAGCCATTCTGGTGTGTATTTGGCATTAACATGTGTGTAATTGTCTCACTGAAAAATAAAACCCTATCCCAGGGTTAGGTTTTCAGAAGACTGAGGCGGGTTTTTCTCTAACTTTTTACTTTGGCTTTGCTCCTTTAATATTTATTTTGATCCTGACATACTCCCCAGTCTCTGCCGATGACAAGCATACCCATAATGTAATGCTGCCACCACAATGTAGTTTTGAATTTAGGCCAAAAAGTTTATTTATTTGCTGTTTTGTCTTGCAGTATTACTTAACGGCCTTGTTGCAAACAGAATGGATGATTTGGAGTGGATTTTTTAAAAACAGGCTTCTTTATTCCCTTTGTCATACAGGCCAGTAATATGGAGTGAATGTAAAGTTGCTGATCCCTTTGTATTTTAAAATATTGTGGTGGCAGCATCATGTTATGGGTATGGTTGTCACCGGCAGAGACTGGGGAGTTTGTTAGGATCAAAATAATTCACCTCAGTCTTTTGAAAACCCTGGGATTTTATTTTTCTGTAGGACAATTACACACATCTTAATGCAAAATACACATTATCCAATTATGATATTTCGGTATTATTATTATTATTTCAAAATGTTTTTGTATAACTTTCTTTCACTTTGAAAATGTGGAGTAGATTGTGTAGATCTGTAGGGAAAAAAGTTCAAGGGAGTGTAGACTTTCTGTAGGCACAGTAGCTCAGTATTTGTATTATTTGTATTATTTATTTTATACAGTCTTTTTTGCTCATTTTCAAGGATGCCAATAATTATGGACCTGACTTTATCTGGGACATTGAAAAAGGTAGGCGCTGAGAATTGAGAAGTCCATGCAGGGATAGACTGGGACCAGAAATAGGAATTAACATTTCTAACACACTGGCCCATTTTCTTCCCCAATACCCAAATTATTCGCCAAATAATAATTTTGTGAAACAAAAAAACTAACTATTTATCTGGCATTTGCTCAAACTGCCCTATGGCCAGTCTGCCCCTGAGTCCATGGCCTAATCCCAAATGGACCCCTAGAGCCTATCCACTTGCAAAGATCTGAGAGGATTTGACTTGTATATATGCAATATGGTAAAACTTCCACTTAGCTTATCAGAGGGCAAGGTGGAGCTATTACCATATTGATTGCATATGTCTAATGTTATCAGATCTCCACAAGTGCATCATGTACAGTTGAAGTTGGAAGTTTACATACACCTTAGCCAAATACATTTAAACTCAGTTTTTCACAATTCCTGACATTTAATCCTAGTAAAAATTCCCTGTCTTAGGTCAGTTAGGATCATCACTTTATTTTAAGAATGTGAAATGTCAGAATAATAGTAGAGAGAATGATTTATTTCATCTTTTATTTATTTCATCACATTGCCAGTGGGTCAAAAGTTTACATACACTCAATTAGTATTTGGTAGCATTGCCTTAAAATTGTTTAACTTGGGTCAAACGTTTCGGGTAGCCTTCCACTAGCTTCCCACAATAAGTTGGGTGAATTTTGGCCCATTCCTCATGACAGAGCTGGTGTAACTGAGTCAGTTTTGTAGGCCTCCTTGCTCGCACACGCTTTTTCAGTTCTGCCCACAAATTTTCTATAGGATTGAGGTCAGGGCTTTGTGATGGCGACTCCAATACCTTGACTTTGTTGTCCTTAAGCCATTTTGCCACAACTTTGGAAGGATGCTTGGGGTCATTGTCCATTTGGAAGACCCATTTGCGACCAAGCTTTAACTTCCTGACTGATGTCTTGAGATGTTGCGCCAATATATCCACAGAATTTTCCCTCATGATGCCATCTATTTTGTGAAGTGCACCATTCCCTCCTTCAGCAAAGCACCACCACAACATGATGCTGCCAACCCCATGCTTCACGGTTGGGATGGTGTTCTTCGGCTTGCAAGCCTCCCCCTTTTTCCTCCAAACATAACGAGGGTCATTATGACCAAACCATTCTATTTTTGTTTCATCAGACCAGAGGACATTTCTCCAAAAAGTACGATCTTCGTCCCCATGTGCAGTTGCAAACCATAGTCTTTAGCTTTTTTATTGCGGTTTTGGAGCAGTGGCTTCTTCCTTGCTGAGCAACCTTTCAGGTTATGTCGATATAGGACTCGTTTTACTGTGGATATAGATACTTTTGTACCTGTTTCCTCCAGCATCTTCACAAGGTCCTTTGCTGTTGTTCTGGGATTGATTTGCACTTTTCGTACCAAAGTATGTTCATCTCTATGAGACAGAACGTGTCTTCTTCCTGAGCAGTGTGACGGCTGCGTGGTCCCATGGTGTTTATACTTGTGTACTACTGTTTGTACAGATGAATGTGGTACCTTCAGGCATGTGGAAACTGCTCCCAAGGATGAACCAGACTTGTGGAGGTCTTGGCTGATTTCTTTGGGATTTTCCCATGATGTCAAGCAAAGAGGCACTGAGTTTGAAGGTAGGCCTTGAAATACATCCCCAGGTACACCTCCAGTTGACTCAAACGATGTCAATTAGCCTATCAGAAGCTTCTAAAGCCATGACATAATTTTCTGGAATTTTCCAAGTTGTTTAAATGCACAGTCAATTTAGTGTTTGTAAACTTCTGACCCACTGGGATTGTGATACAGTGAATTATAACTGAAATAATCTGTCTGTAAATAATTGTTGGAAAATCCTCACTTGTGTCATGCACAAAGTAGATGTCCTAACCGACTTGCCAAAACTAACAAGACATTTGTGGAGTGGTTGAAAAACGAGTTTTAATGACTCCAACCTAAGTGTATGTAAACTTCCGACTTCAACTGTATGTTCCTAGGCCATCATTGAAAATAAGGATTTGTTCTTAACTGACTTGCCTAGTTAAATAAAGGTAAAATAAATAAGAATAAATGTATAGGGTCCTTTTGGGATTGGGTCCATGTGTTGCAAAAAGCCAATCAGGTAGTGGCTGTAGTACATGGCTCTCCATCTCTGTTCCTGGAGAGCTACCTACCAGCAGGTTTTCACTCCAACCCTAATCTAGCACACCTGATTCTAATAATTAGCTGGTTGATAAGCTACAATTGGGGTTTGAGTGAAAACCTACAGGAGGGTTCCTCTCCAGGAACAGGGTAGGAGATCCCTGCTGTAGCATAATTTCATACCTCCAGGTGTCAGAATAGACTTGGAATCCTGATAAGTAAACGTGGTAGCACTGCTACTGTAGGCACCAACACACGATGCCATATAAGTGAATTTAATACCTAATGATGAAGTGCATTTTAACATTTGCTATTAGCTGTCATAACTCATAAGTAGTTATAACATCGTTATAATAAATCACTATGATCTATTAGTGAATGTCATTTTCTAGTTGCCAGGAGATGCTGTTGCGTGAAGATGCTTGTTTCCAGGTAGAACCTTTTTGGGTTTCATGTAGAACCCTTTCTACAGAGGATTCTACATGGAACCCAAAAGGGTTCTCCTGTGGGGACAGCCAAATAACCCTTTTTTCAAAGAGTGGACTGTATATTTCCACCAGAGGGCCTGGTGTATACCAAACTGTATTACAAAGTCAGTGTATAGGCCTATGGGCCGTTTTGATAAGCCTCATGGTGGGTCTAAATGAAAAATACATTAATTTGGGAAAATATGTTACTATGAGAGTAGGCTTACTTAAAAGTCTGCTTTTGTTTTTAGGCCACTGCACTGTTAAAGAAGATACATCTAGACAGCGCACACAGATATAGGCTACTCGTCTGTGGTATGTCCCCATGCCTGCCGGAAAAACAGGTTTCCCCCCACACTCCCCTCCCCTGAGTCGGTGGACCAAAACTGAGATGTATTAAGACAAGTAGGCCAACTGTCTGAGAAATAGGATATTGTCTTACCTGCATAACTTCATGACTTGTCGGATTCACTTGTTTCATGTGCAGTTGGCCTATATGTGCAGCTCCCACAACTTTATGCATCAGTCAGAAGTCATCGTTTGAGACAGGCCGCTGCATGCTTCCAAGACACTGAAAAATAGGATATATGTTTTATTGAATGGCAATTAAATGCCGTTAAATTCAATTGTGTTATGTCATCGTTTCATAACATATCAATGAATAGAAAGTTATAATTGTGCATTAACCAAATCTATAGGCATATTATAATGATTTATAAATAATGATTTGCGTAATGGTTTCTGATCATGCGGGGATTGGGAGTAGGCGAGGCGCGCTCGCGCACCAAGTCTATGGCGCGCACAGAGAGAGGGGGGGGGGGGGGGGAATAAAACTGATGCAATTAATTGTTTTAGACACTAGGGAGTTCTTTCAATTCATTGTAAAAAACTGTAAAATGGACCAATTTCATCAATGTAATTGAACTGTCATATAAGCCAATACAATATTAGACACAACATGGCACAATATTATTTGGATTATGAGGTCAAAAAGCTTCAAACAGTCATGAACATTCCCAAATTGTATACAACACTTCATTAATTGGATTTCAATAAGAAAACTCCTGAATAGAATGTTGGTTAAACAAAAAAGATTAGGCTACAAAATATTTTATCTGCTATAGGTAGTACATAAAAGCTTTCCCTGTAGGGGAGATGCGCTCGGTAAAAGGTATCGACGTCTCACCCATCGATCAATGTCTTAACTGCTAAAACATGTCACACTATCACACATTTATACAAAAGTGTTGTACATACCGAATTGTTTTAACAATTTCAGAATAGACCATTTCTGCACATCCCGCACCCATTTTCAAGAGCTGACTCTTTCACGCAAAGTGCGCAATAGTCTTCTTCCAAGATCTTCAGCCAAACGCCTGTACCTGAGAATCTGTGAAAATTACAGTCAGTCACAGTCACATCTATCTTTCCCTCTCTCATAAGAGCTTACCAAAATCATCTAAATGTAAGCACTGGCGGTAAAGACAGGGGAGAGGGAATCCAAAAATATTCCACCGCATAGTGTGCGCTCCTCTCTCGCTCTCTCTCTCTCTCTCTCTCTCGACCCCTATCTATCTCCCACCTCTCTCTCTTTGTCTCTACGTATAAAACTGCAGATATTAAATGCGTGGCGGTGAATCCTGCTCTCTTTTTGTACCTCTCCTCAACATCACAGTGAAAAGAAAGCTGTGGGAAAACTGAAGAAAAAAAATCTTAACTGCAGCTGTTGGGGCTGATCGGGCGTGAAGGACAAGTCGAGCCACTACCAGGTAAAGAAACGCTGTGCTGTTGTAAGAGAGGAATGGGTTTCTCGAACAACAAGACAGGGGTAAGGACTGCAAGGTGTGCCCAGTGTTACTCATGGGGCTTAGCCAAATGCGTGCGTAAATGTACCCATACAGTGCGTCTCCATCATACATGGGCATGAATAAAAACACAGAATTATTATATTATTCTACCTACCCGACTGCAATAGTTATTAATTGCAGTTGGAGTAATACAAATGTAGAAGTAAATTAAACTCAGTATCAAAATGTGCTATAAATTGTTAATATTTTTTTCTCAAACATTGGATATTACAACACAGACGGTTGGCAAAAACATAATCGAAGATATTCCAATAAAACACATTTAACTGGTGTTTATTTATTTAGACATCATGTATTTCAAAATGACGCAGTGTCTGTATGACGGTCCATCCTCTACGGATTGTGGTCTGACCAAGGACGCAATCATTTAGCCTATTAGAGTTTGCAGACAAGGGATCCTAGGGGATTTTTTAAATATATTGCTTGAGTTTGGTCGGTTCTGATACCAAATGAGGCATAAACAGACCCAGTGAAGGGCTGCTCACACCTCTGTCTATTTCAGTCATTTTATGACATGATAAATGTATCATCCCTTTTGGCTTTAGATTGTCATTTGTTTTACATGCAAATGTTGCATCTCATTCAATATTATACAGATTTTTACCTTTGACCTTGACAATATCAGACATATAAAAATGTAGCTCTTGTATACAAGCATCTCGAAAACGTGTCTGTAAATAGTGGCATTCATGGCCAGTGATTACACTTGCGGCCTGACTACAGCACTTTATTGATTTAATTATGATATTCTATGTATTTTTTTTTACTGACTGTCAATCATTAAAGGGACAATCAGCGGTAGAAACAATAACAAAAAACACCCCACTGCGATAACGTTTGTAACGAAAAAATAAATAATCATAAACAGTCCTATGGATGTAAGGACTGACCATCCATAATATAAAAAAATATATGTTTGTTTACATTGACTTTGTTGACAAACATTGGAGTTAAACAAGCTTATATTTTTGGTTCTGATACAGTACGATAGTTGAACTAAGCTCATGAGGCATTTATAAGTTATATTTTTTCAGGAATCAATGGGTACATATCATTACTTTATAAGTCCAAAAATGTATGTAGGAACTGCTGATTGCCCCTTTAAGATTGAATAGCGATGTGGCCCATAAATGTCCAAGTGTGTTCCTCTGGAGGGAAAACTCACACCCTGCGCCCCAATAAGGATTTGAATGTTAAATGTTATTATAGGGCATTCAACCACTTTAGTTGAGATTACTATGCAGCTTTTCCCTCCAGATTTTGAGCATGATTCCTGAAGACTGGCACACCTATGCCAAGCATTGACACATAGTTTAACTTTCCTATTGATTCTCCCTCCAGAGCATGGCAAGTCCTCTGGAGAAGGTGGTGGCCCAGAAGAAAGAGGCCATCGAGGCTGTGATGGAGAGTTTTGAGCGAGGGGCTGAGGTGTTGGCCAGCGCAGTAGGGGAGCTATTCCCTCTCTGTGTGGCAGCCGCCCCTGTTCTACGACTAGCCCTGGACAACGTGCAGAGCAAAGAGGTCTTCTATGTCAAAGAGCAGTTCCTGGCCGTGAGGAACAAGCTGGACGTACTGTCCACCCAGCTGGAGGACATTGATTGTGAGATTAAGAAGGGCAGGCTGGATTCCCAGTACTTCTCGGTGGAGGAGAACATCAGGAACCAGTTCCGGAAATATATGGGCATTCTGGAGGCCAAGCCACAGTTTCAGGAGGTCAAGAAGAGGCTGTTTCTGGAGCACTTCTCCAAGACCGGAGGGGAGAAGAACCTGTATGTGCTGTATGATGCTCTGATGGGCACCAACAGCTTTGGGGAGTCCATCTTGGAGGTGGTGGAGAGGTAAAGTGTTCTTAACCATGCTTAATGGGCCTTTCCGCACCTGGGGAGCATGGCATTTGTTGAGTGTTGTAGTTTGAGAACACTTGTGGCATGAATTTGAACTGCTAACTTGTGATTATGGTAAATAGGATGACTACTTTTATTGTTATTCATAACAACTGAGTGGTTGGTTCTCCATCTGTCTCAGGTATGAGGCAAGAAACAGGCGCGTACTGGAGGACTTCTGTGTGAGGATGAAGGAGCTCTTCTGCCTGGGCCTGATTGCCCTGCTGGGCCACTGTGCCCTCACCAAGGGCCCCGATGAGGAGCAGGAAACCATCCACGTCTGGAGCAGAAAAATCGAGGAAGTGGAATCAAAGATGAAGGCATGCATCGAGGCCTGCGTAGCAGCCTTCCCTGAACAGGCCTACCTTGACGCCCAGCGTCTGCTCCAGGAAAAAGAGGAACGCAATCTTCAGGACACGGCTCAGGAAGTACAGGAATTTCTCACCAGGAAGTACGACTGGGTGAGCTGGTCGGTCCGAGTGGTCAACCACTCTGGCAGCAGCTATCGGAACTGGCGTGCCGGGGACCACTTCCAACACATGGCCGGTCAGAATTGGTTTGAGATGCTGCAGGTGAACGATACCAACCTGGTGGTTTCCTACAGCACCAGTCCCCAACCAGTGCCCCGCGACTGCATCCGGCAACTGATGGAGGGCCCGGGGAAGAAGGGTGATGCCCAGTCCGTGGTGGGGGTCCTGGAGAAGCAGCTGGCAGGGTTTGTGGTGCATGCTGTCAGTCACCATAAGCAGAGTGAGGCCAACTGGAGCTTCCCTGAGGACTGTCACTACTGGGAGAGGCACAAGAACGTGGCGCTGTGCATACACTCAGAGTGATGCTGATAGAGGTGCAACAAGTCAGACAAATAGGGATCATTATGTAATCAACCTGAAGGGTTATTCTAAATTCTGAATTGACCGACTCAAAGAGGACGTGTGGGAAATGATGGTAAATGGTGATGAGGTTTTGTGAATACGACATGCAGTTTGTCCTATCCATTACGTAATACTATGCACTGTGTATAGCAAGTAGCTTTGGTGGCAATTAGATTCACTGTATAGAAATCTGAATGCATTGCTAATTGGAGGCAGTGTTACAATAGTCCAGTGTTTGCAGAGTATTTAATGAACTGTATATGCATTTTATTATAAGTAACTAACCCCTACCATAGCTTATGACCAAATTTTACTCAATACTTTCTCGTAGTTAAATAGCTTAACTCAATGCATCTTACCCTACTACCAGATAGGAATAACCTTGCTGCCCACAATTCCACAGAGATGATTTTGATGAGATTGCAACTGCTGAGCTATGCTCTCATTTTGTCTCTCTACGACAGAGGCTGGCCTACATTACAGTGAAAGAGAGCATGGAAGCTATTTTGCCATCCGTGAAAACAACTTGGCAGTGTTCTCTACTGTGCCTTGTCTTCACAATACACTCAAACCCTTGCTTCTGAACCCATAGCAGGCATGCTGCAGTAGCAGAACTTTAATGGTATTACCTCCCTAGCTGTGCCTATTTGTGAACAGATTATTCATGCCAGTTGTTACAGCATGGATGTGAAGTGATGTTTAATTGACTAATCTTTCTAATTCCTACTAATTCAGTCATAATAAAAACAACATCCGAATTCTAAATTTGTCATTATACTTTGTGACAATAAACGGCAACACATCGGCTGTTATTGGATGTATATATGTGTGTCTTGCCTGTCTTGTGTAAACATGTTGACGTCTATTGCCATTAAAGCAAGCTAGTGCACCCGCACTCACCGGGGCCCCTACTAATTGAATTGATATTTGCACATAAGTCAGCGTTTCCTGTCCACAGCTTTGGTTAGATAGTCTATGAATAACCTTTGGCTGCGCTAATATCCTGTAGACGAGCTCCAAAGTGCTTGGATCAGCATGATGGAATCACTCATTATCGGTGTTGGAGGTGGAGAGCGGTGGAAACGGCCATAATTTCTTGGCCGGTGGAGTAGCTATACGGTTCTGCCAGGGTTTTAGCCTCAGTGGTACACTATTGTCAATCCAGCCTGTCAAAATTGATTGAGCGCAGTCTGTAATATACAGTGCAGTAGGAAATATACCTTTTTTAATCATCCTCTTGTCTTCCATGCACCCTCTCTTAATGTGTCTATGGGATGTGTGAGGAAAACAGGGTTTAGGAGATTTCTTGTTGTTTACTAGGGTGATATAATAGGGTAACATTTCTCCTCTCTGAAGGTTGAGTTTCATAGTCAAGGGTATGAGTTCCATACGAAGGGTCTCATTGATCATACATTTACCACCATTGAAAAACAGGTGGTGTTTGAAGAGATTGAATGCTGCAGACCGATGGGTGTGTCAAATATTCACCATGAAAGATCACTTCTCTTCAAACACCCCATAAAACCTGTCCTGCAGACCACTGGTGAAATGCATCATCACAACAGGATAAACAATGCCACAAAATTGAATTCCATTGCCAACTTTTTCCCTGGAGGATGGAAAATTGGGGTTAACAGGGCATCCCTGGACTTCATTTTCCTCTTCATGCAGCCTACCACAGTATAGTATATAAGTATGGAAATAATTGCAACGTCTCAATTCATAGGCTGGTGGGGTTTACATTTGTATTTTTTTAAATACAGGAATGGAGTATTGTTGTCCCTCTCCATGGTCTGTTTATTACTGTAGGTTAGTGGTTAGTTCAGCTCTTATTGCAGAAACCATACAGCATAAACCCATGGAATCTCTTGTATTCATTAGTGGTTCTGTGGGCTTTTCCTGGGTAACGTCTATTGATCCATGGAGCTCTACTCCTGCATAAAGAGCTTTCCCTGTGATAGCACGTCAATTCCAACTGACAATATGGAACGATCAAAGCTTCTGTTTGCTAGCCTGATCTTTTGAGGGAGTCTGCTTTGTGGGGAAGGAGCTAAGGTTACTTTGTTCATCTGGTTGACAATATTATCTGGGTTTCTCCATAATGAATGAGAAAGGTTGTATGGTGACATGGAGCTACTCTGAAGACAGAGGGCGCTATCAACAAACAGATCAACAGGCTTCTCATTGGTCTTCTCCAAGACTCCCTCAGAATGACAGATTTTGCATGTTGATTCTCCACAATCTGCAGCTGTCTCAAAGCAGTTAGGGATTAACATTTGAGGGTTTTTACCATATATTGTGCATGACCATGTTAGATTTTTCATACCAGATTATTTGCAATATGTGGTAAAATGTTAAACCTTTCAAAACTAGAACATAATCCTAATCTGAAGACATTTTCCAAAACATCTTGATGTTTACTTTCACTTTCATAAAGTATTCAAAGATTCCTATAATTCAACAGGACCACATGTAGCTGATGTAAGTAGAGTATGTCAGAGTATGTCAGAGTATTGATCCCTGTCTTCCATCTCCAAATCGCCCCAAAATAAGGACGAAATAGAAAAGAAGTGAAGGCTGACATTTCCATTGGAATCTATGCCTATATACTTCCACTCTGTGACAATCAGCATTGAGGAGACAGGACATGAAATCCATCATGTTGTTTGCACAGAATGGCTGAGCCCCCTAATGTTAGGGGACATTAATGACCAATCAGCAACAGGTTTGTTGGATTTAATATTTTAACCTGCTCAGGAATTCTAATAAACCCTATCTAGTAGATCCAAAGTCCTGTTTAAACACGTTCTTCTCCTACCAGCCACGTTTACCCATCCTCAGGAAGAGATCGCAGCTAATATCAATATTTCATAAACAAATGAGTGATTTGATGGAGGGCAGCATCAGAGTGGCCCTGGAGGGTTCTGAATCAATGGCAGGATGGCTCTGCCTGGCTGTCTCTGCCAATCCCAGCCCAGGATAATGTTATTACCCATCAGTCGGAATGGACCATCGACCAGCCTGCTGCTCTTTAAGTGGGCTAATCCGATAAAAAGCATTAAAACATTTGTTCAGTGACACACAGCAGCAGGTCCAGCCCAGCACTCAGGATCGACTCTCTAAAAGGTCTCTCTCCTGGCTGGAGGATCTGCGGTTGGGGCTGTAGTATTGTGGGTGTTCAGCTAGGAGTAGTGGTATATGGGACTCTATGAAATAGTGTATGGAATGTCTACAGAACACATCTTTATGGTGAAATACCAAACATGTGTTTTTGCCATGTGCTCTTGCCTCAAACAGTTCCCTCATGTTGGGCAACACTTCCGGTCTCCCCCCATGCCCTCAGTGCTCTCCCCTCAAGGCCCCATTAAGTTTGTGCAGTATACTGTAGACTAGACTTCCCCCAGCAAAATTTCTCTCCTCATAACGGTTTATACATCACGTCAGCAGCCAAGAATCTCAGCCGATTTGTCTGTGTCATGGCTGTTTCACTCTCTCTCTCTCTCTCTCTCTCTCTCTCTCTCTCTCTCTCTCTCTCTCTCTCTCTAGGAGATAAGAGCCAGAACTTCTTGTTTGCTCTCCTCCCCCACACTTACCCTCCTCCCCAAACTGCAAACAGAGTAGTTCCTCTTTTATACTGTTCAGTATATCAACCAATTCAGTTAGAGGACTCATCTACTGTAGCCTTGTATGAGCTGGGTGTTAAGGGCTATGGAGTGTGTGTGGGGAGGGGGCTAAGAGGCCTTCCCCCTGGGGAGTATAAGGAGTGTGAGCGAAAGTGTGAGAAAGAGGAAATGGAGGAAGGGAAATCAGGAAACCACACAGCAGCGATCTATGATTGTCAACGCACAGGAAGTAATAGTTTGGAATCTACATAGAATCCCCATCTAAACAATCCACGTCATAACTAGCTGTGTGGATTTTTAATTAGACATTAGTCTTTCAGGGAAAGGGTCACATTTAGAGTAAAGTACCAGCTTCAACCTCAGTCTGGGTGGTTCCCTGTAGCAGGACTATAAATAGTCCCCCAGGCTTGCTGTTATTTGTCTGTCCACAAAACCATTAGTGAATTGAAGTTGTAATCTGTATATTCATCTAAACAATTCAGTGTGCTCTGTAAAACATGTGCTCTCTCTGTTTTCTCTTTTTCTCTTTTCTCTCTCTTTAGCTCTCTCTCTCTCTCTCTTTACTCTCACTCACCCCCACACGCACCCACCTCTCACTCTCTTACATGCACATATACTGTACAACCAGTCACTACAGAACTTCAGCATGGAGAAAATACAATACATATTCTTCAAATTGTTTGGATTTCTTACCTTGTCCTTTGAGACTGACACCATAGCAAGTTAAATGGTGTAAAATTGTCTGTAAGACAAAATAACATTCTGGATCACAACACTGGTACAAGTATAACTGTATCTAAATATTTAGCAGACTTTGGTGGACACTCATGGTTACCCTATGTGGTCTCTCTACTAAGCACTGTGGCACTCCTCTCTTCCTATGAATGGTATTAGTTGTTTGGCTGGCAAAGCGTGGGCCTGTGTGTGGTAGGCTGGGGTCCACAGCAGGGAGCCATGGCCAATGATACTGGAACAATGAGGCATGTGAAAGAATCACGTGACTGTCTAGCTGTCCACCTACACCACCCAAATACTGATGAGGCCAGATTCTAAAGAGAGCTTCACTGCCTCACTGAGTTGTGTGCAACTCAATCAAGCAAATAGACCTCAGAATATAATTTGAGACACAATAGACAGCAGCGGTGTAAAGGACTTCAGTACAATACAACTTTCTTTTTGATTATCTGTATTTTACTTTACTATTTAAATTTGTTGACTACTTTTACTTTTACTTCACTACATTCCTAAAGAAAATTATGCACTTTTCACTCCATACATTATCCCTGACACCCAAAAGTACTAGTTACAATTTCAATGCTTAGCAGCAAAGGGAAAAGGTCCAATTCACACACTTATCAAGAGAACGTCCCTGGTCATCCCTACTGCCTCTGATCTGTTGGACTCACTAAACATAAATGCTTCCTTTGTAAATTATGTCTGAGTGTTGGGGTGTGCCCATGGCTGTCAAAAAAAGTAATACAAAAGGAAATTGTGCCGTCTGGTTTGCTAAATATAAGGAATTTGATGTGTAGCATTTACTTTTACTCTCTAATTTTACTCAAGTATGACAATTGAGTACGTTTACCACCACTGTACTTACTGTAAGTACATTTAAAATCTGATACTTTTAGATTTTTATTCAGGTAGTATTTTACTGGGTTACTTTCACTTTTACTTGAGTCATTTTATATGAAGTTATCTTTACTTTTACTCAAGTATGACAATTGAATACCTTTTCCACCTCTGATAGACAGTATAATCTGGTTACAATCAAACAGATTATTGGAGTGTAGCTGTTGTCCACATTTTCTAACAGTGCTCCTACCTGCGTGCATCAGAACATTTTAATGTATGCGCCGCTATGATGAAATTTATAGTAAAAGGAAATCCTGAAATTAGGGGGTAAACAAGATTCTCGACAGTCAGAGTAATTACATTTTCAATTTGCTTAAAGTCTGAAGGTCATTCGCTTGGCTTATAGGGGCAAGGATGACGTCTGGGATTTGTCTGCAATCAATAAGCTGTCCTATCCCAGCCTCTGAACCTTTATCTGTTTTCTCTGATCTAACCTGAGTTTGTATCGATCCGTGGGACTGACTCATGGCTTGGGCCTGTCTCTGTGATGGAGACACAAACAAGCATCCCTCACCAGTAGGGCAGCTGTGTGTATACAGATCAGTGGCTTCCCACTGGGCTCTGACATCAATTCAACATCTATTCCACATTGGTTCAGCGTAAATTCATTGAAATGGCTTGGAAACAACGTTGATTCAACCAGTGTGTGCCCAGTGAGTTATGACTCAGATTGGTCAAAGTTATGTTAGAGCGCAGCATTTATGGATGATTAGCCTATTGTACTTAACAACACATGACAAAGAGGGAAAGGGAGAGTGAGAAATTGGGTTTGTTAGTGATGTTAGTCATTATCAAATAGTTAATTGCCATAGCAGCATTTGTTTGGATGTTAAATGATGAGAAGGAGTCAATGATGCGAGTAACCAGTCTTGTTCAGCACATTGTAATACATCCGGGTACATCAAGCACACTGGTAAAAACACTTGTGTTGCAGCACTGAACATTTACCAACAGATGACATTAACGTGCCAACTTACACCCATAACATCTTCCCGTTTATAAAATAGGACAGGAGATGTCAATACACTAACAAAGCAAATCTAGTAATAATATCCAACATGAACAGTTTAGTTTTTTTCCCCCAGGTATAAAATAAACAACACATTTTGATAGTCTGTTCACTTTCCCATTTATTTTTTAATTTTTTCTGTCTGGAATCTATAGGAGGAAACCTACAGATTAAGTATTTTAGGTGGCTGGGACAGCCGCCCACAGCGTGAAAAGACAGGGGGCTTTTCTGTGAAGACTGCGGGATCACGCACAGGCATGTCATCTGACTGTCTGAGGGGAGTATTGATGGGCGAGGGAGCGGGCGTCCTGTGATCCCCTGGCTCCTCACGACCCCTATGACCATCAGGGTTCTGAGTAGGTGCTGGCTCAGCAACCCAAAGGTCAACCCTGTTATGATGATACAGTAATCCATTCAGTACGACCAAAAATTGGGTTAAACTGATGTAAGTTTGCCTGCATTAAAGTCCCTGGCCACTAGGAGCGCCGCTTCTGGGTGAGCATTTTCTTCTTCGCTTATGACCTTATAGAGTTGGTTGATAGCGGGCTTAGTGCCAGCTTCGTTTTGCGGTGGTAAATAGACGACTATGAAAATTACAGATGAGAACTTTCTTTGTAGATAGTGTGGTCGACAGCTTATTTTAAGGTACTCTACCTCAGGCGAGCAATACCTCAAGACTTCTTTGATATTAGACATTGCGCACCAGCTATTATTGACAAAAAAGACACACACCCCCACCCCTCGTCTTACCAGATGTAGCGTCTCTGTTCTGCCGTTGCATGGAAAATCCCGCCAGCTCTATATTGTCCGTTTCTTTGTTCAGACACGTCTCGGTGAAACAGAAGATGTTACAGTTTTTAATGTCCCGTTGGTAGGATCATCTTAATAGTAGGTAATCAATTTTATTTTCCAACGATCGCACGCTAGCAAGAATGAAAGGCATTGGGAGTTTGTTCGCTCGCCTCCGGATTCTCAGAAGGATCCCCGATCTGCATCCCCTTTGGCGTCTTTTCTTCACGCAAAAGTTGTGGATCTGGGCCTGTTCCAGTGAAAGCAGGATATCCTTCTCGTAGGACTTGGTAAAGGAAAAGGTTTCTTCCAGGCCGCGGTGAGTAATCGCTCTTCTGATGTCCAGAAGTTATTTTCTGTCATAAGAGACGACAGCAGCAACATTATGTACACAATAAGTAAATAAATAAGTTACACAAAATGCTAAGAAAATAACAAAATTTCACAATTTGTCACGACTTCCACCGAAGGTGGCTCCTCTCCCTGTTCGGGCAGTGCTCGGCAGTCGTTGGATCGGCAGTCGTGCACTCCCTAGATAGTTGACCATTAGGGTCAGGGGTGGTCAGGGAGGCCACGGCTCCAATGGACATGGTTACGCAGGGGGGTCATGAGGAGAGAATTCGTTTCTTCCTCATTGATTCTCCTGCGTTTCAGGTGGTGCTGGGGATTCCCTGCTTGGCCTTTCCTAACCCCACTATTTTGTGGCAACAGAGGGCTCTAAAGGGGTGGTCAGAGGAGTGCTCAGGTAGGTGTGTGGGAGTTTCCATCGGTGCAACGACGGTGGAGAGTCCAGACCAAATCTCCACCGTGCGCATTCCCCCCGTATATGCCGATTTGGCTATCGCCTTCTGTAAAAAGAGGGCAACCCAATTACCACCTCATCGTTTAGTGGATTGTGCAATAAACCTCCGGATAAACGCCGCACTTCCCAGGAGTCACGTGTATTCCCTGTCACAGGAAGAGACGTTGGCTATGGAAACATATGTCTCTGTATCTCTGAAGCAGGGGTACATTCGGCCCTCCACGTCACCTGCCTCCTCGAGTTTCTTTTTTGTGAAGAAGAAGGAGGGAGGTCTGCGTCCGTGCATTGACTATAGAGGTCTAAATTCGATTATGGTGGGTTACAGTTACCCGCTACCTCTCATCGCTACGGCGACTGAGTCATTTCACGGAGCACGCTTCTTCACAAAACTGGATCTCAGGAGCGCGTATAACTTGGTGCGTATCCGGGAGGGAGATGAGTGGAAGACAGCATTTAGTACCATGTCCGGCCATTATGAGTACCTCGTCATGCCGCATGGGTTGAAGAATGCTCCAGCCATTTTCCAATCCTTTGTAGACGAGATTCTCAGGGACCTGCACGGGCAGGGTGTGGTGGCTTATATCGATGACATTCTGATATATTCCGCTACACGCGCCGCGCATGTGTCTCTGGTGCGCAGAGTACTTGGGCGACTGTTGGAGCATGACTTATACGTCAAGGCTGAGAAATGCGTGTTCTTCAAACAGTCCGTCTCCTTCCTGGGGTATCGCATTTCCACATCAGGGGGGGTAATGGAGTGTGACCACATTGCAGCCGTGCGTAATTGGCCGACTCCCACCACGGTAAAGGAGGTGCAGCGGTTTATAGGGTTTGCCAATTACTACCGGAGGTTTATCCGGGGTTTTGGGCAGGTGGCTGCTCCCATTACCTCACTGCTGAAGGGGGAGCCGATGCGTCTGCGGTAGTCGGCTGAGGCGGACAGAGCTTTTGGTCGCCTGAAGACTCTGTTTACCGAGGCTCCCGTGTTGGTTCATCCAGATCCCTCTTTGGCATTCATGGTGGAGGTGGACGCATCCGAGCCTGGGATTGGAGCCGTGCTCTCACAGCGCTCGGGCGCGCCACTGAAGCGAAACTATGACGTGGGGGACCGGGAGTTGCTGGCTGTCGTAAAGGCTCTGAAAGTGTGGAGACATTGGGTTGAGGGGGCTCAACACCCTTTCCTCATCTGGACTGACCACCGTAATCTGGAGTACATCCGGGCGGCGAGGAGACTGAACCCTCGCCAGGCAAGGTGGGCCATGTTTTTCACCAGATTCAGATTTACGATATCGTATAGACCAGGTTCCCAGAATGCTAAGGCAGACGCACTGTCCCGTCTGTATGATACAGAGGAGCGGTCCATCCAACCACCATACTTCCGGCCTCTTGTCTGGTGGTGCCGGTGTTGTGGGAGGTGGATGCGGACATCGAGTGGGCATCTCGATCGGAGCCTACTCCACCTCAGTGTCCTGCTGGACGGAAGTACGTCCCGCTTGCTGTCCGCGATAGATTGATTCGGTGGGCGCACACGTTACCCTCCTCTGATCATCCGGGTATCGATAGGACGGTGCGAAGCCTTAGGGGGAAGTACTGGTGGCCCACTTTAGCCAAGGACGTGAGGGTTTACGTCTCCTCCTGTTCGGTGTGCACTCAGTGCAAGGCTCCTAGACACCTGCCCAGAGGGAAGTTACAACCCCTCCCCGTTCCACAGCGGCCATGGTCACACCTATCGGTAGACTTCCTGACCGATCTTCCTCCGTCCCAGGGGAACACCATGATCCTGGTCGTTGTGGATCGGTTTTCTAAGTCCTGTCGTCTCCTCCCTTTGCCCGGTCTCCCTACGGCCCTACAGACTGCGGCGGCTCTGTTACCACATGTCTTCCGGCACTACGGGGTGCCTGAGGACGTAGTTTCTGATCGAGGTCCCCAGTTCACGTCCCGGGTTTGGAGGGCGTTCATGGAGCATCTGGGGGTCTCGGTCAGCCTGTCCTCTGGCTTTCACCCCGAGAGTAATGGGCAGGTGGAGAGAGTAAACTAGGATGTGGGTAGGTTTCTGCGGTTGTATTGCCAGGACCGGCCAGGGGAGTGGGCGAGGTACGTTCCATGGGCAGAGATGGCCCAGAACTCGCTCCGCCACTCCTCAACGAACATTTCGCCCTTTCAGTGTGTGTTGGGGTATCAGCCGGTCCTGGTACTATGGCATCCGAGCCAGACCGAGGCTCCTGTGGTGGAGGATTGGGTGCAGCGCTCGAGACCTGGGAGGCTGTCCAGGGGCATCTAAAATGGGCCGAAGGCCGGCAGAAAATGAGCGCTGACCGCCACCGCAGTGAGGCCCCAGTGTTCGCGCCAGGGGATCGGGTCTGGCTCTAGACCCGAAACCTGCCCCTCGGCCTGCCCTGCGGGAAGCTGGGTCCACGGTTTGTGGGGCCATTTAAAGTGCTGAGGAGAATAAACGAGATGTGTTATAGGTTACAGCTCCCCCGTTATTACCGTATTAACCCCTCGTTTCATGTGTCTCTCCTCAGGCCGGTGGTAGCTGGTCCGCTTCAAGAAGCTGATGTGCAGGAGGTCCTTCCGCCCCCCCCTGGACATTGAGGGGGCCCCGACATACACTGTTCAATCCATACTGGATTCCAGGCGTCGGGTGAGGGGCCTGCAGTATCTCGTGGATTGGGAGGGGTACGATCCGGAGGAGAGATGCTGGGTGCCGGTGGAGGACGTCTTGGACTCATCTCTGCTGAGTGAGTTTCACCGCCTCCATCCGGATCGCCCTGCGCCTCGTCCTCCGGGTCGTCCTCGAGGCCGGCGTCGGTGCGCTGCGGGAGCTGCGTGTCGGGGGGGGTACTGTCACGACTTCCACCGAAGGTGGCTCCTCTCCCTGTTTGGGCAGTGCTCG
This sequence comes from Salmo salar, assembly GCF_965601325.2. Lineage (NCBI taxonomy): Eukaryota > Metazoa > Chordata > Actinopteri > Salmoniformes > Salmonidae > Salmo > Salmo salar. Next base: position 59,972,228 of record NC_138295.1, read on the forward strand.
GCAGTTGTCGTCGCCGGCCTACTAGCTGCCACCGATCCATTTTTCCTTTTCGTTTGTGTCTGTCTGTTTTTTCACACCTGTGTTCATTTAGTTGATTTCGGTGGGTTTATTTACACCCCGCTGCCTGCTAGTCTTTGTGCGGGATTGTTTGTATGTTTACTACATTAGGGGTGCGTGTCTGCACCACAGGGTTTTCGTTTCTTTCGGTAGTGTTACCGTTTCGAGATTTTGTTTAGGAGTCAAGGTTTCTCCTCCGTGTGTGTATTGAGTTTCCCTGTGTGTGGCAACTTCGTTTTGTGCGTGTTTTCCTTCATGTTGCACCTCCCTCCTACTAGGAGGCTAAGGTAACACAATTGGTAGAGAGAATGTAAAACGTCAGCCATGTTCTTCGGCGCCATCATGTCAGAGTAAAAACAAATCCAGGAGGTCGAAGGAATTGACCGTAAAGCTCCGAGACAGGATTGTGTCGAGGCTCTGATCTGGAGAAAGGAACCAAAAAATGTCTGCAGCATTGAAGGTCCCCAAGAACACAGTGGCCTCCATCATTCTTAAATGGAAGAAGTTTGGAACCACCAAGACTCCTCCTAGAGCTGCCTGCCCGGGCCAAACTGAGCAATCTGGGGAGAAGGGCCTTGGTCAGGGAGGTGACCAAGAACCTGATGGTCACTCTGACAGAGCTCCTCTGTGGAGATGGGAGAACCTTCCAGAAGGACAACTATCTCTGCAGTACTCCACCAATCAGACCTTTATGGTAGAGTGGTCAGACGGAAGCCCCTCCTCAGTAAAAGGCACATGACAGCCTGCTAGGAGTTTGCCAAAAGGAACCTAAAGGACTCTGACTGAAACAAGATTCTCTAATGAAACCAAGATTGAACTCTTTGGCCTGAATTCCAAGCATCCTGTCTGGGGGAAACCTGGCACCGTCCCTACGGGGAAGCATGGTGGTGGCAGCATCATGCTGTGGGGGTGTTTTTCGGTGGTAGGGACTGGGAGACTAGTCAGGATCGAGGGAAAGATGAACAGAGCAAAGAACAGAGAGAAGCTTGATGAAACCCTCTTCCAGAGCGCTCAGGACCTCAGACTGGGGCGAAGGTTCACTTTCCAACAGGACAACAACCCTAAGCACATAGCCAAGACAGCGCAGGAGTGGCTTTGGGACAAGTCTCTGAATGTCCTTGAGTGGCCCAGCCAGAGCTTGGATTTGAACCCAATCGAACATCTCGGAGAGAACTGAAAATAGCTGTGCAGCGACGCTCCCCATCCAACCTGTCAGAGCTTGAAAGGATATGCAGAGAAGAATTGGAGAAACTCCCCAAATCCAGGTGTGCCAAGCTTGTAGCGTCATACCCAAGAAGACCCAATGCTGTAATCACTGCCGAAGGTGCTTCAACAAAGTACTGAGTAAAAGTTCTGAATACTTATGTAAATGTGATATTTACGTGTTTTTTACGAATATATAAATTAACAAAAATGCATAAAAACCTGATTTTGTTTTGTCATTTTGGGGTATTGTGTGTAGATTGATGAGGGGGAAACACTATTTAATCCATTTTAGAATAAGGTTATAATGTAACAAAATGTGGAAAATGCGCTGTACATGAACAAAAAATATTCCATTTTATTTGGAACGGCAAGCCAGACAAATTAAAACGGGCCTATTTATATATGGAATATAAATTTGGCGGGAAGAAATTATAACATTTTAAAGCATTTGACCTCTCACTAAAGGTTTCAGTCATTCAAAGGTTATACTTAAATCCGAATTGGTTCTCTTGCAGATTAGTAAGAATTTCTCACCCCAAGTTCAAAAATGGCCTTTCCCCCTTTATTTAGATTACAACCACTCACTTTGGGTTATTTGAAAATGAAATAATGCCCAAAATGTATATATTTTTTAAAGAAGCTATAGAAAGTTGGTTGCAATTTCAGTTTAATCAACCAGAAAAAGACAGAACAAATATTACAACAAATATTATGGTTAAACGCAAATATACTAATTGATAAAAAAATATATATATTTAAAATTAAAATTAAATTAAATATATAATCTTTGCAAATGATATCATAAATAGGACTGTTGAAGTTATGTCACATGCAGCTAACAACAAAATATGGAAATATCTGCTCTACTCAAAATTACAACCAACTAATTGCAGCATTACCGCAAAAATGGAAAGAGGCCAGTGGAAGGGGGAGAAAATAAGGAACTTGTCTGTCGGCCTGCATTAATGATCAAATTTAGCTAAAGACAATTGTGATGAATAAAAAAGTATTCCAGTTTCATTTAAGGACTCCAAAATTGATAGCTGTGCCATATAGATTGCAAAATAGTTGGGAAGAGATTTTCGATGTAGCGATTCCATGGCAGGTGGTTTATGAACTGATGCACAAAACAACATTGGATTCCACTCCACAAATTTCTTGTAAACAAATTATAGTTTTGGCAATTCAGTTAGGGCATCTACTTTGTGCATGACACAAGTAATTTTTCCAATAATTGTTAACAGACAGATTATTTCACTTATAATACCTTTTTTCAAAATTCCAGTGGGTCAGAAGTTTACATACATTAAGTTGACTGTGCCTTTAAACAACTTGGAAAATTCCCGAAAATGACGTCATGGCTTTAGATGTTTCTGATAGGCTAATTGACATAATTTGAGTCAATTGGAGGTGTATCTGTGGATGTATTTCAAGGCCTACCTTCAAACTCAGTGCCTCTATGCTTGACATCATGGGAAAATCAAAAGAAATCAGCCAAGACCTCAGAATGTTTTATGTAGAACTCCACAAGTCTGGTTCATCCTTGGGAGCAATTTCCAAACGCCTGAAGGTACCAGGTTCATCTGTACAAACAATAGTACGCAAGTATAAACACCATGGGACCACGCAGCCGTCATACCGCTCAGGAAGGAGAAGGCGTTCTGTCTCCTAGAGATGAACGTACTTTGGTCCGAAAAGTGCAAATCAATCCCAGAACAACAGCAAAGAACCTTGTGAAGATGCTGGAGGAAACAGGTACAAAAGTATCTATATCCACAGTAAAACGAGTCCTATATCGACATAATCTGAAAGGCCGCTCAGCAAGGAAGAAGCCACTGCTCCAAGACCGCCATAAAAAAGCCAGACTACGTTTTGCAACTGCACATGGGGACAAAGATTGTACTTTTTGGAGAAATGTCCTCTGGTCTGATGAAACAAAAATAGAACTGTCTGGCCATAATGACCATCGTTATATTTGGAGGAAAAAGGGGGAGGCTTGCAAGCCGAAGAACACCATCCCAACCGTGAAGCACGGGGCTGGCAGAATCATGTTGTGGGGGTGCTTTGCTGCAGGAGGGACTGGTGCACTTCACAAAATAGATGGCTCATGAGGTAGGAAAATTATGTGGATATATTGGCGCAACATCTCAAGACATCAGTCAGGAAGTTAAATCTTGGTCGCAAATGGGTCTTCCAAATGGACAATGACCCCAACCATACTTCCAAAGTTGTGGCAAAATGGCTTAAGGACAACAAAGTCAAGGTATTGGAGTGGTCATCAAAAAGACATGACCTCAATCCTATAGGAAAATTGTTGGCAGAACTGAAAAAGTGTGTGCGAGCAAGGAGGCCTACAAACCTGGCTCAGTTACACAAGTTCTGTGAGGAGGAATGGGCCAAAATTCACCCAACTTACTGTGGGAAGCTTGTGGAAGGCTACCTGAAATGTTTGACCCAAGTTAAACAATTTTAAGGCAATGCTACCAAATACTAATTGAGTGTATGTAAACTTCTGACCCACTGGGAATGTGATGAAATAAATAAAAGCTGAAATAAATCATTCTCTCTACTATTATTCTGACATTTCACGTTCTTAAAACAAAGTGGTGATCCTAACTGACCTAAGACAGGGAATATTTATTAGGATTAAATGTCAGGAATTGTGAAAAACTGAGTTTAAATGTATTTGGCTAAGGTGTATATAAACTTCTGACTTCAACTGTATGTGGGGGATACAACCATCCCAGCTCTGCATATTTTGCTTCAAAGAGACTATTTTGCTTCAAAGAGAATCATTAGATAATTTGTTTTGGTACTGTCCATATATAGCTTGTTTTGGTTGCAAGTTCAGGAATGGCTGAGCTAACTCTGCAAATAGCACTGCTGGGTGAAGATTCTTGCAGTCGTATATGGAACTAACTAGAAGTTTATTTAGTACTTTATCTGGGTAGCCGGAGTGTTGAGCTGTCAGCCTGCTCCTGCTCCCTCCCTCCGGATCTTGACATCGCTGGCCTACTAACCACCAGTCCTGGCTACATTATTGCGCACACCTGTTCACCATCATTACGCACACCTGGTCGTCATTCTCTCCTTGATTACTCCCACTTTATTTAGCCCTCAGTTGTCATCGGTCACTAGGTGTTATTGTTTTCTCTCACCTTCAGTACGCTTCTCATGTTTGTTCATCTGTTTCGGTTCATTATTAAACTCACCTTCTGCACCTGTTTCCTGATTCCCGGCGTATGCGTTACAGAATAACACCTCAACAATATGGAAGCCGAAGAAGATTCAACTCTCTTCCAGACGGGTCATCTACTCCATCAACACCAAGACCTGCTGGTGAAACTGGTTACGGCCATGGAGGACGTCCTCTGCGTTCTCCACCACTTCAACACCACCAGCTAGGTTACCCATTCCCCTATCAGAGGGCCTCACAGTGAGCCAGCCCCCCAGCATACCCAGTCGTCCGCCCAGGTCAGCGATGCCGACTGTCCCTTCCAGAGAAATATAACGGAACTCCATCGAAATGCCGTGGCTTCCTACTCCAGTGCTCCCTCTATTTCGCCTATCAGATGGGCGCCCGCACCACTGAGAGGTCCAAGGTTGCCACGGTAATTTTCCTGCTGACCGGACGGCCATTGGAGTGGGCTACGGCGGTCTGGGAGAGAGGAGAGGAGGAGCTGGGTTCCTATGAGAGGTTCATGGCTCTGTTCAGGGTGATCTTCGACCATCCTCCAAAGGGCAACAGGGAGGTGAGCAACTTTTCCAGCTCTGGCAGGGTGCCCAGACTGTTGCAGAGTACGCCCTCACCTTTCGGATTGTGGCAGCTTCCAGTGGATGGAATGAGCCGGCGCTCCGCACTCTATTCTGCAGTGGACTGTGCAAGGAGGTCAAGATGGAGTTGACATGTCGAGAAGACAACATTTCCTTGAATGCTCTCATCTCGATGGCCATCTGTCTGAATAACCTTCTTTGGGAGCGCCAGTGTGCACCTCGTCACTCGCCTCCCTCCTTTGGCTATCCTGAGGCAGAGCCTGAACCCATGGAGGCAGGGGCCACACACCTCTCTGCGGTAGAGTGGCATTGCCAGAGACAGCTGGGGCTCTGTCCCTATTGCAACCAGGGGGGGCACCAGTTTCAGCTGTGTCCTTTGTGCTCTAACCCGGGGTCCACTAGAGCAGAGGGGCGGCCCCGTGACTTTCCATCTCCCAGTGTACGCATGAGTATTTCTTATCATCGCTTTCCGCCAAACCCTTTATGGTTCTTATTTCACAGGCTAGCTGTTATTCAAGTGTTGTCTCTACAGCTGTAGTGGACTCTGGTGCTGCTGGGAACTTCATCGATCAGGCCCTTGCATCCTCCCTGAACTTAACATCATATCTCTACTTTTCCTATCCAAGCCCTGGATACCCGACCATTGGGATCCGGCACATTTACGCACATCACCGCACCACTTACCCTCACCATGGGACCCATGCATCAGGAAAGCCTTCCCTCTTCATCACCTCCGCACCTCTACACAAGGTAATCCTCGGCTTCCCGTGGTTCCAACATCACAACCCCACCATTGTATGGTCGAGCATGAAAATTACCACCTGGGGACCAGGATGTCGGACGACATGCTTTCTCGTACCCTGTGGTTCCACACCGGTGGAGGGGCCCTGTAAGTGCCCATCAATTGGTTCTCCTGTGTCGTTGGCTCTGTGTTTTGGGACCTAGATTTGGACATCCCCCAGGCTCTGGAGAGGGAACCTGCTCCTGCCACCTGCCCTCCGGAGCGCATCTACGTTCCCACGGGGGTAAAAGATCAGCTGTTGACCTGGGCACACACATCCCTCACCACTGGACACCCAGGTATCACCCTCACTATCCAATCCCTCTGCAAGAAGTACTGGTGGCCCACCTTAGTGCAGGACGTCACCCACTATGTCAACTCCCCTTCCCATGCCTCAGCGGCCCTGGTCACATCTGTCCATAGATTTTGTAACTGATCTCCACCGTTCTGATGGTTTTACCACTATTATGTTTATTGTTGATAGATTATCTAAATCCTGCCGTTTTATCCCTCTCTCTGGTCTACCCACCGCTCTCCAGGTCGCTGAGGCAATATTCCAGCAGGTCTTCCGGTACTATGGCTTTCTGGAGGACATAGTTCCCGGCCGTGGTCCCCAGTTCATGTTGTGGGTCTTGAACGGGCAGGTGGAGAGGACCAACCAGGAGCTGGGGATGTTCCTAAGGAGTCACTGCCAGGACGAGCAAGGGGAGTGGGCCCGGTTCCTTCCCTGGGCAGAATACGCCCAGAACTCATTTCGACACTCCTCCACCCAGCTGACTCCCTTCCAGTGCATCCTGGGATATCAGCCAGCCCTGCCTCTATTGACTCCGAGCCAGACCAAGGTCCTTGCAGTGGACGAAAGGTTCCACCCATCTGAGGCTCCAGCATGCTGTCCGCCGTCAGAAGGATCAGGCGTACTGCCACCGCAGTGAGGCTCCCGTGTTCCATCCTGGTGATCGCATCTTGGTCTCCACCAGGAACCTCCTGCTCCGCCTGCCCTGCCAGAAGCTGAGCTCCCAGTTGTGGGGCCCTTCAAGGTCCTCTGGAGTGTCAATGAGGTAACCTATCATCTCAAACTCCCCACTAACTACCGGATCTCACCTTCCTTTCATGTTTCCCTCCTCAGGCCGATGATTCCAGGTCCCCTAGCAGATCCCTTTGTTTCTTGGGACCTACAACTATGATCTCTGTTTTGTCCGAGTTTAGAAATAATACAATTGCCACCATCCACTTCCTTGTCTGAAACACAGGCTTCCAGAGTAGGCAATTTTAGGGCTTCACCATGTTTTATTGAAATATACCACTGTGTCATCTGCATAGCAGTGCAAGTTGACATTGTGTTTCTAAATGACATCACCAAGAGGTAGAATACATATAGTGAAAACAACAATGGTCCTAAAACGGAACCTTGAGGAACACCGAAACTTACCATTTGTTAGAGGACAAACCATCCACAGAGACATACTGATATATTTTCAACAGATAAGAATGCATATTCAAAGAGGAGTCTGTATTTGCTTTCTAATGAATGATGTTATCGTCGAAGAAGTTCATTAATTCATCACTGCTGAAGCAAAGGATATCCTCACTTGGGGAATGCTGTTTTTAGTTAGCTTTGGATTGTTTTTATTCTACTCAGTCAGGTTGGAAAAGGAATGATTAAGCAGCAGTGAGGGCTCTTCGATATTGCACAATACGGTTTTTCTAAGGTAATCAGATTACTTCCAATTTGGTGGCGCGCCATTTCCATTACAATTGTCTGGAAGCTTGCTTCAGGACTTGGATCTTTTCTGTATACCAAGGAGCTGGTTTCTTGTGAGAAATGTTTTGGTTTTTAGAGGTGCGACTGCTTCTAGGGTATTACGCAAGGTTAAGTTTAGATCCTCGGTTTGGTAGTCAACAGATTTTTGTACCATGACGTCTTTGGGTAGGCGGAGGGAGTCTGGAAGGGAATTTAGGAATCTTTGGGTTGTCTGAGAATTTATAGCGCGGCTTTTGATAATCGTTGGGTGGGGTCTGAGCAAATTATTTGTTGCAATTGCAAACATACTAAGATGGTGATCCGATAGTCCAGTATTATGAGGAAAAATATTTAGATCCACAATACCTATTCCACAGGACACATCTAGATACCGGGTATGATTGTGGCAATGCATAGGTCCCGAGACATGTTGGACAAAACCCACTGAGTCGATGATGGCTTCTAAAGCCTTTTGGAGTCGGTCTGTGGACTTCTCAATTTGAATGTTGAAGTCACCAAAAATATGAATATTATCTGCAATGACAACGAGGTCCGACAGGAATTCAGGGAACTGTGAGGGACGCTGTATATGGCCCAGGTGGCCTGTAAACAGTAGCTACACAACGTGATTGAGTAGGCTGCATAGAGTTCATGACTAGAAGCTAAAAAGACGAAAACGCAGTCATTTTTTTTTCTTTAAATTTGCTGTCATAGATGTGAGCAACACCTCCACCTTTGCGTGGTGCGTGGGGGATATGGTCACTAATGTAGCCAGCAGGAGAGGCTTCCTTTAACACAGTAAATTCATCAGGCTTGAGACATGTTTCAGTCAGTCCAATCACATCAATGTTATGATATGTGATTAGTTCATTGACTATGACTGCCTTGTAAGTAAAGGATCTAACATTAAGTAGTCCTATTTTGAGATGTCTCTTAATGACAGGAATGGAGGCGGTCTTTATTCCAGTGAGATTGCTACTGCGAAAACCGTGATGTTTAGTTTTGCCTGACCTAGATGGAGGCACAGACACAGTCTCAATGGGAAAAACTTAGCTGACTACCGGTACACTGACTGTGCTAGGGGTAGACTCCACTAAGCTGGCAGGCTGGCAGCCTGGCTAACAGCCTGCTGCTTGGCTGTAGCGTATCTAATAAAATTATGACATAATCCTGTGATTGAAATTTCAACCTCTAAACAATAGTTTTGTATTGTTGGGAAAGGGCTTGTAAGTAAGCATTTCACTGTAAAGTCTCCACCTGTTAAATTCGGTTCATGTGACGAATTACATTTGATTTGACAATATGTTGACAAATTATGTAAAAACAACATTGATTCAACCTGTTTGTGCCCAGTGAGGTGTAGCATCTTAATTTGACCAGTCTCAGGAGTAAAATAAAGGGGTCATTTCTAACCAGAAATTAGTTTTGATAGATTACACTAAGCTATAGGTTAGGTGTAGCCTACAGCTGTATTTCAGATACACATGTATGTCATATTGGAGACCAATATCTATCTTGTCTTACTAAGCTTTAAAAAACGACAGTTGTTAATGTATATGGCTGCATTTCGGATACATTTTTACACATTTGAAGGTCGCAGTAAAAGGACATACAGTATTAGGACATTTATTCTGTCTAGTACTGTAGTGTTTGAGCAAGCGAGAGAGGAAGAACATTTGGGATTTTCAGGGAATTTATGTAAATTAAGGCTCATTTGAATTTCATGCACCGCAGGAAAATTCTCAGTGACAACAGTGATCAAATTAAGATACCACACCTGTACATGGCATAACTGACCTAATAACTAAGCAGCTCTCAGTACACCATGCCATGAAGTAATATTAAATTCTAATATCATAGTTTATGCTCACATTGGCACTCACATACTGTATGTTGATGATACAGGCATATGATGTTGATGCACCTACAGTATCTGGCTGTGACCCAACCTGGATGTATCTCACGTCTAATAGCACCCCCTATGCCTGAGAAGCACTTTTATTTTTAAGGCTCAACCCTATTGCTAGGGAACTGTCAATCCAACCCACATTTCTCTTCCATTGGGAGTTGCTCAAATCTGGGATACCTGATGCAAAGTCCTCTTAACAGTAACAACGTTCTGTTTGAATAACCATCACTCATTCCAAGTATCTCAACCATACACTGTGGTCATGTGGAATAAAGTATGGTTTGCTTTTATTTGAAAAGAAAGCAGTTATTACCTTGAAGTGTATTTACATGTGTTTGTCAAATGCCTTTTTGTTTGTTTAGTCTTTTAGTAAAAGACTGTGTAATCTTTCGAAATTGCCTACAAATTAATTACCAGTGAAGTCCGTAGCAACAATAATCCAAAAACTGGACTATTCTGTCAATCAGGGTGTAGTCTGAAATCCACACAACTCTCATCATGACATGAAAGACTTCCAGTTTTTCCTCACCCAACCATATTCAAGACAAACACATTATAGACCAAGGACATCATGTATATCAACATTATGCAAAAAATGGTGTCAATTTCTTGCCCTATCACAGCCAAGCACCAGTTTTATCCCCCTCTGGCAAAATGGTACGTGCTGTTTTGGATTAGACACAGTTTTTTTTCTCCAGTGAACTAAATTGACATCTTGTTGCAAGGAGGAAACCCTATACAGTGCCTTCGGAAAATATTCATACCCCTTGACTTATTCAACATTTTGTTGTGTTACAGCCTGAATTCAAAAGGGTTTAATAGATTTCTCCCCACCCATCTACACAAAATACCCCATAACGACGAAGTAAAACATGTTTTTAGATATTTTTGCTAATTTATTGAAAATAAAATACAGACATATCTAATTTACATAAGTATTCCAAGCCCTAAGTCAATCATTTCTAGGAGCACCTTTGGCGGTGATTACAGCTGTGAATCTTACTGGGTACTCTATAAGAGCTTTGCACACTTGGATTGTACAATATTTTCACATTTCTATTTTTAGAATTATTCAAGCTCTGTCAAATGTATTGTTGATCATTGCTAGACAGACATTTTTAAGTCTTGCCATACAGCTCTCTTAAGGATCGGACCCTTTTTTAAATTTTTGCCTAAAATGACATACCCAAATCTAACTACCTGTAGCTCAGGACCTGAAGCAAGGATATGCATATTCTTGATACCATTTGAGAGGGAACACTTTGAAGTTTGTGGAAATGTGAAATGTAGGAGAATATAACACAATAGATCTAGGGTTTAGCCTGTGTTAATAGCTTTATTCTGTTTTTTTTATCCGAAGAAACTCCCTAGTCCTTGATGGCAAGCATACCCATAACATGATGCAGCCACCACCATGTTTTGAAAATATGAAGAGTAGTACTAAGTGATGTGTTGTGTTGGATACGCCTCAAACATAACACTTTGTATTCAGGACAATTTTTTGTTGTTGTTGCAGTATTCCTTAAAGGCCTTGCTGCAAACAGGATGAATGTTTTGGAATATGTGTTATTCTGTACCGGCTTCATTCAGGTCACTCTGTCATTTAGGTTTTTAATGTAGAGTAACTACAATGTTGTTGATCCATCCTCAGTTTTCTCATATCACAACCATTAAACTCGGTAACTGTTTTAAAATCACCATAAGCCTCATGGTGAAATCCTTGAACAGTTTCTTCCTCTCCGGCAATTGAATTAGGAAGGACACCTGTATCCTTGCAGTGACTGGGTGTATTGATACACCATCCAAAGCCTAATTAATAACTTCACCATGCTCAAAGGGATATTCAGCGTCTGCTTTTAAAATGTTTACACATGGACCAATCGGTGCCATTCCTATGCGAGGAATCGAAAACCTCCCTTGTCTTTGTGGTTGAATCTGTACTTGAAATTCACTACTCGATTGAGGGACTTTAACAGATAATTTTATGTGTTGGGTAGAGAGATGGGGTAGCCATTCAAAAATCATGTTGACCATTATTATTGAACACGAAATGAGTCCATGCATCTTGTTTTGCGATTTCTTATGCACATTTTTGCACCCTAACAAATGTAGGCTTGCCATAACAATGGGAATTAATACTTTTGGACTCAAGACATTTTATGTGTATTAATTTCATTTCTAACATCTACAAAAAAGTACTGTGTGTAGATCAGTGACACAAAATATAAATGTAGTCAATTTAAATTCAGGCTGTAAATGTCACGTCCTGGCCAGTAAAAGGGTTAATTGTTATTGTAGTTTGGTCAGGACGTGGCAGAGGGTATTTGTTTTATGTGGTTCAGGGTGGTGTTTTGGTAAGAGAGCGTTTGATTTAGTATTTCCGGGTTTTGGTTTATGATCTATGTTTATGTAATTCTATGTTGAGTCTAGTGTGTCTGTTTCTATGTTTGGGTTCATTGGGGTTGGGACTCTCAATTGAAGGCAGGTGTTGTCTATTTGCCTTTGATTGAGAGTCCCATATATGAGGGTGTGTTTGTCTGTTGTGGGAGATTGTTTTTGCACTGTGTTAGGATAGCCTGCAAAACTGTTGCACTGTCATTGTTTATTATTTTTTGTATAGTGTTCACGTGAGCAATTAATTAAATTCAAAAATGAACACGACATCCGCTGCTTATTGGTCTACATTTTCAGACGACGATTTCGCAATATCGTCAGAAGACGAAGACAGTCGTGACAGTAAAACAACATTTGGAAAAATTTAAGGGGGGTGAATACTTTCTGAAGGTACTGTAGCTATAAGCCAAGGTCAGAAAGATCAAGTGTGGTCATTAGCATTGAGGAAATAGAAGACTTCCTCAATGCTATTGACCACGTTTAATCTTTCTAACCTTCAAAATGTTAAGACACAACCGTTTTTTGATAACTTTTCATTTAAGGAAATAAGGAAACCTCCGAGGGTGTCTCAGAGGAGTTGGATACGGAAAACAATATATACTTATTTATCTAAGAGTGTGGCATAAATGACCTAATAACTAAGCAGTTCTCAGTATACCATGCCATGAAGTGATAGTATATTGTGATATCACAGTTTATGCTCATATTAGCACTCACATATGTTGATGATGCAGACATATGATGTTGATGCACCTACAGTTTCTGGCTGTGACCCAACTTACAGTAGAAGCCTCCTGCTGTATCTCACGTCTCACATCTCATATAATCAGCATGGTATTGCACTGCCCCATGTCGCAAGGATCTGTACACAATTCCTGGAAGCTGAAAATGTCCTTCCATGGCCTGCATACTCACCAGACTAGTCACCCATTGAGCATGTTTGGAATGCTCTGAATCGAGGTGTATGGCTGTGTGTTCCAGTTCCCACCAATATCCAGAAATATCGCACAGCCATTGAAGAGCAGTGGAACAACATCCACAGGCCTGTGGTGGTTAATTTCTTTACTATCAAATAAGGAGAGACAAACTTATCACACAAGTCAGAGTTATACTTAAACTAAATCTTTAGTAATAAGAGCTTTGCAATAGCAATGACTTTCAACGATTCACCATTTTCTAATGATCTGTTGAAAGTGACAACACAATGGCTACTGAGATCTTTTATAGCAAAGATCCACCCCCTAGTCGACATAACAAACCACAGATATTAGGAACAGTTCACAAAGTGAGACTTTATAAATTAAAAAGGAGTATCCCGCAGCCAGATAGCATTCACTATAAATTATCGTTCAGTTTGGCACCTAAGACGAGGTTGCTATCTTGTTCCCGTTACTCCTAGCACAAAAACACCAACTCATCTAATGGCATAAATCAATTGTCAGCTCTAGACACTACCACACACATTCCCCAAGGCCAAAGGAGGGAGTGACTGGCGCACAGACATTGTGGAAACCAATAATTGGTTCCCCATTAATCACACCATCCCTTCACATGGTTTAACAGATACATTCACTTATGAAGACAATGTTCCCTCCTGTCCTCTTCCCTTTCTGATATTCTGCATGGCACCAGGGACATTTAGAAGACAAGCCGGACCTCTCATTTTTTTACATTTTAGTCATTTAGCAGACGCTCTTATCCAGAGTGACTTACAGTAGTGAATGCATACATTTCATAAATTTTTTCTCCGTACTGGTCCCCCGTGGGAATCGAACCCACAACCCTGGCGTTGCAAACACCATGCTCTACCAACTGAGCCACACTTCCTCTCTGGGCTCCAGTTGACTGAGCCCCAGCTGAGGAAAGAAGTGCAACTGCCAACACTAGAGTCCAAAGGGATACATTCTAATAACAAGTATATCACATAAGCATATTATGCAGATAAGACATCTTAATTATCCCTAGATTAGGCCCTAATTAATGAATTTAAATTGACTGATTTCCTCATATGAACCATAACTCAGCAAAATATTAGAAATTGTTGCATGTTGCTTTTATATTTTTGTTCAGTATATATAATATCGGTGCTTTGTTGGTGGAATAAAGACCGTTACAATATTTATGAGAAAGGCTAATATCGGCCGATAATATCTGTCAACCGATATAGTTACAGTGCCATCAGAAAGTATTCAGACCCCTTGACTATTTCCACATTTTGTTACTTTACAGCCTTATTCTAAAATGTATTAAATAAATAAAAATCCTCAGCAATCTACACACAATATCCCATAATGACAAACCGAGAACAGGTTTTTAGAGATTTATAGAAATGTATTAAATATAAAAAACAGAAATACCTTATTTACATAAGTATTTGCTATGAGACTCGAAATTGAGCTCAGGTGCATCCTGTTTCCATTGATCATCCTTGAGATGTTTCTACAACTTGATTGGAGTCCACCTGTGTGCAAATTAAATTGATTGGACATGATTTGGAAAGGCACACACCTGTCTATATAAGGTCCCACAGTTGACAGTGCATGTCAGAGCAAAAACCAAGGCATAAGGTTGAAGGAATTGTTCGTAGAGTTCGGAGATAGGATTGTGTCGATGCATAGATCTGGAGAAGTGTACCAAAAAATGTCTGCAGCATTGACGATTCCCAAGAACACAGTGGCCTCCATCATTCTTAAACGGAAGATAGAACGTGGGGAATGAAATGTGGGGAATGGTCAGAGGCGATCTATAGAACACTAATGTCATTTTGTTTGTTATTTTGTGTTGTCATTAAAAATGTTATGAAGGAAATACTGTAACTTGGAAAGTATACCCACTACATGTACGAAGTTTCCATACTATGCGTTGTGCATGTAATATGAAAAATTATGAAAGTGATTTTGTTAAGAGAGGTATGTGATTTGAGAAACTATAAGAGATAATTGTTTTACATAATTTTGTACAAGTTACAAGTCACGCCCCGAGTGAGTTCAGAGAGCGTGTCAGCCTGACGGAATCGTCCCTGTTGAACAAACTGTTTAAATTATGAATTAAGAAATTAACATAGCAGACCAGAAAAACGTCAAGCTGCAGCTGCACGTTTAAAGTGGTCTGACCTTTGAATCTCAACATGAGGTAGAGATGGTAAACTCACCTCCCGGACAATCACTGGTACGGCTGATTAGCTGTCCTAAGTAAAGTATCTTCGAAAGCGAATTTAAGTGGGACCATTCTATTACTCTGCTCAAATCATCATATTATGCTACTCTCATCACCCCACGGGGAACCATCGACACAGCTGGCTAGCCTATCTTTAAAGAAGCATCTTCAAGAGCTAACGGAAGGAAAATAAACTCTGTAGTTCTGTTCAGGACTACACGACAAGTCACCGGATACCGGACAACTACGGAGAAGAACAACAGTAGAAGACTTGTTGGAACCCCTTTGGATAATCAGAGCCTTACCAGCATGCCGCAAAAAGGCCCAACTCCCTTTCCACCGAGAAAGATCCGGCGAACCAAGGCATTTCATGTAAATACATTCAGAATTTCTTACTCAAAGCGGGCGGCGGTTCGTGTGCAAAGTATACGATTACTGTAGGTGAGAGTAGTTTCTAAATGCACCAATGTTAAGTGTCTCTGTCCCTCTCTTTCTCATCCTCTCCATCTCTTTTGTCAGTCTGCTAGAGACCAGGTTTTAACGTGTTAAGTGTGTATGTTTATCCTGTGTTACCATTTAATTAGCTAGTAAATAAAATATGTAACCAATTTGTGTAGTACTGAATCATAGGTAAGGTTCAGGTTTTAGCAGATGCAAGGAGTTACAACTGTTCAGAATGATGATATGATATGAGGTTATGATTTACAAGTTGACTGTTTATAGATGTGATAGGTAAAGACCTTGTCACGTCCTGACCAGTAAAGGGGTTATTTGTTATTGTAGTTTGGTCAAGACGTGGCAGGGGGTGTTTGTTTTATGTGGTTCGGGGTTTGTTGGGCTATGTTCCTATGTAAGAGGGGTGTTTGTTTAGAGTGTTTCGGGGTTAGTTGGGCTATGTTCTTGTTAGTTTATTTCTATGTTAGTTCTAGTCTTTCTATTTCTATGTTTAGTTAATGGGGTTGACCTTCAATTGGAAGCAGCTGCTCCTAGTTGCTTCTAATTGAAGGTCTTATTTAAGAGGGGTGTTTTTTCTATGGGATTTGTGGGTAGCCGTCTCCTGTTCTGTGTCTGTGCACCTGACAGGACTGTTTAGTGTCGTTCGTTGTTTTGTATACGTGATTTGTTTGTTTTTCCTTCTTTTGATTTAATAAAGAAGATGAGTATACACGTTCCCGCTGCACCTTGGTCTAATCCTTACGACACCCGTTACAGACCTTTAGAGTTTAATTCGGGAGATGGTAACTCTTTAAAGAACCACTCCCGTGGTGCCCCAGATCCTAATTAGTTAATTGTTACATTATACATTTAATTGGGTAACAATTAAACATATTCAGGTACTTAGATAAATAATAGTCTTCAGATTAATGTTAAAGTCAAGTCACGACACGGGGGAGAAGGGCTGAAAGTGGAGGAGAGATTGACTTCATCACTACTTTTATTTATGAGAGGTATTGACATCTTGAATGCACCGAGCTGTCTCTAAACTACTGGCACACAGCTTGGACACAAATGCATACCCCACAAGACATGCCACAAGAGGTCTCTTCACAGTCCCCAAGTCCAGAACAGACTATGGGAGGCACACACTACTACATAGAGCCTTGACTTAATTCCTTTAGAATTCCACCACCTTTACCAGAGAGAAAACCATGAATAAGGTTGAGGGAACCTACCGGTTCCAAGTGGAAAAAGTATCTACTTTATTTTTTAATTCTCCATGCACTGTAATTTACAACTTGATAAGAGCTATTGATAAGAGCTAGGTAAATTAGTCATCTCTTTTGATAAGTGAAATGTTAATATAAATTACACTTGTTTTAGATCTATGCAACCTTATAATCACTAGAGGCAAATGTGATATGTCATATGGCCAGTGGTGTGTATTCATGGCTGCCAGGGGAAGCCAGGCTTCCCAAAAATATTTACCAAGAAAAAAGAAAAATAATAGATCTTTTGTCTCTCTGTGTCTCATCATTTTTCTTCAATTCGCAAGAGGCTGAATGTATCTCACAGGAGAAATCATCCGAGCAAGCGAAACAGCACCTCTCTGTCTTTCTACGTGTTGGCAATCTATCTGATGCTGTCTGGTCCAAACGAGTATGATATTGTTGCCGCCCATAGCGTTGAAGGTAAGTGAAGCCTGTGAGCATTTGGCCTCCAGTGATAAAAAAAAGTATTAAAAAACTTGCCATTCAGCATTGAGCTAAACTGTGAATGGTCCTGGCGCACCAAAAAAAAGTGTCAATGGTGGCCAGCTTGGATTTTGACGTCAAATCCTATCAAATCCCATTGAGAGCATACGTCATTGACCAAAAAAAACTTCAATTGTTGAATCTCATTATGTTGTTGTCCTCCGGTGGGCTAGCTAGCTATCTAGCTAGCTAAAATTGTCCCTTTCCTAAATTATCCATGGATGGAGATAGAGATTTGGACTTGTGGTTTTACTTAATTCTCTATACTGGCCAATGATTAGAACGGTGAATCTGATCCAACCATTAATTCATACATTGTTGTGCCCCTGGCCTGAGAAGCATTTTAGCCAGGTAGCCTAGGACAACAAAAAATACAAGCGTGTACTGTGGCTTCCCCACGCACGGCTACTGCATATGACAGTAAAGTTCATGAAATGCTGTGCTATTATGCAGAATTTAAATTGTACAGCCTTTTAACTTGTAGGGATGGCCACTCTCAAATGTCTTAATCATAGGTTACTGCGACTTTCTCCGTTTCCTATTTCTATCATGTTAAATATTAGCCACTATCAGTATCGACCATCAGTAGGCCTAATAACAACACATATTCAACTGCCAAATTACTGTTAGTTCCCTTTAGCTGGTATAGCCTACATAGCCTTTATATGACTCGTACATGCTTTCCTAACCCAAAAACAATTTAATTACATTGTTTTGTTTACCTTCATTTGCTTCCCCTGTAAATGCTGTCACGGCCATGTGGTTGTTGCTGCGGATCATTAGTAACAGTTGTTAATATTCAGAAAAAGACATGTAGGCTAAATAAATTGTTATGGAGCGGAGCGTAGATCAAACCATAATAGTTTGACGTCGATGCATTCCGCAATAATTGGCTGTGTCATCACAGAGTTCCATGGTTATTGCTGAAATAGAGGAGGATATAGCCTACTTGACGAGGGGGTGTCCGCCCTCGTCTCGTGCCTCTCAGGGAAAGCCCTGGAGTGGGCTAACGCCGTGTGGGTAGAAGGAGATGCGGAGCTGGACCACTTCGAGGAGTTCACCCGCCGCTTCCGGGCAGTCATCGACCACCCACCCAAGGGTAGAGAGGCGGGTGAACGTCTTTTCCACCTGAGGCAGGGGACGAGGAGCGCCCAGGAGTTCACCCTGGACTTCGGGCTCTGGCCGCCGCAGCGGGATGGAACGACAGGGCCCTGATCGACCATTATCGCTGCAGCTTGCGTGAGGACGTCCGTCGGGAGTTGGCCTGCAGGGACACCACCCTCACCTTTGACCAGGTGTTGGACCTGTCCATCCGGCTGGATAACCTGCTGGTCACCCGCGGACGTTCAGACGCGGCTCTGTCGGTTCCATCTCCCAGCACCACCGCTCCGGTGCCTATGGAGCTGGGGGGTGCTGCGCTCAGGGAGGCCGGAGGGGGGGCCTTCACGTGCACCATCTGTGGGTCACACTGCCGGTCGGTGTCGGGTTGGTTCCTCTGGGGGGTCGAGGCAGCTGGCAGAGCGCTCTGGCGTAATCCCAGGTGAGCTTGCACCATTCTCACCCAGAGCCCTCTGTTGCCCACCTGTTTTTGCAAACCAACTTTCCTGAGTTTTCTCCGCATTCCCAGCATAAGGTGCTCGTTGATTCAGGCGCGGCTGGGAATTTTATCGACAGAGCATTCGCCCAAAGTTTAGGGATCCCCATTGTTCCAGTGGTTAGGCCCTTTCCAGTTCACGCGTTGGACAGTCGACCATTAGGGTCCGGTTTTATCAGGGAGGCCACCGCTCATTTTGGTCATAGTGATACAGGGGGGTCACAGGGAGAGAATCAGGCTCTTCCTCATTGACTCTCCTGAGTTTCCCATGGTGCTAGGCCTTCCCTGGTTAGCCTGTCATGACCCCACTGTTTCATGGCAACGGAGGGCTCTCACGGGGTGGTCGCAAGAGTGCTGGGGGAGGTGTTTGGGGGTTTCCATTGGTGCTATTATGGTGGAAAGTCCAGACCAGGTCTCAACCGTGCGCATTCCCCCCAAAAATTCTGATTTGGCTCTCGCCTTCTCGAAGAAGAAGGCGACTCAATTACCACCCCATCGTCGGGGGGATTGTGCGATAAACCTTCAGGTAAACGCTGCACTTCCCAGGAGTCACGTGTATCCCCTGTTACAGGCGGAGACGGCGGCTATGGAGACTCTCTCTGCGTCAGGGGTACATTCGGTCCTCCACTTTACCCGCCTCCTCGAGTTTCTTTTTTGTGAAGAAGAAGGAGGGAGGTCTGCGCCCGTGTATTGACTATCGAGCCCTTAACCAGATCACTGTGAAGTACAGTTACCCGCTACCTCTCATAGCCACAGCGATTGAGTCAATGCACGGGGCGCGCTTCTTCACTAAACTAGATCTCAGGAGCGCTTACAACCTGGTGCGTATCCGGGAGGGAGACGAGTGGAAGACGGCGTTCAGTACTACCTCAGGGCATTATGAGTACCTTGTTATGCCGTACAGGTTGATGAATGCTCCGTCAGTCTTCCAGGCCTTTGTGGACGAGTTTTTCAGGGACCTGCACAGGCAGGGTGTTGTGTTGTATATCGATGACATTCTGATATACTCCGCTGCATGTGCCAAGCATGTGTCCATGGTGCGCAAGGTGCTTGCTCGACTGTTGGAGCATGACCTGTATGTCAAGGCTGAGAAATGCCTGTTCTTCCAGCAGTCTGTCTGCTTCCTAGGATACTGCATTTCCACCTCAGGTGTGGAGATGGAGAGTGACGACATTTCAGCCATGCGTAATTGGCTGACTCCCACCACGGTAAAGGAGGTGCAGCGTTTTTTAGGGTTTGCCAATTACTACCGGAGATTTATCCAGGGTTTTGGTCAGGTAGCGGCTCCCATTACCTCACTGCTGAAGGGGGGCCCAGGGCGTTTGCAGTGGTCGGCTGAGGCGGACAGGGCTTTTGGTCACCTAAGGGCTCTGTTTACTTCAGCTCCGGTGCATCTGGATCCCTCTTTGGCGTTCATGGTGGAGGTGGACGCGTCCGAGGCTGGGATAGGAGCCGTGCTCTCGCAGCGCTCGGGTACGCCACCGAAGCTCCACCCCTGTGCCTTCTTCTTGAAGAAGCTCAGCCCGGCGGAGCAAAATTATGTCATGGGGGACCGGGAGCTGTTGGCTGTCGTCAAGGCCTTGAAGGCGTGGAGACATTGGCTTGAGGGGGCTCAACACCCTTTTCTCATCTGGACTGACCACCGCAACCTGGAGTACATCCGAGCAGCGAGGAGACTGAATCCTCGTCAGGCAAGGTGGGCCATGTTTTTTACCCGTTTTGTTTTCACCCTTTCTTTCAGACCAGGTTCCCAGAATGTTAAGGCAGACGCACTGTCCCGGCTGTATGACACAGAGGAGCTGCCCATGGATCCTACCCCTATACTCCCGGCCTCCTGCCTGGTGGCGCCGGTAGTATGGGAGCTGGACACGGACATTGAGCGAGCATTACGTGCAGAGCCCGCTCCCCTCCAGTGTCCCGCCGGGCGTCTGTACGTTCCGTCTGCTGTCCGTGACCGGTTGATCTATTGGGCTCACACGTCACCCTCCTCTGGTCATCCAGGCATAGGTCGGACGGTGCACTGTCTGAGTGGAAAGTACTGGTGACCCACCTTGGCAAAGGACGTGAGGGTTTATGTTTCCTCCTGCTCAGTGTGCGCCCAGTGTAAGGCTCCAAGGCACCTGCCCAGAGGTAAGCTACACCCCTTACCCATTCCACAACGTCCTTGGTCGCATCTGTCGGTCGATTTCCTCACCGATCTTCCTCCCTCACAGGGTAACACCATGAACCTGGTCGTTGTGGACCATTTTTCCAAGTCCTGTCGTCTCCTCCTTCTGCCCGGGATCCCTACGGCCCTACAGACTGCGGAGGCCTTGTTTACACACGTCTTCCGGCACTACGGGGTGTCTGAGGATATAGTGTCTGATCGGGGTCCCCAGTTCACTTTGAAGGTCTGGAGGGCGTTCATGGAACGTCTGGGGGTCTCGATCAGCCTTACCTTGGGTTTTCACCCCGAGAGTAATGGGCAGGTGAAGAGAGTGAACCAGGATGTGGGTAGGTTTCTGCGGTCTTATTGTCAGGACCGGCCGGGGGAGTGGGCGGCGTTCGTGCCCTGGGCCGAGATGTCTCAGAACTCGCTCCGCCACTCCTCCACTAACCTCTCGCCCTTCCAGTGCGTACTGGGGTACCAGCCGGTTCTGGCGCCTTCGCATCAGAGTCAGACCGAGGCTCCTGCGGTGGAGGACTGGTTCAGGCACACGGAGGAGACCTGGGACTACGCCCATGTTCACCTCCAGCGGGCCGTGCTGCACCAGAAGGCCAGCACAGACTGTCACCGCAGTGAGGCCCCGGTGTTCGCACCGGGTCTGGCTCTCAACCCGAAACCTGCTCCTCTGTCCGCCTCCTTAGGCCGGTGGTGGCTGGCACGCTCCAGGAGTCTGAGGTGCGGAAGGTTCCTCCGCCCCCTTTGGACATCAAGGGGGCCCCGGCGTACTCCATACTTGATTCGAGGCGAGGGCGAGGGGCCTTCAGTACCTCGTGGATTGGGAGGGGTACGGTCAGGAGGAGAGATGCTGGGTCCCGGTGGAGGACGTTTTGGACCCTTCTATGCTGTGGGAGTTCCACCGTCTTTGTCCGGATCGCCCTGCACCTCGCCCTCTGGGTCGTCCCCGAGGCCAGTGTCAGCGCGCTGCTGGAGCTGCGCGTCAAGGGGGGGTACTGTCACGACTTCCGCCGAAGTCGGTCCCTCTCCTTGTTCGGGTGGCGTTCGGCGGTCGATGTCACTGGTCTTCTAGCCATCGCCGCTCCACCTTTCATTTTCCATTTGTTTTGTCTTGTTTTCCCGCACACCTGGTTCAAATTCCCTCATCAGACAAAATTTTCCCTCTGTTTCCCCCATGTCTGTGTGTGGAATTGTTCTTTGTGCAGGGTGTTACGCTACAGGCTGGTTTGCGCTAGGTTTGTTTCATACCTAGGTTTGTTTGTTTTGTTTTATCCGGTTCATGTTACTGTGGTTGTGCTCTGTGCTGCCTCGCCTGTGCCTTTGTGCCAGAGGGTATATTAAAGTTCTCCTGTTATCACCCACCTCTGCTCTCCTGCGCCTGACTTCCCGGCAACTAGTCACTCAGCCCGTTACACTACTATTGTACACTAATCTCCCTAATATTATTCTATGCACACTAATCTTCCAACATTACCATGTGATAAAGAACTGAATATGGCAATTTTCATAATTAATCAAACCACTGTATTTTTGATTCACCAATATATTTGAAGCGTAAAATGCTTTCCAAACAAGTTTTTTTATATGATTCATACATGCTTTCCTAACCCAAAAAATGTGCCTAAATAATCTAG
Source organism: Salmo salar (assembly GCF_965601325.2). Classification (NCBI taxonomy): domain Eukaryota; kingdom Metazoa; phylum Chordata; class Actinopteri; order Salmoniformes; family Salmonidae; genus Salmo; species Salmo salar. The sequence continues at coordinate 59,994,827 of NC_138295.1, forward strand.
AAGATCAAAGTATTTTTTAATCTGCCAGTTTGTGTTGAAACGGAGATTAATATGAATATATTTCGATGTCTTTTGATATTTTCTACTCTGTCAAGAAAATTATAATTAAAGATACAACGTGTTTAAAGGGATGGCTTAAAATAAAAGTACCCTGTTTAATGAAAACTCCATGAGAAAATCTATTGGCCAGCAAGTGGGAGGGTTTTCAGCAGTTGAATTACATTTATTCAGAGCACTCAAGGGAACCATGCCTGCGAAGTCCGTTACGCAACTTCACAAGGTAAGTCTGAATACCAACTATTGAGAAGTGCATTGGAAAGGTGTGCGCAAGTGATAAGGAAATTATATAATAAAGGTAAATGAATAAAGAATCCCTCCCTGAAATGTAACTGATTAGTAGTTAGTAGATATGTAGCATGTGTGATGAATAATTAAAGTACTGAACGTAAGTCCCATAAGGTCCAGTAGAGGCCCAGGAGGAAGAGGAATGTGTGTGTGTTAGTGGGCCTAAGGGAACTGTAGACGTGTGTGTGACCCGACCTGAAGAGACTTGGAAGAAACAGGGAGTAACCTTCAAGGTCCCCCTAATCTCAGGGGAAAGGAACAGGCAGCGCTGGATAGTGATTAACAGTGGTGAGAAGTCCGGGGAGGAATACTATTCACCTACTGTTCGCGTGTATGGATGTGGTAGGATATCTACTGTTTGTGTGGAGGTATGTGCGTAAGCGGGGAGGGAGCATAAAATGAACTTCTTTGTGTAATGTACTTCAGAACGTTCTCTGAATAAACTGTACAGACCTTTTGCAGAAAGCTGAGTCCTTGCCTAATTATTATTAACCCAGTGTCTTACAAAGCTTGGGGATTAGTCAAGGCTTATTGATTGTTAATTATTATCATTGGGATTCGAAAATTCCCGTGACAGCAAGAAAGGTGTAATTTCCTAAATCAGCACATAAAGTAATGAGAGAAACAATGTTTATTCCACCCATTTACTAACAAAGTTGCTTAACAAGAATATTAAGCTGTTATGACTCTTAGCTGAGTAAAACCAGACAAAACATCAACTGAAAATACACTGACCTGTCTGGCACACCTTGTTCACCGGATTGTCATTATCTTAATGACTTTACCACTGTTTCCTTAAAAAATTAAACATAAAACCTGCTGGTAAATGGGTAATGGATGAAGGATTTAGGATTTTCACACACTGGATAGTGAACTGTAATGTTTGATAGGATAAGGGACATCTCAAATTTACGCAATGTGGAATATTTGGGAAATAGGATTCAGGAAGTAGTCCAATGGGCACACACTGCTTTAATAAACGTTGAGCCAATGTGGAATAGATGTTGAATTGATGATTTTACAGCTGAGTTTTCCTTCCTCACACTGACGCCTCCTGGCCAGTGTGTTTCCCAGCGTCAGTCATTACCACCCATCACACCACATACTGTTGAGTCCCTTTCCAATGGTAAGGAGTTAGCGTAGTGTGACATCTGACAGCGGGACGATACAAGAAGATCCCAAAAACACTGGGGGGTTCAGACGGGCTCACCAATTCCTCATCAATACAAATTCACTATGGAGATCGCCTCATCCTCTTCCTCTACACTCTTAAAAAAAAGGGTTCCAAAAAGGGTTTTCGGCTGTTCCCATAGGACAACCCATTTTGAACGTAAACTAAACCAATACTGGCGGATGTCAACATCCACGTCCCAATACACAGGGCCAACGATTCGGGAGGACAGATTGATAGGCTGGAGTGCACTCACAGGACTCTCACCAACATGAAACCACAGGGTGCAGGAAAGCAGGTCCTCTGGCATCCTGGTCCCCAGGCGGTGATTCTCATCCTCAACCAGGAGATGGTGGGGTTATGAAGTTGGAGCCACGGGAGGCAGAGGATGACTTTATGTACAGGTGCGGTGGTGATGAGGAAGGGAAGGCTTTCCTGGTCCATGGGACCCACAGTGAGGGTGAGTGGTGCTGTGATGTGTGTAATTGTGCCGGATTCCAATGGTAGCATATCCAGGGCTTGGACAGCAAAAGGAGAGGACAGCGGGTAGGACGTTAAGTTCAGGGGGGAGGCGAGGGCCTGGTTGATGAAGTTCCCAGCAGCACCAGAGTCCACTAGAGCTGTAGAGACAACACTTGAGGGACAGCCAGTGAAAAGGGTTTGGTGGAAAACGATGATAATGAAATACTCACACCTACACTTGGAGATGGAAGGTCACGGGACCACTCCTCTGCTCTAGTGGACCCCAGGTTGGGATGCACTGGACACAGCTGAAGCTGATGCCCCTCCTGGCTGCAATAGGAACAGAGTTCCAGCTGTCTCTGGATATGCCTCTCTTCCGCGGAGAGGTGTGTGGCTCCTACCGCCATGGGTTCAGGCTCTGCCTCAGGACAGCCAAAGGAGGGAGGCGAGTGGCGAGGTGGACACTGGCGCTCCCGAAGAAGGTTATCCAGATAGATAGCCATCGCAATGAGAGCATCCAAGGATATGTTTCCATCCCGACATGCCAACTCCTTCTGAACCTCCTCGCGCAGTCCACTGTGTATAGAGAGCGGAGCACCGGCTCATTCCATCCGCTGTAGGCTGCCACAGTCCTAAAGGTGAGTGCGTACTCCGCAACAGTCTGGGCACCCTGCTGGAGTTGGAAAAGTCCCTCACCTCCCTCTCTGCCCTCTGGAGGATGGTCAAACACCGTCCTGAACAAAGCCATGAGCCTCTCATAGGAATACAGCTCCTCCTCTCCTCTCTCCCAGACGGCTGTAGCCCACTCCAACGCCCATCCGGTCAGCAGGGAAATGACCGTGGCAACCTGAGATGTCTCGTTGGTAGGGGCTCCTGTCTGATAGGCGAAATAGAGGGAGCACTGGAGTAGGAAGCCATGGCATTTCGATGGAGTACCATCATACTTCTCTGGAAGGGACAGTCAGGAATCACTGACTTGGGCGGACGGCTGGTTAGGCTGAGGGACTGGCTCACTGTGACAACCCGTGTTAGGAGGCTTTCCGTCAGAGGTATGGAGAACCTCGCTGGTGTTGTCGAGGTGGTGGAAAACGCGGAGGACCTCCTGGTCGTGGTGTAGGTGGAGTAGATGACCCTGTTCCTTGACCGTCCGGAAGATAGTGTTTTCTTCTGCTGCTTCCTTTTTTTCCAGAATTCTGTAACGCATACGCAGAGAGTCAGGAAGCAGGTGCAGAAAATGAGTTTAATAATAAGAAACATGAAGATAAACAAAACAGGAGTAGCGTACTGAACCTAAACAAAACCAAAACTGTCTGAAGACTGAGGCTACTGATGGCTAAATAAAGGGCAAGTAATTAAGGTAATGATTAAGTCCAGGTGTGCATAACGATTGAGAGCAGGTGTGCGTAGGGCTGTGGCGGACATGAAATTTTGTGAGACGATAATTGTCAAGCAAATAACTGCTGGTCTAACGGTAATTGACCGTTAATTAACATAAACACGTTTAGCATCTCCTGGCTTCTACGCATAGCCTACAAGCCACTGATGCAGACCTTTGGAACACCTATGTTTTAAAAAGTCTAATAAATCCATGTAATATAGCCTACACCATCCCAATAAATCCATTATTTAGGTCTAAAGAAACATGATATGAAGAAAATGTAGTCTATTTTAGAAGAACAGAATAGCATATTCTGAGTTGTCCTTATGTTAGGCCCTGATCTGGCTATTACATATTGCTAGTTAATTTAGCAGACAAGATTTGCTTAGAATTCCATGGCATTATTTTATATTATTTTATAGTATGAAGAATACAATTGAACATAGCTGAATAAAATAGAAAGGATCATTTTATCCAAGCGATTTGAGGGAGTGCGCACATGCGGCTATTCTGTGTTGAGCGGTTAACAGATAAACAGCTACTCCTATACGCTTAATTTAGAGTTATTTATGTAACTTTAGTTGTGATACAAATGTTGGACTATATGTTTAGATGTTTTAATACTTTCTAAGTTGCATGAAGGCATGAGCTTTGCTTTGTTTTTTGTGCAGGCTGTACACATTTCATCAGTCTCATTCACAATTTGACAAGCACTTGATAATGCCTCGGATTTCCCGGCTGCATCCTTTTTGTGGCCGTAATGCGCTCCAAATAAATCCATGCCTTTTGCAGCCAGTGGCCTTTTCCCTTCTCCAGGCTGCATGCTGAAGCACCTTTCACTCACATGTCTCTCAGTCACGGGATTGGGATTTTCTCACAGGCTACAAGTGAAGACAGACACATCCATGGACGCAACTGCGCACGTCCATATCAAATTCCGTGGCGCATATTGAAGATATTGGAAGAACTGTCCACATTTACCAACAAGATGAGTAGGCCTAACGAACAGCAAAAGCACTAGCCTATGTCAATCTACTATCCCCATAGTACAAAAGTTTACCTATTCTATTCTGTGGGAGAAATAAATATTCCAAACAGTCTGGGACAGTTGTGAGATCACATAGATACCAAATTAATACAACCACAGAATCAAAAAATGTCTTTTAAGCAATAAGCCTGACTCAAAAGATGAGAACGTTTAGCTTAAAATGTTGATAAACTATTAGGCTTTTTTTCACATTACAAGCGGAGCAAATACCACACGGCAGTAGGCTGGCTATAAGTGTGAATGTTCCATTGGCAGGAAAACACATTTCTCAAAAGTGACCACAAATGCAATTATGCATATACAAGATGGCTTGGGGGCTTAGCTCGGACAACACCTGCCTGTCTGCTCAGCGCGATATCAACCCAGAGCATATCGGACTGCTTCTCTCTACCAATCACCGGATTCCTGCCGCTGTGGGTCATTACACCGCATCATCGCAGCTAGCTAGCTGCAAACAAGTGGCTACTGTTAGCTGACGCTTCTGTCCCGAAGCAATCACCAGCTAGCCTTGAGCTAGCCTTGAGCTAGGCCCATATACCAGCTAATTCTAGGGCTACAACTCCTCCTTTTCCAATTGTCCTGGACCATTTATTGTTGACACAGAGCCCCGCTGATCAATCACGACTGGATGGCCGACGTGATCGCCCGATGTGATCTCAACAGGCTATTCTGTTATGATGTCGCCGAAGAACCATCTACTAACTCCGGCCCGCTAGCTTTTCTGAGCGCTGTATCCCCTGCTTTCCTAGCATCGTAGTGACTACCGAACAGCACCCTGACTCACCTAGCCCTTAGTCCCACTCAAAATGCCTTAGATAGCTCTTTTGTCCCACCCCACACACATGTGGAGACCTCACCTGGCTTAACTGGTGCCTCCAGAAACAAAACCTCTCTCATCGTCACTCAACACCTAGGTTTACCTCCACTGTACTCACATCCTACCATACCATTGTCTGTACATTATGCCCTGAATCTATTCTACCATGCCCAGAAATCTGCTCCTTTTATTCTCTGTCCCCACCGCACTAGACGACCAGTTCTTATAGCCTTTAGCCGTACCCTTATCCTACTACTCCTCTGTTCCTCTGGTGATATAGAGGTTAACCCAGGCCCTGTTCCACTCCTATTCCCCATGCGCTATCATTTGTTGACTTCTGGAACCATAAAAGCCTTTCATGCATGTTAACATCAGAAGCCTCCTCCCTAAGTTTGTTTTATTCACTGCTTTAGCACACTCCGCCAACCCTGATGTCCTAGACGTGTCTGAATCCTGGCTTAGGAAGGTGACCAAAAATTCTGAAATTTCCATCCCCAACTACAACATTTTACACCAAGATAGAACTGCCAAAGCGGTGGAGTTGCAATCTACTGCGGAGATAGCCTGCAGAGTTCCTTCATGTTATCCAGGTCTATGCCCAAACAGTTCGAGCTTCTACTTTTAAAAATCCACCTTTCCAGAAATAAGTCTCTCACTGTTGCCGCTTGTTATAGACCCCCTTCACCCCCCCAGCTGTGCCCTGGACCCCATATGTGAATTAATTGCCCCCCATTTATCTTCAGAGTTTGTACTGTTAGGTGACCTAAACTGGGATCTGCTTAACCCCCCAGCCATCCAACAATCTAAGATAGATTCCCTCAATCTCACACAAATTATCAAGGAACCTACCAGGTACAACCCTAAATCCGTAATCACGGGCACCCTCATAGATATCATCCTGACCAAGCTGCCCTCTAAATACACCTCTGCTGTCTTCAACCAGGATCTCAGTGATCATTGCCTCATTGCCTGCGTGCGTAATGGGTCTGCGGTCAAACGACCAACCCTCATCACTGTCAAACGCTCCATAAAACACTTCAGCAAGCAGGCCTTTCTAATCGACCTGGCCCGGGTATCCTGGAAGGATATTGACCTGATTCCGTCAGTAGAGGATGCCTGGTTGTTCTTTAAAAGTGCTATCCTCACCATCTTAAATAAGCATGCCCCATTCAAAAAAAATTAAACTAAGAACAGATATAGGCCTTGGTTCACTGCAGACTTGACTACCCTTGACCAGCACAAAAACATCCTGTGGCGTACTGCATTAGCATTGAATAGCCCCCGCAATATATAACTTTTCAGGGAAGTTAGGAACCAATATACACAGGCAGTTAGGAAAGCAAAGGCTAGCTTTTACAAACAGAAATTTGCATCCTGTAGCACAAACTCCAAAAAGTTCTGTGACACTTTAAAATCCATGGAGAATAAGAACACCGCCTCCCAGCTGCCACTGCACTGAGGCTAGGAAACACTGTCACCACTGATAAATCTACAATAATCGATAATTTCAGTAATCATTTTTCTACAGCTGGCCATAATTTCCACCTGGTTACCCCTACCCCGGTCAACAGCTCTGAAACCCCCACAGTAACTTGCCCAAGGCTCCGCCATTTCTCCTTCACCTAAATCCAGATAGCTGATGTTCTGAAAGAGCTGCAAAATCTGGACCCCTACAAATCAGCTGGGCTAGACAATCTGGACCCTCTCTTTCTAAAATTATCCGCTGCAATTGTTGCAACCCCTATTACTAGCCTGTTCAACCTCTCTTTCGTGTCGTCTGAGATCCCTAAAGATTGGATAGCTGCCGCGGTCATCCCCCTCTTCAAAGGGGGAGACACTCTAGACCCAAACTGTTACAGACCTATATCTATCCTACCGTGCCTTTCTAAAGTCTTCAAAGGCCAAGTTAACAAACAGATCACCGACCATTTCGAATCCCACCGTACCTTCTCCGCTATGCAATCTGGTTTCCGAGCGGGTCATGGGTGCACCTCAGTCACGCTCAGGGTCCTAAACGATATCATAACCACCATCGATAAAAGACAATACTGTGCAGCCGTCTTCATCGACCTGGCCAAGGCTTTCGACTCTGTCAATCACCACATTCTTATCGGCAGACTCAACAGCCTTGGTTTCTCAAATGACTGCCTCGCCTGGTTCACCAGCTAATTCTCAGATAGAGTTCAGTATGTCAAATCAGAGGGCCTGTTGTCCGGACCTCTGGCAGTCTCTACAAGGGTGCCGCAGGGTTCAATTCTCGGGCCGACTCTCTTCTCTGTATACATCAATGATGTCGTTCTTGCTGCTGGTGATTCTCTGATCCACCTCTACGCAGACGACACCCTTCTTCATACTTCTGGCCCTTCTTTGGACACTGTTAACAAACCTCCAGATGAGCTTCAATGCCATACAACACTCCTTCCGTGCCCTCCAACTGCTCTTAAATGCAAGTAAAATTAAATGCATGCTCTTCAACCCATCGCTGCCCGCACCCGCCTGTCCATCTAGCATCACTACTCTGGATGGTTCTGACCTAGAATATGTGGACAACTATAAGTACCTAGGTGTCTGGTTAGACTGTAAATTCTCCTTCCAGACTCACATTAAGCACCTCCAATCCAAAATTAAATCTGGAATTGGCTTCCTATTTCGCAACAAAGCATCCTTCACTCATGCTGCCAAACATACCCCCGTAAATCTGACCATCCTACCGATCCTTGACTTCGGCGATGTCATTTACAAAATAGCCTTCAACACCCTACTCAGGAAATTGGATGTAGTCTATCACAATGCCGTTCGGTTTGTCACCAAAGACCCATATACTACCCACCACTGCGACCTGTATGCTCTCGTTGGCTGGCCCTCGCTTCATATTCGTCGCCAAACCCACTGGCTCCAGGTCATCTATAAGTCTTTGCTAGGTAAAGCCCCGTCTTATTTCATCTCACTGGTCACCATAGCAGCACTCGTCCGTAGCACGCGCTCCAGCAGATATATTTCACTGGTCATCCCCAAAGCCAACTCCTCCTTCGGCCGCCCTTCCTTCTAGTTCTCTGCTGCCAATGACTGGAACGAATTGCAAAAATCGCAGAAGCTGGAGTCTTTTATCTCCCTCACTAACTTTAAGCATCAGCTGTCAGAGCGTCTGTACACAGCCCATCTGTAAATAGCCCACCCAACTACTCATCACCATTGTCACGACTTCCGCCGAAGTTGGTCCCTCTCCTTGTTCGGGCGGCATTCGGCGGTCGAAGTCACTGACCTTCTAGCCATCGCTGATCCTCTTTTCATTTTCCTTTGGTTTTGTCTTGTCTTTCATCACACCTGGTTCCAATCCCATTAATTACATGTTGTGTATTTAACCCTCTGTTCCCCATCATGTCCTTGTCGGTGATTGTTTATTTGTAAGTGCACGTCAGTTATGGTGTCAGTTATGGTGTGCGTCGGGTTATGTACCCATTATTTGATTGTTCTGTTTTCCGGTGAGCTTTTTTGTTATTAAACTACGTCGTTTGGAAACACAGTTTTTTGTTCTCCTGTGTCTGACTTCTCTGCCGCCAGTACGCACTCCTTACAACCATATTGTTATTTTATTTTATTTTTTCTCCTTTGCACCCCAGTATCTCTACTTGCACATTCATCTTCTGCGCATCTATCACTCCAGTGTTTAATTGCTAAATTGTAATTATTTTGCCACTATGGCCTATTTATTGAATAACCTCGCCTTCTGGATGGTAGCGGGGTGAACAGTCGATAGCTCGGATTGTTGTTGTCCTTGAGGATCTTTTTGGCCTTCCTGTGACATCGGGTGCTGTAGGTTTCCTGGAGGGCAGGTAGTTTGCCCCCGGTGATGTGTTGTGCAGACCGCACCACCTTCTGGAGAGCCTTGCGGTTGTGGAAGGTGCAGTTGCCATACCAGGCAGTAATACAGGCCGACAGGCCACCCTTTGCCTTGATGACAGCTTTGTACACTTGGCATTCTCTCAATTGTGCATATGTAAAAGTTTGTGAGGGTTTTAGGTGACAAGACTAATTTCTTCAGTCTCCTGAGGTTGAAGTGGCGCTGTTGCGCCTTCTTCTCCACACTGTCTGTGTGGGTGGACAATTTCTTCAACCTCATGGCTTGGTTTTTGACATGCACTGTCAACTGTGGGACCGTATATAGACAGGTGTGTGCCTTTCCAAATCATGTCAAAACAACTGAACTTACCACAGGTGGACTCCAAGTTGTAGAAACATCTCAAGGATGATCAATGGAAACAGGATGCACCTGAGGTCAATTTCGAGTCTCACAGCTAAGGGTCTGAATACTTATGCAAATAATGTATTTCTGTTTTTTATTTTTAATACATTTGCAAACATTTCTACAAATCTGTTTTTGCTTTGTAATTATGGGGTATTGTGTGTAGATTGATGAGGAAAACAATTAATTGAATCTGTATTAGAACAAGGCTGTAACATAACAAAATGTAGAAAAAGTCAAGAGGTCTGAATACTTTCCGAATGCACTGTATCTGAACTAACATCTATCTGAATTTTTGTCGTTGTCCATTTTGAAATTCCTGAAAGAATAGGCCTACCTCGTCACAGCTCGTTTGTTTGCACTTGCTTATACTTAGGGCTAAGTGTTAATGATATAAGAACAAACATGATGAATCTACTGAACATAAACTTAATATTATTTGTGTATGGTTCAAAAGTCAAAACTCATGTTTGTGTTCGTTATTATTGAAGGAGAATGCGGTTCTTATCCACTTACACAAAACCACAAGGAGTCAGTAGAAACCACATTTGTTTAAACAAGACAGCCAAATCAGCTTTGGTTTTAAAAAGGCAGCAATGAGGCTGAATAAACTGCTTCGCTGCCAGACGAGGCTCCGCTGATAGCCAGGTGTAGCGGTGGTAAGGATTCACTCCATGGTGCTGAAAGGAAAGCTCCGCTGTGGGGACAGCTTTATGTAGGCCATAACAGTTGTGGGCACCGTTTGTCACCGTTATAATGCAATTAATGTATTGTTAAGTGTTGTGTTGTGCAGTGGCTTTGCTGGCATGCAGCTAGAATTTTTTTTTTGAGTTTGCCCCAGCAAGATTTATATGCTAAAATTGCCACTGACTGTAATGTGTACAATATTATTTGGGCTGTTGCTACTCCTCGTCTGTGCACCTCTTTGCTGACAATCAGTTGCACAACAGATGTACTGTTTTTAGAGGCTGTCTTAAAACAGCAAGCACGAACACCCTTATCACAGTAGCTCTTTGTGTGTGCAATTGAATCATCTGGCATCATAACTTTCAACATAATTTTTTCACTTTGTCATTGTCACTCCTCATTCCAGTAGAACATTAATGAAAGATTTCCATGGAAGTTGGCGTCAGAATAAATTGGATTGCAGCTACACTACCGGTCAAAAGTTTTAGAACACCTATTCATTCAAGGGTTTTTCTTTATTTGTACTATTTTCTACATTGTTGTCACGTCCTGACCAGCAGAGGGCGTAATGGTGTTAGTCTTGGTCAGGATGTGGCAGGGGGTTTGTGTTTGTTAAATGTTGTGTAGGTGATTGGACTCCCAATTGAAGGCAGGTGTGTTGAGTTGCCTTTGATTGGGAGTCCTATATAGGAGTGTGTTTTTCTTTGGGGTTGTGGGTAGTTGTCCTTGCACTGCGTTGTATGTGCCTGCAAGACTGTTGCTGTCGTCTTTATTGTTTTGTCCAGTGGATACTTTACTCCTTTTTTTAAATTAAAAAACATGAGTATCAACATACCTGCTGCGCCTTGGTCCATTCATGACGACACTTGTTACAATTGTAGAATAATAGTGAAGACATCAAAACTATGAAATATCACATATAGAATCATGTAGTAACCAAAAAAGTTTTAGACAAATCAAAATATATTTTATATTTGAGATTCTTTAAATAGCCACCCTTTGCCTTGATGACAGCTTTGCAAACTCTTGGCATTCTCTCTACCAGCTTCATGAGATAGTCACCTGGTATGCAGGTGTGCCTTGTTAAAAGTACATTTGTGGAATTTCTTTCCTTCTTAATGCGTTTGAGCCAATCAGTTGTGTTGTGACAAGGTAGAGGTGGTATACAGAAGATAGCCCTATTTGTGTTTATTTATAAAGTTTTGGTCACATTTCTCATGAGTAGACATTTCCATATGCACAAAAAGCTTATTTCACTTCAATTCTGTGCACGAATTTGTTTACATCCCTGTTAGTGAGCATTTCTCCTTTGCCCAAATTATCCACCCACCTGTCAGGTGTGGCATAGCACCTTCTGCTGGGGACAATAAAAGGCCACTCTAAAATGTGAAGTTTTGTCACACAACACAAGGCCTTAGATGTCTCATGTTTTGAAGGAGTGTGCAATTGGCATGCTGACTGCAGGAATGCCCACCAGAGCTGTTGCCAGAGAATTTAATGTTCATTTCTCTAGCATAAGCCGCCTGCAACATCGTTTTAGAGAATTTGGCAGTACATCCAACCGGCCTCACAACTGCAGACCATGTGTAACAAAGGCAGCCCAGGACATCCACATCCAGCATCTTTTTCATTGTCTGAGACCAGCCACCTGGACAGCTGGTGAAACTGAGGAGTATTTCTGTCTGTAATAAAGTCCTTTTGTGGGGGAAAACTCAGTCTGATTGACTGGGTCTGGCTCTCCAGTTGGTGGGCATGGGCCCACCCACTTGGGAGCCAGTCCCACGCACTGGGGAGCCAGGCCTAGCCAATAAGACTGAGTTTTTAGAGGGAGACAGAGAGAACATGCTCATTCTGTTGCACGAATGTAAGATCATAGTTTGGGGGTGCTGTCTTCTATTTAATTTTTATATTTACTTTTTTTGAAGGAGGGTGCAGAACAAATATTTTTGTCCACGCTATATCTGTCAGCTAATACAGCACTATTACAGCACTGTGTCAGCTAATACAGCACTATACACAGCCCTGTCCACTACTTTTGTCAGAAAAATATATATACTGCTCAAAAAAATAAAGGGAACACTTAAACAACACATCCTAGATCTGAATGAATGAAATAATCTTATTAAATTCTTTTTTCTTTACATAGTTGAATGTACTGACAACAAAATCACACAAAAATAATCAATGGAAATCCAATTTATCAACCCATGGAGGTCTGGATTTGGAGTCACACTCAAAATCAAAGTGGAAAACCACACTACGGGCTGATCCAACTTTGATGTAATGTCCTTAAAACAAGTCAAAATGAGGCTCAGTAGTGTGTGTGGCCTCCACGTGCCTGTATAACCTCCCTACAATGCCTGGGCATGCTCCTGATGAGGTGGCGGATGGTCTCCTGAGGGATCTCCTCCCAGACCTGGACTAAAGCATCCGCCAACTCCTGGACAGTCTGTGGTGCAACGTGGCATTGGTGGATGGAGCGAGACATGATGTCCCAGATGTGCTCAATTGGATTCAGGTCTGGGGAACGGGCGGGCCAGTCCATAGCATCAATGCCTTCCTCTTGCAGGAACTGCTGACACACTCCAGCCACATGAGGTCTAGCATTGTCTTGCATTAGGAGGAACCCAGGGCCAACCGCACCAGCATATGGTCTCACAAGGGGTCTAAGTATCTCATCTCGGTACCTAATGGCAGTCAGGCTACCTCTGGCGAGCACATGGAGGGCTGTGCGGCCCCCCAAAGAAATGCCACCCCACACCATGACTGACCCACCGCCAAACCGGTCATGCTGGAGGATGTTGCAGGCAGCAGAACGTTCTCCACGGCGTCTCCAGACTGTCACGTCTGTCACGTGCTCAGTGTGAACCTGCTTTCATCTGTGAAGAGCACAGGGCGCCAGTGGCGAATTTGCCAATCTTGGTGTTCTCTGGCAAATGCCAAACGTCCTGCACGGTGTTGGGCTGTAAGCACAACCCCCACCTGTGGACGTCGGGCCCTCATGGAGTCTGTTTCTGACCGTTTGAGCAAACACATGCACATTTGTGGCCTGCTGGAGGTCATTTTGCAGGGCTCTGGCAGTGCTCCTCCTGCTCCTCCTTGCACAAAGGCGGAGGTAGCGGTCCTGCTGCTGGGTTGTTGCCCTCCTACGGCCTCCTCCACGTCTCCTGATGTACTGGCCTGTCTCCTGGTAGCGCCTCCATGCTCTGGACACTACGCTAACAGACACAGCAAACCTTCTTGCCACAGCTCGCATTGATGTGCCATCCTGTATTAGCTGCACTACCTGAGCCACTTGTGTGGGTTGTAGACTCCATCTCATGCTACCACTAGAGTGAAAGCACCGCCAGCATTCAAAAGTGACCAAAACATCAGCCAGGAAGCATAGGAACTGAGAAGTGGTCTGTGGTCCCCACCTGCAGAACCACTCCTTTATTGGGGGTGTCTTGCTAATTGCCTATAATTTACACCTGTTGTCTATTCCATTTGCACAACAGCATGTGAAATGTATTGACAATCAGTGTTGCTTCCTAAGTGGACAGTTTGATTTCACAGAAGTGTGATTGACTTGGAGTTACATTGTGTTGTTTAGGTGTTCCCTTTATTTTTTTTGAGCAGTGTATATATTATTTCTATATTTTTTTCATTCTATTTTTCAGGAGTTGCTGCAGCACCATCAACACAACTACTTCTTGCGGCTATGCGTAAGATTCACCATAATGGGTATCTGTTTGAACAGATATGCACTCCATGCAAGATTTAAACTTGCACTTTCAGTAAAAGAAAAAATCTCTATCTATATAGCTGCAAATATTAACAGAGCAGGCCAATTACCTAAATACCAAAAAACTTGACTCAATAGTGGGTTAATTAGAAGGGTATTCCTTTACTTATTACTGTAGGTAATTTGTAACTAAATATCTGCACCTAAATGAACTATTATTTACAATTTGAGTGGAAATAGGATAAAAAATGTATTGATAAATAATACACTGTTGTAACGGTTGTCGTCGGGAATGGAGGACCAGAACGCAGCAGGAATGTGGATGCTCACCTTGTATTTATTTTAAATCAAGATAACTAAACGAAGAACTCGAACAAAACAGTCTTGTCAGGCTCACACACGCAAACTAAACGAAGAACTCACGAACAACAAAACAGTCTTGTCAGGCTCACACACGCAAAACAAGAAACAATCTCCCACAAACACTACACCAAACAATTACCCATATATAGGACTCTCAATCAGAGGCAACGAGAAAGCACCTGCCTCCAATTGAGAGTCCAACCCCCCATGAACCTACACAGAAATACACCAACCCAGAAAGAACATAGAAGTACAAAACATAGAACATAAACCAAAACCTGGAAATAATAAATCAAACGCCCTACTAAATAAACCACCACCCCGAACCACAAAACAAATACCCTCTGCCACGTCCTGACCAAACTACAATAACAAATAACCCTTATACTGGTCAGGACGTGACAGTACCCCCCCCCCCCCTCAAAGGTGCAGACCCCGGATGCACCTCATAAATAAAAAAATAAAATAAAAAATCCCCCTAAACTAAAGGGAGGGAAGGGAGGGTGGCTGCCGTCACCGACGGCACTTGTGCTACACCCCCCCTCCCCAACCCACCTATACAGGAGGTGGTTCTGGCTCCGGCCTACTGTCCTCCAGAATGCAGACAGACTTGATTAGTTTCGGGCCGTAGGCAGACTCCCCTTGTTCCGGATCGTAGGCAGACCTCTTCCTTTCCACACTGTAGGCAGACTCATTAAATACATAGTTAATCATTTTTAGTTCCGGATCGTCAACTGACTTACTTAGTTCCGGGTTGCTGATAGACTCCCTCGGTTCCGGACTAGACACCGTTGTCGGATACTCTGGACTGCACACCGTTGCCGGATACTCTGGACTGCACACCGTTGCCGGATACTCTGGACTGCACACCGTTGCCGGATACTCTGGACTGCACACCGTTGCCGGATACTCTGGACTGCACACCGTTGCCGGATACTCTGGACTGCACACCGTTGCCGAACTCTCGAGGCTGGGCTGACGCACTGGAAGCCTGATGCGTGGTACTGGTACTGGATGTGCCAGTCTGGGGACACGCACCTCAGGGCTAGTGCGGGGAGCGGGAACAGGCCGAGTCGGACTGGGTTGACGCACTAGAAGCCTGATGCTGGTACTGGAGGTATCAGCCTGAGAACACGCACCTCAGGGATAGTGCGGGGAGCGGGAACAGGCCGAGTCGGACTGGGTTGACGCACTGGAAGTCTGCTGCGTGGTGCTGGTACTGGACCTGCCAGACTGGGGTTTCGCACTTCCGGGTCAGCACGAGAGACAGGAACTGGAAACACCGGGCCATGGAGGCGCACAGGCGGTCTTGATCTCACCTCCAGCACAACCCGTCCTGGCTGGATGGAACTAGTAGCCTGTACGAGCGGAGTGCTGGTACAGGGCGAACTGGGCTGTGCAGGGGCCTGATGGTTGCCGTGCGTAGAGCGGGAGTAGGGTAGCCTGGTCCTAGGAGGCGTACCGGCGACCAGACGTGCTGCGCAGGCATCCTCCTACCAGGCTGGATGCCCACTCTAGCACGGCATCTGCGAAGGCTTGGAATAATTCGCACCGGACTGTGCGTGCGTATGGGCGAGATTGTGCGCTCTTCAACAAAACACGGAACCCTCCACTCCATACGGTCCTCCATATAAACACGGGTAGCTGGCTTATGGCTCATCCTTGGCCCAGCCAAACTACCCGTGTGCCCCCCAAAAAAAAATTATTGGGGGTGCCTCTCGTGCTTCTCCCTCAGCGCGTACAAGGCCTCGTACCTCCGCCTCTCCGCCTTGGCTGCCTCGATTTCCTCCCGTGGGCGACGGTATTCCCCAGCCTGGTGCCAAGGTCCAGCCCCGTCCAGAATTTCCTCCCAGGTCCATTTCTCCCGCCAGTCCATATCGAATTCCCCTTGCTCCTTACTCCGCTGCTTGGTCCATTTGTGGTGGGAGATTCTGTAACGGTTGTCATCGGGAATGGAGGACCAGAACGCAGCAGGAATGTGGATGCTCATCTTGTATTTATTTTAAATCAAGATAACACCAAGATAACTAAACGAAGAACTCACGAACAACAAAACAGTCTTGTCAGGCTCACACACGCAAAACAAGAAACAATCTCCCACAAACACTACACCAAACAATTACCCATATATAGGACTCTCAATCAGAGGCAACGAGAAAGCACCTGCCTCCAATTGAGAGTCCAACCCCCCATTAACCTACACAGAAATACACCAACCCAGAAAGAACATAGAAGTACAAAACATAGAACATAAACCAAAACCCGGAAATAATAAATCAAACGCCCTACTAAATAAACCACCACCCCAACCACATAAAACAAATACCCTCTGCCACGTCCTGACCAAACTACAATAACAAATAACCCTTATACTGGTCAGGACGTGACAACTGTAAAATCTAATTTAACCAAAATTGTACTTAAAACAAATATCCAAAGTTATCTATGAATGTATCTCTTAAGTGTTTTATTGTATCTCAGAGATTAAGTATTATAACAATTATTTGTGTTTCTTATAACAAAATAATTCAATTTCTGGGGAATTGTCTTTGCTCGGCACATATCTTTCTTTTACGTAATCTATTATATATTTGACATATTTTGAAACAATTTACACCAAAAGTAACGTAAGAGACAAAAGAATCACTCTAAAAGACATTATGGGCGTGTTTTCTAGATGTTTTGGGGATTTTATATATCTTAATTTGCCATAGTAGTTTTGATTTTGATCATTATTTGCTTCTGACTAACCAATATTGTTTCATCTTACACTGTGGTCCACGTTCCGTGTCCCCTACTGTGTCTTGCCTAAGAAAGGGTTCACATAGTTATGTTTTCTGTTCTTTACTTAATTTGTTCTTGTGCTCTAAAGCACTGCTGTTTGATTTGATCTCTTCTGTGCTATTAACCCCACTACTCAGATTTCCAGTGTTAATGATGCCATTGCTATGCTCACAGATCCAAGAGAGCTCTCCATATCTATGT
This sequence comes from Salmo salar, assembly GCF_965601325.2. Classification (NCBI taxonomy): domain Eukaryota; kingdom Metazoa; phylum Chordata; class Actinopteri; order Salmoniformes; family Salmonidae; genus Salmo; species Salmo salar. Next base: position 60,012,050 of record NC_138295.1, read on the forward strand.
TTCATGACCCTATATTCAATGGAATGGCTATTCTGTGGTACCAGTCCCTGTCTTTCATATTGTTACAACCGAGATGTATGACTGTTAAATAGTTATAATTCTGTACTGTTAAAATGAATAGATGGGAATATATTTACCTCTTTAGGGCTTTCTGAAAAATATATGCTCCTCATCTAAACTTCATAGCCTGTTTTTTGTTATGTTGTTCTTTGTTGCCTGGTTGTACTATGCAGCATTATCAATAAAGATTGAAAGTTAAATATCACTTGTATTAGGTTGATTTTATGCATTAAAATATCTTGAGGAATTCACAATAGTATCATCATTTTAACTTGGTTTATCTCAAAATGAGGATGAGGGGCAATACATATTTGTACCCTTGATTAAAAAAAGACTATACAATCAATAATATCATTAGAAAAATGATCAGTGTAGTTATCCTCACAAAGGGAGGCTGCTAGAGTATTGAAATAATACCAATATTTCTTTCCCTATCTTTTGAGACTTGTTCAACAAAATCTCTTTCTCTGAGCAATTGTATTAGTATAAAATAATATAATTTACCAATTTTTGAAACATGCAATAGGAAGGTCACATTTTGCTGCCTTAAAATTAAATCTAAAAAGGTATTTCTTTCGTATCTAGAAACACACCTGATTTTTTTTCTACAGATCTACACAACCTACTCCACATTTTCAAAGTGAAAGAAGGTTAATGAAATGTTTCTATACTAATACAAAATAACTGAAATATCATAATTGGATAAGTCTCTACCCCCCTTAGTTAATACTTGGTGGAAGCACCTTTGGCAGCCATTACAGCTGTGAATCATTTGGTATAACATTCCACCAACTTTGCACAACTCTTAGGGCAACATATATCCATTGTTTTTATCAAAATTGCTCAAGTTCTGAGACTGAGACTAGACCACTCAGCAGCACCTCTTGGCTAGCCATTCTGCTGTGCATTTGGAATTAAAATGTGTGTAATTGTCTCTCTGAAAAATAAAACTGTATCCCACCCAGGGTTAGGTTTTCAGAAGGCTGAGGCAGGTTTTCATCTAAATTTTTACCTGGGCTTTGCTCCTTTCATATTTCCCAAATGGACCCCTAGACCTCATGCACTTGCGAGGATCTGAGATGATTTGATTCGTATAAGCAATATGGTGAAACTTCCACTTAGCCTATCAGAGGGCAAGGTGGAGCTATTACCATATTGATGTCTAATATGATCAGATCTCCACAAGTGCATAGGTTATAGGGTCTAGGGGTCCTTTTGGGATTGGGTCCATGTGTTGCAAAAAGCCAATCAGGTAGTGGCTGTAGTACATGGCTCTCCATCTCTGTACCTGGAGAGCTACCTACCAGCAGGTTTTCACTCCAACCCTAATCTAGCACACCTGATTCTAATAATTAGCTGGTTGATAAGCTGAACCAGATTAGTTACAACTGGGATTGGCGGAAAACCTACAGGAGGGTAGCTCTCCAGGAACAGGGTTGGAGACCCCTGCCGTGGTATTATTTCATACCAGTAGGTGTCAGAATAGACGTGGAATCCTGATAAGTAAACATTTGCTAACACTGCTACTGTAGGCACCCACACATGATGCCATATAAGTGAATGTAATACTGTAAAGATGCTGTGCCTACACTTTAAAAAAAAAAAGGTGCTATCTAGAATCTTTGGCTGTCCCCATACAGTAGGATAACCGTTTGAAGAACACTTTTTTCCAGGTAAAACCGTTTCTACAGAGGGTGCCACATGGAACCAAAAAGGGTTCTCCCATGGGGACAACTGCAGAATCCTTTTGGAACCCTTTTTTCTAAGAGTGTATTTCCACCAGATGGCATTATGTTTACCTCACTGTATTAGGAATTCAATGTATAGGTCTATGGGCCGTTTTGATAAGCCTCATGGTGGCCTAAATGAAAAATACATTATTTGGTCAAATATGTTACTATGAGAGTAGGCTTACTTAAACGTCTGCTTTTGTTTTTAGGCCACTGCACTGTTAAAGAAGATACATCTAGACAGCGCACACAGATATAGGCTACTCGTCTGTGGTATGTCCCCATGCCAGCCAGAAAAACAGGTTTCCCCCCACACTCCCCTCCCCTGAGTCGGTGGACCAAAACTGAGATGTATTAAGACAAGTAGGCCAACTGTCTGAGAAATAGGATATTGTCTTACCTGCATAACTTCATAACGTGTTGGAAGCACTTATTTAATATGACATTGGCCTATATGTGCAGATCCCACACCTTTATGTAACAGTCAGAAGTCATCTTTTGAGACTGGCCGCTGCATGCTTCAAAGACATCGAAAAATAGGATATTTGTTTTACTAAACTGCAAATAAATGCCATTAAATTCTATTGATTTGTGTAATCGGTTTCATAACATTTAAATTAATAAAAAAAGGTGTAATTGTTCATTCACCAAATCTATAATCAGATTATGAGGATTTATAAATAATGATTTGCGTAATGGTCTCTCATCATGCGGGGATGGGGAGTAGCGAGAGAGAGAGAGAGAGAGAGAGAGAGAGAGAGAGAGAGAGAGAGATATTAAAAATGATGCAATTAATAGTTTTAGACACAAGGATGTTTTTTCAATTCATTTTTTAATTTATTTTGTACAATGCTGGTTGTACAAAAGGTCTAGGCTAGAAAATAATGTATGTGCTATAGGTAGCAGATAAAAGCTTTCCCTGTAGGGGAGATGTGCACGGTAAAAGGTATCGACGTCTCACCCATTGATCAATGTCTTCACCGCTAAAACATGTTACACTATCACACATTTACACAAACGTGTTGTACTTGCCGAGTTTTTACAAAATTATTTCAGAATACACAATGTGTGCACATCCAGGCACCCATTTTCAAGAGTTGACTCTTTCACACAAAGTGTGCAATAGTGTCACGACTTCCGCCGAAGTCGGCTCCTCTCCTTGTTCGGGCGGCATTCGGCGGTCGACGTCACCGGCTTTCTAGCCATCGCCGCTCCATTTTTCATTTATCCATTTGTTTTGTCTTGTTCCCTGCACACCTGGTTTTCATTCCCCAATCACACTACATGTATTTATTCCTCTGTTCCCCCTCATGTCTTTGTGTGAAATTGTTTTGTGTTACGTGTCAATTTTGACGCGATAGACTGGTGTTCGTTTGTTCCGTGTTTTATTCACGATGTATGTTTATTTGTTTGAACATAATTACTGTTTGCGCGTTTGCACTTTTGCGTATTGGCTGGAGGTTTTGACGCAGTGGCGTCCGTCTGTTGGTTTCTCCTGCCTCAATAAAGTGTGCGCCTGTTCACAACTCTCTGCTCTCCTGCACCTGACTCCGCTCCCAGTACGCACACCATTGACAAATAGTCTCTTCCAAGATCTTCAGCCAAATGCCTGTGCCCGAAAATCAGTGAAAATTACAGTCACAGTCACATCCATCTTTCCCTCTCTCATAGGATCTTACCAAAATCCTCTTCATGTAAGCACTGATGGTTGAGACAGGGGAGAGGGAATCCAAAAATATTCCACCGCACAGCGTGCGCTCCTCTCTCTCTCTCTCTCTCTCCCTCTCCCTCTCCCTCTCTCTCTCTCGCTCTCAATTAAATTAAATTAAATTCAATGGGTTTTATTGTACATTAACAAATCAAGTGAAATAGATAATAAGCTAAAGTGAAATAAACAAAATAAAATGAACAGTTAACATTACTCTCACAAAAGATCCAAAGTAATAGAGCCATATCAAATGTCATATTATGGCTATATACAGTGTTGTAACGATGTGCAAATAGTTAAAGTATAAATAGGAAAATAAATGAAAATAAATATGGGTAGTGCATCTCTCCCTCTCTCTCTCTCTCTCTCTCTCTCTCTCTCTCTCTCTGTCTCTCTCTCTCTGTCTCTCTCTCTCTCTTTCTCTCTCACGCTCTCTCTCTCTCGCTCTCGCTCTCTCTCTCCACATGCCAAACTGCAGATATTAAATGTGTGGCCGTGATTCCTCCTCTCTTTCCGGACCTCTCCTCAACATCACAGCGAAGAGAGAGCTGTGGTCAAATTTGAGAAAACGTGAGAAGAAAATCTTAACTGCAGCTGTTGGGGCTGATCGGGCGTGAAGGACAAGTCGAGCCACTACCAGGTAAAGAAATTCTGTGCTGTTGTAAGAGAGGAATGGGTTTCTCGAACAACAAGACAGGGGTAAGGACTGCAAGGTGTGCCCAGTGTTACTCATGAGACTTAGCTAAATGTGTGCGTAAATGTACCCATACAGTGCGTCTCCATCATACATGGGCATGAGTGAAAACACTGAATTATTGTATTATTCTACCTACCCAACTGCAATAGTTATTAATTACAGTTGGAGTAATGCAAATGTAAAAGTAAAATAAAGTCAGTGTCAAAATTTGCTATAAATTGTTAATATATATATTTTTTCAAACATTGGAAATTACAACGGTTGGTAAAAATATAATCCAAAATATTCCAATAAAACACATCTAATTGGTGTTTATTTATTAAGGCTTGGTTAATTGGACATCATGTACTTGAAAATGCAGTGTCTGTATGACGGTCCATCCTCTACGGATTGTGGTGTAATAATTTAGCCTATTAGAGGTTGCAGACAAGGGATGAAATTTGATCTTTTTATATATATATTGCTTGAGTTTGGTCGTTTCAGAAACCAAATGAGGCATAAACAGACCCAGTGAAGGGCTGCTCACACCTCTGTCTATTTCAGTCATTTTATGACATGATAAATGTATCATCCCTTTTGGCTTTAGATTGTCATTTGTTTTACATGCAAATGTTGCATCTCATTCAATATTATACAGATTTTTACCAGTGACCTTGACAATATCAGACATATAAAAATGTAGCTCTTGTGTACAACGTGTCTATAAAACGTGTCTATAAATAGTGGCATAGTGACATTCATGGCCAGTGATTACACTTGCTGCCTGTCTAGAGCACTTTATTGATTTAATTATGACATTCTATGTATTTCTTTTTACTGACTGTCAATCATTAAAGGGAAGATCAGCAGTAGAAACTACAACAAAGCACACTCCCCATAGCTGTTTTGGTAAAAAGCTGAGATATGGGGCTAGATATGGGGCTAGAGAAACGTAACATAAAAATAATATAATCATAAACCGAGCTATGGATGCAAGGACTGACCATCCATGATACAATCATTATCATTTTAAACATGTTTTGAGGCTTTATAGTGTTCGTTTCATTTACTTTGTTGAAAACATTGAAGTAAAACAAGCTTATTTTTTAGGTTCTGATGGTGTACAACAGTTGAACTTAGCTTATGAGGCATTTATAAGTTATATTCTTTAAGAATCAATGTGTACATATCATTAATTTAGTACAAAAAAATGTATGTAGGAACTGCTGATTGCCCCTTTAAGATGTAATAGTGATGTGGCCCATAAATGTGTGTTTTGGTCTTTAACAAGGTTATCAATCCTATTTGTAAATGTCCAATAGCGATATCTGAATTTATAATTTATCTGTGTTACTCTGCAGGGAAAACTCTCAGACTGCACCCCCATAAGGGGTTGAATGTCAATTGTTATTATAGGGCATTCAACCACTTTATTTGAGAGCAATATGCAGCTTTTCCGTCCTGCTTTTGAGCATGCTTTTTGAAGACCGGCAAACCTAAACAAGAGTTGACACATAGTTTAACTTTCCTATTGATTCTCCCTCCAGAGCATGGCAAGTCCTCTGGAGAAGGTGGTGGCCCAGAAGACAGAGGCCATCGAGGCTGTGATGGAGAGTTTTGAGCGAGGGGCTGAGGTGTTGGCCAGCGCAGTAGGGGAGCTCTTCCCTCTCTGTGTGGCAGCCGGCCCTGTTCTACGACTAGTCCTGGACAACGTGCAGAGCAAAGAGGTCTTCTATGTCAAAGAGCAGTTCCTGGCCGTGAGGAACAAGTTGGACATACTGTCCACCCAGCTGGAGGACATTGATTGTGAGATTAAGAAGGGCAGGCTGGATTCCCAGTACTTCTCGGTGGAGGAGAACATCAGGAACCAGTTCTGGAAATATATGGGCATTCTGGAGGCCAAGCTACAGTTTCAGGAAGTCAAGAGGAGGCTGTTTCTGGAGCACTTCTCCATGACCGAAGGGGAGAAGAACCTGTATGTGCTGTATGATGCTCTGATGGGCACCAACAGCTTTGTGGAGTCCATCTTGGAGGTGGTGGAGAGGTAAAGTGTTCTTAAACATGCTTAATGGGCCTTTACCCACCTGGGGAGCATGGCATTTGTTGAGTGTTTTAGTTTGAGAACACTTGTGGCATGAATTTGAACTGTTAATTAACTTGCTATTATGGTAAATAGGATGATTACTTTTATTGTTATTCATAACAACTGAGTGGTTGGTTCTTCATCTGTCTCAGGTATGAAGGAGATCTTCTGACTGGGCCTGATTGCCCTGCTGGGCCACTGTGCCCTGACCAAGGGCCCATGTGAGGAAACCATCCGCAACTGCAGAAGCAAAATCGAGGAAATGGAATTAAAGATGAAGGCATGCATCGAGGCCTGCGTAGCAGCCTTCCCTGAACAGGCCTACCTTGACGCCCAGCGTCTTCTCCAGGAAAAATACAAACGGAATCTTCAGGACACGGCTCAGGAAGTACGACTGGGTGAGCTGGTCAGTCCGAGTGGTCAACCACTCTGGCAGCAGCTGTTGGAACTGGTGTGCCAGGGATCACTTCCAACACATGGCCGGTCAGAACTTTCTTTATTTTTTTAATATTCTTTTTAACTTTATTTAGCTAGGAAAGTCAGTTAAGAACAAATTCTTATTTTCAATGACGGCCTAGGAACAGTGGGTTAACTGCCCGTTCAGGGGCAGAACGACAGATTTGTACCTTGTCAGCTCGGGGATTTGAACTTGCAATCTTTCAGTTCCTAGCCCAATGCTCTAACCACTAGTAGTGCTGCAGGTGAATGATACCAACCTGGTGGTTTCCTACAGCACCAGTCCCCAACCGGTGCCCCGCGACTGCATCTGTCAACTGATGGAGGGGCCAGGGAAGAAGGGCGGTGCCCAGGCCGTGGTGGAGGTCCTGGAGAAGCAGCTGGCAGGGTTCGTGGTGCATGCTGTCAGTCACCACATGGAGAGCGAGGCCACCTGGAGCTTCCCTGAGGACTGTCACTACTGGGAGAGGCACAAGAACGTGGCCCTGTGCGTACATTCAGTGTGATGCTGATAGAGGTGCAACAAGTCAGACAAATAGTGATCATTATGTAATCAACCTAAAGGGTTATTCTAAATTCTGAATTGACCGACTCAAAGAGGACGTGTGGGAAATGATGGTAAATGGTGATGAGGTTTTGTGAATACGCCATGCAGTTTGTCCTACCCATTACATAATACTATGCACTGTGTATAGCAAGTAGCTTTGGTGGCAGTTAGATTCACTGTATAGAAATCTGAATGTATTGCTAATTGGAGGCAGTGTTACAATAGTCCAGTGTTTGCAGAGTATTTAATGAACTGTATATGCATTTTATTATAAGTGACTAACCCCTACCATAGCTTATGACCAAATTTTACTCAATACTCTCTCGTAGTTAAATAGCTTAACTCAATGCATCTTACCCTACTGCCAGATAGGAATAACCTTACTGTCCACAATTCCAAAGAGATGATTTTGATGAGATTGCAACTGCTGAGCTATGCTCTCATTTTGTCTCTCTACGACAGAGGCTGGCCTACATTACAGTGAAAGAGACAATGGAAGCTATTTTGCCATCCGTGAAAACAACTTGGCAGTGTTCTCTACTGTGCCTTGTCTTCACAATACACTCAAACCCTTGCTTCTGAACCCATAGCAGGCATGCTGCAGTAGCAGAACTTTAATGGTATTACCTCCCTAGCTGTGCCTATTTGTGAACAGATTATTCATGGCAGTTGTTACAGCATGGATGTGAAGTGATGTTTAATTGACTAATCTTTCTAATTCCTACTAATTCAGTCATAATAAAAACAACATTTGGCGTTATACTTTGCAATCAGCTGTTATTGGATGTATACTGTGTATGTGTCTTGCCTGTCTTGTGTGGACATGTTGACGTCTATTGCCATTAACACAAGCTAGTGCACCCGCACTCACTGGGGCCCCTACAGCGTTTCCTGTCCACAGCTTTGGTTAGATAGTCTATGAATAACCTTTGGCTGCGCTAATATCCTGTAGACGAGCTCCAAAGTGCTTGGATCAGCATGATGGAATCACTCATTAGCCGTGTTTGAGGTGGAGAGCGGTGGAAACGGCCATCATTTCTTGGCCGGTGGAGTAGCTATACGGTTCTGCCAGGGTTTTAGCCTCAGTGGTACGCTATTGTCAATCCAGCCTGTCAAAATTGATTGAGCGCAGTCATAGACCTTTTTTAATCATCCTCTTGTCTTCCATGCACCCTCTCTTAATGTGTCTATGGGATGTGTGAGGAAAACAGGGTTTAGGAGATTTCTTGTTGTTTACTAGGGTGATATAATAGGGTAACATTTCTCCTCTCTGAAGGTTGAGTTTCATAGTCAAGGGTATGAGTTCCATACGAAGGGTCTCATTGATCATACATTTACCACCATTGAAAAACAGGTGGTGTTTGAAGAGATTGAATGCTGCAGACCGATGGGTGTGTCAAATATTCACCATGAAAGATCACTTCTCTTCAAACACCCCATAAAACCTGTCCTGCAGACCACTGGTGAAATGCATCATCACAACAGGATAAACAATGCCACAAAATTGAATTCCATTGCCAAAATCTCCCCAATTGCAATGTCTCTTTTCATAGGCTATTTGAGTTCATGTGTTTTTTGGTTGTTGTTTTTTAATACAGGAGTGAAGCCATGTTGTCCCTCTCCATGGTCTGTTTATCACTGTAGGTTAGTGGTTAGTTCAGCTCTTATTGCAGAAACCATACAGCATAAACCCATGGAACCGCTTGTATTCATTAGTGGTTCTGTGGGCTTTTCCTGGGTAACGTCTATTGATCCATGGAGCTCTACTCCTGCATAAAGAGCTTTCTCTGTGATTTTTACTTTCACTTTCATAAAGTGTTCAAAGATTCCCATAATTCAACAGGACCACATGTAGCTAAGCAGTGGCACTGCTAAATGTCAGAGTATTGATCCCTGTCTTCCATCTCCAAATTGCCCCTAGATACGGATGAAATAGAAAAGAAGCGACGGCTGACATTTCCATTGGAATCTATGCCTATATACTTCCACTCTGTGACAATCAGGAATGAGGAGACAGGACACGAAATCCATCATGTTGTTTGCACAGAATGGCTGAGCCCCCTAATGTTAGGGGACATTAACGAACAATCAGCAACAGGTTTGTTGGATTTAATATTTTAACCTGCTCAGGAATTCTAATAAACCCTATCTAGTAGATCCAAAGTCCTGTTTAAAGACATGTTCTCCTACCAGCCACATTCTCCAGGAAGAGATAGCAGCCAATATCAATATTTCATAAACAAATGAGTGATTTGATGGAGGGCAGCATCAGAGTGGCCCTGCAGTGTCTGGATCAATGGCAGGATGGTTCTGCCTGGCTGTCTTTGCCAATCCCAGCCCAGGATAATGTTATTACCAATCAGTCCGAGTGGACCATCGACCAGCCCACTGCTCTTTTAGAGGGCTAATCTGATAAAAAGCATTAAAACATTTGTTCAGTGACCAACAGCAGCAAGTCCAGCCCAGCACTCAGGATCGACTCTGTAAAAGGTCTCTCTCCTGGCTGGAGGTTCTGCATTTAGAGGTTGGGGCTGTAGTCAGCTACGCACTTCTCTAGGAGTAGTGGTATATGGGACTCTGAAATACAGTATGGAATGTTTGTAGAACACATCTTTATGGTGAAAAGCCATGGGGAAAGTGTTTCCAGTGAATACAAAACATGTGTTTTTGCCATATGTACTGCCTCAAACAGTTCCCTCATGTTGGGCACATCCGGTCTCCCCTCGAGCCCTCAGTGGCCTCCCTTTAAGGCCCCATGAAGTTTGTGTTCGCAGTATAGACTGGATTTCCCCCAGCCAAATTCCTCTCCTCATAGCTGTTCATACATCACATCAGAATCTCAGCAGATTTGTCTGTCATCGCTCTGTCTCGCTCTCTCTCTTTCTCTATGCCCTCTCTCTCTTTCTCTATGCCCTCTCTCTCTCTCTCTCTCTCTCTCTCTCTCTCTCTCTCTCTCTCTCTCTCTCTCTCTCTCTCTCTCTCTCTCTCTCTCTCTCCCCCTTCTCTCTCTCTGCCCTCTCCCAATTCAATTTAATTCAAGGGCTTTATTGGCATGGGAAACACATAACATTGCCAAAGCAAGTGAAGTAGATAATCGCTCTCTCTTTCTCTTTCTCTTTCTCTTTCTCTTTCTCTTTCTCTTTCTCTTTCTCTTCTCTCTCTCTCTCTCTCTCTCTCTCTCTCTCTCTCTCTCTCTCTCTCTCTCTCTCTCTCTCTCTCTAGGAGATAAGAGCCAGAACTTCTTGTTTGCTCTCCTCCCCCACACTTACCCTCCTCCCCAAACTGCAAACAGAGTAGTTCCTCTTTTATACTGTTCAGTATATCAACCAATTCAGTTAGAGGACTCATCTACTGTAGCCTTGTATGAGCTGGGTGTTAAGGGCTATGGAGTGTGTGTGGGGAGGGGGCTAAGAGGCCTTCCCCCTGGGGAGTATAAGGAGTGTGAGCGAAAGCGTGAGAAAGAGGAAATGGAGGAAGGGAAATCAGGAAACCACACAGCAGCGATCTATGATTGTCAACGCACAGGAAGTAATAGTTTGGAATCTACATAGAATCCCCATCTAAACAATCCACGTCATAACTGGCTGTGTGGCTTCATAATTAGACAGTAGACTTTCAGGGAAAATGTCACATGTACAGAAGAGAACCAGCTTCAACCTCAGTCTGGGTGGTTTCCTGTAGCAGGACTATAAATAGCCCTCCAGGCTTCCTTTTATTTTTCTGTCCATACAACCATTAGCGAATTAACGTTGTACTGTAATCTGTCTATTGATCTGTGCTGTGAAACATGTGCTCTCTCTGTTCTCTCTCTCTTCTGTCTTTTTCTCTTTTCTCTCTCTTTAGCTCTCTCTCTCTCTCTCTTTACTCTCCCTCACCCCTACACGCACCCACCTCTCACTCTCTTACATGCACATATACTGTACAACCAGTCACTCCAGAACTTCAGCATGGATAAAATACAATATATACTCTTAAAATTGATTCAATATCTTACCTTGTCCTTTGAGAATGATACCATTGCAAGTTCCATGTTTGCAACTTGTATGGTATAGAATTGTCTGTCTGTAAAACAAATTAACATTCTGGAACACAACACTGGTACAAGTATAGCTATATATACCTATTTAGCAGACTTTGATGGGCATTCATGGTTACCCTATGTGACCTCTCTATTAAACCCAAACTGCTACAGACCTATATCTATCGTACCCTGCCTTTCTAAGGTCTTCGAAAGCCAAGTTAACAAACAGATTACTGACCATTTAGAATCCCACCGTAGCTTCTCCAGTATGCAATCTGGTTTCCGAGCTGGTCATGGGTGCACCTCAGCCACGCTCAAGGTCCTAAATGATATCATAACCGCCATCGATAAGAGACAATACTGTGCAGCTGTATTCATCGGCCTGGCCAAGGCTTTTGACTCTGTCATTCACAACATTCTTATCGGCAGACTCAACAGCCTTGGTTTCTGAAATGACTGCCTCGCCTGGTTTAGCAACTACTTCTCTGATAGAGTTCAGTGTGTCAAATTGGAGGGCCTGTTGTCCCGGACCTCTGGCAGTCTCTATGGGGGTGCCACAGGGTTCAATTCTCGGGCTGACTCTCTTCTCTGTATACATCAATGATGTCGCTCTTGCTGTTGGTAATTCTCTGATCCACCTCTACGCAGACGACACCATTCTGCATACTTCTGGCCCTTCTTTGGACACTGTGTTAACTAACCTCAAGACGAGCTTCAATGCAATACAATTCCTTTCGTGGCCTCCAACTGCTCTTAAATGCAAGTAAAACGAAATGCATGCTCTTCAACCGATCGCTGCCCGCACCTGCCCGCCCGTCCAGCATCACTACTCTGGACGGTTCTGATTTAGAATATGTGGACAACTTCAAATACCTAGGTGTCTGGTTAGACTGTAAACTCTCCTTCCAGACTCACATTAAGCATCTCCAATCCAAAATTAAATCTAGAATTGGCTTCCTATTTCGCAACAAAGCATCCTTCACTCATGCTGCCAAACATACCCTCGTAAAGCTGACCATCCTACCGATCCTTGACTTTGGCGATGTCATTTACAAAATAGGCTCCAACACTCTACTCAATGAATTGGATGCAGTCTATCATAGTGCCATCCATTTTGTCACCAAAGCACCATATACTACCCACCACTGCGACCTGTACGCTCTTGTTGGCTGGCCCTCGCTTCATACTCGTCGCCAAACCAACTGGCTCCAGGTCATCTACAAGTCTTTGCTAGGTAAAGCCCCGCCTTATCTCAGCTCACTGGTTACCATAGCAGCACCCACCCGGAGCACTCGCTCCAGCAGGTATATCTCACTGGTCACCCCCAAAGCCAATTCCTCATTTGGCCGCCTTTCCTTACAGTACTCTGCTGCCAATGACTGGAACGAACTGCAAAAATCACTGAAGCTGGAGACTCATATCTCCCTCACTAGCTTTAAGCACCAGCTGTCAGAGCAGCTCACAGATCACTGCACCTGTACATAGCCCATCTGTAAATAGCCCATCCAACTACCTCATCCCCATACTATATTCATTTTTTTATCTTGCACCTTTGCTCCCCAGTATCTCTACTTGCACATTCATCTTCTGCACATCTACCATTCCAGTGTTTAATTGCTAAATTGCAATTATTTTGCCGCTATGGCCTGTTTATTGCCTTACTTCGCCTTCTGGAATGGGAATGCGGACGCTCTATCCCGACGCGACCAAGACAGCGCGTCTAGCGCCTGAGGGGGGAGGTATGTTGAAGGACCACCAGAGGGCAGGCTGGGCTCACGGATAGTAGCCCAGCCAGGCATGTGAGTCAAGGTGACCAGAGGCAATTAAGCACAGCTGACGGTACTAATGACCTATTCTCTTTCCCCTACAAGAGAGAGGAGGGAACTGGCAGAGAGAGGGGAAAAAGAAAGGAAAGAGTGTTTGCTCCTCCAGAGGAGAAGACATACCTTTTGGAAGGCGAAAAGAAGAGGAAGACAAACTACCTCTGGGGAATGGCCACCAGGAGAGGGGAACTATCCACGAACGAACCATTAAGACGGTGACAAATCCGAGATTTATGTTATAGTTTAAAGATACTCGTCTTGTGTTCCTTTTTCGTGTAAAGAAGAAGATTTATGTTTTCCTTGGGAGATCATCATTGATTGTGTTGGAGTGTTTGAGTTGAAAGAAATCCCTCAATAGAGAACTTTGTTCAATTAAGAAAACCTACTCCTGACTTGTTTATTCCACCTTTCCGCTTTAGAGTAACACCAAATTACTTGGTCCGCTCACATTGGTGGGGAATGCAAGCAATAAGTGGACGAGTGACACAAGGATAAGTGAGGAAAACAAAAATCTACCAGTAGACACAGAGGAACCATTCAAGAAAGATGGATAATGCTCTACTACAACAGTTGATCACGGCACAGCAGACAACCATAGAACTCATGCAACAACAGCTGAGCCGGCGAGAAGAACCCGTGAAGCTGCTGACTATGGGCGACTAAAAACCGAGATCCTGCCCCGGTACCAGCTGACCGCCCGAGATAGAGTCGTAAAGTTCCATCAATGGACCTATGCGGCCAACCAACCCGTCCGTGCCCAGATCTTCGCACTAATACGACTAACGAAACAGTGGCTGGAACCCGGAAGGGAGTAGGACATGTCGTAGAGACCCTAGTAGTGGACAACATTTTGAGGGAATTACCCAGGGACTTAAAAAGGGTCATGGCGCAAGCAAACCTGTTGTCAGCCGACGACATAGCCCAGGCTGTGGAAACATACCGATCTACAGGGGACAAGGAGGAACGGAAGGATTCTGCAAATCCCGTACCCCGACTAACCCCGGCACGTCCGCCACCAAAACGTCCGAACACCGCTTGCTGGCGCAGTGGAGGGGGCCCTACGAAGTAACGAAAAGGGTCTCACCGGTCAATTACCTCATCAAGCAACCTGACAGGAGGAAGAAGGTCCAACTCTATCATATAAACCTGTTGAAGAAGTACCATGGAAGAGAGGAGGGGGAAGCTTTGATGGCCCTGGAGGGAAAAGGAAAAGAGGAGGCCCTACCACAGGTGCACCGTGGCCAAACTCTCCTGCCAGAGCAGTCGAGACAGCTAGACAAGCTGATTATGCAATTCGGCCGGGTATTCTCTCCCTTCCCAGGACAAACAGATGTCCTGTTTCTCCATATCCACACTGAACCCGGCAAGAAGGTGCCTATCCGGCCTTACAGGATTCCTAAGGTCGCCGAGTCATCGCTAAGAACAAGGTAAGGGAGATGCTGAGGATGAGGGTGATTGAGCCATCTACGAGTGAGTGGTCCAGTCCCATAGTCCTGGTCCCCAAACCCGATGGTAGTATGAGACTCTGCAATGACTTTAGGATGGTGAACACCATCTCTACATTCGACGCGTATCCCATGCCTCGCGTGGATGAACTCTTGGAGCGCTTAGGAAAGGCCAAGTTCATCACCACCCTGGATTTGACGAAGGGATATTGGCAAGTGCCGGTGGCTCCGGAGGATCGCCCAAAGACTGCCTTTGCCACACCGAAGGGGCTTTTTCAATATGTGAGGATACCCTTCGGACTGCATGGTGCTTCGGCAACTTTCCAATGCTTCATGGATGCCATTCTCTGGCCCCATCAAGAGTGCGCAGTGGCGTACATAGACGATGTGGTTATCCACAGCGAGGACTGGGATAGTCACCTCCTGCGACTACGGGCGGTGCTCGTGAGCCTGGAAGCTACAGGGTTGATGGCCAATCCAAAAAAATGCTGCCTGGGTCTGTCCAAAGCGGAATACCTGAGATACACCGTGGGGAATGGAAAGATACGCCCCCATGCAGAGAAGACCAGGGCAATTCGGGACCGGCCTCGACCCCAGACAAAGTGGGACGTTCTGGCCGTCTTAGGGATAACGGGATATTATCGCCGTTTCATCCCTGGATATGCAACCATTGTCACCCCCTCACAAACCTCATCAAGAAAAATCGGCCAAACCGTGTAGCATGGAAGGACAAGACGGAAGACGTCTTTCAGTTGCTAAAAGATAGCCTGTGCTCTGATCCCGTCTTGCAGGCTCCTGACTTCTCCCAAGAGTTCATTGTGCAGGTAGACGCCTCAGATACGGAGCTCAGCGCCATCCTAGCTCAGGGTGAAGGCGAAGCAGAGAGGCCTATTCTCTTCATAAGTAGGAAGCTCAGTGATCGGGAACAGAGATATGCTACTGTAGAGAAAGAGGCCCTAGCCATTAAGTGGGCCCTCGATTATCTCTGGTCCTACCTACTTGGACGTGGGTTTGCCCTCGTTACCGACCATGCTCCCCTTACATGAATGGCCGGTAAGAGAAACAATAACAGAATAGCCAGATGGTTTCTATCTTTACAACCGTTCTCTTTCCATGTCATCCACAGGGCTGGATCAAGGAACGGGACCCGGCCCTCCGGTCCGGTCCTGAGGGGGGAGGTATGTTGAAGGATATCTACCTCACTAGCTTTAAGCACCAGCTGTCAGAGCAGCTCACAGATCACTGCACCTGTACATAGCCCATCTGTAAATAGCCCATCCAACTACCTCATCCCCATACTGTATTTATTTTTTTATCTTGCTCCTTTGCACCTCACTTGCACATTCATCTTCTGCACATCTACCATTCCAGTGTTTAATTGCTAAATTGTAATTATTTTGCCGCTATGGCCTGTTTATTGCCTTACTTCGCCTTCTGGAACGGGAATGCGGACGCTCTATCCCGACGCGACCAAGACAGCGCGTCTAGCGCCTGAGGGGGGAGGTATGTTGAAGGACCACCAGAGGGCAGGCTGGGCTCACGGATAGTAGCCCAGCCAGGCATGTGAGTCAAGGTGACCAGAGGCAATTAAGCACAGCTGACGGTACTAATGACCTATTCTCTTTCCCCTACAAGAGAGAGGAGGGAACCGGCAGAGAGAGAGGGGAAAAAGAAAGGAAAGAGTGTTTGCTCCTCCAGAGGAGAAGACGTACCTTTTGGAAGGCGAAAAGAAGAGGAAGACAAACTACCTCTGGGGAATGGCCACCAGGAGAGGGGAACTATCCACAAATGAACCATTTAAGATGGTGACAAATCCGAGATTTATGTTATAGTTTAAAGATACTCGTCTTGTGTTCCTTTTTCGTGTAAAGAAGAAGATTTAGAGATCCTCATTGATTGTGTTGGAGTGTTTGAGTTGAAAGAAACCCCTCAATAGAGAACTTTGTTCAATTAAGAAAACCTACTCCTGACTCGTTTATCCACCTTTCCGCTTTAGAGTAACACCAAATTACTTGGTCCGCTCACATATATTTTAATTACTTCGCCACCATGGCCTTACTTCCCTTATCTTACCTCATTTGCACACACTGTATATAGACTTATTTTTCTACTGTATTTATTGACTGTATGTTTGTTTATTCCATGTGTAACTCTGTGTTGTATGTGTCGAACTGCTTTGCTTTATCCTGGCCAGGTCGCAGTTGTAAATGAGAACTTGTTCTCAACTAGCCTACCTGGTTAAATAAAAGGGGAAAAAAACTACCAAAAAAACATTAATTTTAAACGCTGTGGCAGTCCTCTCTTCCTATGAATGGTATTAGTTGTTTGGCTGACAGAATGGGCCTGTGTGTGGAAGACTGGGGTCCACAGCAGGAGGCCATGGCCAATGACACTGGAACAATTAGGCATGTGAAGGAATCACATCACTGTTTGGCTGACCACCTCCCCTTCTCAAATACTGATGAGGCCAGATTCTAAAGAGAGCTACACTGCCCACTGAGTTGTGTGCAATTCAATCAAGCAAATAGACCTCAGAATATGTTTTGAGACACAATAGAATGTACAATCTGGTTACAATGAAACAGATTATTGGAATGTAGCTGTTGTCCACATTTTCTAACATTGCTCCTACCTGCGTGAATTAGAGACATTTTAATGTATGAGCCGCTCTGCTGAAACTTGCAGTAAAATGCAATCCTGAAATTGGGGGGGTAAAAACATATGCTTAAACAAGATTTACAACAGTCAGAGTAATTTAATTTTCAATTTGTATGAAGGTGGTTCACTTGGTTTGTAAGGGCAAGAATGACCTTTCGGATTAATTTGTCTGCAATCAATAAGCAGCCCTATGAACCTTTATCTGTTTCCTCTGATCTAGCCTGAGTTTGTATCAATCCGTGGGAGTGGCTGATGGCTTAGCCCTGTTTGTGTGGTTGAGAGACAGACTAGCGTCCCTCACCACCAGAGCGGCTGTGTGCATACAGATCAGTGGCTTCCCACTGGGCACAGACATCAATTCAACGTCTATTCCACATTGGTTCAATGTAATTACATTGAAATGGCGTGGAAACAACGTTGACTCAACAGTGTGGCCCAGAGGGTTATGACTCAGATTGGTCAAAGTTCTGTTAGAGCGCAGCATTTATGGATGATTAACCTACTGTACTTAACAACACATGACAGAGGGAATGGGAGAGTGAGAAATTGTATTTGTTAGTGGCGTTAATCATTATCAAATAGTTCATTGCCATAGCAGCATTGTTTACCTGGTGTCCACAGAACATATTTAAACTGAAAAATGTAAAAAGTAAAAGCAATGTTTTCTGTAACACACATAACTTTAATGTATTGTAGCCTATAATTATTTTAATAATGTTGCCTCACTGTGAGTACAGTTTGTTCAACACCATTGCTCAGCCGTAGTGCAGGGAAGTATTGGCACAAAGGAGTGGTCCTCATTTGTTTGTCACTTTCATTTAATTTCCTGTGGGACCTCCCTCATTCACCAGGGGAAGCCTTAAATCAACCAAGTGGTGCTGAATCTCCTGAATCCAAGTTGTCTGTCGTCATGTTATATGTTCTGTGACCTGGAAACATCTGCAGGACAGAGGACAGTGAGAAGCTATCCTTGCAGCTGAAGACAGAGCAGTACACTTCAACTTTAACCTATACTTTTTTTGTTACATTGAGATATCACAGTTTATGCTCATATTAGAACTCACATACAGTGCCTTCAGAAAGTATTCATACCCCTTGACTTATTCCACAATGTGTTGTGTTACAGCCTGAATTCAAAATCGATAAAATATTTTAAGAAATCTCACCCATCCATACAAAATACCCTATAATGACAGTGTTTTTTCTTACATTTATTAAAATGAAATGAAGAAATATCACATTTACATAAGTATTCACACCGCTTACTCAATACTTGGTAGAAGCAGCTTTGGCAGCGATTGCAGCTGTGAGTCTTTCTGGGTAAGTCTCTAAGAGCTTTCCACAACTGGATTGTTCAACAAATGCCCATTATTCTTAAAAAAAATATTCAAGCTCTGTCAAACTGGTTGTTGATCATTGCTAGACAGCCAGATGCAGGTCTTGCAATAGATTTTCAAGTAGATTTAAGTCAAAACTATAACTTGTATACTCAGGATCATTTACACTCTTCTTGGTAAGCAACTCCAGTGTAAATTTGGACTTGCGTTTTAAGTTATTGTCCTGCTGAAAGGTGAATTAATCTCCCAGTGTCTGGTGGAAAGCAGACAAAACCAGGTTTTCCTCCAGGATTTTGCCTGTGCTTAGCTCCATTCCGTTTATTTTTTATCCTGAAAAACTCCCCAGTCCTTAACGATTACAAGCATACCCATAACATGATGCAGCCACCACTATGATTGAAAATATGGAGAGTGGTAGTCAGTGATGTGTTGTATTGGATTTGCCCCAAACATAACACTTTGTTTTCAGGACAAAAAGTTAATTGATTTGGCACATTTTTTGCTGTATTACTTTAGTGCCTTGTTGCAAATAGGATACATGTTTGGAATATTTTTTATTCTGTACAGGCTTCCTTCTTTTCACTCTGTCAGTTAGGTTAGTATTGTGGAGTAACTACAATGTTGTTGACCCATCCTCAGTTTTCTTCTATCACAGCCATTAAACTCTGTAACTATTTCACAATGATGACAATGGTGACTTGTCATCATTGTGAAATTCCTGAGCGGTTTCCTTCCACTCCGGAAACTGAGTTAGGAAGGATGCCTATATCTTTGTAGTGACTGCATGTATTGATACTCCATCCAAGTGTAATTAATAACTTCACCATGCTCAAATGGATATTCAATGCTGCCTTTTTTACCATCTACCAATAGGTTCCTTTCTTTGTGAGGCATTGGAAAACCTCCCTGGTCTTTATGGTTGAATCTGTGTTAGAAATTCACTGCTGATGAGGGACCTTACAGATAATTTTATGTGTGGGGTACAGAGATGAGGTAGTCTTTCAAAAAGCATGTTAATCACTATTATTGCACACAGAGTAAGTCCATGCAAGTTAGTATGTGATTTGTTAAGCACATTTTTACTCCTGAACTTATCCAGGCTTGCCATAACAGAGGAGTTGAATACTGATTGTGTCACGATCGTCGTAATAACATTCGGACCAAAGCGCAGGGTGATATGGGTTCCACATGTTTATTGAATGAAACGCACAAAAACAATAAAGAACGAACGAAACGTGAAACAAATTAAGTGCTCACAGGCAGCTACACATAAACAAGATCCCACAAAACACAGCGGGGAAATGGCTGCCTAAATATGATCCCCAATCAGAGACAACGAAAAACAGCTGCCTCTGATTGGGAACCATACCAGGCCAACATAGAAATAAACAACCTAGATTACCCACCCTAGTCACACCCCGACCTAACCAAAATAGAGAATAAAAAGGCTCTCTATGGTCAGGGTGTGACAGATTGACTCAAGACATTTCAGCTTTTCATTTTTTATTAATATGTAAAAAAGTTCTAAAAACATAATTTCACTTTGACATTATGGGATATTTTGTGTAGGCCAGTAACAAAAAATCTAAATGTAGTCAATTTTAAATTCAGGCTGTAACACAACAAAATGTGGACAACGTCAAGGGGTGTTGTAACGTTTGTTGTGTGTGGAGGACCAAGACACAACAGGGAAGTGTATACTCATCTTCTTTTTAATATTGAAGAAGGTGAAACAAAATGAAACCCGTATACAATTACGAAAACGACACTAACAGTGCTGTCATGTGAAGAACACAAAACAGAATACAACTACCCACAAACCACAATACAAACACACCCCTAATTATAGGACCTTCAATCAGAGGCAACGATAGACAGCTGCCTCCAACTGAAGGCCCCAACACCAATTAACTAAACATAGAAATACAAATGACTAGACAGAACATAGAAATAAACTAACATAGAACAATAACCAAAACCCTGGGCTAATAAATCAAATACCCCTCTCTACATGGACACATACACACAACCACCCTGAACCACATAAAACAAATACCCCCTGCCACGTCCTGACCAAACTAAACACTAACAAATCACACCTTTACAGGTCAGAACGTGACAGGTGTGAAAACTTTCTGAAGGCACTGTATGTTGTTGACACAGGCATATGTTGAGGCACCTACAGTATCTGGCTGTGATCCAACCTTGGAGCCTCCGGCTTTATCTCACGTCTCATAGCACTCACTATGCCTGAGAAGCACTTTCATGGCTGTTGATCAACCCTTTTTCTAATGGACTGTCATTCCAACCCACATTTGTTTTCCCATGGGAGTTGCTCAAATCCGGGATGATGGGTGCTAAATCCTCTCTTAAAAGTAACAACTTTTTGTTTGCATAGCAATCCCTCATTCCAAGTAACACAACAATACACTGTGATCATGTGGAATAAAGGACGGTTTCTTTTTATATAAACAGCAAACAATTTTGACCTATAACTGTATTTTCATGTGTTTCTCAAAGGCCAGTTTTGTTGTTACTATAGGCTGCTTAGTCATAGTAAATAACTGTACAATCTTTCTAAATTGCCTGCAAATTAAATACCAGTGAAGTCAGGGGCAACAATAATCCACAAACCAGACAATTCATGTCATGAAAGGCTCTTCCAGTTTACCCTCATCCAACCATATTCAAGACAACTATTTATAGAACAAGTACATCATGTTTATCCCTATTATGCAAAACTGTGTCTATTTATTGCCCAAACACCGACAAGCATACATTTTATCCCTTCTCTGGCAAAGTGGCACCTTCTGTCTTAGAAGAGACACTGGGGGGCTTTCCAGTGAACTAAAGTGACATCTTGTGGTAAGGAGGAAACACTATAGCTAGAGACCAAGGTCAGAAAGATCAAGTGTGGTCAATAGCATTGAGCTAATCTTCTATTTCAACAGCCATTCAACATGATAAGACACAACCGTTTTTGATAACCTTTCATTTGAGGAAATATAATGTACATGCTAATCAAGTCCACACACCTCTCAATATTGGAGGGCCAAGGCCGTGCTGTGCCTATTGTCTATTTTTAGTTGAACCCTGGGTTGAATTGAAACAATAGCTATTGATGTCTTCACAAATGTTATATAGGCCTAAATATTGATGATATATGACTTAGAAAGTACGGTTACATTTCATTTGCTCTGTTAAACCTACCCTTTGAAATTACTTTGATAGCAACAGGGAATCTATTTTGTCATTAAACAGGGAAGCTATTTAATTATCATTCTCACGATAGCACATTGGTAATAGTCAGTGACAAATATAAGCAGGGCTTGGATATAATCTTGGATGGGAGACCAAATTAATATATGTACGTAGATCATTTCTCCAGTAGGTGTTGCCCAGCCTATTGTTTTTATTTTCTGATAGTCGATATACAGTAACGTTGAAGATCTGAACATTGTTTTGAAGGTACATATTCAACATATTTGTCTATGTTGGAAATTGCTTACCATGATGACATAATCCTGTAGTTGAAATTTCCATGTCACAATACCTTGACAAATGACCTTGAAACAAAGTTGTGCCTAGTGGGGTGTAGGATCTTAATTTGACCAGTTCCTTCTCAAGAATAAAATAATCCTGCAGCAGGAGGATTTGATTATTTTAAAACAAAAGGGATGATTTCTAACTGGAAATTTGTTTTGATCTGCTTCAGTAGGCTATAGTTTAGGTGTAGCCTACGGATGCATTTCAGATTCACTTGTATGTAGTGGAGACCAATATATATCTTGTCTTATTAAGTTATATAAAATAATGGTTGTTAATGTGTATGGCTGCGTTTCGGATACATTTTTGTACATTTGAATGTAGCAGTTGTAGGATCTACAGTAGTAGGACATTTATTCTGTCTGGTGCTTTAGCGTTTGATCGAGCGAGAGAGAAAGAAAACTGTGGGTTTTCAGTGAATTTATGTAAATCCCGAGACTCATTTGAATGCGGTGAAGGAATATTCTCAGCGACAACAGAGTGATCAAATTAAGATACCACACCTGTACATGACATAAGTGACCTAATAACTAAGCAGTATACCATGCCATGAAATGAAATTATGTTGTGATATTACAGTTTATGCTCATGTTAGCACTCACATATGTTGATGATACAGACATATGATGTTGATGCACCTAAAGTATCTGGCTGTGACCAAACCTTGGAGCCTCCAGCTGTATCTCACGTCTTATAATGTAGCACCCACTATGCCTGAGAAGCAATTTCATTTTTTTTGTTTTTGCTCAACCCTGTTTCTAGTAAACTGTCAATCCAACCCACATTTGTTTTCCCATGGGAGTTGCTCAAATCCAGGAATGACGGGTGCTAAGTCCTCTCTTAACATTAACAAATGATAGCCCAAGGACATCCTGTCTATCTCCATTATGCACAAATATGTATATTTATTGCCTAAACAGAGCCCCCCCCCCCCCCCCCCCCATAGCTAGAGACCAAGGTCAGAAAGTGTGGTCAATAGTATTGAGGTACTCTTCTATTTCAACAGCCATTCAACATGATAAGACACAACCGTTTTTGATTACCTTTTGTTGTGGAAATTCTTACACAGGGACACTCAAAGTCAATCTTAATGAATCGTTGTTTATTGCCAGCGTGCTGGAGAGGCTCCAACCAACTCAATGCACCATAGTACACGTCATTCAGGAACTCTGCCTGGGAAGTCCCAGCAGTTGTCGTATATATGGCTATACACAGACAAGTTATATTTGTATGATTTAGCATAATGAATGAATCATTACCGTTTTGTTTCATCCATGTGACCGACCAATACTGGTTCATGACACGTGACAGACCAATACCTCACGAGACTTCATTCTCTCTAAGCTGAGACCTTGAAACTGAGATATCTTTCGTTCGTTCTCAAAACAAGATCTGGGCGTACTGCCAAATTGCAGCTACCGATAGTGAGGATTTGTACAGTCAGCCACTTGCATGAACACAGACATTCGTTATTTAGAACAGCACATGAATAGAACACAGAAATGTGTTATAAGAATAGCACAAACATAAACATTTCCCTTACACTTTCATTTGAGGAAATATACTGTACATCCTAATCAAGTCTGGAATTATTAGGGATAGCAGGTAAAGCATTGGACATGTGCCTCTGTGCCTCACCGTCAATCATGAGATTCTGTTGAGCTTTTAGTTATATAGACTAAACCAGCATAGAATGATCATCAAAGAGAAGACAAAGAAGTTCAAAGTGTACCATAATGTCTGCAGATTCACTATGCACATAAAGTACTGAGAGAAATAATGTTTATTCCACCTGTTTATTAACATTAAAGCTGTTGAACAGGAAGGTTAAGTTGATATGGCTATTAGCTGAGTAAAACCAGACGAAACATCAGCTAAAAATACACTGACCTGTCTGGCACACCTTGTTCACCTGGTTGTCATTATTTTAATGACTTTACCATTGTTCCACCTTGTCTGCTTAAATCCCCTACAAAGGCCATGATTTTTAAATGAGGCCCTATTTTCCATTGATAACACTTTATGTGAGATGGAATCTTTCTGAAGTTTCCAGTCTGTTGTTTCCAGTTCTCTTTACTTCAAAAATGAACTACAAAACCTGTTGCCAAATGGGTAATGAATGAATGATTTAGGATTTTCACACACTGGATAGTGAATACATTTTTAACAGGATAGGGGACATCTCAAATTACGTAATGTGGAATATTTGGGAAGTAGGATTCAGGAAGTAAGCTTTGCTTCATCACACTGATGCCTCCTAGTCAGCGTGTCTCCCAGCGTCTGTCAATACCACCCATCACGCCACCTACCGTTGAGCCCCTGCGAAACATATCCTCCCCTTTCCGATGGTAATGACTTAGCATAGTGTGACATCTGACAGCGGGACAATACAGGGAGACCCAAAAAAACACTGGGGGTAGCCGGCGTGCTCGCCAACTCCTCCTCAATATGACTGACCATCCTGACTTCACGACAGATATCCCTCCTCTTCCTCTATCTCCTCCTCTTCAATGTTAACTGGACTGATTGGTCATATCAGGCAGTGTGTGACGGTCAGAGCTGAAGCACAAAGACAGTGGGTGAGCGCTGTCTCCCATGGTGTGGATACAGAGACACAGAGGTCCTTTCACTGCTCTGTTCAGTGTTCTGCTCACTGTGACGGAGTGACTCTGAGAGCACTGCAGCTCCAGGGTGTATTTCAACTCCATTACTACGCCTCAATCCAAATGTCCAATAACTTGCCTTCAATGACAATGCATTTCCAAGGTTCAAAGAGTAACAAAATGTCACACGATTTAGCTCTGATGTCCCTTATGTGTGCTATTTTGAAAATACCAAAAACTGCCTCTGTTTAGGGAACTGCAATTGCTTATCGGTAAAAATCCTTGCTTACTTTACAGAACTCAGTGGCCTTGTTTAGCAGGCACACTGTTAAAAGAGGCAAGAAGCAGTGGCCATAGCAACCTCAGTGGAGACAGAACAAGCAGTGTTTTGTATTTGTGACAAAGGACTGCTTGGCTTTCCCTGTTTCTGCTCTCCTGCGCACTTGCACGGTTGGACGCACACATGCACACGCACACACATAGTCCTCCAGACCCTGTGTGAATGGCAGGGTGGTGTCCTTGCATGGGCAATGTTTACAGGATGTTATCTGTCTCGGTGCCTGCCCCTCATCCCTCTGAGTGGGTTCCCGTTGGAATGCAGAGAGGGGATGGAGGAGTTCCAAAGGGGGAGTGACGGGAGAGAGAGAGAGAGAGAGAGAGAGAGAGAGAGAGAGAGAGAGAGAGAGAGAGAGAGAGAGAGAGAGAGAGAGAGAGAGAGAGAGACTACATATACATCCCAACACTAGGAGGCTGGTGTTCATAGGCACAGCTGGACTGTTGGATAACTGGACTTCACCCCTCTGTATACTTTATTGGTGAGTTTCTTCCTCTTTTCTTTATCAACCTCCATTTTGTCTCTCTCTCCGGGAAGTTTGAATTTCCATCAAGGGTGTTAAGTTTTGTTTACCCAGATTTTCTATTCTTTGATGACCTGATCTTGTTTGAGAAGTATAGAGTACCTCTGAGACCTATATGAAAAAGTGAGGAACTGGTTTTGAAAGACAATTCTTTTTTGTGCACTGACAAGACAAACAGGTGAAATTGAAGTGCAATTTGAGATGTTGGGAAAGCATTGTTAACGGATGTGGTCTTGCTGGGATCTCATGACTCAAGGATGTGGTCTCCATAAGAGCTCTATAGGCTGGTTTCTTTCCCAAGTGGCAAGGAAAATAATGGGTAGCAATACAATTTTACTCAGCACTCCTATGTTCAAAGAATTTGAGAGAAGTTGAGTGATATTGAAAAGAAGGCAAAATGCCTCCTGTTGGTTACAAAAATAGTTTGGGGCTCGCCTTTTTCTTCCTCTTAATTGTACCCTTGGACTACCAGTCTCACAGTCAACAATTTTTGTTTCACTAGTGAAGACTTGACATATCCTAAACCAGGACAATTGCTCAGTAAGTATTTTCCTTCACTATTATTTTTTATTAGAATGCCTTCAGTTCAATGTGGTGATGAGTCACAAGTGAATTCTACAAAATATTTCAAAATTCAAATTATTTCATGTACTCTTAACATTTTTTTTTAACATGTTATAACTTAAAAATGGGATAGCAATAACTGGTGATGTTAGCTTATTTAATAGGACTAACGTAATTAGTACAGTGGTAGTCCTTGGGAAAGCATGTAAAATGACACCATTCATCTTGCCATGCAGCAATACCTGGTAAGCCCATGGTCTATGGGTGTACATATGAATCTGTATTTTGTGTTTTTCCTGTAAATGTAAATGCCTGATGCTACATTGTACATAGAGTTGCTGTGAATTCAATGACCCAATTGCATTTCAATTAACTGACATTTTAGTGTGTGGGAGAAGAAAAAAAAATTCAGTACAGAACAAGTGCAGTGGTGGATTTTTTTTCCTTGGATCTGGGTGTGCCTTTTTTCTGTAGTGGATATTGTCTCAGGGGAATGAGATATGTTTGAGTTAATCTCTTCTGTGTATTTTACATTGAAAATAATATGTTCACAAAGTAAATACCCTTTTTTCCCAGGTTGTGGACATCTGTGTTTGATTTGGGTCTTGGCTATTGTTAGGCTTGTCAATTCAACTCCAAAAAGCCAGCACTGCAGTGTTGCGCAACTCTCCACGTCATAAAGTGAGAGTACACACACTGCTTTTGATATTTGCTCTGAGTCCCCATAAACATTCAGTATGTTAATTTTAAATCATGGTTTGAAGTGAGTCAGTGCCACCGAAGCTGTGATCGAGTCCTGTCATAAACCTGTCATAAACCTGAGACTCTGGGTGTGGCATGAAACTAGACTCTTGCATGTCCCAACATGTTCTCCATTTGTTTTATTGCTGAGAGTAGCTTGTTCTATTTGACTCCAACTGTCTGTGTTAGATGCTGTTCGTGTTTTCTGTGCTAGATACGATCAGTGGTGGAAAAAGTATCAAATTGTCATACTTGAGTTAAAGTAAAGATATCTTAATAGAAAATGACTCAAGTAAAAGTGAAAGTCACCCAGTAAAATACAACTATTTGGTTTTTAAAATACTTAAGTATCAAAAGTAAATGTAATTTGTAAAATATACTTAAGTATCAAAAGTAAAAGTATAAATCATTTCAGATTCCTTATATTAAGCAATCCAGATGGCACCATTATCTGTTTTTTTTATATTTACAGATAGCCAGAGACACACTCCAACACTCAGACATAATTTACAAACGAAGCATGTGTGTTTAGTGAGTCCGCAAGATCAGAGGCAGTAGGGATGACCAGGGATGTTCTCTGACCATTTTCCTGCCCTGCATTCAAAATGTAACAAATACTTTTGGGTGTCAGGGGAAATGTATGGAGTAAAAAGTATATTATTTTCTTTAGGAATGTAGTAAAAGTTAAAGTAAAAGTTGTCAAAAATATAAATAGTAAAGTACAAATATCCAAGAAAATTACTTAAGTAGTACTTTCAAGTATTTTTACTTAAGTACTTTACACCACTGAAGACGATGATGATCGAGTCATCTCCAACACAAACTTCTTCAAACTAATAACCAGCTAATCCTTACAAATAAAAAAAGACCAAATCTGATGTTGCTGCCTTAACACATGTATTATTTCACCTCAACAAACCTTCACAAGAGTTTTATCGTTTGTTCCTCTTTCTCTTTCAGACATCAACATAGTCAAAGATTCTTTGAAGACCTAGTTGGCCATTGTTACTTTGTGACAAAGCCCTCAAAATGACCAGTGTGGCAGAATGGCTCGTGCAGAACAGGGGCAAGATCGAGAAGGGGGTGGAGATCATGGGACAGGCCTCCGCAGTCCTGGCAGCCACTGTGGGTCAGCTCCATCCCGTCCTGGAGGCCGTGTTTGTAGCCTCCTCTGAGATCCTCAGCAACCCGGAAGGGCAGGATGCCCGTTACCTGACTGAGCAGTTCAGCATGGTCAACCAAAAACTGGAAGGCATCCAGGCTGAGATTGAACAAATCGCCCTGGAGCTGCAGAGGACCTCCTTGAATAAGCAGAACTTTGACCGTGAGGCACAAATGCTCAGCCAATACGAAAAGTTCCAGGACTTTGTCAACGCCAAGCCCAAGTTCAAAGAGAAGAAGATGGAGAAGTTCCTCAGCCATTATGAGAACACGGACACGGACTTGAACCTGGACGCGCTCTATAATGCCGTTACCGGGGACAATACCTCAGGTGACCCCATGCTGGAGACAGTGGTTTCCACAGAACAAAGGAGTAGAAGGGCGGTAGAAGATTTCTGTGCCAGGCTTAAGAAGCTCTTTGTGGTGGGCATCATTGCTGTCATGGGTTATGCCAGCCTCAAGGAAGGGGTTGTGGGGGATGAGATGGTGAAGAAGTGGCAGGAGCGTATGGAAGATGTTGAGAACCGCATGAAAGCAGCGGTGGATGATTGCACTGAAAACTTCGCCGATCAAGCCAAATTGGACATGGAACACCAGCTTCAGGAGAAACCTGGCAGTGTTGACCTTGACTTCACCAAATCCCTATTGGACACACTTATTAAGAAATATGACTGGGTTAGCTGGTCTATCAGGGTCTTCAATGACAAGGAGCGCATTGTCTTTTTCAACTGGCTAGCTGGAAAGAAGTACCATGGCAGTGGAGGAGGAGCTAATTACTTTGATGTGTTGACCAAGAACAACATCAAAGTGGTGATCTCTTTCAGTGTTCAGCCTAAGCCTATCAACAAGGGTCAGATTCAGCAAGAAATTGAGGGGCAGAAACTGAAGGGGAACATGATGGATGTGGCTCAGGTCCTCAGCAGAAGTCTCCCCAACTGCTTGGTGCATGCTGTCAGCCACTATAAGGAAGTGGTGGAGACCAACAACTTCCAAGAGGATTGTTACTACTATGGAAAACACAAAAAAGCGTACTTATGCATTCATCCTGAGTAGCTTTTTTTAAAACAGTGCAATGGAAAATAGAGTAGATATAATGGGGAAAACTACAAATACAATTCATGAATGTTTATAACTGAGTTTAGAGATGTTTTTATTGATATCTCAAACCTAGCTGATGCTTTAGCTAGGTTTGATGCTTTAGATTTTGGGGGGAAAAACAATGGATAGT
Organism: Salmo salar; assembly: GCF_965601325.2. Taxonomy (NCBI): domain Eukaryota; kingdom Metazoa; phylum Chordata; class Actinopteri; order Salmoniformes; family Salmonidae; genus Salmo; species Salmo salar. The sequence continues at coordinate 60,041,294 of NC_138295.1, forward strand.
GAACTGTCTTATGCAAAATTTCAAGGCGAAGAAATATAACCAATTTTCAGTACGGCGCCTCGATCTCTTTGAAGACTGAATGCGGCCCTCTGGGCAAAATTTATTTCACACATCTGGTTTAAACTATCAGGATTTGTACATGTGTATTAATGGACATATATGAGACATTTTATGTCAGGCTGTGGCTATCTACTCAACAACAGTGACAACGCATGAGAATGTAGTACTTCCTCTTACCAAAGAGAATAGTAAGATACCTTATTCTACCTGCATTCCAGTATTTCATGATGATCATACTGTAAATTAGCACACCAGCCAGCGTAATAATGTGTTATGTAAGCTTACCGCAAACAACTATTTCTCCTCATCAATGTACTGAGGACTTACTCAAGCTCCTTTGAAAAATGCTGTTGATAGACGCACCACACGGTCCAAATCTATAGCCTTACCACATTACATCTCTGTCTGTATTCACACATTTGATATCCTTCATATAGCTATAAAATGTTTATGGTCTTCTTTATTCATAATAAACCACAATTTAAAGGACATTGTTATCACTGGTCATCATTGTGCAATAGTAAATTATGACTTGTATATTCTATCTCTACCTGCAGCTGAGGAAATGTGCCTAATTGGCATGATAACATAATTTTAGAGGGTACTTTATGTAAAAACGTTTAAGCAGAGGTACACTTAGTCATAAACATCGATAGTGATAATTTGTGACAGTTTATTTACATTACTCCCTAAACAATCATCAGCCCCAGCAATATAAACACAATTACCATCAGCAAATGTTTTAATAGCCATGGTAAAATACTTTTGTCAGTTATTTGTCAAAGGAGAGTAAGTTAGTATAGTTTCCATGTTGACCAGGAAAATATGCTATCATTTGTTCTACAACTTGTTTAACCACCACCCAAGTTTAGCTCTCTCCCTATGGGTGTGTCACTTTAACTGTAATATGATAACCATATGACCAATAGGAAGATAAAAACAGATCGGACAAATTATTAGGTTTTCTTCCTCAAACTACAGCGAATGAAAAGGTGAGTTTTTAGACAAACATTATTGCATATGAACATTTCAATGTTTCTTCAATAGGCTTATACAGTTATTGGGATGTTTTCCAAAAGTTATCGCAGCTGTTTTCATTAGTTAAGCAGTTATTTAACGAGTCGTCTGGTAAACTTGGTCATGACTTTTTGAGATCCTACGACATCTTTGAATACGTTACTTTATAATGTCATGTGCGCTTTTAAATAATATCCAATGTTTTACTGTAAGTTGCGCAAAACACAACGTAACTATGTGCACAATGTGAACTTCTGTCAATACAGTCGATGGGCGTTGGTAGCCTAGAATAGGTGACATAATGTACTGGCTTTTTCCAGGAAGTGTTTCTCGTGGCCATAATTATATATTGTCATGATTAAAGTACTGCAGTGGCAACAGTGCTGAATTTAATCAATTGACATATTGTTGCAAGGCCTTATCATATTAATCCACGAGGTATGCTGGCTGTATAGGGAGTTAAACAAGATACTGAAATAAAGCAATTAGAGCCCTTGTTGAACGAGCTAATCGATACATTTCCCATTAAGAGGCCACGTGAACAGCTTTTAACAACAAAACACAACGTAACTATGTGCACAATGTGAACTTCTGTCAATACAGTCGATGGGCGTTGGTAGCCTAGAATAGGTGACATAATGTACTGGCTTTTTCCAGGAAGTGTTTCTCGTGGCCATAATTATATATTGTCATGATTAAAGTACTGCAGTGGCAACAGTGCTGAATTTAATCAATTGACATATTGTTGCAAGGCCTTATCATATTAATCCACGAGGTATGCTGGCTGTATAGGGAGTTAAACAAGATACTGAAATAAAGCAATTAGAGCCCTTGTTGAACGAGCTAATCGATACATTTCCCATTAAGAGGCCACGTGAACAGATTTTAACAACAACAACTGTAATATGATTGCACTTCTCAGCTTGCAAAGATCTATGTCCATTTGTTAAATGCAGCCAGTCATGGCCGGTCAGTGTTTATGTGGGCAAACTTCACAGGATGATTTGGCCACCTCCCTCAACTAGTCCTCAATCGACATAGATACTGTAGCTTACTACTTGTTTGGGCCACTCAAATGTTACCATTTATTCTTGCAGCTTGAAATTATTTTTATTTAATTTAGGACTCAAACCATGAGAAGAAGAAACTACCAAATGTCTATCTTGATGGCCAGATATTGATATACAAATGGATCAGTTATGATGTTGACATTATTACTTCAGTAGGCTTAACTGCTCTTCAGTGGACATCAGTTAATGTACATTTTAAGGTTGACTGTCCTGCTTGTTATTTGGTGAATTGTTGGGCCTGAGATATGCCTCCTTTGTAGAGCTACAGATTATAGCACTTTTGACTCTACCCACTGGGCACAGATGTAAATTCAACGTAGTTTCATTGAAATGATGTGGAAACAACTTTGATTCAACCTGTGTGTTGGCATAATTCTTTCACATCTGAAAATGTACAATAACCATCACTTTACCCTGGATAATTTGTCTGCTTTAGTGCGGTAGAGATACTTCACATACACTCAGACCATGAGACAACCCCTGGGAGTTAGGGTTTTAGTGGAGAGCTGAAATGTCTCATGTTTTTTTTAGCATGGCAGTGTGGATGGCTAAATCAAATGAGATGGATGTTTTTCTATCCTAATGCATGCCATTTCACTTCCATCCAACATTGAACTAGCTTCTAATGCAGATGTTGTATCAATGAGAGCTGTGTCTTTTTCAAAGCCATTTGCACCATCATTTTTATGATAGCTGCTGATCTAATAGTATCAGACCATCTGCTTTTATTTAGTATGCTGGATTATAAATTCTAATCAATTACATTGGCAGGGCTGTCAACTTTTGAAGAAAGCTTGGAGTGAGATTTTCAATGCAAATTTTATTTTCCCCTGGCACAACCCCTAGATGAGGGGTCTGTGGGTCGTTAGGCCTATGACCAGAGTGCAAAATTAAAACCACAGGTCAGGTGTATTCAGGATGCTTTGAACATGAAATGAACACTCAAAAAAACACTTTTTGGGGGCTGAAATTGTAAACATATTTTTTTAGGTGGTTTGACACTTTATTCAGACAGTAGTGAAATGAGATGGGAAGACAGGCACATGGGAAACAGTGGGAAGGTTGGAAGCAGGGATTGATCCCTGTTCTCAGGTGGAAAGTTGTATGTGACACGTGTCGTGGAGTGTTACCACTTTTCAAATGCTCTGCACAAGAAATACTTATATTAATGGTTGATGGCTGTGGATAACCAAATCATAGATTGCGGTATACATTTGAAGTCGGAAGTTTACATACACTTAGGTTGGAGTAATTAAAACTCATTTTTCAACCACTCCACAAATTTCTTGTAAACGAACTATAGTTTTGGCAAGTCAGTTAGGACATCTGCTTTGTGCATTACACAAGTAATTTTTCCAACAATTGTTTACAGACATATTATTTCACTCTATCACAATTCCAGTGGGTCAGAAGTTTACATACACTAAGTTGACTGTGCCTTTAAACAGCTTGGAAAATTCCCGAAAATGATGTAATGGCTTTAGAAGCTTCTGATAGGCTAATTGACATCATTAGAGTACATTTGAGGTGTACCTGTGGATGTATTTCAAGGCCTACCTTCAAACTCAGTGCCTCTTTGCTTGACATCATGGGAAAATCAAAAGAAATCAGCCAAGACCTCAGAAAATAAATTGTAGACCTCCACAAGTCTGGTTCATCCTTGGGAGCAATTTCCAAATGCCTGAAGGTACCACGTTCATCTGTACAAACAATAGTGCACAAGTATAAACACCATGGGACCACACAGCCGTCATACCGCTCAGGAAGGAGACGCGTTCTGTCTCCTAGAGATGAACGTACTTTGGTACGAAAATTGCAAATCAATCCCAGAACAACAGCAAAGACGCTGGAGGAAACAGGTACAAAAGTACCTATATCCACAGTAAAACGAGTCCTATATCAACATAACCTGAAAAGCCGCTCAGCAAGGAAGAAGCCACTGCTCCAAAACTGCCATAAAAAAGCCAGACTACAGTTTGCAACTGCACATGGGGACAAATATCGTAGTTTTTGGAGAAATGTTCTCTGGTCTGATGAAACAAAAATAGAACTGTTTGGCCATAATGACCATCGTTATGTTTGGAGGAAAAAGGGAGAGGCTTCCAAGTGAAAGAACACCATTCCAACCGTGAAGCACGGGGGTGGCAGCATCATGTTATGCAGGTGCTTTGCTGCAGGAGGGACTGGTGCACTTCACAAAATAGATGGCATCATGAGGTAGGAAAATTATGTGGATATATTGAAGCAACATCTCAAGACATCAGTCAGGAAGTTAAAGCTTGGTCGCAAATGGGTCTTCCAAATGGACAATGACCCCAAGCATACTCCCAAAGTTGTGGCAAAATAGCTTAAGGACAACAAAGTCAAGGTATTGGAGTGGCCATCACAACTAGAGGTCGACCGATTAATCGGAATGGCCGATTTAATTAGGGCCGATTTCAAGTTTTCATAACAATCGGTAATCGGTATTTTTGGCCACCAATTTGCCTATTTATTTATTTATTTTTTTTTTTTAACTAGGCAAGTCAGATTAAGAACACATTCTTATTTTCAATGACGGCCTAGAAACGGGGGTTAACTGCCTTGTTCAGGGGGGATTCGTTTTTGCAACCTTCGGTTACCAGTCCAACGCTCTAACCACCTGCCTTACATTGCACTCCACAAGGATTAACAGGCTGCTGTTACGCGAGGGCAGCAAGAAGCAAAGGTAAATTGCTAGCTAGCATTAGACTTATAAAAAACTATCAATCTTAACATAATCACTAGTTAAATACACATGGTTGATGATATTACTAGTTTATCTAACGTGTCCTGTGTTGCATATAATCGATGCGGTGCCTGTTAATTTTCATTGAATCACAGCCTACTTCGACAAACGGGTGTTGATTTAACAAGCGCATTTGCGAAAAATGTACTGTCGTTGCACCAATGTACCTAACCATAAACATCAATGCCTAACAGGAATATTTAGACTTAGCCACCCATTAGATAAAATACGGAACAGTTCCGTATGTCACTGAAAGAAAAAAACGTTTGTTTTCTAAAATCAAATCAAATGTATTTATATAGCCCTTCGTACATCAGCTGATATCTCAAAGTGCTGTACAGAAACCCAGCCTAAAACCCCAAACAGCAAGCAATGCATGTGAAAGAAGCACGGTGGCTAGGAAAAACTCCCTAGGAAAAACTCCCTAGAAAGGCCAAAAACCTACGAAGAAACCTAGAGAGGAACCAGGCTATGAGGGGTGGCCAGTCCTCTTCTGGCTGTGCCGGGTGGATATTATAACAGAACATGGTCAAGATGTAAAAATGTTAATAAATGACCAGCATGGTCAAATAATAATAATCATAGTAGTTGTCGAGGGTGCAACAAGCACGTCCGGTGAACAGGTCAGGGTTCCATAGCCGCAGGCAGAACATTTGAGACTGGAGCAGCTGCACGGCCAGGTGGACTGGGGACAGCAAGGAGTCATCATGCCAGGTAGTCCTGAGGCATGGTCCTAGGGCTCAGGTCCTCCGAGAGAAAGAAAGAGAGAATTAGAGAGAGCATATTTAAATTCACACAGGACACCGGATAAGACAAGAGAAATACTCCAGATGTAACAGACTGACCCTAGCCCCCCGACACATAAACTACTGCAGCATAAATACTGGAGGCTGAGACAGGAGGGATCAGAAGACACTGTGGCCCCATCCGATGATACCCCCAGACAGGGCCAAACAGGCAGGATATAACCCCACCCACTTTGCCAAAGCACAGCCCCCACACCACTAGAGGGATGTCTCCAACCACCAACTTACCATCCTAAGACAAGGCCGAGTATAGCCCACAAAGATCTCCGCCACGGCACAACCCAAGGAGGGGGGGGCGCCAACCCAGACAGGAAGACCACGTCAGTGACTCAACCCACTCAAGTGACGCACCCCTCCCATGGACGGCATGGAAGAACACCAGTAAGCCAGTGACTCAGCCCCTGTAATAGGGTTAGAGGCAGAGAATCCCAGTGGAGAGAGGGGAACCGGCAAGGCAGAGACAGCAAGGGCGGTTCGTTGCTCCAGCCTTTCCGTTCACCTTCACACCCCTGGGCCAGACTATACTTAATCATAGGATCTACTGAAGAGATAAGTCTTCAGTAAAGACTTAAAGGTTGAGACCGAGTCTGCATCTCTCACATGGGTAGGCAGACCATTCCATAAAAATGGAGCTCTATAGGAGAAAGCCCTACCTCCAGCCGTTTGCTTAGAAATTCTAGGGACAATTAGGAGGCCTGCGTCTTGTGACCGTAGCGTACGTGTAGGTATGTACGGCAGGACCAAATCAGAAAGATAGGTAGGAGCAAGCCCATGTAATGCTTTGTAGGTTAGCAGTAAAACCTTGAAATCAGCCCTTGCCTTAACAGGAAGCCAGTGTAGGGAGGCTAGCACTGGAGTAATATGATCAAATTTTTTGGTTCTAGTCAGGATTCTAGCAGCCGTATTTAGCACTAACTGAAGTTTGTTTAGTGCTTTATCCAGGTAGCCGGAAAGTAGAGCATTGCAGTAGTCCAGCCTAGAAGTAACAAAAGCATGGATTAATTTTTCTGCATCATTTTTGGACAGAAAGTTTCTGATTTTTGTAATGTTACGTAGATGGAAAAAAGCTGTCCTTGAAACAGTCTTGATATGTTCTTCAAAAGAGAGATCAGGGTCCAGAGTAACGCCGAGGTCCTTCACAGTTTTATTTGAGACGACTGTACAACCATCCAGATTAATTGTCAGATTCAACAGAAGATATCTTTGTTTCTTGGGACCTAGAACAAGCATCTCTGTTTTGTCCGAGTTTAAAAGTAGAAAGTTTGCAGCCATCCACTTCTTTATGTCTGAAACACAGGCTTCTAGCGAGGGCAATTTTGGGGCTTCACCATGTTTCATTGAAATGTACAGCTGTGTGTCGTCCGCATAGCAGTGAAATTTAACATTATGTTTTCGAATGACATCCCCAAGAGGTAAAATATATAGTGAAAACAATAGTGGTCCTAAAACGGAACCTTGAGGAACACCGAAATTTACAATTGATTTGTCAGAGGACAAACCATTCACAGAGACAAACTGATATCTTTCCGACAGATAAGATCTAAGCCAGGCCAGAACTTGTCCATGTAGACCAATTTGGGTATCCAATCTCTCCAAAAGAATGTGGTGATCGATGGTATCAAAAGCAGCACTAAGATCTAGGCGCACGAGGACAGATGCAGAGCCTCGGTCTGACGTCATTAAAAGGTCATTTACGACCTTCACAAGTGCAGTCTCAGTGCTATGATGGGGTCTAAAACCAGACTGAAGTGTTTTGTATACATTGTTTGTCTTCAGGAAGGCAGTGAGTTGCTGCGCAACAGCTTTTTCTAAAATTTTTGAGAGGAATGGAAGATTCGATATAGGCCGATAGTTTTTTTAAATAATTTCTGGGTCAAGATTCGGCTTTTTCAAGAGGGGCTTTATTACTGCCACTTTTAGTGAGCTTGGTACACATCCGGTGGATAGAGAGCCGTTTATTATGTTCAACATAGGAGGGCCAAGCACAGGAAGCAGCTCTTTCAGTAGTTTAGTTGGAATAGGGTCCAGTATGCAGCTTGAGGGTTTAGAGGCCATGATTATTTTCATCATTGTGTCAAGAGATATAGTACTAAAACACTTTAGTATCTCCCTTGATCCTAGGTCCTGGCAGAGTTGTGCAGACTCAGGACAATGGAGCTTTGGAGGAATACGCAGATTTAAAGAGGAGTCCGTAATTTGCTTTCTAATGATCATGATCTTTTCCTCAAAGAAGTTCATAAATGTATTACAGCTGAAGTGAAAGCCATCCTCCATTTGCGAATGCTGCTCTTTAGTTAGCTTTGCGACAGTATCAAAAGAAATTTCGGATTGTTCTTATTTTCCTCAATTAAGTTGGAAAAATAGGATGATCGAGCAGCAGTGAGGGCTCTTCGATACTGCACGGTACTGTCTTTCCAAGCTTGTCGGAAGACTTCCAGTTTGGTGTGGCGCCATTTCCGTTCCAATTTTCTGGAAGCTTGCTTCAGAGCTCGTGTATTTTCTGTATACCAGGGAGCTAGTTTCTTATGACAGATGTTTTTAGTTTTTAGGGGTGCAACTGCATCTAGGGTATTGCGCAAGGTTAAATTGAGTTCCTCGGTTAGGTGGTTAACTGATTTTTGTCCTCTGACGTCCTTGGGTAGGCAGAGGGAGTCTGGAAGGGCATCAAGGAATCTTTGGGTTGTCTGAGAATTTATAGCACGACTTTTAATGCTTCTTGGTTGGGGTCTGAGCAGATTATTTGTTGCAAACGCAATAAAATGGTGGTCCGATAATCCAGGATTATGAGGAAAAACATTAAGATCCACAACATTTATTCCATGGGACAAAACTAGGTCCAGAGAATGACTGTGGCAGTGAGTAGGTCCAGAGACATTTCTAGATGATAGTTTCCGGATTCGACCATATTAATGACCTAAGGCTCGTATTTCTGTGTGTTTATTATATTATAATTAAGTCTATGATTTGATAGAGCAGTCTGATTGAGCGGTGGTAGGCAGCAGCAGGCTCGTAAGCATTCATTCAAACAGCCCTTCGCTGTGCTTCAAGCATTGCGCTGTTTATGACTTCAAGCCGGGTGGGTATAATTTGTGGAACGTTCCAACAGGAGTCTATTCCAAAAACTTCGTAAATAACAAGGTTGCCAAAAAACAACGCATACAAAGTTGTATAGCGGCAGAATAAGGAGTGGTCTATTTAGGGAGTGGTCTATTTCATTGCGTTTTTCACTCATCACGTTTATTCCGAAAAATGTCTGTCCTCACATGTCTGTTTGCCTATTGACAAACATTAAGAATAAGCTACGTGGTGAGTTGATGCCAATTCGGCAGCTAGTTAGCTAGGTTTGTATGCGTTCCTACTTTGTATGCGTTGTTGGTTGGCAACCTTTTACTTTACGTTTTTTGGAACAGATTCATGTTGTAATGTTCCACAAATTATACCCACCCCTTCAAGCCTATCAACCCCCAAGATTAGGCTGGTGTAACCGATGTGAAATGGCTAGCTAGTTAGCGGGGTGTGCGCTAATAGTGTTTGAAACGGCACTCGCTCTGAGACTTGGAGTGGTTGTTTCCCTTGCTCTGCATGGGTAACACTGCTTCAAGGGTGGCTGTTGTCGATGTGTTCCTGGTTCAAGCCCAGGTAGGAGCGAGGAGAGGGACGGAAGCTATACTGTTACACTGGCAATACTAAAGTGCCTATAAGAACATCCAATAGTCAAAGGTATATGAAATACAAATCGTATAGAGAGAAATAGTCCTATAATTCCTATAATAACTACAACCTAAAACTTCTTACCTGAGAATATTGAAGACTCATGTTAGAAGGAACCACCAGCTTTCATATGTTCCCATGTTCTGAGCAAGGCACTTAAACATTAGCTTTCTTACATGGCACATATTGCACTTTTACTTTCTTCTCAAACACTTTTTGCATTATTTAAACCAAATTGAACATGTTTCATTATTTATTTGAGGCTAAATTGATTTTATTGATGTATTATATTAAGTTAAAATAAGTGTTCATTCAGTATTCTTGTAATTGTCATTATTACAAATAAATAAATAATCGGCCGATTAATCGGTATCGGCTTTTTTTTGGGGTCATCCAATAATCGGTATCGGCGTTGAAAAATCATAATCGTTCGACCTCTAATCACAACGCCCTGAACTCAATCCTATAGAAAATGTGTGGGCAGAACTGGAAAAGCGTGTGCGAGCAAGGAGGCCTACAAACCTGACTCAGTTGCACCAGCTCTGTCAGGAGGAATGGGCCAAAATTCACCCAACTTATTGTGTGAAGCTTGTGGAAGGCTACCTGAAACATTTGACCCAAGTTAAATAAGTTAAAGGCAATGCTACCAAATACTAATTGAGTGTATGTAAACTTCTGACCCACTGGGAATGTGATGAAATAAATAAAAGCTGAAATAAATCACTCTACTATTATTCTTACATTTCACATTCTTAAAATAAAGTTGTGATCCTGACCTAAAACAGGTAATTTTTACTTTAAAATTAGATGTCAGGAATTGTGAAACTGAGTTTAAATGTATTTGGCTAAGGTGTATGTAAACTTCCGACTTCAACTGTACTTGTCCATAGACTGCTTTCAAGTTAAGGACACAAACATTTTGTATTTTGTAATTAGGGATGGAAGAAAATGCTGCTTGCTCTGCAGGAGGGTAGGCCACTCCTGATCTATGCTTCCTAAGTGCTGGATTTTTGAAAATGTTGTTATAACAATTAATTTCACAATCACCCAACCTTCAATACATTTCTAATGAATATCAATATTCGGGTGGTTCATGCCTACTAGTTGAAGATCCTTGCCATCATCTTACTATAGCTAGACAAAATATGTGCATAATACTAAAATTAAATTATATTTGAGGCCTGTGTGACTTATTCCAAACTGTCCATGAATGGCTGCAAAAATACATAGTCTCATACAATTCATTTTCAAAGACACAACTAGGCATATCAGATTTCATATATGTGATTACACTGGCAAAATTGGAAGACGTGGAATAATAAAATAAGTATGGGGGAAAACAGTCTTCTTGCTGACAAGCACACTAATTACCCTATATTTTACCCCATTATTAAGAATGAGAATTGTTCCACTGATCAGAACAAAGTAAAGTAAATAGATAATACAATCTCCTGAAGACAAGATTACATAAATCTGCCCCTTACCAAATCATTTGTATATTTACGAGTTCACAATCTGTTTGACAAAATTATTTTCATAGTTACAAATCAGGTCACCCTACTAAACTTCCCTGCTAAAACAAGTGTGGATTAAATCGACTTTAGTACGTGCTGTCAAAAGGCTGCATTCCTCAATAGAGCTCGCCAGCTTGTAGCCCTAAAACATAGAAATGAGTTACCTCTGGTTCGTTCAGCCATCCCTATTGGAAAAAAAATGAATGGTGAAAGAGTTTTGGAATAAACGCCCAAAATAAGGTCTGAGGTTAACACAGGCTTATGAGATCTTATACGTTTTGTTCTATGAGAAAATAGCAGTCAGTTAACATCACCTTTATGAATTCATTCAAAACGATTAAAAACATCACAAAAAGTGACGTTGGCTGATGAATGTTATCTCATAGAACAAACAAACTTTGTTTACCACAGACCTTATTTTCGGCATTTATCCCAAAACCCTACAAAAACGCCATTAATCTTTCCCATAGGCGTTGTCCGACCAACCATGGGGGAGTTAGTGCCTAAAAAAAGACAGCATTACTATTTCCCCCTATAGGGACGGGAATAACAGCAACATCATTTTGTGGACGTTGTACATAAAACAGAGCTATCATGCTGCTCTTTTTAAACTTTTATAAACTCCGCGGAGAACGCTCTCTCTCTCCATTGAACTCCGCTCTAATCTTGAGGGGAAATTTCTTTAAAACGCGAATCCAATCCCCTTGAACCCTTATATAACTAGACCAATCATATGCTTCAATGTGCCGCAGTTCACAGTGCTGTGGCAAGACAATGGGTGGATTCGATTATGCTGAGCCGCGGGGCACCGGGCAAAGGCCCGTCATGTCAATGGCCGAAAGCAGGAAGGGAAGAGCGCAATTCTCAAATAGAACAGTAATATGTGCCACTCGGTCATTTTGTCAACAAGGCAGCATGGTGCATCTTCCAGAAACATACATATCTCTTTTCCATAAAAGCCATGTTAGAAAATGCTAATTATTTTTCATTGGGAAGGCAGATAACGCGTTTTTATCAAAAGTAAATCACTTTTGCACGGGAACACACAATCCTACTAATTACTACACATGCATAATGATGTCACTTTTGTTTTGAACCAATTTAACCGTTGAACCTGGCTCACGTCGTGGAGGCAGGCCAGTTCTCTTGTCGAATGCAATCAACACTGAGCCGATGCAAAACACACCTATATGGGGGGTGATTCATGCCAGAATTAAGCGTAGTGAAGCTAATGATACCTCTCACCAAGTCACCTAACGTCTTCCTAGCGCCGTGCCGTAAAATAACACCATGAATTAACATGGACTGTCAATGGAGACAAGTTTGTTTCTAAGGCGTCAAACTGCCAACGCATTCACGTCACGTGACATGTAGACGAACATAGTGTTCGTCACGTAACGTGTCAGTTTGCGTGTACGTTTATTAATAATGATCTTACCATGAACACCTTAACGTCTACGTGTTACGTGTTAAAGTGTCTGTTTACTTCAACTTCAGTTGTCGATTTAGCTAAAATAGGCCTATCACCTCAATGCAAAAATTATTAGGCTAGCTGATATCGCAGACACTATTACTGTGTAGATATGCCCATTTCTTGCATCAATACGAACTCAATGGCTTCTAAGTAGCCTAGTGGTTACAGTTTTGGGCCAGTAACCGAAAGGTTGCTGGATCGAATCCCAAAACTGACAAGATTAACTTTTTTCCCGAGCAAGGCAGTTAACCCACTGTACCCCGGGCAACTGAATACGTGTATTTCGATTAAGGCAGCCTCCCTAACCTCTCTGATTCAGAGCGGTTGGGTTAAATGCAGAAGACACATTTCAGTTGAATGCATTCAGTTGTACAACTGACTAGGTATCCTACTTTAATTTTCTTTGTTGGAGGTAGCCTAGGTCTCTAGTAGCACATTCAAAACAACTCAGAAGTCGGCAATCACTGACATCCGACTTCAGTGCGTTCAAGACAACTGGGAACTCTGGGGAAAAAACAAGCTGACTAGGATTTTTGTTTTATTTTGAACAGTCATCGAACTCGGAATCTCTGGACATCTTTCTGACCTGAAAATCACTGATGTCATGATTTGACCTTGTTCCCCCCCACTTCCCAGTTTACCGGATTAACAGACACAATCACTGTCACCATGCAATCCTTCGTCTATACATTTCTGTTGAGATGTTTTAATGGTTAAAAGCAGGGTTTGAATTGAGGGGGTATGTGAGGATATAGGCCTTGTTATAGACGTGCAAAAAGCATATGCTACCACTTGTTTGCTTAGCCATAGGAAAAGCAATGACGGTCCAGATTTTATAAAGCGATCTAGGCTATAACAATGATAAACTCCACGATTATTTCTGCAGTCTACTAGCCTATCGAAGGTCTTGCGCAGCCTAAACATCACAGGAAAATGTGGTTGGCTTATTAAATGCTCTGCAATGTGAGCTATGCCTAATGCAAAATACCAAAATGTTAGAATCGGTATGGGTCTATGCATTGACCAAAGAGCTTAACAGATAACATGAATTATTCAGGAGAATCCTATTGAATCAGGCTATTCATTTCAGTGCAGTTGCATTCTTACGCATATCCTTAGACAAAACGGAACCGAAAACACCCCAGCCTGTTTTGATCACAGATCATGATGAAGCCTGAACATTTAGTCTGTTTGTCATTGATTTAGCCCAGAATTGCCTACAGCTTTGATACACATGAACACCTATATTTAATCTGGAATTGACAAACAAAAACCTGACTAGGATCCCGAATTTCCCCCAAGACAAATGTATTACGAATTAGGATATAAGTATTCCTATTAATTTGCATAGGCTAACCATTGTGATTAATGTTATTTACCATCTTCTGCTTTTTATGAATGAACAGGCATCAGGGTAAACATGTCATTGCAATGCCCCCCACACGCACACATTAATTAATGATACTTACCTTACAGATCACAAAGTGAGCTAATTTCCACTCCATACATATGCAAATACATTTGATTCATACACTGGGTTGTCTGGCTGGTATGTTTTCATTTTAATCAGGCATTCCCTGATCTACACTGAAATAATTTCAGTCTTCAATTACGAAAACAAAAAAATTAGTACACCCTTGTGGTTGAATATATATTGTATGTCTTATGAGCCAATTAATAATGTTGAACTAACAAATACCATCAAGAGATACGTTACAATTTACAGTACCGAACACGTTATGAAGCTGCTGTAAAATATCTAGCAATATTTTAGATTTAGATATATAACTATTGATATTTTTTGGTACATGTTTGACAATTTACTTTCAGATCTGTTTCGTATACTCACATGGCAATCAGACTGAAATACAGAATTCTGGTTTGTGGACTAGAGAGGAGGTGGGTATTGTGTGGATGGAAGGTTCTGCCTGTCACTTGTTTTTCAACAGGTAGTGGACTCGAAGAGGGAAACTGCAAAGTCCAGGCGCTGCTGCCCTCTTTGTTCTGAGTATTTGCAGTGCTAGTGTTTTTAGCTAATCTGTGCATCTCACATTATGTGTCTAGTACTTTAGTGTTCTTGCTATTTATTAGCAGATAATGACAACTTGACAATAACAGTAGCTGATGTAATGAAAAGTTGGAGGGTGGTTGATAATGGAGAACATCAGGTGGATCCATGTCTGGGTGTTCTAGGCAGAATCCGTAGCTCCTGGAGAACAGGAGCAGAGTAAAGGGAACAGGGTAGGAGACAGACGTAAACAAGCAAACAGACAGGTTAAATTATTGTCAGGTATGTAAAAATACAGTTATTGAATGATTTAATTTAAATGTTTGATTAGACATGCAATAATGTTAATGGCAGACAGAAAAGAAAGGATACCTGTCTAATTTGATGTCAGTGGGGTTATAAGGGATGGTCCCTAGAAAAGATAGAGAGATGAGTTGTGAGAGAAACTCCAGGATGGTGTCATGACCACTGGAGTCATACACCTTAACACTACCTTTGTGGAAGTGGAGGTTACTTAACGTGACCCAGTGGTTAACCTTGAGATTGACTATTTGGAGAAACCCCTGGGCCAGTGTTGGTACAGCTGACAGCATGACGATGTCACCCACCACAAGGCAGCAAATGCAAATAGTTATCATCTCAGATTTTTATATTCACCTTAACGGATGTTGACCCCAGCTAGGAGCGAAAGAGCACCAAGCTTTCCCAGGTCTCGCCTTCCTTTCGTGCTTCTTCCAAGCCAAGTCATTCACCCAGATGTCGAAGCACTTGATCGCCTTGATTCTTCTCAGGTGGCTCTCCTTCTCAGGTGGCTCTCCTTCTCAGGTGGCTCTCCTTCTCAGGTGGCTCTCCTTCTCAGGTGGCTCTCCTTCTCAGGTGGCTCTCCTTCTCATGCGCCCTGTCCATGTTCAGTCTCACCTTGATTGAGAATAGAAATAAATGCAATTATATTTCATATTATTACAAATACATCTCTTATATAGCTCTTGGAAGTCCAGAAAATAAATTAACAGCGGACAATAATTTTTACCTGGTCAAAAACCTCAGTCCGTGCCTGAAGGTGGTCTTTCTTCGAAGGCGTTCTAATCTGGTTCGACAACTTCCACATCAGGTGCGAGTATCAGTGACCTCAAAGTACGTTATACGAAAACAGCAAAAGAAAAACACTAAGTCAGTCAAAAAATATATACTACTGTATATGCAATAATGTTATATACAATTGCATTGTGGCGAAGAAATTGAATACACCTAGAATGTACCACATATTTTCCTAAACTAACAAAACCAGGCTAATACGCTGCTAGCTGGTGCTCATAAATGTATAAAACATACTTTATAAATGTGTCAAATTACCTGCAATCATGGGGGACACACAGTATGGATGAATGATGAGTAGTGACCGGATATAAATAGCACTCCTAAAAAATATGCATTTTAAAGTTAGCTACCAACTTCAGAGGGAACTTTAGCTAGCATAAAACCCACATGGAAAACTGAGATTCGGCAAACATATAAAGATTGGCTTATTTGACGCCAAACCAACAGCATTAGTTACTAATAACATAAATTGCTAATGTACGATGTAAAAGGTGGATTTTATGATGTAATGTCAACTTTACACATTTCTATCCCGGGACCATTCAATTTTCAACTCATCCACAGCAATTCTCCATAGATCTGCTGTGGATTACCCAGAATCCCATACCTTTATCACTGAGTGTATTAGACAATGTAAACACACTAATCCACCAGGAGGTGGCATAATACCCATTTTATGCAGGAATTTAACAACTTAATTACACCATTACACTACAAACATTACATTAAACTGACATTGACTAAAACCAACTAGACGAGAGCTAACTACTATAGCGCTTAGCCAAGCAAAATTTGGTTAGCATCAAGCTAGCGAACTGTTAAATGCTATTTTCGTACAAATATTAACACTAACACATTTTATCATGCCATCACATATTTACATATATTACCTAAAGTAAACGGAGCTTTTATTCATAGAAAATAAAACAAATTGGATTTAAAACGTTGAAAAAAAACTTTCTGTACTTTGGACGCCAAGTGAATCCCTTCTCGTTCATGTAAACCATTAGCAACCTTGCCTAACTCCATTAACTTACAATGGGGACAATACCAACCAGTTTTTCTGCCTTCAAACATCACCAAAAACTGCCTTCAAATATCACCAAACTCAAGGAATATGTAATTAACCATGTTACCTCAAAATTTTGAGTCATTATTGCATTTTTGCACATTACATACCGGAGACGGAGAAACGTTCGTTTTCAGAACTAGTCATTCTACATAATGAAGAAGAAATGTTAAATATCTCACTCACTCACTTCATTGACGTCACAGCTCCCCTAGCGGCAGTAATTATATACATACATTAAATGCAAATACCTGGGAGGCAAAATAAACAAAATAAAACATAAAAAATATGACCATACATATGTGTGTCACATACACATGGCATATGCTTGAGTATCACCTTGACATCTCTGATCTGCTTGCCTCAATAAATTAATACTAGAACATTGGTAGCCAGGATTAGCTATTTCAAATCAAATCAAACTTTGTCACATGCGCCGACTACAACAAGTGTAGACCTTACCTTGAAATGCTTACTTACAAGCCCTTAACCTACAGTGCAGTTCAAGAAGAGTTTATGAAAATATTTACCAAATAAACTCAAGTTAAACATAAAATAACAAATAATAAAAAGTAAAACAATAACATAATAACGAGGCTATATACAGGGGTACCGGTACTGAGTCAATGTGTGGGGGTACAGGTTAGTTGAGGTCATTTGTACATGTAGGTAGGGGTGAAGTGACTATGCATAGATAATAAACAGCGAGTAGCAGCAGTGTACAAAACAAATGGAGGGGAGTTCAATATAGCAGCAGCGTATCCAGTCTCCTAATAATTGCATAACGGTGCAAGTTAGACAGCCACTCAAATCACTTCTGCCGCTTGTAAAAAAAATAAAAATAATAATGTCTGTGTCGCCGCCGAGCTCTCAAATACCGTGCCAGTCTCTCACTCTATGAACGGTCACTGCAATCCAGATTCCTTGGGACGTCCTTACCCTAAACTAACACTAAACTTAACAAATGTACATGTATACTTGATAGAGGTGTGGACATCCCAAGGAGCCCGAATAGCACAGACCCTCTGGGAAAGTCTATGAACTGCTCTATTCGACTGAAGGGACCTTTGCACAAAACATCCATTTAATTATTAAAATAATTGTTGCTGAGGCTGTTTTATTTTTTACATTTATTTTATATTATTAACATTTTATATTCATCTAATGTTTGCCATATGAGGTGTGGCGTGAGAAAATTGTCAAATGCGTGTGTCTCACATCCAAGGCGTTGTCAGCTTTGAATCATTGATGATGATTTAATACAGAGTTAAAATCTTTTTTTTTTATTTAACTAGGCAAGTCAGTTAAGAACTAATTCTTATTTACAATGACAGCCTAGGAACAGTGGGTTAACTGCCTTATTCAGGGGCAGAACGACAGATGTTTTACCTTGTCAGGTCGGGGATTCGATCTAGCAACCTTTCGCTTACTGGACCAACACTCTAATCACTAGGCTACCTGCCGCCCCAGGTAGCCTAGTGGCTGTATTGAGTTTGGCTGTATTGAGATTGTTCTAGAGTTCTTGGATTTTCTTAGACAATTCTCTTTCAGTAGTCTCTGTTCTCTATGGGCATAAAGACTGTGCCTCCCCTGACAGCTGTAGGTGATAGATCAGGTTGAGAAATGAGGGTGACATCTTCACTGATCTTCTGCAGTGTAAACCCCCTTGGGACAGACCTCAGCAGCAGACAAAGGCAGACTGAGACGCTGACAGAATAGTTTCCATTGTCTTGTTGCTGTGGTTACTGGCATTACTGTGGAAAATGCACTCCTGCTCAGCAAGTTTAATCTCCAACAGACAGTTTATCACTCCCACACCCTCTGTGGCATTGACTGGACTGGCTGAGCGAGCGTGGTGGGGATGGTGGTGGTAGTTGAAGGGCCAAAGGAGAATGGATTAGGTTTTTATTAATAAACTGTGAGCTTATAACATTGTACTTTGACCTGGAAGTAATTTCATGCCAATTGTCAAGTATAATTTACCATGATTTATTTCAGCAGCGGTGTATACGTTAAACTGTATAATAAATGTTCTGTAACTTCTTCTGTAACATATAAGGATAGTATTAAATCTAAAATGGCCTCCAGGCTGAAATTAGTCTTAATTCCTGCTTGTATTATGTTATTCCAATGGTAGATACTGTATGTGATTTTCTCAAATGTACACTGTTACAATGCACTTAGCACCACCCCTTCAGTCACAGTCTACACTAGTACATCATAGTGTTTGAAGTTACTAATTGGCTTTCTGCTTGCTGTGCATACTTCATACTGTATTTCAGATCTTCATTGGTTGGTTGTTTTTTCCCCATTTGGCACTTTGTTGATGTGTTATACAACACACTTGAATTGAGTGTGTAATGCAGACAATAAATGGTAAATACTTAAAACATTTCTATAACATAAAACCATTAAAACACTACCTTGAAATACACATTTGAAACTCCATAGAGTATCTACCCCTATGTGTCATCCTTCACTGGTGAATTCTCTTTGCATTGTTGCCTTATTGCTCACTGGGTGTGTCCAGCTGTAATCCCAGCAGGCTTGGTTACTGAAATTTACACTGATCCCTCTCTCTCTTTCTTTATCAGTTCTCACTGTGAGGCCAGCAGGGATTCACTCTAGTTAAGAGTTTGAGCAAGGAAGCAGGCTACAGTCCAACAATAGCAGAACAGCTCTACGTAAGTTCAGAAAATAATATACTGTACGGAGGGAGGGAGGGACGGAGGCAATCAACTATATGGGCCTAGCTTTTTAGACTTTGGTATTGCTGTTGAACGTTTCCTTCATTTCAACTAAGGCCTTGAACTGGGGGATGATTTGTTGTCTATATTTTAAATGTTTTAAATGGATATTCAAAGTTGGGGGCAGGTCCGACTTTGGGAAACCCTTCTATAGACCATAGACTTTATCATGTCCAATGTAAATAAACACTTTCGGCCTCACGAGTGGCGCAGCAGTCTAAGGTACTGCATCGCTGTAATAGCTGGGCGCAATGCACGCTGACACAGTCACCAGGTGGACGATGTTTCCTCTGACACATTGGTGCAGCTGGCTTCCGGGTTAAACGAGCATTGTGTTAAGAAGCAGTACGGCTTGGCGGGGTCGTGTTTCAGGGGACGCATGGCTCTTGACCTTCGCTTCTCCCGAGTCCATATGGGAGTTGCAGCGATGGGACAAGACTGTAACTACCAATTGGATATCACGAAATTAGGGGAGAAAAAGGGGTAAAAAAAATGTATAACAGTTCCAATCATCCTTCTGACCATGCCCTTATGCTCTTTTTTCAGATGTTATACTGGTATTTGTTGTGCACTGAATAATAACAATACCAGCAAAGATGGCCAGCCAGCTACAGAAGTTTGTATCAGAGAAGAAGAACATGGTAGAGACTATAATGGAAGTGTTTGAACAGGGAGCTGAGGTGGTGGCCAGTATCGCAGGTGACCTCTTCCCTGTTTTTGCCATCGCTGCTCCCATCTTGAAATTGGCACTGGACAATGTGGAGAGTAAGGAAGCTGCGTTTATGAAGGAGCAGTTCCAGAAGGTTCGTGAACACCTGGAGGTGGTTTCAGAGGAGATGCAGCGGATTAACGAGGAAATCAAGAAGAGCGGCGCGGACGCTGCCTACTTTTCTGTAGAGGAGAACATATCCAACCAGTTCCGCAAGTACATGGACATCCTCAATGCCAAACCCAAGTTTCGTGAGGTCAAAAAGAAGCTTTTCATGGAGCATTTTGTCAAAACAGGTGGCGACAAAAACCTTCATACCCTCTACAGTGCCGTGACAGGAGACAACTTCTCTGGAGAGTCAGTGTTGGAGATTACTCTTAACTATGAGGAGAAAAGTCGACGCGCCATGGAAGACTTCTGTGCCAGGTTGAAGAAACTCTTTTGCATAGGCCTCATCGCTCTGATGGGTTACACCGCACTAAAGGACTGCGATGACGAAGAGAAGCTTCTTCAAGACTGGGGTGAAAAGATGAAGGAGGTACAGGTGAAAATGAATGCTGTCATCGAGGACTGCATCACCAGCTTCTCCAAGCAGGCTGAACTGGATTCCCGGAGGTTGGTTAGGGACCATTCTGACCTGAGCAACCAGCAGCTGGCTGACTCCATTTTGGAGAAGCTGAAAAAAAAGTATGACTGGGTGTGCTGGTCTGTCCGTATATTCAGCTCCCCTTCAGGCCTGTTCTCGAACAAAAAAGACATCCAGTGCCCCACAGGAAAAAGTCGCTTTCAGGTGCCAGCAACAGACGAGAAGCTGAACGTCATGGTGTCCTACAGTGCCTCGCCCGAGCCTCTGAACAAGGCCCACATCCAGCAGCTGATCCAGAGTCAGAAGAAACTCACCGTAGTGGGTACAGCTGAGCTCCTGTTTGAGCAGTTGCCAGGTGCATGTGCAGTCCACACGGTAAAGACTTGCAAAGATCTGGCCTGTGCCTGGAGCTTTGCCGAAGAGCTACACTACTGGGAGGAGCACAAGAACTTCTATGTTTGCGTTCACTATAATTGACGTTTTCTCACTTAAAAATGAATTAATAATTAGCCATAGATACCAACATTATATTCATTCCAATTTGGTCTTTGCACTAAGACTGACATTCCCAAGTACTTTCTCTCTTTCTCCGTTGAGTTCTGATCCCCAGCCATACTAATGAGAAGGAACACAGGGTAACACTTATTATAAAGCATGATACTTACCAAAGACTGTTTTACCTGTTAATCTATTCTTTGTAATGTTTTTCTTTTATGTATCCCCCCTACTCTGTGTTGCCTCTGATAATGTCAATTAAACTTTGGGTCTTGATACATATGCTAAATTGATCAAATCATAGATTTTTTATGAAGTGTGTAAATATAAAAGCCTAATGTTTGTATTGTCTGTAAGAAATCCCTCAACATTTTGCATAACTAGAACTGCATTTTCCCTCTTTATATACAGTTGAAGTCGGAAGTTTACATACACTTAGGTTGGAGTCATAAAAACTTGTTTTTCAACCACTCCACAAATTTCTTGTTAAAATAATATTGTTTTGGCAAGTCAGTTAGGATATCTACTTTGTGCATGACACAAGTAATTTTTCCAACAATTGTTTACAGACAGATTATTTCACTTTCACATAATTCACTGTATCATATTTCCAGTGGGTCAGAAGTCTACATACACTAAGTTGACTGTGCCTTTAAACAGCTTAGAAAGTTCCAGAAAATTATGTCATGACTTTAGAAGCTTCTGATAGGCTAATTGACATCATTTGAGTCAATTGGAGGTGTACCTGTGGATGTATTTCAAGGCCTACCTTCAAACTCAATGCCTCTTTGCTTGACATCATAGGAAAATCAAAAGAAATCAGCCTCCACAAGTCTGGTTCATCCTTGGGAGCAATTTCCAAACGCCTGACCAAGCAGCCGTCACACCGCTCAGGAAGAATACACGTTCTGTCTCATAGAGATGAACGTACTTTGGTACGAAAAGTGCAAATCAATCCCAGAACAACAGCAAAGGACCTTGTGAAGATGCTGGAGGAAACAGGTACAAAAGTATCTATATCCACAGTAAAACGAGTCCTGTATCGACATAAATTGAAAGGCCGCTCAGCAAGGAAGAAGCCCCTGGTCCAAAACCGCCATAAAAAGCCAGACCACGGTTTGCAACTGCACATGGGGACAAATACTGTACTTTTTGGAAAAATGTCCTCTCGTCTGATGAAACAAAAATAGAACTGTTTGGCCATAATGACCATCATTATGTTTGGAGGAAAAAGGGGGAGGCTTGCAAGCTGAAGAACACCATCCCAACCGTGAAGCACGGGGGTGGCGGCATCATGTTGTGGGGGTGCTTTGCTGCAGGAGGGACTGGTGCACTTCACAAAATAGATGACATCATGAGATAGGAAAATTATGTGGATATATTGAAGCAACATCTCAAGACATCAGTCAGGAAGTTAAAGCTTGGTTGCAAATGGGTCTTCCAAATGGACAATGACCCCAAGCATACTTCTAAAGTTGTGGCAACAAAGTCGAGGTATTGGAGTGACCATCACAAAGCCCTGACCTCAATCCCATAGAACATTTGTGGTCAGAACTGAAAAAGCTTGTGCGAGCAAGGAGGCCTACAAGCCTGACTAAGTTACACCAGCTATGTCAGGAGGAATGGGCCAAAATTCACCCAAATGTATTTGGCTAAGGTGTATGTAAACTTCCGACTTCAACTGTATAAAACAGCACCTTAGAGTGAACTTTCACTTGCAAATTCAATTTCAACTGCTGCAATTTACATTCATATGGCACAGTGGAGGCTGCTGAGGGAGGACGGCTCATAATAAGGGCTGTAACGGAGCAAAAGGAATGGTATCAAACTATGTATTTGACACTATTCTACTCATTCCTTTCTAGCCGTTCCCATGTGCCCCTTCCTCCCCAATTAAGGTGCCACCAACCTCCTGTGATATGATGACAACTCAACTGACATTTTATCATTCCTGTCTCTGTTATTTTAGCACACACTGTTATTTTAGCACACACTGCTTCACTGAACCTGCTCCCATTCCATGTGATTTGATCAACCAACCCACTACACAGTCATGCTAAGACATATTATTGCTGTGAAGGTGGAGGAAGATCTGCTTCTTTACTCATGAATGCCTAGCATAAATATGCTCGTCACATCTTTACCTGTTGTGATGTGCAACAGAAATTGTGGTATCACAGGTCATCCCGACTCAGTCCATAGTTCCACAACCCTATGAAGTACTTACATTTAGTATCATAATGTTTAACCCATTCCACTTTCCATGCATTCATTCTATTTTGCACCTTTATTTTCTGAGGAATTTTACTAGTTTTATATATTTTCTTTTACAAAACATTTTGATCTGAAGTGGGTGCTTCACGTTGGTGGTAGATGACATCTGGAAAGGTGCTATATACACTACCAGTCAAAGTTTTAGAACACCTACTCATTCAAGGGTTTTTACAAATTTTTTACTATTTTCTACATAGTAGAATAATCGTAAAGACATCAAAACTATGAAATAACACATATGGAATCATGTAGTAACCAAAAAAGTGTTAAACAAATCAAAATATAGTTTAGATTTTAGATTCTTCAAAGTAGCCACCCTTTGCCTTGGTGACAGCTTAGCCCTTATCCTCTGCAGCAGAGGTAGCTCTGGGGCATCCTTTCCTGTGGGGTTCCTCATGACAGCCAGTTTCATCATACTGTAGCGCTTGATGGTTTTTGCGTCTGCACTTGAAACTTTCAAAGTTCTTGAAATTGTCCAGTTTGATTGATCTTCATGTCTTAAAGTAATGATGGACTGCCGTTTCTCTTTGCTTATTTGAGCTGTTCTTGCCATAATGCACTTGGTCTTTTACCAAATAGGGCTATCTTCTGTATACCACGCCTACCTTGTTACAACACAACTGATTGTCTCAAACGCATTAAGAACACAAGTCATTGCACCCTCTTAAACTAAGTAATAAGGACTCCGTATTCAACATTATAAACTGGCTGGTTTGAGCCCTGAATGCTGATTGACTGACAGCTTGGTTTCTCAGACAGTATACCACCTGTATGACAAAACATTTTATTTTTACTGATCTAATTACGTTGGTAACCAGTTTATAATAGCAATACGTCACCTCAAAGGAATTATTATTTTATTCTAGTATCTCTATCAATATGCCTTACTTGTATCACACAATTACTGTATCAAATAAAATTAAGGATGGATATTACTATGTTCATTTATTTTATCTTGATTTATTTGGTTTGCTGTTTGCCTTTGGTCACCACAGTATAGTATGTTGCTGCCAGTAACACTAGCTTGTGCATCACTATCACTAGCTATCTAGCTAACAGGGAAGAAATCAGAGGGTGATCGCTGACGGTGAGTGTGAACAATGGCGGCAGCAAAAGATAAAGCCCTGTATGGGATTGTTTTGAGTACATTGCTGGAAAATACAAAAGCAAATGTGTTGTAGTGTCAGCAGCATGTGTGGAACAGAGATAAATGGGAAAATCCAACCAACCTCAAAGTTCATCTGAACAGCGCCCACAAGGAATCATAAAACAAATGTCAGGATAAAGACAAGGTGAGATAGACACCAGCTATTAGTAGCTGCACGTCAAGGGCATCGCTGGACAACCAACTTTAACGGGTTGCATGAAAAGAGCAGAAACATGGTAACCAAATTCAAATGAGTTAAAAAAAAAGAGAGAAGCAGCACCGGTTAATTTATTCATCCAGTCTGGCAAGTCCACGATACTGTGCGATGAACTAGCCTTCAGAAAATTCAACCAAACACTTGATCCCAAATGTAAAACTCCTGGCGTTGCTAGAGTTTGCTTTGCAAATGGATACAGTAACATAGAAAGTTAAGGAGATTCTGAAAGAGGCATAACCCTGTGTGTAGACGGATGGAGCAAGAAAGGACTGACTGGTTGGTTTATGGGCATATTAGCCTACTTCTATCACCCCTCTTCCAACAAGGCACAGTATGCATTGCTCAACCTCTATCAGATTTAGCATCCACACACCGGAGAGGTAATTGACCGCACATTGGACACATGGGACATACCAGAAGAGAAAATCCTACTCGTAGTAACTGACAACGGGACGAACATAGTCAATTCTATTAAGCTATTACAGAACAGGCAAGATAATATCCATGACCAACATCAACCAGAGCTAGCAATAGCTTTGAACAGCGAGGCAGAGATGTCTGAATCTGAGTGGGACACCGACGATTATCATTTTAAATCCACGTCATATTAAGATTGATTTATAATTTAAACATAATCAAACCTATGTATTACTCACCTTATGAATTACTGACCCCCAGTAGCAAGAACTGACATCCCCAAAAAACAGAAGCTATAGGCCTACAGTCATGGCCAAAAGTTTTGAGAATGACACAAATTTTCACAAAGTCTGCTGCCTCAGTTTGTATGATGGCAATTTGCATATACTCCAGAATGTTATGAAGCGTGATCAGATGAATTGCAATTAATTGCAAAGTCCCTCTTTGCCGTACAAATGAACTGAATCCTAAAAAAAAAACATTTCCACTGCATTTCAGCCCTGCCACAAAAGGACCAGCTGACATCATGTCAGTGATTATTTTCTTAACACAGGTGTGAGTGTTGACGAGGACAAGGCTGGAGGTCGCTCTGTCATGCTGATTGAGTTCGAATAACAGACTGGAAGCTTCAAAAGGAGGGTGGTGCTTGGAATCATTGTTCTTCCTCTGTCAGCCATGGTTACCTGCAAGGAAACATGTGCCGTCATCATTGCTTTGCACAAAAAGGACTTCACAGGCAAGGATATTGCTGCCAGTAAGATTGCACCTAAATCAACCATTCGGATCATCAAGAACTTCAAGGAGAGCGGTTCAATTGTTGTGAAGAAGGCTTCAGGGCGCTCAAGAAAGTCCAGCAAGCACCAGGACCATCTCCTAAAGTTGATTCAGCTGCGGGATCGGGGCACCACCATTACAGAGCTTGCTCAGGAATGGCAGCAGGCAGGTGTGAGTGCATCTGCACGCACAGTGAGGGGAAGACTTTTGGAGGATGGCCTGGTGTCAAGAAGGGCAGCAAAGAAGCCACTTCCCTCCAGGAAAAACATCAGGGACAGACTGATATTCTGCAAAAGGTACAGGGATTGGACTGCTGAGGACTGGGGTAAAGTCATTTTCTCTGATGAATCCCCTTTCCGATTGTTTGGGGCATCTGGAAAAAAGCTTGTCCGGAGAAGACAAGGTGAGCGCTACCATCAGTCCTGTGTCATGCCAACACTAAAGCATCCTGAGACCATTCATGTGTGGGGTTGCTTCTCAGCCAAGGGAGTGGGCTCACTCACAATGTTGCCTAAGAACACAGCCATGAATAAAGAATGGTACCAACACATCCTCCGAGAGCAACTTCTCCCAATCATCCAGGAACAGTTTGGTGACGAACAATGCCTTTTCCAGCATGATGGAGCACCTTGCCATAAGGCAAAAGTGATAACTAAGTGGCTCGGGGAAAAAAAACATAAATTTTTTGGGTCCATGGCCAGGAAACTCCCCAGACCTTAAAGCATTTAAGAATATTGTGTCACAATTCCATTCAGATTTTTCAAAACGTTGTTGAAGAAATGGTGTCACAATATGTTACTGAAATCAAAAGGCAGACATTAAGTCAATCTAATCAACACTGTTCTTGATTTTAGATTGTTCATGAGAAAGAGAAATGAACAATGAGTCTAGGTAGACACAAAACGGTTAGGACAAAAAGTGAAAAAGTCAAGATCAGTAGAGAAGAGTCCAAATTACTGTCTAACAGGTAAAAGAGAAATTAACCAGGATTCAGAGGGGAAAAGAGTTGGGCCTTCAACAGAAGCCTGAGGTGCTCCAGAATTTCCATCATGATATTAAATTGCTCTGGATTATGTCATGTTGGATTACACACAGAGACGGACTGGGACCAGAAATTGTCCCAGGCATGACGCCCACACACCGGCCCATTTTTTTCCCTTGAGGCCCGTATTATTAGGCAAATACTGATCATTCTGCACAATTCCCCTCATTTAGACAGGCCCACATGCCTTAAATGGACCAGCCCATCTGGCATTTACCCAAACTGTCAGTTTCTGATTACACATACCCACATTTTGATTATTCCTATCAAAGAATATCATGATCAAACATCTTGATATGTGGAGTTCATTATTAGCCTGTCTGCAAGTCTCTCTGATTTGGCCAATATCTTGCCAAAAACGTCAATGCTACTGTGCAGCATTGTTGAATTATAGAGACTATTTGAAAATAAACTTATTATAGTTTTGTGATTTTCTATGAGTTTTTATTTCTATTCATTTTTTATTTTAATTACAAATTCAGTTTAGTTTCAGTTAGTTTTCAGACTGATTTACTCGTTTTTATTTAGTTTGAGGTTTATAAAACAATTTCTATTTTGTATTTATATTATTTATTTTCAGTTTTAGTGTTAGGGACAGAAAGTAGCGTGGGAGGCTAGGAGCGTGGGAGGCTGCCTCGACATTCAAAGCTATTGCTAGCTCTGGTTGATGTTGGTCATGGATATTCTCTTGCCTGTGTTGAACAGTCGTGGCCAAAAGTTTTGAGAATGACACAAATATTAATTTCCACAAAGTTTTCTGCTTCAGTGTCTTTAGATATTTTTGTCAGATGTTACTATGGAATACTGAAGTATAATTATAAGCATTTAATAAGTGTCAAAGGATTTTATTGACAATTACATGAAGTTGATGCAAAGAGTCAATATTTGCAGTGTTTACCCTTCTTTTTCAAGACCTCTGCAATCCGCCCTGGCATGCTGTCAATTAACTTCTGGGCCACATCCTGACTGATGGCAGCCCATTCTTGCATAATCAATGCTTGGAGTTTGTCCACCCGCCTCTTGAGGATTGACCACAAGTTTTCTCTTGCGTTTGAAAGATTATTAAAAAAAATATGAACGTTTTTTTCTTTGTATTATCTTTTACCAGATCTAATGTATTATATTCTCCTACATTAATTCCACATTTTCACAAACTTAAATGTGTTTCCTTTCAAATGGTATCAAGAATATGCATATCCTTGCTTCAGGTCCTGATCTACAGGCAGTTAGATTTGGGTATGTCATTTTAGGCTAAAATTTTTAAAAAAAAGGGTCCGATCCTTTTTGAGTAACAATGGGATGGTCAACTCCAGTCCTCGGGGGCCAGAGTGGTCTTACACTTTTCCCCCATCCCTAGCAAACACAGCTGATTAAACTAATTTCATTCTAAACTGAAGATCATGATTAGTTGATTATTGGAGTCAGGTGTGATAGCTGAGTCAAAAGTGTGACACCAATCAGGCCTTCGAGGTCTGGAGTTGCCCATCCCTGACCTAACACAAAGTGTCCTCCGCATTCATGGGATGGCTTCACTCTCAGGCTAGACTTTGTCTATATTCAAGAGAGGGCTGACCATGCAAGACTGGTGAATAGGCTGAGAGATGCTTTCAATCAGACCAAAATTACTCTTCCATAGATATGATTTGTCCACACAGTCCGTAATTGAGCCGGCCCATCAGGTGACCTCAGGAACGCAGAAAAACATCACGAGGTAACGAAAAGATGCGTCCGCCATTCAGGGATACATTGTGCTGGCACTTATCTACCTTAACGTCACCCTGTTTCTTGTTTAATCTCGTCTCCGTGGAAATAACTTTATTTTCTCCTGGAAAATAGAAACCCGTAAATGGTTATCAGATGGTGGGCTCCAGACATTCACTGGCAGCATCACAAGGCCCTCACAGAGGCACTGCACAGAGAAACTAGGAAGTTAAGTATTTTGAAGCTGTATCACAAGGTTATGAGACTAAATACAGCGAAGTTTAAACCCTTTGCAGAGAATATATAGAGTTTTCACTATGAGGAACCTGACAGTCTATTTATGTAAGGAGGAATACAGATAACCCATGTGAGAAGCTTCAAAGGGAATTACATTTAAATGTAAGTTTTCCTAAGTTACAGTCTATCCTTCATTCATTGATTGTGCTTTTTTCTTCTTTTTTTTGCTCTCTTTATTTTGGCTACCATGGTTAGAAGTGCCCTTTACTTTGGCTACCATGGTCAGAAGTGCCCATTATTTTGGCTACCATGGTTAGAAGTGACTGAAATAGGGGCCTCCCGAGTGGCACAGTGGTCTAAGGCACTGCAGTGCAGTGATTCTGGGTTCAAGTCCAGGCTCTGTTGCAGCTGGGGCGGTGCACAATTGGCCTAGTGCCGTCCGGGTTAGGGGAGAGTTTGGCCGGCAGGGATGTCCTTGTCTCATCACGCACTAGTGACTCCAGTGCACGCTGAGTAAATAAAATGTGATTTAATTCTGCACACACCTGAGTTGAAAAGGACTGAAGTAGATCTTCAGAGTTGGAGTGTTATGATTTGCACATGTAAAATGTTATTTCACTTGTGAAATCATGTGGTTTTGGAACACGTCACGTGATGATATTTCACCTGAGGTTTCACATGTGGATGTTCAAATGTGATCACTGAACCTTTCACATGTGAAACCATGTGGTTTTGGAACATTTCACATGAAGTTTCACATGTGGATATTTTTCACATGAGATTTCACAGGTGATACCCTGCAAACAAAAAGGAGTTGCTAGGACGTCCCCACACAGTCTTCAAATTGCATATTTGACATACATTGTGTATGTTTATTTATACAGTAATTATTATTCAACATGTCCTCGCCTTGAACTTACAACCTCTTGGCTCACGGCATTCTGATCTTCCTGCTACGCCACCATGTCTGTGTCAATAACTGATTTCATCTGTATTCCTATACTTTGGACTTCAAAGTAAATCCCAGCTTTGTTAAAAATACACTCAAGAAAAACTATTATATTTATCATAGTGATTCAAGAGTAACATCAAAACATAATAAAAAGGCCCACCACAGTTACAACTAAAAAAACACATCTGAAAAAAAAAAAAAAATCACATCTGAAAAGAACACGTAAAAAAACAAGTGGTTTTCGGACATGTGAACACACTTGAACAAATCACCTGAAAAAGTTCACAAGTCAGACACGTGGTTTTTGGACACGTGTGACATTTCACATGAATTTTTTTTACATGTGAACAAATCACGTGAAAAACATCAGGTCTTCTCCCAACATTTCACATTATGATATTAAAAATGTAATGTGTGCTTTTGTAACTGGCAGGATTAGAACCCAGATTTCCCACAGGAGAAGCCAATCATTAGACCAAGAGGGCCTACACTAATTATTTATTCGCAGGTGGGGCTACCTCGTTACTTGACCATGAGCAACCATGAGCAACCATGACCAACTCATGTCCGCTACACTTTAACATGTGCATTTTCACATTTTAATGTCTTCTATCTCTGACTCGGATCAGGCCACTCTGTTTATTAACACTGTTGCCGATAAGCATGCTCCATATACAAAACTAAGAGTAACGGATAGATCAAACCCTTGGTTCATGCATGAATTGTCTGAAAAATTACAGGAAAGAAATGTCGCTTGGGCTAAGACTAGATTGACTGATACTATGTCTGACTGGCAGCCCTTCAGACATTTGAGAAATAGATGTCTGGTTAGAAAAGCAAAGTCAATATACTTGTTGAACTGTGTATCTGAGAATGGTGGGAATCCAGCGAACTTCTGAAAAGTAGTCAAATCTCTGAAACAACGTAACTACCGTCTAATTTCCAAGTTCTCTTGCCTTTCCAAAGTTTTAGAATCCCTGGCCAAGTTTCAGCTAAGAACTTTTTTCTCTTCTCATTCTATTCTAAATGTGCACCAATCTGGTTTTAGACCTGGCGATACCACCGTTTCAGCTGCTGCGCTTGTTCTAGATTGTGTTAAATAGCTTAGATCATAAAAACCATTGTGCTGCCTTATTCATAGACCTTTCCAAGGCCTTTGACACTGTTGATCATTACATTCTCATTCCAAGGCTGACTGAAATAGGCCTGGATCCGGCTTCTTGCAAATGGATTGAGAATAATCTGTCAGATAGGACAGAATGCATGATTTCTGATGGTTTCAAGTCTAGATTCCTGGATATTACAAAAGGTGTACAGCAGGGGTCAGTACTGGGACCTGTTCTCTTTACTATTCATATACATAATATTTGTCTATCTGTTAAAACGTGTAATATTAATTTGTATGCAGACAACGCTGTTGCATTTATGTATGCCATTGCCCCAACTGTTGACCAGGATATGTTATAGCTACAATCTGAATTTGTTGCTTTACAGAAAACACTGGTTGGTTTAAAACTTTAAAACTACTTATTGTGGGCAAAATTAAATATGTGTTGTTCTCTACTTCTTGCAAAACTGTTTCAGATGGACTACATATGTATTTATTGGTTCTCCCATTGATCGGGTTCCCACCTATAAATATCTGGACATTTTGGATTGACAAAGGTTTAATGTTTAAAAACATATGGATGA
Organism: Salmo salar; assembly: GCF_965601325.2. NCBI lineage: Eukaryota > Metazoa > Chordata > Actinopteri > Salmoniformes > Salmonidae > Salmo > Salmo salar. Next base: position 60,072,878 of record NC_138295.1, read on the forward strand.
GCAAGTTAAAAAGCTAAAATGTACAGTAAAGTGTGTTTTTTTTAAATAGATCTTGCCTCTCCCTAAATGTACAATTGATTTTCCTGCCAGTTCCTGACTATGGTGACACCATTTACCAGATTGCAGCAGCCACTACTCTTAAACCTTTGGATGCCGTCTACCATAGCCCTTTATCACAGGTGACCGTTTTATTACTCACCACTGCATCATGTAGCAAAAGGTTGGCTGGTCCTCATTAAAGTCCTGTATAGATTACTTCATTATTCATTTTTTCTTTACAAAGCCCTATTACACAAGCTTACGACTTATCTAACTTCTCTGTTAAAATATAGATAAATCCGCTTTTAGTTTTAAAGCACCTCATTGCTGGAACCAACTACAAACTGCATTACAATTGGATGTTCTGGTGCTGCTTGGGCAATTTAAAATATTTATTGGGGACGTTCTTATTGAGGAATGTAACTGATTTTCTGGAATATTTGTATTGTGCTGTATTTTACTTGTTTTATACCGTATTTTATTTTTTATTTGTCTCATGAAATTGTATATGCAGGGCTCCCTTATGAAAGAGACCTTTGTCTCAATGGTGACTCCCTGCTTAAATAAAGGTAAAATACACAACAACAACAACAACAATGAGGAAAAATTCAAAATTTGCTCAAATGGAGTTGACATTTTCTGATTTTGTATACAAAAAGCATTACAAGAAAATTGACATCTTGACTTTGTACAAAGTAATGGTTCTCAAAATCAGGTAAATTGATAAACACACTTTTTTGTAACCTCAATGTCAACTTGCTTTGACATCGCATTGTTGTTTTTAGCTGTATAGATTATGGATTTTGGATGTTTTCAGTGTATTTTGAACGCTTTAAGACATTGCAATAAAGAAAGAGCACTAAAATGACAAAGTTAACTTGAGTTAACTGATTTACTTTAACATGTTAAACAGGATAAATAAGGAGCGCTAGCTTCTCTGTTCTTTTCACTGGGCTTCTTCCAACGACCACCGACCAACGTATGAAGAAGAGAGGTGTGCGCCTGCAACAGTAACCCCCCCAAATGGATGGCTCAGAAATAAGAAATAATTATTTTTAACACATTTGAATTATTATGCTTAGGTAGGCTAAGTTACCTTTTTATCGAATGGCATTACAGAATTAGCTATTTCATATCTAGAAACATTGCTACTGCTATGTTTACACTACCTTTTCACATGTGAGGAGAATAACACTATTTCGCCACCACATGTGAACTTGCAATTCCACATGTGAAAGTTAGATTTTGACGTGGAGTTTTCTTACATGTGAAACTGCTGCAAATAAGATTTTCACATGTGAATAGTTTCCACGTGTGAACTTCCATTTCCACATGTGAAAGTGAGATTGATGTGGCGTTCTTACATGTGAAACTGCAAATGTGATTTTTACATGTGATTGTTTTTTACATGTCAAAATCCAATTCCATGTGTGACATTTTCAAATGTCAAGTTTTCTTACACGTGAAACTGCAAATTGTATTTTCTAATACGATTGTTTTTCATATCAAAACTTGCAATTACGCATGTGAAAGGGAGATTCTCACATGTTACGTTTTCTTACATGTGAAACTGCAAATGTGAGTTTTACATGTGATTGATTTTAAAATGTGAAACAGCAAATTTCACATGTCCAACAGCAATGAACATGTGAGGTAAAAACATGTTTTTTTTCTCACATATGAAAAGGTGATGTTAACATCTGAACTCTAAATGTAATATATGAAATTTAAGCTTAACATGTGAAAACAGCTATTTCACATTTTTTGTAAGGGCAACATTGGACAAGTATACAGAAAACCCTCAAATTGTTTAAATAAGTAACTGAAATCCATGTTGAGAGAATAGTGAGATTAACCGATTACTAAAATAGCGGTGCAGATGGCATACCTAGTCAGTTGCACAACTGAATGCATTTAAAACAACCCCTCTGAATCAAAGAGGTGCAGGGGGCTGCCTTAATTGACATCCACATCAGTGCCCGGGGAACAGTTGTTGGGGGTTAACTGCTTTGCTTAAGGGTAGAACAACAGATTTTTCCACCTTGCCAGCTCAGGGATTCAAACCAGTGACCTTTCGGTTACTGGCCCAACACTCTGGGATACCCAACAACCGCTAGGCTACCTGCTGCCCCGTTAATCAAATAAAACAACTTTTTTCTCATTGTTGTTGCTCTAAAATGGCAACTCAGCTCAAATGCGCATGTGCCAATTGAATCACAACAATAAAAGAGTTGTTGGTGGTATTCAATTAACATTGTTGGTGGGATTCGATTAACAAGTATGGACTTCAGCAAACAAGAAAGCCACGCAACTACAGAGGACAAATATGGTGGGCATTTCATTTTTTGAAAGTATTGGATCGATGTAATCAGAGCTAGATCCACAAAGCCTGGTCTCGGCTCCACGTCATTGGGGAAGTTCATCAGAAATTTCCTTCACCATGTAATGGAGTTTAGTCTGCTACCACAAATACAGAGGTTGTGAGTTCAAATCCAAGTGATCATGTCAAATGTAATTATATTGATTAGAGATGTTTTCAAAAATGTTAGCTGAACAGCGTACCACTTACCTTAAAACCCCCAGTGGTGTAAAGTAGTTAAGTAAAAATACTTGAACATACTACTTAAGTAGTTTTTTTAGGTATCTGCACTTCACTTTACTATTTGTATTTTTGCCAACTTTTACTTCACTACATTCCTAAAGAAAATAATGTACTTTTTACTCCATACATTTTCCCTGACACCCAAAAGTACTCGTTACATTTTGACAGGAAAATAGTCAAATTCACACACTTATCAAGAGAACATCCCTGGTCATCCCTACTGCCTTTCATCTGGCGGATTCAATAAACACAAATGCTTTGTTTGTAAATTATGTTGGAGTGTGCCCCTAGCTATACGTCAATAAAAATCTCAAAAAAATATTTGCTGTCTGGTTTGCTTAATATAAGGAATCTGAAATGATTTATACTTTTACTTTGTTTTGCAATTCCATTTACTTTTGGTAATTATGTATATTTAAAACCAAATACTTTTACTCAAGTAGTATTTTACTGGGTGACTTCCACTTTTACTTGAGTCATTTTCTATTAAGGTATCTTTACTTTTACTCAAGTATGACAATTGAGTACTTTATCCACCACTGAAAACCGCCATAGCATTTCATTACGTCCCTTAAAAAAAACATGTCAAATGTGCAATTTCACATGTGAAATCGCATTTTCAGATGTGAAATAGCTGTTTCAGATGTGAAATAGCTGTTTTCACATGTTATGCTGAAATTGTCAGGTGAAATCAAGAGACACATGAGGTCAGTTGTTCACATGAAGCCAAATATTCACATGTATTAAACACGTTAACACCACCTTTTCACATGAGGAGAATAACATGTTATCACCTCACATATTTGCAGTTTCACATGTGAAAATCTAATTCTCACATATGGAATTGCATTTTCATATGTAAAAAACATTGACGTTTGATGGTTTGATGGTATCACATGTTGAAATTTTGCATCCCCATGCTGTGACATTTATTTCACATGCAGTCATGTTTTCACATGTGCAGTTTCGTCACTAGTGGTATCCCTATTCTCAGATTAACTCCTTCTTGCATACCAATCTCCCAACATTACTAGACTCAACAAACTTATCTGGAACTGCCTTAAAGACATTTCCCACAATGGAATATTATTGTGTATTAAAGTAAGCATTGGCAACAAAAGATACCCTGAGGCTTATTTCAGTGGCTTTCATACTTACAGCCTTTCACATTCAGTGCAAACACTACGCATTGAATGTTGTCAGTCTATTGTGTCCTAGCTACAAAGGCAGCTCAATAACCTTCAGCTCATGAAAGCACAAACATCTGAAGGAGACCATGACTGCACTAAAACTCAATTTAGCGTCCTTCCTTGGTAGCTTTGACTCAATGCCAAGGTATTTTTCTTAGAAATACATGTAACCACCCACAGCCTCACTTTGACAAAATGTGAGAGGTTGAACACAGAGGCAGACACATTTCACATTTGGGGACTGGTACTTTATGATTTTAATCCCTCCAGATAATTGTGTCTGAAGAATAAAGAAGACAAACCGTTCCATGAAAAAGTTATTGAGACACACAGACATACCTGAGGTCACGCCTAAATCCACACTCAAACTCTTATTATAAATGTATTGTCTTTGGATTTTCCACCTACAACACTGGATCCAATGCAGGCACCTGATTGTGCAATTCGTGACAGGTGTATCTGACACATTCAGGGTTGTTGGTTACATTTTTGGAGAAATATGGGCTTGATCAGGCTGTTAATTGTGGCCTGTGAAATGTTGTCCTACTCCTCTTCAATGGCTGTGCGAAGTTGTTGGATATTGGCGGGAACTGGAACACGCTGTCGTACACGTTGATTCAGAGCATCCCAAAAAAGCTCAATGGGTGACATGTCTGGTGAGTATACAGGCCATAGAAGAACTGGGACATGTTCAGCTTCCAAGAATTGTGTACAGAACCTTCTGACATGGGGCCGTGCATTATCATGCTGAAACATGAGATGATGGCGGCAGATGAATGGCACGACAGTGGGCCTCAGGATCTCGTCACGGTATCTCTGTGCATTCAAATTGCCATCGATAAAATACAATTGTGTTAATTGTCCGTAGCTTATGCCTGCCCATACCATAACCCCACCTCCACCATAGGGCAATCTGTTCACAACATTGACATCAGTAAAATGTTCGCCCACACGACGACATACATGTGGTCTGCCAAATTCTCTAAAACTGCCTCATCTTATGTTAGAGAAATTAACATAAAATTCTCTGGCAACAGTTCTGGTGGACATTCCTGGATTCTCTTGGCAAAGGAGAAATGCTCACTAATAGGGACGTGAACAAATTTGTGCACCGAATTTGAGAGAAATAAGCTTTTTGACACACCAAAAGCTTATTTCTATTGAATTTGGTGCACAAATTTATTCACATCCCTGTTTGTGAGCATTTCTCCTTTTTTTATTTTACTAGGCAAGTCAGTTACAAACAAATTCTTATTTCCAATGACAGCCTAGGAACAGTGGGTTAACTGCTTTGTTCAGGGGCAGAACAACCGATTTTTACCTTGTCAGCTCAGGGATTCAATCTTGCAACCTTTCGGTTACTAGTCCAACGCTCTAACCACTAGGCTACCTGGATGGATTCTTTTTGCCAAGGGAATCCATCCACTTTTCACTTGCATATATGCATTATGATTGTTTACAGTTTTTCTCAATTGTTTACACACAAATACTGGTACTTGAGACACAATGTCCACAACATGTAACTCATGCACCAACCCCCTGAACCAATTCTGCTAAACTACAAGCACAATTCCTGCTTTACACTCAAATTGCAGTTCTAAAATACACTTTTTTCAAAACACTACACACAATTCTTTGCATTTGGCACAATTTTCATGCAGAAAATCTCTTGTTTTCACAATGAACACACTGCCATTCAAATATGCACACTGACTCATCACATGGGCAAACACCCATCACACAGTTTTACAATTAGCAATCAGAGCTTTAGCATAAAAGGGCAACAGGTGAGCTCTTCTGTTTTGGAGCAATGGATGCCAACATTGGAAACAGAGGCAGAGCCAGAGGAGTGAGAGTAAGAGGAGGAGGACGGGGAGGACAAGGACGAGGATGAGGACGAGGAAGGCCAAGGACCGTAATCTCTGATGAGATCCGAGCCACTTTGGTTGATCATGTGGTCAACCATGGTCTAACAATGAGGGAGGCTGGGCAAAGAGTACAGACACATTCGAGGAGGTACACTGTAGCATCCATCATCCAGACATTCCGAAATGAGAATAGGTAAGAAATCTACTCTCACTAGAAAATTGCAGTACTGCATATCAATACAGTACTCAATGAGTACAGTAGTACAGTATTCCCTGTGGACTGTTCTGTAGGACTGTAAAAATAAAGTATGTTTCAAGTATTTGGGAAATGTATTCCTACTTTGTATTTACAGTATTTGACTATTTGTTTGTCAGAACTGAAAGATTACCAACACAAGGTGGTCGGGAACGGGTTCTGTCTCCTGAACAGGAAACTGAAATCATGAACATGGTCCTAGAAAATAACGCCATAACATTACGGCAAATACAAAGAAAAATAATAGAAAACAATGAGATATTTCAAAATATTGATAAGGTAAGCTTATCAACACTGGACCGTGTCTTGCGCAGAAACAATCTCAGGATGAAGCAGGTCTACAGGGTGCCATTTGAACGCAATTCAGAAAGAGTCAAAGAATTGCGATATAACTATGTGCAAGTGAGTCCTATACAATCCCACAATTGATGCATACTCTCTACACTGTATAAATTATACATATTTCAGTATTGTAATCATAATGATTGTGCTTCACAATAGTTACCACTCCATGTCTATTTCTGATATTGTCATTTGTGTTTCAGAGAGTCCTTGAGCTAGAGGTGGCTGCAGTGGAGCACCAGTTCATCTTCATTGATGAGGTTGGATTCAACCTCACAGAAAGACGAAAGAGGGGAAGGAATATCATCGGCCAGAGTGCCATTGTTCAAAGTCCCTGGCCAGCGCGGAGGGAACATCACAATGTGTGCAGCGATTACCCACCACGGCGTCATCCATCACCATGCTACCCTTGGCCCCTACAACACCGCCCATCTGATCACATTCCTGGACACCCTACACAACACACTCCTTCCACCAGATCAGGTAGATGGCCCAGAGCAGCTCCAGTACGTTGTCATTTGGGGCAACGTAAGTTTCCACAGGGCTGCTCTGGTTCGTAACTGGTTCACTGCCCACCCACGCGTTTTAGTTGTTTATTTCCCTCCATATTCTCCATTCCTCAATCCTATTGAGGAATTTTTTTCTGCCTGGAGATGGAAAGTGTATGACCGAAATCCACAAACGCGTATACCTCTTCTCCAAGCTATGGAAGACGCATGTGGAGATATAGCAGCTGATGCTTTTGATGGCTGGAATCGCCATGCTAGGCGATATTTCCCCCGCTGCTTGGCCAGGGAAAACATTGCTTGTGATGTGGATGAGGTGCTGTGGCCAGACCGCAACAGAAGAGAGGATGCAGCATATTTTTTATTTTTTTTACTGTAACTGTATACATTAAATTATTCTGTTTTGTATGTAGACCGCTGTATGTGCAACTTTGTGTTGGTTGGGAATGGGAGGAACACTGTGTACATTGTTTTTGTGTGAAAAATAAAATATATTTGTTACCGTGTATTTGTGTGTTCTGAGGATAAAAACAATATTCTCAAATATTTTACAACACACTTATGTATGTACTGTCTGTAGTAATGGCAACACTGAACCAAAAAAAGGCCTAAGTCATTATGATGAATGGAGAAGAAGTGTTTTCCATTCATCATAGTGTTTTACAATGAGCACATCAGTGTTCAACTGGTTCTTATAAATGTCTATTCATATGATGGTTTGTGTGTGTCATTTGAAAACAAAATACCATTTTGATAAGAAATAACATTGTTTTGAATGTAAAGTTTCATTTTGCTGGAGAATTGAGGGGTTTTGCCCATTGTGTGTTTTTTGATTTGTGTGTAGAGTTCTGAGAATATGAAGCATGCTTTCAGAAAATGTGTGTAAACAATCGAGAAACTGTAAACAGTTGATGTTTTGTACAATACTGTACAATACAGTACTGAGTGAGTGCGTGTGATTTAATGTGAGTGCGTGTGATTTAATGTGAGTGCGTGTGATTTACGAGGGGCAGGGAAGTATATGAAGTGGAGTGAGGCGCAACATTTTTTATATTATCTTATACAAAGATCAGCTCTGTGATAATAAATATGAGTCAACAAACTATGATCTCCCCTGTATTTGAATATGTCAGGTCTAGGCCTTCTAGGAGGAATGGGTTAACCTTAATCCCCAACTCAACCCAAACAAATGAAAGCTGGAATTATTTGAAAGAAATCATTCATATTGTGTCTTATCCATGGTTATTTTTCATTTGGTTTCCAAGGTGTAATGTTCAAGGCACGTGGAAGGTTTATTTATGTACATTTGACCAGTATTGTCTTTGCAAAATAATCTTGCAGCAACAGGATTTGAACGTTCAGTCCATAATGTTGCTTGATCGGTAGTTAGGCTATTAGCTGGACAATGTGCAATACTGTTAATAGAACCGTGTGTTAGTGGGGGTTTTTCAGTAAATTTTCCTGCGGCATAGGAACATTCATAGCAACAAAAGAGTAATCAAATGTAGATCCTACATCTGTATGAACTAGTTAGATATAGTACCATCATGTGAATTTTTTGCACATATGCTTGGCACTTGAATGTGGGTGGCATCTACCAAATCCGGTGTTGGATTTTGGGATTGTCATTCCTTACATTTTTAACTGGGCATTACTAGACTGTCTTTTACAGAAACTATTATGCAGTTTATTCAAATTGAAGCAAGGTAAGAATGATGATATTGATATTACATCAATTTCCTCTCCTTTAATTTCCTCTTCTCTTCACTAAAGACAATATTTATCACAGATCCTGCTGCACCCTGTGTTCTGGGATTGTAAACAATGTGCAGAATGGCAATGACATTTATATAACCCAAGGTTGTTACAAGGAGTGGAACAGGGGAACCCAAGAGCAGACTCAGACAAGGGGACTTGGATGAAGTAACCAAGGTATTTATTGAAACACAGGGGGAAGATGGAGTGCAGGCCAGGGGAAGCTCAGGTGAGTTGCAGGAAACCAGGTGCAGAGGCTGAGGCTGGAGCGAGGGGGGTTGGGTCAGGGTAAGCAGGTCCGGAGGGGAATCCAAGGGAGTAGTAGAGTGGGGAATCCAGGACAGAGTAGCAGGATGACGAGACGAGATGTGGAACTGGAGACAGGGACCAGAGTCAGAGTGGGCGGAACTGTAGCGGAGATGAAAACAGCATCAGGCAAGGAAACCAGGATAACAAGATCTAATAGTAACACACGGCTAGATGTATAGACTGACTGAGCAGCGATTACGATCTGGCCGTGTGGAAGTGGCAGGACTGAGTATTTGTAGAGGTCTTGATTATGGAACAGGTTGCAGCTGGTGGGGATCTGCTCTGACTCCAGCACACCTATCTACACACACAGACACACACACACACACACACACAGACACACACACACACACACACACACACACACACACACACACACACACACACACACACACACACACACACACACACACACACACACACACACACACACACACACACAGAGAGGGAGAGGGAGAGAGTATTGGGGGAGTGGCGGCAAGTCAAGGGGACACAGGATGAGCAGTAGAGGGCGTTGCAGGAGCAGATGTGACAAAGGTGTCATTTATTCTTGATTTCACTGTTATTCTGTAATGGTCATGGTTACTTTTGTAATGAGGGCCTTTTCAAAATTATTTGAATTCCTTAGTCACACGACTGCAAAGCCTAGTCTCACTGATCTATTCACGGTGTATGTACAGGTAACTGATAAAATAAAGGAAACACTTGAGTAAATGAGGGCTACAAAGCATATTAAAAGCAGGTACTTCCAAGTGTGGTTCCTGAGTTAATTGAGCAATTAACATCCCATCATGCTTAGGGTCATGTATAAAAATTCCCGGTTGGCCATTATTTTGGCTACCATGGTTAGAAGTGACTGAAATAGGGGCCTCCCGAGTGGCGCAATGGTCTAAGGCACTGCATCGCAGTGCTTGCTGTGCCAATAGAGATCCTGGTTCCAGTTAAGGCTCTGTGGCAGTCGGCCACAACCGGGAGATCCATGGGGCGGTGCGCAATTGTCCCAGCATCTTCCGGGTTAGGGGAGGGTTTGGCCGGCAGGGATGTTCTTGTCCCATCGCGCACTATTAACTCCTGTGGCGCGCCGGGCGCAGTGCACACTGACACGGTTGCCAGGTGTATGGTGTTTCCTCTGACACATTGGTGCGGCTGGCTTCGGGGTAAGCGGGCATTGTGTCACGAAGCACTGCAGCTTGGCTGGGTTGTGTTTCGGAGGACGCACGGCTCTCAACCTTCGCCTCTCCCGAGTCCGTACGGGAGTCGCAGCGATGGGACAAGACTGTAACTACCAATTGGATACCATGAGATTGGGGGTAAAAAATAAATAGATGTGGCTGAAATAGGGGTCTGAAGCGGCGCTTGAGGCAGCGTTTTCCACCACCATCAACAAAACACCAAATGATCGAATTTATTGTGGAAGAATGGTGTCGCATCCCTCCAATAGAGTTCCAGACACACTAGAATTTATGCCAAGGTGCATTGAAGCTGTTCTAGCTGCTCGTGAAGGCCCAGCACCCTATTAGAGTCGATTGACGCACCCGTGCATCACACGGAGACATCATTTTTGAATATTGAATAGCTCCCCATGTGTTTATGCTAGAGACTTACAGCTTTATTGTAGTGGCTGCAGCTCAATCCCCTCTTTCTGCCGATATAAAGTTTACGCTTATTCCAAATCATGGGGCTTGTGAAAGTGGTCTTTTTCTACACGTGAGAGGATCTGCACAAGAAAATCGTCACAAAATCGTGTGTAAAACCCGAACCATTTGAGATACAACTAATAAGTCCCCAGCATTGAAAGATGAGACTCTCACGAACAACAGTGTCGGATGTTTGGCTCTATGACATCCACAAGCTTTACGTCTGAACTCTCTAAAGTGGACGTCTTCTTTTCTAGAGGTCTTCTCACAAAACCGAGACTCTCATGAACACAAAAGTTTAGGCTGTTCTGCTCTATGAGCCACACAAGCTTCAGGGGAGTCATTTGAAGGTAACCCTGAACTGGGCTGTAATAATGGCAAAAAGTGCATGGGGGTAAAACGTGCCACGAATAACGTGACCAAACATGGGTCGAGATTATTTTATTTATTTGTTTTCTTATATTTCTCAGATATAGGGCGACTGGCGTACCGGACACACCTCCACAGTTACAGGGATGGTTAAAAACAGCTTTATTGCCGTAGCAACATCAGGGAAACTGGGCAGAAGGAAGTGGTTCTTCAAATATAGCAGTTCTGCAACATCTTTAATTGAGCCTCTTATTCTCTTTAATTGTGGCGTCAACACATCACACAAGTGATTAACTGTAGAGGATGCTCTGGGACAGGTCATCTGGATACTGGACAGCCAATAAATTGGCAGATACAAACAGATTATCATCTTTAGTGGACAACAGTTGTTGTCAACAAAGAAAATCAGTTTGCGATTTTCTTCATACTGGTGAACCGGTGTTTGAGTTATGTGGTTGCAATATCAACAGAACTTCAGAAGACCAGAGGAGTCTCTCAAGTTGGATTTAATCTAATTGACTTTGATTGCAGCCCATTTATGTATGCTATTAGCCAGACAAAACCTGCTGAGTTCAACAATAAATAATGGCTACATTTATCCTCAAGCTGAATACTTTTTTCCTCATTGATAGGCTATTTGATGTGTAATTATTATAAAAAATGTATAAATAGAAGCTAAATACTGTATATAGCTATAGATAGTAGGTTAATGTCGTGGAAACTCAGTACTGAGAGAGATTTGGTCATTTCTTCAAACAATTACCTTTATTTAGTCTGGCCCAGGAGTGTGAAGGTGAACGGAAAGGCTGGAGCAACGAACCGCCCTTGCTGTCTCTGCCTTGCCGGTTCCCCTCTCTCCACTGGGATTCTCTGCCTCTAACCCTATTACAGGGGCTGAGTCACTGGCTTACTGGTGTTCTTCCATGCCGTCCATGGGAGGGGTGCGTCACTTGAGTGGGTTGAGTCACTGACGTGGTCTTCCTGTCTGGGTTGGCGCCCCCCCCCCCCTTGGGTTGTGCCATGGCGGAGATCTTTGTGGGCTATACTCGGCCTTGTCTTAGGACGGTAAGTTGGTGGTTGGAGACATCCCTCTAGTGGTGTGGGGGCTGTGCTTTGGCAAAGTGGGTGGGGTTATATCCTGCCTGTTTGGCCCTGTCCGGGGGTATCATCGGATAGGGCCACAGTGTCTTCTGATCCCTCCTGTCTCAGCCTCCAGTATTTATGCTGCAGTAGTTTATGTGTCGGGGGGCTAGGGTCAGTCTGTTACATCTGGAGTATTTCTCTTGTCTTATCCGGTGTCATGTGTGAATTTAAATATGCTCTCTCTAATTTACTCTTTCTCTCTTTCTTTCTTTCTTTCTCTCGGAGGACCTGAGCCCTAGGACCATGCCTCAGGACTACCTGGCATGATGACTCCTTGCTGTCCCCAGTCCACCTGGCCGTGCTGCTGCTCCAGTTTCAACTGTTCTGCCTGCGGCTATGGAACCCTGACCTGTTCACCGGACGTGCTTGTTGCACCCTCGACAACTACTATGATTATTATTATTTGACCATGCTGGTCATTTATGAACATTTTAACCATGTTCTGTTATAATATCCACCCGGCACAGCCAGAAGAGGACTGGCCACCCCTCACAGCCTGGTTCCTCTCTAGGTTTCTTCCTAGGTTTTGGCCTTTCTAGGGAGTTTTTCCTAGGGAGTTTTTCCTAGCCACCGTGCTTCTTTCACATGTATTGCTTGCTGTTTGGGATTTTAGGCTGGGTTTCTGTACAGCACTTTGAGATATCAGCTGATGTACGAAGGGCTATATAAATAAATTTGATTTGATTTTGATTTGATTTGATTTAATATAGATGAATTACTGCAATAATGAGGCTGGTCGACCCCCCACCCTTGAGTTTTGGACCGGTAAACTAACCTTTACACAAATGCAGAGTACTATATATAGCTGACACTAACAATGTTGGTTCAACCCCCCTCATGCTGATAAAGGAGCATCATAAGCCACTCTGGGTTCATCCTGTCATTATCTGCATGGGGGTTGTTGTCTTAACCCCACCCTGGCTTAGTTTCCCAGATGCAAGGATGATTTTGAGACAATGAGGGATTGTTCTACTCCAAATCTACAGTTGAAGTCAGAAGTATACATACACCTTAGCCAAATACATTTAAACTCAGTTTTTCACAATTCCTGACATTTAATCCTAGTAAAAATTCCCTGTCTTAGGTCAGTTAGGATCACCACTTTATTTTAAGAATGTGAAATGTCAGAATAATAGAGAATTATTTATTTGAGCTTGTATTTCTTTCATCACATTCCCAGTGGGTCAGAAGTTTACATACACTCAATTAGTATTTAGTAGCATTGCCTTTAAATTGTTTAACTTGGGTCAAACGTTTTGGGTAGCCTTCCACAACCTTCCCATAATAAGTTGGGTGAATTTTGGCCCATTCCTCCTGACACAGCTGGTGTAACTGAGTCAGGTTTGTAGGCCTCCTTCATCACACATGCTTTTTCAGTTCTGCCCACAAATGTTCTATAGGATTGAGGTCAGGGCTTTGTGATGGCCACTCCAATACCTCTACTTTGTTGTCCTTAAGCCGTTTTGCCACAACTTTGGAAGTATGCTTGGGGTCATTGTACATTTGGAAGACCCATTTGCGACCAAGCTTTAACTTCCTGACTGATGTCTTGAGATGTTGCTACAATATATCCACATACTTTTCCTTCCTCATGATGCCATCTATTTTGTGAAGTGCACCAGTCCCTTCTGCAGCAAAGCACCCCCACAACATGATGCTGCCACCCCCATGCTCACGGTTGGGATGGTGTTCTTCGGCTTGCAAGCCTCCCCCATTTTCCTCCAAACGTAACGATGGTCATTATGGCCAAACAGTTCTATTTTTGTTTCATCAGACCAGAGAACATTTCTCCAAAAAGTATGATCTTTGTCCCCATGTGCAGTTGCAAACCGTAGTCTGGCTTTTTTATGGCGGTTTTGGAGCAGTGGCTTCTTTCTTGCCCAGCGGTCTTTCAGGTTATGTCGATATAGGACTCGTTTTACTGTGGATATAGATACTTTTGTACTCGTTTCCTCTAGCATCTTCACAAGGTTGTTTTACTGTGCTGTTGTTCTGGCATTGATTTGCACTTTTCGCACCAAAGTATGTTCATCTCTAGGAGACAGAAAGCGTCTCCTTCCAGAGCGGTATGACGGCTGTGTGGTCCCATGGTGTTTATACTTGTGTACTATTGTTTGTACAGATGAACGTGGTACCTTCAGGCATTTGGAAATTGCTCCCAAGGATGAACCAGACTTGTGGAGGTCTACAATTTCTTTTCTGAGGCCTTGGTTGATTTCTTTTGATTTTCCCATGATGTCAAGCAAAGAGGCACTGAGTTTGAAGTCAAGCCTTGAAATACATCCACAGGTACGCCTCCAATTGACTCAAATGATGTAAATTAGCCTATCAGAAGCTTCTAAAGCCATGACATCATTTTCTGGAATTTTCCAAGCTGTTTAAATGCACAGTCAACTTAGTGTATGTAAACTTCTAACCCACTGGAATTGTGATACAGTGAGTTATAAGTTAAATAATCTGTAAGCAATTGTTCGAAAAATTACTTGTGTCATGCACAAAGTAGATGTCCTAACCGACTTGCCAAAACTATAGTTTGTTAACAATAAATGTGTGGAGTGGTTGAAAAACAAGTTTTAATGACTCCAACCTAAGTGTATGTAAACTTCCAACTTCAACTGTATCTCTATTAAAACACATTCTTGTCTTTGTAATGCAGTCTTTAACTCATTTGTCAGCTCAAGCCGTCTCTGTTGACGATACGCCCAGATTAGCTGCAAGGAACTAGAGTGGAGCCCATGAAAACACAGAATGAAACAGAACAGAAATGTCCTATTTGTTCAGTTTTAATTGTTAACTTTTAATATCAAACAAACCAGCTAAGTATGTAATTTTTATATCACACTACACTGCAAAATGAAACAATCCACAGTTAACTAGTGTTTTGAGGGTGGAATGACTGTGTTATTTGGCATTAATAGACAAGTTATACGCCCAACAACTTTCTATCCAAGCTGGGAGAGAGAGCACGAGGACTGCTCATGTCATTCAGGTAGGATATACAGGACAGTTGTATGTTTTTCTAAATGAACTGGTTGCTGATTAGTATTTTGTTGTATCGAAAATACATTCTACAATCTGCAATGTTTAAATTTCCAACTTTAATTACTGAACAAGTGATTACATTGTTGCCACCAGCCAGAATGTTAAATCATGGCAGCCTGGCGGCACTGTGTACAGCTTTGTGAAATGTTAAGCTTAACATGAGAAAATGACGACCAAATAGGCCTACCAATAAACATGTATCCGTTTGCTAAAGCAAACCTATAAGCTACATGCCCTGGCACCACAGAAAGCCTATCATCGATCCGATAGGCAACCGCATAGATATGTCCCAATTTCAGCACCATGGACAGTGGTTGGTAGTGGCTCCCCACTGTAGGGAGTGGGGGCCCACTCCAAACTTGCGGGGATCCAGAGAAACTGCGTTACGCCAGTGTATAAGACAGACACTTCAAAACCTTATTCCTTACGATTTATTTTTGGACTGTCTGTTTTGCCATGTACAAATGTGTTAATCAATGTGTTTCTATGGGTTATAGCAGTAAAGGCCAAATTCAACGTTTCATCAAATACATATTTTTTTATATCTACAGGGTCCTCAAATTCAAAATCAAGTGGCTAAATTATCAATTTTATGACCATCTTAAAACAATTCCATATATTAACTTAGTAGATATTGCGACCTATGGGCTTAGACCTTAAGACACTTTGTTTTCTTTATTTTGGCAGTTACCTGTATATACCTCCAAGAAAATCTTTGAGCAACCAATGGTGAATGTTTGTATGGGAATGACTGCCACCTGATGGCAATGTTAAGTAAAACTGTTTTGAAACTGTTGAGCTAAGACAGTTTGTTTATTTATTTAGGGGGGGGGGGGCAACAGAATAAAAGATACAGTAAGAAAATATAAAAATGCAGAAAAAAAGTAATATAGTCCCCTTTATAACGGTCCTTTCAGTTTTGGAAAAAGGACATAGGAAAAGCATGAAGACATACAGTCAGTGTCAGTTGTCATTTAAACCGAAGCAAAGTCACAGTAGGCGTTACAGTAAATGAAGGAAGTAAATTAAGTAAGTGAACTATATGGATGTAAAAACAAATGTGTGGGTGTGGAGGGGGGTGTATGATGATCCATTTATGTAGAATACATTTGATTCTATTTATTTATGTATTCCATGTGGAAGCAGCACCACTCTTTAATCGTCCATGACAAATTTCCCCACGTGGTCAATAAAGTATATCAGATCAGATCAGTGCTCTTTAAGCTGCAGGGTTAGTGGTGACCTCCTCCAGCAGAGGCTTATACTGCTCCAGGTCCTGGATCTTCTGCAACATATCAGAGCAAAGTTATTAAGTTAAGTTTATCTACATATCCGTATTCTACTTCCATTTGTATGGCCGTTGTATTCGCTCTGTTCAAGGGTTCTCTGTTCATACCTCTTTTCCCTCCTTTCCATTCTTGTACAAAGCCTTGAGACCCAACATCGCAGAGCTTATGGTGACACAAAGCTGAAGGACTGCAAGGACGATGAGCACGATGTCCAAGGCATTCATCAACATCTAATGGTAGAACAAACACATGGAGGAGGATTTGAACATATTGACAGTTGACTGGATTGTTTAGCAAGATAGTGCTGTTGGTGAACACTGGAAAATACAGAAACAGACTGGCATACCAGCTATTAGAATGTGCTTTAAACATGGTACCCACTATCTCTGTTTATGGACACACATGCTAATTGCTAAATTAAGCAGTTTGATCCATCTAATCAAATGTTCATATTTTACTTAGAAGGGACAACTTCCTCACATGAAGGATATCATTAAAAAACTTCATTCAAAAGCACTCACCTGAGCAATCTGCTTGGCATCTTTGCATTTCGCCAAGAGTCTATCCCTCTCCGGACCACTGGGTGGTTTTGTCACCTGGTAGTAGTCATCTCGCCAGTTGTAGTTGTCATCATTGCATTTCCACCAGAAATTGTAGTTTGCCAGGTCTACAGCATACAGCACAATTCCAGTCATGGCCAGAGCAGCACCTGACAGGTTCATGAACACATTGATGCCCACCTAAAACACAATCAGGGAATATAAAACCAGTTTGACTCAACTGAGTAAACCACAGAGTACTAGATGTCTCAGATATTCAGTTGATGATTATAATTCAACTGGATCAGATTGAATGATTGTTCAATGGAGGAAGGGAATGAGGCTAAGGAATGACAGGAAAGAGTTAAGGTATGTGCATCAGTGAACAACTCACCAAGCAGGGAGTGGGGAACTTCTCAGCCAAGATACACATGATGCCAACTGCTATATACTAAGGAGAAGGCACACATATCAAATACAAATAACCTACACATATGTGTCCTGATAAATAACAAACATTTCGCAAGAAAATACACAGACATTTGACTTTAACCCTGCATTTTATTTTGTTAAAGACAGTCTAGGTAGGCAGCTACTTATGTTTCCTGGTTTGTTTACTGTGGTTATAACCCCAAGTGAAATCATGTGCTTTCATACTAAACATGATGACATGGTAAACGATAACAAAATAAAGTAAGCTTACCACACCACCAAGCCAATAAGGAACCCCAATCCATCGCAGTGAGCTAGAATAATCAGTGCTAACAAGGATCGCTCCCAAGCCAATGTTGAGTACTCCCACCATGATCTGTATAGTCTGTGAAATAAGAAAATAATAATTTTAGATAACTCTCTCTCACTTCCGATGACAAATGCGACCCAGTGATGATAGACAGGTATGTTGTGGTGTGAGTGTGTGTGTTATTTTAGTTCACCCACCCCCAGAGCTGACTGGGAACTTGCTTGGAGCCTCCTCAGTCCCTGGGACACAGAGCATGCTGGGCTGTAGCACAGGGTCCCAAGTATTTGACACAGCAGGGGCCAACTGCTTCCTTCTTTTGAGTTCACAGTAAATACAGTCACCCCTCCGCCTTTGGTCACAGTCACTGACATGCTGGCCACTCTTTGTTACACAGCTCTAAAACAAAAAGGCAGAACAATCATCTTAATGTTAAAATATGTATGCCTTATACTGTAAGTCATGATGTTAAAAGGAGCACATTCATTCCAATAACATCTGATGAAGCCTGTTGTATCTGTAGGATACAATTTTTTTTAAAGGACCAACTATCCATTTCGTTAGAGAATGTATTGCATTGTACAGCACTCTGAATTTGCCCTAAATAAGGGCCCTCTTACTGTCACTGCTACACTGTGTATTGGGTCATAGTGACAAACAGGTTCCATCCCATGTGGACAACATTAAAGTGAATCTACCCATTATTTTGTTTCTTTGCTTTCCTTCATTGCAGTAATCTCTTGCTTCATTGAAAGATGATAGGGCATGTCATAAAGTGTGGTGATGAGTGGGTTTAGAGCTTCTGCTACACATGTGAAGGAAGTGCACAACATAAAACCCCCTCTTCTGGGAAATTACTTGAAACAGGGAGGAACTCACGTCATCCACTTAAATGTGTAGCACCCACCTGGGTGATTTTTATTTTTTATTTCACCTTTATTTAACTAGGTAGGCTAGTTGAGAACAAGTTCTCATTTACAACTGCAACCTGGCCAAGATAAAGCACAGCAGATTGACACATACAACACAGTTAGTTACACATGGAATAAACAAACATACAGTCAATAATACAGTAGAAAAAAACATCAATGGCAGCCATTTTGAATTAGAAAGCACTCCACCCATTTTGTACCAAGTAGGCTACAGGTATTTACAAATAGTGTTTATTTTTTTGTTAGCAGCAGAAAGTACACATACCATATAAATGTCCAAGTAAACCAGATGAAACAGTACTGTAAAATACAGCACTGTCCAGGAGTTACACATCTGTCTGTCAGTGGTGGAGTTCGTTTTGCATGTCCCGGTGCCCCGGGTGGGTAGAGATTTCACTTAAGGACCAATGGAATGGTCTAAAATGAGCAAACTCTGCCCACTCGGCCCACCCGGCCATGCAAAACAAACTCAACCATTGGGTGTTCCAAAACACTTAAATCCCTCCCCGACACACGAGAGAATGTAAACCATGAAATCACAGCAGGGGCCAACTGCTTCCTTCTTTAGAGTTCACGGTAAATACAGTCACCCCTCCGCCTTTGGTCACAGTCACTGACATGCTGGCCACTCTTTGTTACACAGCTCTAAAACAAAAAGGCAGAACAATCATCTTAATGTTAAAATATGTATGCCTTATACTGTAAGTCATGATGTTAAAAGGAGCACATTCATTCCAATAACATCTGATGAAGCCTGTTGTATCTGTAGGATACAATTTTTTTTAAAGGACCAACTATCCATTTCGTTAGAGAATGTATTGCATTGTACAGCACTCTGAATTTGCCCTAAATAAGGGCCCTCTGTCACTGCTACACTGTGTATTGGGTCATAGTGACAAACAGGTTCCATCCCATGTGGACAACATTAAAGTGAATCTACCCATTATTTTGTTTCTTTGCTTTCCTTCATTGCAGTAATCTCTTGCTTCATTGAAAGATGATAGGGCATGTCATAAAGTGTGGTGATGAGTGGGTTTAGAGCTTCTGCTACACATGTGAAGGAAGTGCACAACATAAAACCCCCTCTTCTGGGAAATTACTTGAAACAGGGAGGAACTCACGTCATCCACTTAAATGTGTAGCACCCACCTGGGTGATTTTTATTT
This sequence comes from Salmo salar, assembly GCF_965601325.2. NCBI lineage: Eukaryota > Metazoa > Chordata > Actinopteri > Salmoniformes > Salmonidae > Salmo > Salmo salar. The sequence continues at coordinate 60,092,601 of NC_138295.1, forward strand.
TTTATTTCACCTTTATTTAACTAGGTAGGCTAGTTGAGAACAAGTTCTCATTTACAACTGCAACCTGGCCAAGATAAAGCACAGCAGATTGACACATACAACACAGTTAGTTACACATGGAATAAACAAACATACAGTCAATAATACAGTAGAAAAAAACATCAATGGCAGCCATTTTGAATTAGAAAGCACTCCACCCATTTTGTACCAAGTAGGCTACAGGTATTTACAAATAGTGTTTATTTTTTTGTTAGCAGCAGAAAGTACACATACCATATAAATGTCCAAGTAAACCAGATGAAACAGTACTGTAAAATACAGCACTGTCCAGGAGTTACACATCTGTCTGTCAGTGGTGGAGTTCGTTTTGCATGTCCCGGTGCCCCGGGTGGGTAGAGATTTCACTTAAGGACCAATGGAATGGTCTAAAATGAGCAAACTCTGCCCACTCGGCCCACCCGGCCATGCAAAACAAACTCAACCATTGGGTGTTCCAAAACACTTAAATCCCTCCCCGACACACGAGAGAATGTAAACCATGAAATCACAGCAGGGGCCAACTGCTTCCTTCTTTAGAGTTCACGGTAAATACAGTCACCCCTCCGCCTTTGGTCACAGTCACTGACATGCTGGCCACTCTTTGTTACACAGCTCTAAAACAAAAGGAAGGCAGAACATTCACCTTAATGTTAAATAAGTGTGTATGCCTTATACTGTAAGTCATGATGTTAAAAGGTGCACATTCATTCCAATAACATCTGATGAAGTCTGTTGTCTCTGTAGGATCCAACTGTTATTTAAAGGACCAACTATCCATTTCGTTTGAGAATGTATTGCATTGTACAGCACTCTGAATTTCTCTCTTACTGTCACTGCTACAGTGTGTATTGGGTCAGAGTGACAAACAGGTTCCATCCCATGTGGACAACATTAAAGTTAATCTACCCATTATTTTTGTTGCTTTGTTTTCCTTCATTACGGTAATCTCTTGCCTCATTGAAAGATGATAGGGCATGTCATAAAGTGTGGTGATGAGTGGGTGTAGAGCCTCTGATACACATGAGCAGGAAGTGCACAACATAAACCCCCCCTTCTGGGAAATGACTTGAAACAGCAATTGTATTACCATGTTGCTCAATTAACTTATGAATTCAATCAATTCAGTACAGCACAAATTTCTGCAGCACTGTACGGTAAAGAGTTTAGGCTACTGATTATTTACTTCGATATGGGGGAAACTCACGTCATCCACTTACAATGTATAGCACCCACCTGGGCGATACCATCAATGGCAGCCATTTTGAATTAGAAAGTGTAATAAAGATAATCTAACGTTTTACCTAATGATATATAAGGAGGGCATTTGCACAACATGTTTCACAACAGCACACAACAAAATTCCAGAGACATATTGAGCAACCAACTGATACCAATCACGACCACACCCAGAGACAGATGGCTGACTTAAGCACTCACACGAACATGTCAAGACATGAAAGCGCCCTAGCCACACGAACTGACCACTGGTGTAAAAAACAACATTCCATGAATATCGCAACCACCCAGACACGAATTACCAGAAATACACACACACACACACACACACACACTTAGGTGTGTTGGACTCCGAGGACAAAGGACACTGCCAAGGGCCAATGGGAAGTCGACACCACCTGGAGAATGGACCGTCCCTCCACTCATCGACCAGTCAGGAGAGCGGACCTACTAGACTCAACCTCAACACACTGTTATTTCATTGTATAAATTGGATGCACACTATGTTACGGGGCTCTCTTCTGCTAGTTCCCTATGAGCTAAACGAAGGAGTCCGTGCACGCTTTGCCAAATATCTTTGTCTCATAATAAACTGCCTTACTATAAACTGAATCCACCCGGTCCAGCGTCTTGACTTGGTCTCCTTCTCAAGTAACTGTTCATCAACAAAAGCACTCCACCCATTTTGTACCAAGTAGGCTAGAGGTATTTACAAATAGTGTTTATTTTTAGTTAGCAGCAGAAAGTACCCATACCATATAAATGTCCCAGTAAACCAGATTAAACAGTACTATAAAATATAGTACTGTCCAGGAGTTACACATCCATCTGTCAGTGGTGGAGTTCGTTTTGCATTTCCCGGTGCGTAGAGATTTCACTTAAGGACCAATGGAATGGTCTAAAATGAGCAAACTCCGCCGACAAGGAGCACCCGGCCATGCAAAACAAACTCAACCATTGGGTGTTCCCCAATCAAATCCATCCCCTGACTCACGAGAGAATGTAAACCATGACAATTGTTTGCATAGATTATAACTGCTGAACTTTGCAGTGTGAATTGTTTAATATCATCTTTTTTTTACATCATTTCTTTTTGAGAGCATGAAACTACACACAGATGTTTAAGATTTAGATTCACTGAAAACATGTTATTCAACAACACATATTTTACAGAAAAGCTCACCTGTTCCTGCAATTGAGATGGACACCTCTACAGGTCCTGTGCAATCACAATGGCAGACCAGCCTGCTTGTTGCTCAGTTTGGTTTCCTTACAGGGAAGTAGCTGGTAGGGAGGGCTCAGCCAGTCTCAGCTAGTTTCCAACAGGCCCTCCTCCTCACTTTAAAGAGATCCTGAGAGGTTAACCCTTCCCTCACTGAATAATAAACATATAATGGATTCCTGTCATTTCCTGCCATACAGAAGAACCCCCCCACAACACACACAAAGCAAGGACTCCACAGTTGTTCTTTGCCATTTTAATGATTTTCTTTGTTTTTAATACAGCAAGCAGGGGCAAAGTACAAAGACGTGCAGTGTTGTTGTTTAAGAGCGCATGCCAATACTACATTACAATCACTAAATTCTTTACTTAATGACTGTTGATCTTAATGACTGTTTGAATGAGGTCGATACCAGGAAAGTCCATGGCAATCACCCCGAAACATGCACTGCTGTGGTCACTAGAGAACTGTCTCAGATACTGATCAAGCCATGGGTCAATCTTTTCAGCCACCTTCTTGGGAGTTAAAAACATGCCCAACAGTGTGCCAATGCCAGTACCACTGGAGTAGCTCAGAACGATATAATCCCCACCACAATCACCTGAAGCTTGTGTCAAGTGTTTCACAATTTTGTTCTCCTTGTCTGCAATATGAGTAACTTCATAGTCATCCTTGCTGTCTGTTTCCAAGAGAGGAATGCCCAGCTTAAAGCTGGATTTCTGTACAAATATCATCTTTCCTCTTGCCTCAGCCATAGTTGGCATGTCAGACTTCACCCATATATCTGTATCATCAATAATCATTTTTCCAACCAGCTCCTCAACATTATCTTTATCAAACAAATCAGGCTTTACTCTAATGAGAACTGCCTCACTTCTGAATTCGGACAAAAATGCTCTGATCGTGTCAAGGACCTCATAGAACGACTTGTGTTGGTAGACAACCCAATGCATGACATAGAGTTTGTTTTCAAAGGCGAATATCCTGAGGTCCAGGTAGCGTATGCCAGCCCTCAGCTGATCCCCCAAATCCCAGGCCTGACACTCTGCCGCTGGGCCTCCATAGAGAGCCATGGTGTCATGGGTACCAGGTATGGTGATGTCAGAGATTAATTTGTCATCATCAATGGCCTCCATCCAGCCAATCTTGTAGGATTCTGGAAGTAGGAGTCCTTTGTCATTGAAGAAGAGGTCCTTTCCTTGGCAAAAACCTCTAAAAGTAAATCATACAACAAAGGATTGACTCATTTGTTTGTCATCGTAATATTGGTGTTTGAAGGTTATGAATGGTGTATAAGCTCAGTCTAAAAATATATTGGTGTCACCTTGCACTTTCCTGAGCAGTGTACTCACTTTACCAAAGTCACTTTGTTCTGCAATTAATGTCGTACCATTTAAAGGTCATCAGCTAGATAATAGAGAATGAAATGTTGAAGAGAGGCTTTACTCAAGTACCATGCTGTTTCATACACAGATGGGAGAATATAATCAGTCAATGGAGCATGGTATTGAGGGTGGTAGTGTTTGTAAAATATTGAAAAGCCAAATAAAGAAACCATGTTGAAAAAATATCTGTATATATCTAAATATCTGTGTATCCCTGTGAATTACTTCATTGCACCAAAGCTATATGTCATGTACACTCCCTTTCCGGCACTCGGGGGTCGTCAGGCTACTCATTATTATGCACACCTGTTGTCAGACAATCACCTGCCTGATTACCTTCTATCACTCCCTTTAGTTCAATCCCTAGGCGTTAATGTTTCATGTCAGTACGCCACTCCTGTTTCTTGTTTTGTTCCATGTTCGTTTATTTATTAAAAATACACTCCCTGAACTTGCTTCCCGACTCTCAGTGTACATGTTACACCATATGTATGGTATACCACAAAAACATGAATTGACTCAGCATTTTGCTCACTTTTCATAAACTTTTTTTTTTCTTCCATTAAGTTTAAACTAAAAGAAGAAAATGGTAGGTTCAATTTAGAGTGGACAATGTAAACCCCTACAATATACGTTCTGGAATTAATGGGGACTTATTTTAAATACCTGTAGCCATACTTACACAAAAAGCAGTAACATGTAGAGGTGGCAAAACAGAGCTTTCTCAGTGGTCCTCATGGTCACGTTAAAGGAGGAAAACATTCAACAACCTGCCAAAAAACATGAATAATATAATGCAAATCCAAAAATCATACTCCTGACTTTCTATATAGCCTACCTTTTCTAGATGGCTTTCCTATACCAAGACTGAAATAAAATGTTTCACCTGGCTAAAGACTGGGATACTCACATACAGCTCTGGCCTAAGGAGTTTCACGCTGGTGTTCTGACCTCTGCAGATTGGCAACAAAATTATAGCATACTGATAAAGGATAGGTGTGGCCTCGTAGTGTTTACCTACTGTTTTTTCTTTTCCTTTGAGAAAGTTTAAGCACACTTCAAAAATATCTAATTAAATCAAATGGTACATTCTCAGCCTTGATCTGCCTTTACCAATGTGAGACGAGTGTAGTTTTTGCGTCTTTTACTTTCGGTTTTGTAGGCTACACCAGCTTCAAACAGCTGAAAATTCTATATTTTTGCTTATGGAAAATGTGTTTCACAGCAGTTTAGATCACGTGTCAAACTCATTCCACGGAGAGCCGGGCTTTCGCTCCACCCTTGTACTTGATTAAGGTTAGTAATTAGTATGAAACGCCCTTCACCTGGTTGTCTAGGTCTTCATTGAAAGGAAAAAAATAAATACCCGCAGACACTCTGACCTCCATGGAATGAGTTTGACACCCCTGGTTTAGATAGTATGCCTACAATGATTATCTACACCAGGGGATCCCAAAACGTTTTCACTCGGGACCCCCTTCCCCTACGCGCGCGCCACATCCAAATGTACTTTCATATGATAATTGTTATATCAAATCAATATTTGCGCATAAAGGCATTTCCACCGCCATTTCTCGCGTAATTAATTTTACCGACACAAAAACATCCCACCATGTCCAATGAACAAATTATCTGTTGGCATTTATAAAATTGAAGCCTACCGAAACTTCCTGTTTCCATCACAGCTTTCGTAAATATTTTTTTTATAAGATATGACTTTAGGTCAAATGCATTAGGGTGGCGCAGTGCTTTGATTTAGTTAGTAGGCCTAATAGGCTGTTATTCACCTTCTAAACCTAATTCTCATGTCATTAAAGAATTAAATGAATGCATGTGGGATTTTATGCTCATTACCGCACAAAAAAACTCCAATAATTTAAAGGAACAATTTGCAGTTAAAACAATAACAAAGTAGACACCCCAACTCTGTTATGGTGTGGTAAAAAAGCTGAGGGATGGGCCTGGAGAAATGTAACCACTCTCACATTCATAAACATGATGGTGCAAGGACTGACCATCCATGATATTAATATTTTCTTTTCAACCAAGTTTTTAGAATGCAGTGTTTGTTTACATTTACATTGTTTTACTCCAATGTTTGTAAACAATTTTGGATTTTGATAGGGTGTGATAGTTGAACTAAGATCATGAGGCATTGTAAGGCTCGGGCGTCGTGAGTGAGGAATCAAACGCAGGAAGCAGCGAGCACAGGGTAGTGGCTTTTTAATGGGTCAAATAGGCGAGCACACACAAGCCACCCCAAACAGCGAATAACGCGCACACAAAATAAAGTGCCCCAAACACAGCGGTAATCACATGCGTCGCAAAAACAAACGCACAAGTGTAAACACAAGCACAAACAGAAATGACAATCCCGCACAATGAGAAGGCGGACCAGCTAATACTAATAGCCCCGCTAATCACCTCCACTAAGAACAGGTGCACACAATCAAAAAAGGGGGAAAACAAAAAAGGGAATCAGTGGCAGCTAATAGGCCGGTGACGACGACCGCCGAGCGCCACCCGAGCAGGAGGGGGCGCCACCGTCAGTGGGAATTGTGACAGTACCCCCCTCCTGACGCGCGGCTCCCGCAGCGCGCCGACACCGTCCTCGAGGACGACCCGGAGGGCGAGGCGCAGGGCGATCCGGACGGAGGCGATGGAAATCCCTCAACATGGATGGGTCCAAGACGTCCTCCGCCGGCACCCAGCACCTCTCCTCCGGACCGTACCCCTCCCAGTCTACGAGGTACTGCAGGCCCCTCACCCGGTGTCTCGAGTCCAGAATGGCCCGTATGCTGTACGCCGGGGACCCCCGATGTCCAGAGGGGGCGGAGGGACCTCCGGCACCTCACCTTCCTGCAGGGGACCAGCTACCACCGGCCTGAGGAGAGACACATGAAACGAGGGGTTAATTCGGTAATAGGAAGGGAGTTGTAACCGATAACACACCTCGTTTATCCTCCTCAGGACTTTAAAGGGCCCCACACACTGCGGCCCCAGCTTCCGGCAGGGCACGCGGAGGGGCAGGTTCCGGGTCGAGAGCCAGACCCTGTCCCCCGGTAAGAACACGGGTGCCTCACTGCGGTGGCGGTCAGCACTCCTCTTCTGCCGTCCACTGGCCTCCTTCAGGGATTCCTGGACGGCTCTCCAGGTCTCCTTGGAGCGCTGTACCCAGTCCTCCACCGCAGGAGCCTCGGTCTGGCTCTGGTGCCATGGTGCCAGGACCGGCTGGTAACCCAAAACACACTGAAAGGGTGACATGTTAGTAGAGGAGTGACGAAGTGAGTTCTGGTCTAACTCCGCCCAAGGAATGTACCTCGCCCACTCCCCTGGCCGGTCCTGGCAATACGACCTCAGAAACCTGCCCACCTCCTGGTTCACCCTCTCCGCCTGCCCATTACTCTCGGGGTGATAACCGGAGGTCAAACTGACCGAGACCCCCAGCCGCTCCATAAACGCTTTCCAGACCCTGGATGTGAACTGGGAACCTCGATCAGAGACAATGTCGTAGTGCCGGAAGACGTGGGTAAATAGGGCCTCCGCAGTCTGCACATGGCCCACTTTGCCTGATGCGGATTCAGTCTCCTAGCTGCCCGGATGTACTCCAGATTTCGATGGTCGGTCCAGATGAGAAAGGGGTGCTTAGCCCCCTCAAGCCAGTTTCGCCACACCCTCAAGGCTTTTACCACCGCTAGCAACTCCCTGTCCCCCACATCACAGTTACGCTCCGCCGAACTGAGCTTCTTCAAAAAGAAAGCGCAGAGGCGGACTTTCAATGGCGTACCCGAGCTCTGTGATAGCACGGCATCCACCCCAGCCTCGGATGCGTCCACCTCCACTATGAATGCTAGAGACGGGTCCGGGTGCGCCAACATGGGTGCTTCGGTGAACAGCGCCTTCAACTTCTTGAAGGCTCCGTCCGCCTCCGTCGACCACCGCAAACACACCGGCCCCCCCTTCAGCAGTGAGGTAATGGGAGCCGCTACCTGGCCAAAACCCCGGATAAACCTCCGGTAGTAATTGGCAAAGCCTAAGAACCGCTGCACTTCCTTCACCGTGGTTGGAGTCGGCCAATTACGCACGGCCTTAACACGGTCACACTCCATCACCACCCCCGTGGTGGAAATGCGATAACCCAGGAAGGAAACGGCTCATTTGGAAAACACACATTTCTCAGCCTTAACGTATAGGTCATGCTCCAGCAGTCTACCAAGCACCTTGCGTACCAGGGACACATGCGTGGAGCGGGTGGCGGAATATATCAGAATATCATCGATATAGACAATCACGCCTTCCCCTGCAGGTCCCTGAGAATCTCGTCTACAAAGGATTGAAAGACGGCTGGAGCATTCTTCAACCCATACGGCATGACGAGGTACTCATAATGGCCCAATGTGGTACTAAATGCGGTTTTCCACTCGTCTCCATCCTTGATACGCACCAGGTTATACGCGCACCTGAGATCCAGTTTTGTGAAGAATTTTGCTCCGTGAAATGATTCCACCGCCGTAGCGATGAGAGGTAGCGGGTAACTAAACCCCACCGTGATAGCATTTAGGCCTCTGTAATCAATGCACGGACGCAGACCTCCCTCCTTTTTCTTCACAAAAAAGAAACTCGAGGAGGCGGGTGAGATGGAGGGCCGAATGTACCCCTGTCCCAGAGATTCCGTGACATATGTCTCCATAGCCACCGTCTCCTCCTGTGACAAGGGGTACACGTGACTCTTGGGAAGCGCAGCGTTAACCTGGAGATCTATCGCACAATCCCGCTGTCGATGAGGTGGTAATTTGGTCGCCCTTTTTTTACAGAAAGCGATCGCCAAATCGGCGTATTCAGGGGGAATGCGCATGGTGGACACCTGGTCTGGACTCTCCACCGACGTGGCACCTATGGAAACTCCTAGACACTTCCCTGAACACTCCTCGGACCACCCCTGGAGAACCCCCTGTTTCCACGAAATCCGGGGATTGGGATCAGCCAGCCAGAAGACCCCCAGCACCACCGGAAACGCAGGCGAATCAATAAGGAAAAAACTAATCCGTTCCTTATGATTCCCCTGCGTTACCATGTCCAGTAGAACCGTAGACTCCCTGACTAGCCCTGACCCTAATGGTCGGTTATCTAGGGAGTGCACGGGGAAGGGGGAATCTATCGGCACTCGCGGAATGCCCAGCTTAATGGCAAGTCCGCGATCCATAAAGTTCCCAGCTGCGCCTGAATCGACTAGCGCCCTATGCTGGGAAGAGGCGAAAAAAATCTGAAAACAAAATAGGTAAGAACACGTGACCAACACGGGGTTCTGAGTGAATCTGGTGCTGACTCATCTGGGGTGACCGAGAAGTGTTCTGCCTGCCCTCTCGACTCCCAGACTGGCTCCTCCAGCACCGGTCGGCCGTGTGTCCTCTCCGACCACAGCTGGTGCAGGAGGAGCCACCTCCTCTGGTGCCCCTTGGCACAGCCCCCCCCCCCCCCCCACCTCCATAGGAGTAGGGCGGGGATGCACGGAGGTGGAACGGACAGGACCCTTTCCGAAGCGCCCGCGGGCAGCCAGCAGATTGTCCAGACGGATGGACATATCGATGAGCTCATCAAGGGACAGAGCGGTGTCTCGACAGGCTAGCTCCCTGCGGACGTCCGCCCGGAGACTACACCGGTAATGGTCTATAAGGGCCCTGTCGTTCCACCCTGCCCCAGCAGCCAAGGTCCTGAACTCCAGCGCAAAGTCCTGCGCGCTCCTCGTCTCCTGCCTTTGGTGGAACAGCCGCTCACCCGCCGCTCTTCCTTCCGGAGGGTGGTCTGGGTGGGTGGTGAACTCTGGGTAGTGATCCCTCGCCAAGTCTGGACCATTCCAGACAGCATTTGCCCACTCCAGAGCTCGGCCCGTCAGGCAGGAAAAGAGGGCACTCACGCTCTCCTCTCCCGAGGGAGCAGGTCTGACGGTGGCCAGGTACAGCTCGAGCTGGAGCAGAAATCCCTGGCACCCAGCCGCCGCTCCATCATACTCCCTCGGGAGCGCCAGACGAAGCGCGCCAGAGCCAGACGCAGTGGGAGGCGGAGGTGGCTGCGTCGGAGGAGCCGGAGGTGGAGAGAGGAGACCACTCCTCTCCCATCGGTCCATCCTCTCCATCATCTGATCCATCGCGGATCCGATTCGGTAGAGGACAGTAGTGTGTTGGAGCAAGCATTCCTCCATCGAGGGAAGGGGGTTGGCCGCTGCTCCTGCTGACTCCATAGTATTGTGGTGCGGGATTCTGTAAGGCTCGGGCGTCGTGAGTGAGGAATCAAACGCAGGAAGCAGCGAGCACAGGGTAGTGGCTTTTTAATGGGTCAAACAGGCGAGCACACACAAGCCACCCCAAACAGCGAATAACGCACACACAAAATAAAGTGCCCCAAACACAGGGGAAATCACATGCGGCGCAAAAACAAAAGCACAAGCGTAAACACAAGCACAAACAGGAATGACAATCCCGCACAATGAGAAGGCGGACCAGCTAATACTAATAGCCCCGCTAATCACCCCCACTAAGAACAGGTGCACACAATCACAAAAAGGGGGAACACAAAAAAGGGAATCAGTGGCAGCTAATAGGCCGGTGACGACGACCGCTGAGCGCCACCCGAGCAGGAGGGGGCGCCACCGTCGGTGGGAATCGTGACAGGCATAAATTATATTATTCAAGAATCAATTTATAGCATTCATTCTTAAGTCCAAAAATGTATGTAGCAACTGCAGATTGCCCCTTTAAATATAATGTTTTATATATAAAGTATTTGCCCACTTTTTTTCTCAGCATTACAATTTTAGATTTGACAGTATAGGACCAATGATTTACATCTGGGGTTATATACATAATTGAGTAGCACACATACATTTTGGTCAAATGCAATGACAACCCCACACCACTAGACTTCAATTATGCAAAAACCTCAGGTAATACTGCTTTCATCTCAGCTTGAGAATCTTGTTAGCTAGTTTTGTGATGTAGCAAAGATTGTTTATTATATTGACAAGATAGTAAAGTGACCGCTATAACAATGGAAATACATGTCCTCAAAGATGGAAGGCGGGCGATGTGAGAGCAGGTGGGACCATTCTAGCCAATGAGAGGGCTGACATGTGTGAACAACAGGCCATAGATTTAGATTGAAGATTCATCTTTGTGTATGTCCGATTATAGTGTCTGTGACAGCATTGGTAGTGCCTTTGAGGCTATCTCCATTTTAAAGTAGTAAATAATGTTCTTCTTCATCGGCTGATTGCTCCCAACTCTTAGGAATCCCAACCTAGTTGACCACTTTAATGGTAGAAGCCCTCAATGGCAATGTCCATGCTTGAACTTGTATATGATGAGTCCTCTATCTATCTCTCTATCTATCTCCGTACGGGAGTTGCAGCGATGGGAAAAGACTGTAACTACCAATTGGATTCCATGAGATTGGGGAGAAAAAGTGGTAAAAACAACAACAAAATAGAAGTGACTGAAATAGGGGTCTGAAGTGGTGCCTGAGACAGCGTTTTCCACCACCATCAACGAAACACCAAATGATCAAATTTATTGTGGAAGAATGGTGTCACATCCCTACAATAGAGTTCCAGACACACTAGAATTTATGCCAAGGTGCATTGAAGCTGTTCTAGCTGCTCATGAAGGCCGAACGCCCTATTAGAGTCGAGCATGCGAAACAGTGTTTAAACTCTTTACAATGAAGATCTCTTAAGTTATTTGGATTTTTACTAATTATCTTTGAAAGACAGGGTCCTGAAAACGGGACATTAACATACATACATACATACATACATACATACATACATACATACATACATACATACATACATACATACATACATACATACATACATACATACAGTTGAAGTCGGAAGTTTACGTACACCTTAAACTGAGTCTAAATGTACTTGGTTTTCACAATTCCTGACATTAATCCTAGTACAAATTCCCCGTATTAGGTCAGTTAGGATAACCACTTTATTTTATATCAGAATAATAGTAGAGTGATTTATTTCAGCTTTTATTTCTTTCATCACATTCTCAGTGGATCAGAAGTTTACATACACTTAATTAGTATTTGGTAGCATTGCCTTTAAATTGTTGAACTTGGGTCAAACGTTTTGGGTAGCCTTCCACAAGCTACCCACAATAAGTAGGGTGAATTTTGGCCCATTCCTCCTGACAGAGCTGGTGTAACTGAGTCAGGTTTGTAGGCCTCCTTGCTCGCACATGCTTTTTCAGTTCTGCCCACAAATGTTCTATAGGATTGAGGTAAGGGCTTTGTGATGGCCACTCTAATACCTTGACTTTGTTGTCCTTAAGCCATTTTGCCACGACTTTGGAAGTATACTTGGGGTCATTGTCCATTTGGAAGACCCATTTGCGACCAAGCTTTAAATTCCTGACAGATGTCTTGAGATGTTGCTTCAATATATCCACATAATATTCCTTCCTCATGATGCCATTTATTTTGTGAAGTGCACAAGTCCCTCCTGCAGCAAAGCACCCCCAAAACATGATGCTACCACTTCCGTGCTTCACGGTTGGGATGGTGTTCTTTCACTTGCAAGCCTCCCCCTTTTTCCTCCAAACATAACGATGGTCATTATGGGCAAACAGTTCTATTTTTGTTTCATCAGACCAGAGGACATTTCTCCAAAAAGTACAATCTTTGTTCCCATGTGCAGTTGCAAACCGTAGTCTTGCTTTTTTTATGGCAGTTTTGGAGCAGTGGCTTCTTCCTTGCTGAGCAGCCTTTCAGGTTATGTTGATATTGGACTCGTTTTACTGTGGATATAGATACTTTTGTACCTGTTTCCTCCAGCCTCTTCACAGGGTCCTTTGATGTTGTTCTGGGATTGAGTTGCACTTTTCGCACCAAAGTACGTTCATCTCTAGGAGACAGAACGCGCCTCCTTTCTGAGCAGTATGACGGCTGCGTGGTCCCATGGTGTTTATACTTGTTTACTGTTGTTTGTACAGATGAACGTGGTACCTTCAGGCATTTGGAAATTGCTCCCAAGGATGAACCAGACTTGTGGAGGTCTACAATTTTTGGGATTTCTTTTGATTTTCCCATGATGTCAAGCAAAGGGGCACTGAGTTTGAAGGTAAACCTTGAAATATATCCAGAGGTACGCCTCCAATTGATTCAAATTATGTAAATTAGCCTATCAGAAGCTTCTAAAGCCATGACATCATTTCTGGAATTTTCCAAGCTGTTTAAAGGCACAGTCAACTTAGTGTATGTAAACTTCTGACCCACTGGAATTGTGATACAGTGAATTATAAGATAAATAATCTGTCTGTAAACAATTGTTGGAAATATTACTTGTGTCATGCACAAAGTAGATGTCCTACCCAACTTGCCAAAACTATAGTTTGTTAACAAGAAATTTGTGGAGTGGTTGAAAAACGAGTTTTAATGACTCCAACATAAGTGTATGTAAACTTCCGACTTCAACTGTACATACAGTATGCGCCTACAGTAGAAACGAAAACACGATATACAGAAAATAAGGAACTTACTTTGATAGGAATGCACACATGTTTTCCTTACAAATAATAACTTTGGACAACAAGTTAGGCAAAGCGAGCACCAGAATTGTTTTTTTACAATTCTTGCAAGACTGGGCAAATATATGCATACTTGATCTGCGCAAACATGAGTGCAGTGCGGTGGGCTCTCCTCGAAGAGAGAAGTTTATCTGGCTCAGTAAAGCCTCAAACATAAATTGTACGCAACACTGAATGTGAATTAATTAGGAGGCTTAACACACCTCTATTCAAACTGTTGTTAGAAAATACAACTTGTTTGAAAACAATTTGAAACTGACAAGTTGAAACATAGCCTATAGATAATTAGTAGGCAGCACATGTCAACTGTCCTGTTGCGTAATAATCACATTTTGGAACAGTGAGTGCATTCTGACATCACGTGCATAAAACAACTCACGCTGGGGCGACTGTTTCACACTCATGTGTGAAAAGGATCAATTTCCAACTTTAATTACTGAACAAGCGATTACATTGTTGCCACCAGCCAGAATGTTAAATCATGGCAGCCTGGCGGCACTGTGTACAGCTTTGTGAAATGTTAAGCTTAACATGAGAAAATGACAACCAAATTGGCCTACCAATAAACATGTATCCATTTGCTAAAGCAAACCTATACGCTACATGCCCTGGCACCACAGAAAGCCTATCATCGATCCGATAGGCAACCGCATAGATATGTCCCAATTGCAGCACCATGGACAGTGGTTGGTAGTCTAAACTTTGTGAGTGGCTCTCTGGCTGACGCATTTTATGTTTATTGTAGGGAGTGGGGGACCCACTCCAACCTTGCGGGGGTCCAGAGAAACTGCATAACGTCAGGATATAGGACAGACACTTCAAAACCTTACGATTTTTGGGGGGGACTGTCTGTTTTGCCATGTACAAATGTGTTAATCAATGTGTTTCTATGGGTTATAGCAGTAAAGGCCAAATTCAATGTTTCAATAAATATGTATATAGTTTTTATATACCTACAGGGGTCCTCAAATGGCTAAATTATAAATTTTATGACCATCTTAAAACAATTCCATATATTAACTTAGTAGATATTGCGACCTATGGGCTTAGACCTTAAGACACTTTGTTTTCTTTATTTTGGCAGTTACCTGTATATACCTCCAAGAATTTTTTTGAGCAACCAATGGTGAATGTTTGTATGGGAATGACTGCCACCTGATGGCAACATTAAGTAAAACTGTTTTGAAACTGTTGAGCTAAGACAGTTTGTTTATTTATTTAGGGGGGGGGGGCCAACAGAATAAAAGATACAGTAAGAAAATATAAAAATGCAGAAAAAAAGTCATATAGTCCCCTTTATAACGGTCCTTTCAGTTTTGGAAAAACGACATAGGAAAAGCATGAAGACATAGTCAGTGTCAGTTGTCATTTAAACCGAAGCAAAGTCACAGTAGGCGTTACAGTAAATTAAGGAAGTAAATTAAGTAAGTGAACTATATGGATGTAAAAACAAATGTGTGGGTGTGGAGGGGGGTGTATGATGATCCATTTATGTAGAATACATTTGATTCTATTTATTTATGTATTCCATGTGGAAGCAGCACCACTCTTTAATCGTCCATGACAAATTTCCCCACGTGGTCAATAAAGTATATCAGATCAGATCAGTGCTCTTTAAGCTGCAGGGTTAGTGGTGACCTCCTCCAGCAGAGGCTTATACTGCTCCAGGTCCTGGATGTTCTGCAACATATCAGAGCAAAGTTACACATTACTTGGCAGGACACAACACACAACCAAGGTAATGTTTATCTACATATCCGTATTCTACTTCCATTTGTATGGCCGTTGTATTCGCTCTGTTCAAGGGTTCTCTGTTCATACCTCTTTTCCCTCCTTTCCATTCTTGTACAAAGCCTTGAGACCCAACACCGCAGAGCTGATGGTGACACAAAGCTGAAGGACTGCAAGGACGATGAGCACGATGTCCAAGGCATTCATCAACATCTAATGGTAGAACAAACACATGGAGGAGGATTTGAACATATTGACAGTTGACTGGATTGTTTAGCAAGATAGTGCTGTTGGTGAACACTGGAAAATACAGAAACAGACTGGCATACCAGCTATTAGAATGTGCTTTAAACATGGTACCCACTATCTCTGTTTATGGACACACATGTTAATTGCTAAATTAAGCAGTTTGATCCATCTAATCAAATGTTCATATTTTACTCAGAAGGGACACCTTCCTCACATGATGGATATCATTAAAAAACTTCATTCAAAAGCACTCACCTGAGCAATCTGCTTGGCATCTTTGCATTTCGCCAAGAGTCTATCCCTCTCCGGATCACTGGGTGGTTTTGTCACCTGGTAGTAGTCATCTCGCCAGTTGTAGTTGTCATCATTGCAAATCCACCAGAAATTGTAGTTTGCCAGGTCTACAGCATACAGCACAATTCCAGTAATGGCCAGAGCAGCACCTGACAGGTTCATCAACACATTGATGCCCACCTAAAACACAATCAGGGAATATAAAACCAGTTTGACTCAACTGAGTAAACCACAGAGTACTAGATGTCTCAGATATTCAGTTGATGATTATAATTCAACTGGATCAGATTGAATGATTGTTCAATGGAGGAAGGGAATGAGGCTAAGGAATGACAGGAAAGAGTTAAGGTATGTGCATCAGTGAACAACTCACCAAGCAGGGACTGGGGAACTTCTCAGCCAAGATACACATGATGCCAACTGCTATAAACTAAGGAGAAGGCACACATATCAAATACAAATAACCTACACATATGTGTCCTGATAAATAACAAACATTTCGCAAGAAAATACACAGACATTTGACTTTAACCCTGCATTTTATTTTGTTAAAGACAGTCTAGGTAGGCAGCTACTTATGTTTCCTGGTTTGTTTACTGTGGTTATAACCCCAAGTGAAATCATGTGCTTTCATACTAAACATGATGACATGGTAAACGATAACAAAATAAAGTAAGCTTACCACACCACCAAGCCAATAAGGAACCCCAATCCATCGCAGTGAGCTAGAATAATCAGTGCTAACAAGGATCGCTCCCAAGCCAATGTTGAGTACTCCCACCATGATCTGTATAGTCTGTGAAATAAGAAAATAATAATTTTAGATAACTCTCTCTCACTTCCGATGACAAATGCGACCCAGTGATGATAGACAGGTATGTTGTGGTGTGAGTGTGTGTGTTATTTTAGTTCACCCACCCCCAGAGCTGACTGGGAACTTGCTTGGAGCCTCCTCAGTCCCTGGGACACAGAGCATGCTGGGCTGTAGCACAGGGTCCCAAGTATTTGACACAGCAGGGGCCAACTGCTTCCTTCTTTTGAGTTCACAGTAAATACAGTCACCCCTCCGCCTTTGGTCACAGTCACTGACATGCTGGCCACTCTTTGTTACACAGCTCTAAAACAAAAAGGCAGAACAATCATCTTAATGTTAAAATATGTATGCCTTATACTGTAAGTCATGATGTTAAAAGGAGCACATTCATTCCAATAACATCTGATGAAGCCTGTTGTATCTGTAGGATACAATTTTTTTTAAAGGACCAACTATCCATTTCGTTAGAGAATGTATTGCATTGTACAGCACTCTGAATTTGCCCTAAATAAGGGCCCTCTTACTGTCACTGCTACACTGTGTATTGGGTCATAGTGACAAACAGGTTCCATCCCATGTGGACAACATTAAAGTGAATCTACCCATTATTTTGTTTCTTTGCTTTCCTTCATTGCAGTAATCTCTTGCCTCATTGAAAGATGATAGGGCATGTCATAAAGTGTGGTGATGAGTGGGTTTAGAGCTTCTGCTACACATGTGAAGGAAGTGCACAACATAAAACCCCCTCTTCTGGGAAATTACTTGAAACAGGGAGGAACTCACGTCATCCACTTAAATGTGTAGCACCCACCTGGGTGATTTTTATTTTTTATTTCACCTTTATTTAACTAGGTAGGCTAGTTGAGAACAAGTTCTCATTTACAACTGCAACCTGGCCAAGATAAAGCACAGCAGATTGACACATACAACACAGTTAGTTACACATGGAATAAACAAACATACAGTCAATAATACAGTAGAAAAAAACATCAATGGCAGCCATTTTGAATTAGAAAGCACTCCACCCATTTTGTACCAAGTACGCTACAGGTATTTACAAATAGTGTTTATTTTTTTGTTAGCAGCAGAAAGTACACATACCATATAAATGTCCAAGTAAACCAGATGAAACAGTACTGTAAAATACAGCACTGTCCAGGAGTTACACATCTGTCTGTCAGTGGTGGAGTTCGTTTTGCATGTCCCGGTGCCCCGGGTGGGTAGAGATTTCACTTAAGGACCAATGGAATGGTCTAAAATGAGCAAACTCGGCCCACCCGGCCATGCAAAACAAACTCAACCATTGGGTGTTCCAAAACACTTAAATCCCTCCCCGACACACGAGAGAATGTAAACCATGAAATGTTTGCATAGATTATAACTGCTGAACGTTGCAGTGTGAATTGTTTAATATCATCTATTTTTTTTTACTATTTTGTAATTACGTCATTTCTTTTTGAGAGCATGAAACAACTACACACAGATTTAAATTCAGTGAAAACGTATTATTCAACAACACATATTTTACAGAAAAGCTCACCCTTTCCTGCAATTGAGATGGACACCTCTACAGGTCCTGTGCAATCACAATGGCAGACCAGCCTGCTTGTTGCGCAGTTTGGTTTCCTTACAGGGAAGTAGCTGGTAGGCAGGGCTCAGCCAGTCTCAGCTAGTTCCCAACAGGCCCTCCTCCTCACTTTAAAGAGATCCTGAGAGGTTAACCCTTCCCTCACTGAATAATAAACATATAATGGATTCCTGTCTTTCCTGCCATACTGAAGAATCCCCACCACCACACACACAAAGCAAGGACTCCACAGTTGTTCTTTGCCATTTTAATGATTTTCTTTGTTTTTAATACAGCAAGCAGGGGCAAAGTACAAAGACGTGTAGTGCCAAGTCTTTGTTGTTTAAGAGCGCATGCCAATACTACGTTACAATCACTAAATTCTTTACTTTGTCATATTCTTCTATCTCGCTCCTTTTCAATATGAGCACAATCAAGTATAGTATGTGTCATGTGTTGTTGCTGGACTTAATCTAATGGTGTCAACTAACATTTCAGAAAGCAATGTAATTATGACTTCCATGGGTGAACACTTCACCAATCATTGATCTTAATGACTGTTGGAATGAGGTCGATACCAGGAAAGTCCATGGCAATCACCCCGAAACATCCACTGCACCCTTGCTGTCTGTTTCCAAGAGAGGAATGCCCAGCTTAAAGCTGGATTTCTGTACAAATATAATCTTGCCTCAGCCATAGTTGGCATGTCAGACTTCACCCATACATCTGTATCATCAATAATCATTTTTCCAACCAGCTCCTCATCATTCTCTTTATCAAACAAATCAGGCTTTACTCTAATGAGAACTGCCTCACTTCTGAATTCGGCCAAAAATGCTCTGATCTTGTCAAGGACCTCATAGAACGACTTGTGTTGGTAGACAACCCAATGCATGACATAGAGTTTGTTTTCAAAGGCGAATATCCTGAGGTCCAGGTAGCGTATGCCGGCCCTCAGCTGATCCCCCAAATCCCAGGCCTGACACTCTGCCGCTGGGCCTCCATAGAGAGCCATGGTGTCATGGGTACCAGGTATGGTGATGTCAGAGATTAATTTGTCATCATCAATGGCCTCCATCCAGCCAATCTTGTAGGATTCTGGGAGTAGGAGTCCTTTGTCATTGAAGAAGAGGTCCTTTCCTTGGCAAAAACCTCTAAAAGTAAATCATACAACAAAGGATTGACTCATTTGTTTGTCATCGTAATATTGGTGTTTGAAGGTTATGAATGGTGTATAAGCTCAGTCTAAAAAGATATTGGTGTCACCTTGCACTTTCCTGAGCAGTGTACTCACTTTACCAAAGTCACCTTGTTCTGCAATTAATGTCGTACCATGTATCAAAGGTGATCAGCTCGATAGAGACAGAAATGTTGAAGAGAGGCTTTACTCAGGTACCATGCTGTTTCATACACAGATGGGAGAATATAATCAGCCAATGGAGCATGGGATTGAGGGTGGTAGTGGTGGTAAAATATTGAAAAGCCAAATAAAGAAATCATGATTAAAAAAATATGAATATATATATATTTTTTAAACAATCAGTCCAGAACTATGCTTACTTTTTCTTAAATATCTGTGTATCCCTGTGAATTACGTCATTGCACCAAAGCCATATGTCACGTACACTCCGTCTCCGGCGCTCGGGGTCTTCAAGCTGCTCATTATTACGCACACCTGTCATCAGACTCACCTGGACTCAATCACCTGCCTGATTACCATATATATATATATACTGCTCAAAAAAATAAAGGGAACACTTAAACAACACATCCTAGATCTGAATGAAAGAAATAATCTTATTAAATACTTTTTTCTTTACATAGTTGAATGTGCTGACAACAAAATCACACAAAAAGAATCAATGGAAATCCAATTTATCAGCCCATGGAGGTCTGGATTTGGAGTCACACTCAAAATTAAAGTGGAAAACCACACTACAGGCTGATCCAACTTTGAAGTAATGTCCTTAAAACAAGTCAAAATGAGGCTCAGTAGTGTGTGTGGCCTCCACGTGCCTGTATGACCTCCCTACAACGCCTGGGCATGCTCCTGATGAGGTGGCGGATGGTCTCCTGAGGGATCTCCTCCTAGACCTGGACTAAAGCATCCTCCAACTCCTGGAAAGTCTGTGGTGCAACGTGGCGTTGGTGGATGGAGCGAGACATGATGTCCCAGATGTGCTCAATTGGATTCAGGTCTGGGCAACGAGCGGGCCAGTCCATAGCATCAATGCTTTCCTCTTGCAAGAACTGCTGACACACTCCAGCCACATGAGGTCTAGCATTGTCTTGCATTAGGAGGAACCCAGGGCCAACCGCACCAGCATATGGTCTCACAAGGGGTCTGAGGATCTCATCTCGGTACCTAATGGCAGTCAGGCTACCTCTGGCGAACACATGGAGGGCTGTGCGGCCCCCCAAAGAAATGCCACCCCACACCATGACTGACCCACCGCCAAACCGGTCATGCTGGAGGATGTTGCAGGCAGCAGAACGTTCTCCACGGCGTCTCCAGACTCTGTCACGTCTGTCACATGTGCTCAGTGTGAACCTGCTTTCATCTGTGAAGAGCACAGGGCGCCAGTGGCAAATTTGCCAATCTTGGTGTTCTCTGGCAAATGCCAAACGTCCTGCACGGTGTTGGGCCGTAAGCACAACCCCCACCTGTGGACGTTGGGCCCTCATGGAGTCTGTTTCTGACCGTTTGAGCAGACACATGCACATTTGTGGCCTGCTGGAGGTCATTTTGCAGGGCTCTGGCAGTGCTTCTCCTGCTCCTCCTTGCAAAGGTGGAGGTAGCAGTCCTGCTGCTGGGTTGTTGCCCTCCTACGGCCTCCTCCACGTCTCCTGATGTACTGGCCTGTCTCCTGGTAGCGCCTCCATGCTCTGGACACTACGCTGACAGACACAGCAAACCTTCTTGCCACAGCTCGCATTGATGTGCCATACTGGATGAGCTGCACTACCTGAGCCACTTGTGTGGGTTGTAGACTCCGTCTCATGCTACCACTAGAGTGAAAGCACCGCCAGCATTCAAAAGTGATCAAAACATCAGCCAGGAAGCATAGGAACTGAGAAGTGGTCTGTGGTCCCCACCTGCAGAACCACTCCTTTATTGGGGGTGTCTTGCTAATTGCCTATAATTTCCACCTGTTGTCTATTCCATTTGCACAACAGCATGTGAAATTTATTGTCACCCAGTGTTGCTTCCTAAGTGGACAGTTTGATTTCACAGAAGTGTGATTGACTTGGAGTTACCTTGTGTTGTTTAAGTGTTCCCTTTATTTTTTGGAGCAGTGTATAAACAGACCTTTCTCAGTGGTCACGTTAAAGGAGGAAAACATGCAAAAAAAAACATGAATAATATAATGCAAATCCAAAAATCAAACTCCTGATTTTCTTTATAGCCTACCTTTTGTAGATGGCTTTCCTATACCAAGACTGAAATAAAATGTTTCACCTGGCTAAAGACTGGGATACTCACATACAGCTCTGGCCTAAGGAGTTTCACACAGATGCTGGTGTTCTGACCTCTGCAGATTGGCAACAAAATTATAGCATACTGATAAAGGATAGGTGTGGCCTCGTAGTGTTTACCTACTGTTTTTCCTTTGAGAAATGTAAGATTTTTTTTTTTTTTTTATCAAATAGTACATTCTCAGCTTTGATCTGCGGTCACAAGTGTGAGACGAGCCTTGTTAAGAACGTCGATATCTAGGTTTCCAGCAAATTGGCAACAGATTTTCATATGAATATTCTCAAATGCACAAAGAAAAATATGCACATTTTCCCACCAGTGGTGTTTGCACCAAACAGGCTTTTTGCGGATAAAAGTCCATGCGTGAGGATGTAGGGCACACAAAATGTACTTTTTCGCTTAAAGCTGCAATATGTAACTTGTTACTGTCATTCCCATTGAAAGCAAGTCTAAGATGTTTTACATGTTAGTCATTTAGCAAATGCTCTTATCCGGAGCGACTTACAGTACAGTAGTGAGTGCATTCCTTTTCCTACTAAGAAGCGGAAGAACAGTTTTATGTGGGCTATGGCGCCCGGTTTTAAGGGTAGTTTTTGCGTCTTTTACTTTCGGTTTTGTAGGCTACACCAGCTTCAAACAGCTGAAAATTCTATATTTTTGCTTATGGAAAATATATTTCACAGCAGTTTAGATCACGTGTCAAACTCATTCCATGGAGATTCGGGCTTTCGCTCCACCTTTGTACTTGATTAAGGTTAGTAATTAGTATGAAACGCCCTTCACCTGGTTGTCTAGGTCTTCATTGAAAGGAAAAAACAAATACACGCAGACACTCTGACCTCCATGGAATGAGTTTGACACCCCTGGTTTAGATAGTATGCCTACAATGATTATCTACACCAGGGGATCCCAAAACGTTTTCACTCGGGACCCCCTTCCCCTACGCGCGCGCCACATCCAAATGTACTTTCATATGATAATTATTATATCAAATCAATATTTGCGCATAAAGGCATTTCCACCGCCATTTCTCGCGTAATTAATTTTACCGACACAAAAAGATCCCACCATGTCCAATGAACAAATTATCTGTTGGCATTTATAAAATTGAAGCCTACAGAAACTTCCTGTTCCCATCACAGCTTTCATAAATATTTTTTTTTATAAGATATGACTTTACGTAAAATTCATTAGGGTGGCGCAGTTTTCAACCAGGTTTTTGGGATGCAGCGTTTGTTTGCATTGTTTACAAACATTGTTTTACTCCATTCTTATATTTTGGGTTTTGATAGGGTGTGACAGTTGAACTAAGATCATGAGGCATAAATTATATTTTTCAATAATCAATTTATATCATTCATTCTTAAGTCCAAAAATGTATGTAGCAACTGCGGATTGCCCCTTTAAATACAATGTTTGATATATAAAGTAGTTGCCCACTTTTTTTCTCAGCATTACAATTTTAGATTTGACAGTATAGGACCAATGATTTACATCTGGGTTTATACACATCATTGAGTAGCACACATACATTTTGGTCAAATGCAATGACACCCCCACACCACTAGACTTCAACGTTGCAAAAACCTCAGGTAATACTGCTTTCATCGCAGCTTGAGAATCTTGTTAGCTAGTTTTGTGATATAGCAAAGATTGTTTATTATATTGACAAGATAGTAAAGTGACCGCTATAACAATGGAAATACATGTCCTCAACGATGGAAGGCATGTGGGACCATTCTAGCCAATGAGAGGGCCGAAACGAGTGTGAACAACAGGCCATAGAGATAGATAGAGGACTCAACTTTGTATGTGCGATTATAGTGTCTTGTGACAGCATTGGCAGCGCCTTTGAGGCTAGCTACATTTTAAAGTAGTAAATTATCTTCTTCTTCATCGGCTGATTGCTCCCAACTCATAGGAATCCCCACCTAGTTGACCGCTTTAATGGTAGAAGCCCTGAATATGGCAATGTCCATGCTTGAACGTGTTATATAATGAGTCCTCTATCTATCTCTATGACAACAGGCACAACTCCGATATGAAGTCGTTTTTTTCAAAGTTGCCTAAATGCCACGTCCGTACACCATTGCGAAACTTCTATTTGATAAAATAATCCCCCACATAGCAAATAAAATATAAAAAATTGTAGTAACCAAATTCGACTTCTCAATGACCATACAAACCAATAGTATTTTCGTTGACAGATTTTGGGCTGAGTGAAACCTCTCGCTTCACCTCTTCCTCTCTGGATGTAGTGAATTTGAAGAGTAAAGATGGCGGAGAACAGCGGCACAGATCCCACTGTGGATTCCAACGTTGTTGAAAATGCTGCCTCAGACGGGACCATGATCGTGGTCACGGTAAAAACTCCGAAAGATAAAGAGGAGATCGCGATCTCGGAGGATTCTTCTGTCGCACAGGTATTCGCATTTATTTACACAGTCAGTTATGCAAGTCATGCTGTGGCTAACAAGCATACATCGAAGTTAGCTAGCCAACTTGCTAACTATTACCTAGCTAGTTTACGATGTTAAGTGGGAAGAATTATCCCAATTTCCCGACTAGTAATCTTTCTTTTCACCTTGTCCATTTCCTTAAATCGGTTCCTAATAGTAGTTTGATTCGTGTTTTGCACAATCGGCACTGTATAAAGACATGTATAGCAAGCATGAGCTAGCTGACTACGTAACTAGCTAACGTTAGCTCGTGAGCAAGCTAGCCAGCTACGTTTGTCGCTGTCAGGCTCATCTATCTAGCTAATTTTAGCTGCGATCAGGCTAGCTGATAACCGGCTAGCCAACGGAGGCTCCGGCCATTGCGAAAGGCAATTGGGAAACGGGTTGGTATAATTTGTGGAACGTTCCAACAGGAATCTGTTACAAAAACTTCGTAAAGTACAACGTTGCCAACAAACAACGCATACAGTAGCGTGATCAATTTAACTAGCTGCCGAATAGGCATCAACTCACCACGTAGCTTATTCTTAATGTTTGTCCGCCAGAGTGAGGACAGACATTTTTCGGAGTAAATGTGAGTGAAACATTTATTGAAATAGCCCACACCCTACCCGGTATCTTATTCTGCCGATATACAACTTTGTATGTGTTGTTTGTTGGCAACCTTTTTATGGAACATATTCATGTTGGAACGTTCCATGAATTATACCCACCCTCGGGAAACTGATCGTAATCTTACGGATAGCGACATGGTTAATGCTGTACTTGGTGACTTCCTAAACCATTTACATTTGACCTCATGGTTCGTATAAAACTAAAAGCGACAGATAGCAGATTCACATAGTTAGCTAGCTAACGTTAGATTTCGAGATCGCTAAGCCAATATAACTTTTTTTTTAAACCAACACTGAATGCTTTGGGTGTGTACCTATCCTCTTTATTCCCATTTGTCTTCACCGGCCACTTCATTCTGTCTCTTGCATACAGTTTAAAGAGGAGATATCCAAAAGGTTTAATGCCAAGCAGGACCAGCTGGTGTTGATTTTTGCTGGCAAAATCTTAAAGGATGGGGACACACTGAACCAACACGGCATCAAGGACGGACTCACTGTTCACCTTGTCATCAAGACTGCGCCCAAGTAAGAAGATTTTCTTGCCCACTATTCTAGTAACACCATTGTGTATGTTAGTGATAGATAATGGGAACATTTAGGTTGATAATGATCTCACTTTTTCTCCAGGGCCACAGTTGGTGGCACATCCCAGTCCTCTGCATCCAGCTCTGGGACCCCCCAGGCCAACAGCAGCATCAACCCCAGCGCAGTGCCCAATGCCAGCACAACACCAGGCACTGGGCCTACCCCAGCCTCCACACAGCCACCCAACTTACTGAGTTAGTGATCCAGTCCCCACTAAGCCATCTCACAGAAAGACGACCATATTGCCTTACAACTACTCAACATCCACACAACTAGGCATTAACCTATATCCTTCCAGTAATCCACCGCCCCCTTGTGTCTGCATAGGTGGGTTTGGTGACCTATCTAGCCTGTCAGGCATGGGCATGGGCTCAGCCAACTTCATGGAGATGCAGCAGCAGATGCAGAGACAGCTGATGTCCAACCCGGAGATGCTGTCTCAGATCATGGACAACCCTCTGGTGCAGAACATGATGTCCAACCCAGACCTGATGAGGCAGATGATTGTGACCAACCCTCAGATGCAGCAGCTGATGGAGCGCAACCCTGAGATCTCCCACATGCTCAACAACCCTGAACTTATGAGACAGGTCAGGCCTGGTGCTCAGATGGGTCCTTTGCCCGAGGTGTCATAGACTTGGTTTTGGGGAATCGTTGTGTGTCTTGTCTTTATTTGAATCCCTCTAAAGAACCGATGCTTGAAGAGCATATTACTCAAACCATTTTGCTTGTTTATGTAGTTAGCTTGCAATGTAGTTTAAATGTAAAAAGGGGTCTATGTAACATTGCAAAGGTACATAGGCCCAAACTCTTAAACTAGACCGCACCACTCTCAAAACGGTGGGAGGAATGGATGTGAGGAGGCTCATGCGCAGATGCATAATGTTAACTCCCTTCCTCTCTTCAGACCATGGAGTTGGCAAGGAACCCAGCCATGATGCAAGAGATGATGCGTAACCAGGACCGGGCGCTTAGCAACCTGGAGAGCATCCCTGGGGGATACAACGCCCTCCGGAGGATGTACACAGACATCCAGGAGCCTATGTTCAGTGCCGCTAGAGAGCAGGTAGCTATTATTCCTGCGAATACCATATGTAGACAATCGTCTTGAATCAAGTCCGGTTGTGTGACTTAGTCCACTTTTTTTTTTTTTTTCATCCATAGTTTGGAAACAATCCCTTCTCTGCTTTGGGGGGCAACTTAGACTCTGGCGTGCAGCCCTCCAGAACAGAGAACAGGGAACCCTTACCAAACCCCTGGGGACCCCCTGGAACAACCCCCTCAGAGAGCAGGGGGACTGGCGCCTCCACGACAACAACCTCCTCCGCTGGCGGGACTGCACCCAGTGCCTCCAACCCCCTGGGCATCAACGCCTCTGGGCTGGGCAATGGTAAGACCACTACCTCAGAAGAAGCACTTTCACCTTTTAGTCAATCTGCAAAACTATATTTCCCCTTACATCTGTATTAACATACCACCCTTGAGTATAACCCTTGTTTTGCTGCTTAGCTGATCCGTGGTCTGTTTCTCTCATGCCACTCCCTATAATCTGTCCAGGTGTGTTCGGTAGCCCTGGCATGCAGAGTCTGATGCAGCAGATCTCTGAGAACCCCCAGCTGATGCAGAACATGCTGTCTGCGCCCTACATGCGCAGTATGATGCAGTCGCTGGCGCAGAACCCTGACCTCGCCTCGCAGGTCTGCACAACTTTATCCCTCTCTGCAGTAGGATTCAGGACTTCTGAATCCTACTGATAAAATGAATATTCTAGGCTATTTTGTGTGACGAGTAGAATAATTGCTTAATCCTTTACTATTTTCCTCAGGCAATGCTGAATAACCCCCTCTTTGCCGGAAACCCCCAGTTACAGGAACAGTTGAGACATCAGATGCCGGTCTTTCTCCAACAGGTCAGATTTCTGTCTCCAGTTATGCACTCTAGTTCCACATAGTGACAAAAAAACAAAACAAAAAGACGACAGAGTGTTATGGAAGGCATTGAGTTTCTGACTGTGACTAAATGGAACATCATTTGGATTGACCAACTAGATGGTTATTTTACAGATGCAGAATCCTGAGTCACTGTCCGTGATGACTAACCCCCGGGCCATGCAGGCTCTCATGCAGATTCAGCAGGGCCTGCAGACCCTACAGACGGAAGCCCCCGGGCTCATGCCCAGGTACTGTACCAACTGTCATCCAGTAGATGTTTACTGGAGAAACCCGTGCATTATACATTTGATTTTCTTCATGATGCCACTTTAACTATGGTTCTTCTCCTAGTTTGGCTCCTGGTGAGATCCCAGTGATTCCTCCAACCACAGGAGGCAGTGTGGCCCCAGAAAACCTTCCTCCCCCAACACAGGGCTCAAATCCCACCGCTGCCACTAACCCATCCCAGCAACAGCAGCAGCTCATGCAGCAGATGTTACAGATGTTTGCTGGGGGAGGAGGCGTCTCATCGGTATGTCATTGAGCTGTAAACACAATTTCTGACTTTCTACTTGGTAACTATACTTTGCTATTGTCCAGTGGGTTAGCGTTAGCTTTGTGTTTCTACTGGCTTCATTGACCTAAAACCAATTAATACTGGCACTGAGACTTGTCTCCTAACAGTCACTCAAATAGGACCCCAGCAACATTTTCAATGCAGGCTCATATAAAAAATGACTTTGGCTATGCTCCCTTTTGCAGACCCAGACCGTAACCCCGGAGGTGCGGTTTCAGCAGCAGCTGGACCAGCTCAGCGCCATGGGCTTCATCAACCGCGAGGCCAACCTGCAGGCACTCATCGCCACGGGGGGAGACATCAATGCTGCCATTGAGAGACTGCTGGGCTCCCAGCCCTCCTAACTCCCTTAGCCCCCTGAGATTACCGGGAGAGAGGGGTTAGGGGGGGCTAGAGTGGGAGATTACAAATGAACACAGTCCATCACAGTCTGACAAGCCCCTCAGATAGACTCAATTGAATTCCAATTACTATTCATCTCTTTGGCTGATCTGTGAATTGTAGGAAAGATATGGGGGCAGGAAGTGGGTGTTAAGATTCAAGTTTCTATTGGAGAGACCTCATATCAACCCTGTGGAATGATGACATCGGTGCAAAATGACGCCACCACTGACATGACTACTTCCTCTGACTATGGAAGACTATTTCTGAAATGACTGCCCATTTGCTGGAAATGCATGAGGTTGCCAACTTAACCCATCTTAATGGATTGTGTTTAGCCAGTAACGAGTTGAAATTTGGAGGAATATGAGTGTTGAAATCATAGGTCAGAGGAATCCCTCATTCTTTCATTTTCATGAGAACCTGCTTGTTTTTACTTAATTTCACTCTATCATGCCTGATTGGCTAGTATTTATTACAGGAGCTGTAGAAGTTACCTTCTCTTTTCTTTACCACTCACCTTCAGTTTACCTTCTGCTTTAAGAATTTCTTGACATTTTGGTGTGTTCCTTCAAAACTGATACAGGCTGTTCGATTCTCTGTTTGAGCACTATAGCGCCCCTGGTTCAGCTGTTTGCTTACACTTTCAGCTTTTTTGGAACAGATAATTTTCAGATTGGAAAGTCAAGCAAGGTAGCTTGGTGAGCTCTGTAGTCAATGCTACATTGAGTCAATTAATGCTATTGAGTGTAAATTATTCAACAGTTTAGGCTCTGATTATGGGTTAAGTGATCAGACCTCAATGTTTTTAATCTGAGCAATGATAAAAATGCAGACACCTTTGACGTTAACCATTTTGTGTATTTTCATACAAGCAGTGTTGTAATGCCAGATAAAAATGTATGTATTGGTTTCAGCAATATATTCCAAAATAATTGGTTGAATCTAGAATGACAAAGTGTACTAATGGCATAGAGAATTGTTTTTCTTAAACCCATACATATTAGTTGCAGTACCTACAGTTAAAGAAAATCTGTTCAGCTCTGCCTTTTTCTTGGAGTCCCTTCACTCTGTTATCTATTCTAATAATACCTTTCAAGAAATGTGATCGAGTGTGTGGTGGTGATTCATTTAGTTCAAAAGCATGGTCTACACCAGTAGTCTTCACTCCTGATCCTGGAGGGATGTACCCTATGTCCTATGCTGAATTCAGATTAACAATCCTTCTCAAAATGCACACTTGTTCACCACACCTCAGATTTAAAAGCACTGGACTGGACTGCAGTGAGAAATGTGGTGGAAACTCCATTTAGCCCAAGCTTACGCCAATCCTCACCCTTTTGGCAAAGTAAAATTGGAATTGAGTGCAAGCCCAGCACAAACACATCTGATTCAGCTTTTCATGATTTTGATGAGTAGTTGGTGTTGTAGACTTAGCCTGTTCACACTGACTGCAACCCTCTAGGACCAGGTGTGATTAACACTAGTCTACATTGTCTATGTTATGAAATTACATGAACTTGATATGGATGATTTGTTCAACTTGTACGGGAATTGTTGTGTGTAGTCTGAGAGGTGGGAAAGTTAGTGGTGACCATGCATATTTGGTAGCTCATTAAAGGACCAAGCTTGAAAATATAAATTGTGAACTGTAATAAACATTGAAGTATCTTAATGGCAATTAAGCTGTTTTAACATTCACCAGAGTGGAGCTTGGATTCGTTTATGTTCCTCCATGATGACCAAATGAATAATAAGCATGGATATCTTAGATCTTCAATTTATGATCATTTCATATAACTTTGAAGATCCTGGTCTAAAATGGTGGCTAAAGGAAAGCTGTGTAAATGATAAACAAATGACTGGGGCTAGTTCAGTCTCATCAATTATGCTTGGGCTGTGAAGTTGAAAGCAATGCAAGTGTTAGACTCATCTGGCCTCTCTGCAAAGAGATTACTCGGGGTAGCTGTTAAGAATTTTTAACTGGTTGGAATCCCATGTCTGAAAATATGATGGGGATATATGCCATTTTGTGCCCTTGATATACCATCTTGTGCCTTTCAATAACGGCAATTAGCCACAGTCAGGATACTGCCGTTAACTCTGTTCTTCTAATACAGATTCCCCACCAGTCCCCTTACTCAGACAAGTGTTTAACATCTCAGGAGCAACATGAAAAGGATATCAATTCTATAATTGGGGCAGATCTGAGCTGAATAGGTGCACTTTGAATATATTATTCCAGTGACCGGTTTCAATTGTCTGGAACGCACCCACTGCCATTCCCATAATGCATTACGATTTGTATCAGGAAGTTGAAGGAGTCAGCTGACTGGATTGTGTTTGAGTTGTTGTTGAATAAGTCACTGAACTGGATGATAAGATACACGTCATAATTTCGCCTAAATTAATTGAGTTGCTGCAAAGTATTGCTCACTCTAACCATGTTACGGCCAAAAGCATTGACGCAAGTTCTCAGCCAGGCAAATACAAGCGGAGTACAAAGCACACTGTAAGTACTGAGTGGCAGAGGCACGTGAATATAGCGTTATTTTCTTTTAACTAGCTAAATCGGTAAATTATTTGTGCTTAAGATGGCTTATAACGACAGCTACCTACATGTAGGTAAGTCTTAGCTAACACTCTCCCTGGCTAACTTATTTACATGTTCTCCCCGCAGATTGTTAAATAATGAAGGGTCTCTTTTGGCTTACTCTGGCTATGGGGACACTGACGCTCGAGTGACCGCTGCCATCGCAAGCAACATCTGGTCGGCCTATGACAAGAATGGGCATCAAGCTTTTAACGAAGATAAACTGAAATTCATTCTGATGGATTGCATGGTTAGTTTGAACTATATGGTCTAGTTACTATGCATGAACCAAATGTTTGTTACGTCATTCTGCCTTGCGTTGGTTATCCATTGAGTATCACAGTCAGAGGCTCCAGAGAAATGATGTTGTATGCCCTATAACGTTAGTTAAATAGTGGTAGAAAAGGATGACCTTATCTTATCTTTGCAGGAAGGCAGGGTGGCCATCACACGGGTAGCTAACCTACTGCTGTGCATGTATGCCAAAGAGACGGTGGGCTTTGGAATGCTTAAAGCCAAGGTGAGGAAGAATACTTTGAGTGTGGATGACATTGGTTTGCAAATTGTGTTGTATTTGAAATGACAAATCACCAATGACTAATTCCTGAAGAGAACAAGCATGGATGTCATTTAAAGAGCCATAAGCACAAACCATGTCTGCATACCATACTAAGCATATTTCTCCTGTCTGCATGGTATTTTTAGGCTGAAGCGCTGGTACTGTACCTGGAGGAACCTTTAACCCAAGTTGCTGCATCATAGGAGAACTCTGGCTGGAGTGTTGACTTCAATTTTGTCTCCCGTGATAATACATGAACACTTGTTGCTTATGTGAATGCTTCACCTGGTCTTCATGAACCACCGCAGTCTGTGTATGAATGAACTGAGTATTTGTCTTCTGATTACTGTATTTATACTCAGTATGCTCTAACTTAATGCTTGAGTTTAGTAATTTGGCCGTTTGTAGCATGCAGTTCAAATGTCAAGTTCACACATTATGTAAGGCTGGCTATGTAAATCTTCAATGAATTTCATTGCCTGTAAGAGGACTCCTTTCCCAACTGCTGAAAATGCTGACAAATTAACTTTAAGGCATTCACTGTTTACCCTAGTCAGAATATTACATTTGTCTGTTGTTGCCACGCAATAACATTTATGATATCCTTTTGTAACAGGCTATCCATAAACTCCGTTTTTTTCAATGAAAAATCAATACGTGTTTGTCTTCAATGATATGAAATGCATAAAACCATTTATTTGATTCATACATTAGATTTTTAGTTACGGGGTACCAAGGAGTTTTTTGCAGAACTGACATTACAGGTTTCCTGAACAGATTGCATTACCTTGTCAGTTGTTTGACAGTATTGTTCTTACTGATATATATTTGTGTTTGACTATTCAGACCTTTATCAACACTGTTTCTTGGTCCCTTTTACTGTTGCTTTGTGTTCCTGGTTTGAGATGAACAGAACCAGGGGTTTATTCATTAGTTGCATACCGTAGCAAAACATTTTGCAATGGAAACAGTTTTGCAACAAATCAGGTTCTATTTGACAGGTAGGTCCCTCCCTGTTTCGTTTGCTTCCGTTTGGTTCGTAGTGAATACACCTCACAGGAAGCAATGATTGTCTCTCGCCATGTAAAAGGGATAGGGAAACAGTAATTTCCTGAAGACAATTTGGTTTGTCCAGCAGGTGGCATGTAGCTATTTTTTTTCTTCATAGAGTTGCTCATGTGGTTGTCCTACCTGTTCAACCTGCCATAGACTTACACCAAGCCACTCCCCCCAACCCCCATCATTCCTCAGCAGAACTACCTGATGACACAGCGGAGCAAGTTCCTTGTAAACAATCTAGGTTTCTATTAAACGTAGAGGGGGACAGGTGACTTGCAAAGTGTTTGTGCGGCTCTTTTAAATCTGAAGATTAGGGTGAGTGGCTTCTGGGCCAGTGTCATCTTTCCTTTCTCCCCTCACACTTTGAGAGCTGGACCACTGAAGGTGTACCTCATGGGTTCAGATGAGGCCTACAACTTTGTCTTTAAGGGTGAGTCCTTGTTCTTTCACATTTAACAGATTGATGTCCTACATTTACATAATGTAGCAGACACTCTTATTCAGTAGTGATTGCATTCATTTTCAGACTTTTTTGCTTACTGGTCTTTTATGGGAATTGAAATCACAACCCTGGTGTTGCAAGTGCCATGCTCTACTAACTGAGCCACAATGATGATATAGTGTATATGTCAACAGAGTGACTGAAACCTACTTTTTCTGTAGTTAGAGCTAGTGCAGTGTTGCTCAGTACAGACAACCATTGGATTCTGTCACTTGGTGTGTGTATGTTAAGGCTAGAAGCTAAGTGTCAGCACAGTATCAAAAGCACACATTAGATTGTTAGTAACACATTACCACACAGATAGGATGCAGGTCACTCCCACCTGTGTTGAAATTACAGAAAAAGTCTTGGGTGTGTCCTGAAACAGGACACCCCCTGTTTCAGAAGCAAGTTGCCTTGCATAGTGCATACACTCAAGAAATATTGTCAATTATGTTTACGCCAGTCCTGTAGTACAGGGCGTCTGAGTAGGAGTACTGATCTAGGATCAGTTTAGCATGTTAGGTCATGATGAATATGACTATGAACAGATCCTAGATCAGCACTCCCACTCTGAGACGCTTTGTGGATACGAGCCCAGGTCTAGGAGTTTTATCCAGTACTTTTAAGAATGCATCTAACCTTGAGGTTCATTAATAAGCTACTGTTGGTATTTTACAAGTCAAGACAGTGCTACTTCAAGAATGTTGCTATTTCTATGAACTTGAATGCTATTTCTCTATGTAACTGAATACATTCTCGACCTCCAACTGGTATTGTGGTGAGTTTCAATATCATTCCATGAAAACACACATTCCTGAATATTTGATCCTATCACTCTTTCCATTATGTCTATAGTCACACCAGAGAAGCATGTGTACTGTTTCACTACATGACCTACTAAGTCCTATATGCTACAGGCATGGTAGAGGAGGTGATGATGTGCATGATGAGGTGAAGTGATTTGTCGATTAGGGAAACAAGAAAACCCAGTTAGTTGGGCCAGGGGATGTTGATGAAGTCAAATTTTGTGTTTTCACTGATCCACATGGAAGTTTCTGCCATTCATTCTGGAACGAAGGACTAGGCCTAATTCTACTATAGCTTTATTTTTTAGACCATCCAGACATCATGAAGTAAAATTTAAATGATTCCCTGCTTTGATTGTCTAAAAGTAAATGCAGCTTTTATATGTAAATAAGTTGAGGGAACTGCGCAGTCAGAAATCAATTCAAGTAAATCTGAATTATTATTAAATGAGGAGTTTTTCCCGCAACTTACTTAATACCCTTTTGCCTCAGAACAAAGTCAAATCAGGCCAGTAGAGTGCTTCAAGGCCTCTTATCCTATTTGCCATGGAAACCAGGGATATTGTTTGCGTAAGAGGTTACTGAGTATGGGAGGGGAAATGGCAACATTTTCATCTCGCCTAATAAAAACCAAAAGCAGAACAATGATCTGCCAATGGAGTGAACAATTACCCAAAACAAACCAAAGTAGAACATCTCGTAAACATTCTTTCCTGCTGCCTGTTTTACACCTCAGGTTAAATCTAAACTGGGTTCGGAGACCAGAAACTGGATAGCTGCTTCAGAATGTAAGTCTGGGAACATGAACAGGCATGATCCCAACATTTTTTGCTTTTGACAAATATCTTATTGCCTGTTAAAAGCTCTGTAGCATAAATCAGCATGCAGGGAAGATAATCAACACTTGCAAATCTTATCCCCACTAGTGGTTTGGAGGGCAATAAATATAATATGTATTAGGTGACTGTACTGAATAAACATGTCACTCTTTTTTTTTTTTACCTTCTGCACACTGCCGTTTATCACATTCTTGGTGTCCTGGGTACTTTCTTCTTAGATATTTCTTGCTGGTGCGCCATGGAACTTGGATGCCTATCTTGGTTCAGCTCACATTCTCATGGTTGAGATTAAAGCAGGAATTGGTATTTGGCTCAGCCCAGTCGGCTGTGTTGAAATCATGGTGTCATTGTGACATGTGGTCATATTTTCCTATATGTTTGTCAAGTAGGCCAAGGCTGGCTTTCTGAGTCAGCTGCTCCCACTCTAGAAGCAAACACATGAGTCACTTAAACATACAGGGGGGCTTCATTGTTCCTTGTACCTCTTCTGTTTGGACTCAGTATTGCTCACAGCAAGATAGAGGGAAGTATCAGTGTAAACTGTACCACCTGATTTTTATTAGTTGCTTCCTCTTTTGAAGGCCTGTTTCATTACAGGAAATTCCCCATGAGCAATGCAATAAATCTCCCCCTCGCTGGTTCTCCTTTGGTTCTCTTCAACAACTGACCCCTCATCACTGTATATACTACATATCTCTTATCTCTTAACCTACACAGCGTAATAATAACATATTAGCTCCCATTTCCTAGATGATAACACGAACAAGCATGATAATTCATTTTAAAGACACCTGAGCCATGATTTTGATGCTACTTCTCAGATGGTTTGTTCTACATTCCTCACTTAACATAATTATCCCAGTAACTATTTGCACGGGTGTGGTGCTGTTTCTGTCATAGAACACCGTTGTGAAGAGAGTCCTAATGATATAATGGGAATAAGGAGCAGCAGACTAAGACTGAGGGTTTAGGGTAGGGTTAGTGATATTGAGTTGGCTGTTTGAGGACACACCTAGGCCTCACCTAAGAGTTACGCTATGTGCAGGATGTTCAGGGAGCAGCCTTATTGTAGTTATGAGTTGATGTTAATCAATGGGATGACATGAGTGAGATTATAACAGTAAAGAAAGAGAGACATTGAAGAATCATTGTTTTTTGTGTGGAAAAAAACATTACTTACTCTCATTATTGTAATTCCATATGTGTTGTGCCCTGAAATGGCACCTCGAGGCTCTATGCCTGATACTATTGTTCGTCTGCACTATGGCAAAATAAAGTGTTATACTTCTAGGATGAAACACCTAGTCCCCTTCCTAAATAATAGACATACCATTCATTCACATAATAGAGACTCACTGGGGATGTAAAGCACATATTCAAACATCTTTCTGGTGCACTAGAACTCATGCCCTCCTCTCCCCCTTCTTTCTTCTCCAGTGGTTCTCATAGGTGAGTCCGGCGTTGGCAAGAGCAACCTGCTCTCCCGCTTCACCAAGAACGAGTTCAACCACGACAGCCGCACCACCATCGGGGTGGAGTTCAGCACACGCACAATTCAACTGAAAAGTCTCATCATCAAGGCTCAAATCTGGGACACGGCTGGGCTGGAGCGGTACAGGGCCATCACCTCTGCGTGAGTAATCTGGATGAAACTGTGACACACACACACACACACACACACCACACACACACCACACACACACACACACACACACACACACAGGGACCATTTCTCACTATTGTGTGGGCACCTTGGGTGGTATTATAGGCCCAAACACTCCACTTAGAGAGGCACTGGTTTCACATTTTGCCCAGATAGCCTGGAGGTATAAACAGCAGGTTCACTGTTCCAGTCATTTACTACTTGTGCATTTTGGTCTAAATATCCATTATGGCTGGGCATATTCAATACACATCCAGACACAAACATTTTTCTTCTCTGACTTAAGAAATTCCTGACTTGTTATTTTGTAAAGACTCTGGAAGGGTTAATGGCATGGAAACACGTTTCAAAACAGTAAAACTGTGTCCATTCAATTTAATGACATGGAAAATATATGCTATACCACTGAGGATATGCTATACCACTGCAGGATTAGTTCTTCTCTGTCCAGAGTTTAGTAAATACTTTATTGAATAATTCCCTCATGCACATTTCCTTCCCTAGAAACGTCTTTCTGCAATCAAAAACCAAGTCTATTA
Source organism: Salmo salar (assembly GCF_965601325.2). NCBI lineage: Eukaryota > Metazoa > Chordata > Actinopteri > Salmoniformes > Salmonidae > Salmo > Salmo salar. Next base: position 60,129,299 of record NC_138295.1, read on the forward strand.
GAATATTACAATGCTTTTGTCGGTTCAATGTATCGTACTATGGAGGCCTACATGGCATTTCAAGAGAAAAATGGGATATGGATACTCAGAGGCATCACCCATCACATACTTTATAAATATGAATAAAAACATCAGGTTACAGGTAAGGTGTTGACTTATCTCACCACCTCTTTCGCTTTCATATTTTCTCCCTAGTTATTATAGAGGAGCTGTCGGAGCGCTACTGGTCTATGACATCACCAAGCATCTGACCTATGAGAGTGTGGAGCGCTGGCTTAAGGAGCTATATGACCATGCAGACCCTCATATCGTAGTCATGCTGGTGGGCAACAAAACTGATCTGGGGTCAGAGCGGTCAGTGCCCACTGAGGATGCCAAGGACTTTGCAGGTACAGCTGCCAAGACTCTGGCACCATGAATATATCCTAGGATAATAACAATGACTCCATTGTAATAAACATAATAAATTGCATAAACTTCAAACTTCAAAATGTTGTTCCCTTATATAGTGAATTGTGGTTTTTGCCTTGCTAATATACTAATATTCACAACAGCCAATAGGCCAATAGCCTTTATTGGTCCAAACTTGTGGCTTGAGCAGTGCTTGACTTGGGAGCTGAGTACCGCCACCTCAAATGTTCTACTGCTTGAGCTCCTGTTCCTCTTATAGAATATTAGCTTAAAGGTATTGTTGAGCTCCTGCACCTACTGTAAATATAAACAGTATCGGCACCCAAAATGAGTACCAGAACCTATTTCAGTCCATGTCAAGCACTGGGCTTGAGTCACTAGTTCACCCCAAATTTGACAAACCTACATTTTGAGAAAATACTCAGTAAACACTACCTCTCTTGCTCTATGCAGAAAAGAATGGCCTATTGTTCTTAGAGACATCAGCCTTGGAGTCCACAAACGTTGAGACTGCATTCCAAAATGTCCTTGGAGGTAATTGACTTTTATATATTTAGAGTACCAACCCTATTATTGATTTGTTTGTTTTTAGCTCTCTAGCTAACCTTTTTTTTTGGTGTAATAGTAGTGCAATCAATGCTCAGTAATTCATCAGTTAAACTGAGTGGAAAGTTTGCATTGCAGAACAAAATGCTTGTGCCACGTTTTATTGTTTTATGTAAGCAGTTGTGTCACTGGCAGTTTGTGGTCAATGTTTTTTTTGTCACTGTTTGTTGCACCAGAATTCATACTGTATCCTTGTGCCTCTTCCCATCAGAGATTCACAGGAAGGTGAGCAGTAAAGAGGTGACCCGGGGGTCCATTAGTGCCGTGTCTCTGGCCAGCCCCGTCCCCAGAGCTGCAGGCGACCCTGAAGAGAAGAAGCCCTGCTGTAGGAACCTCTGATGGGACAAACCACCCAGTGAGGGGGTGGGGCAAAAAGGGGTGACTGTGGAGCAGTATGGAGCTGCCTGCCCCACCCACCCCCTCACGTGGAATAGAGCACTCCATCGTCCTCTAGTTAGTGTGCCCAAAGGGTGCAAGCCTGATTGAAAAGAATGATGCTGAGCAAGACCACTCTGATGTGACATAGTTACATGTTGGCAGACAGAATGAGTTCTCCATTCGTAAAGATGATGTAATGTGTATGTACATGGCTGGGGGTCAATTTTTCCCCCCAAAGAATCCAGCAATCATTTAAATATAAAAATATATCAAACAAAAATGTTGTGTAAACTTCTAAGATTCAACGTTGCTTGGAAGGATTATTTTATTTTATTTTTTAAAGGTAGCCAACTGATGTACAGAATATTTGCATTTTTAGTGACTGAGGTTGGACAACAGGTGCCAAAACCATGTTTATCACTTTACACAAAGCTTGATTAATTAAATTTGATGTCACTGTTGTTTGTGCTCTGTTTACTTAAAGTAGAGTTACATGTAATGTTTTATCTTATGCCTAAATTGTTCCAAAACGGCTTATTCTTATTGTGAGGTGATTTTACAACAATACAGGAATATTTTTTTCCACTCAAATGCCAGGTTCAATATTACTTGCCTTATAATTATCACTTTTTACATTTGATTTCCTTCACAATAATAGCCAATTCATCATACACACATTTCATAATACATCTGAAAATACATATGCCAATAAGTATAATACACAAACAGCAACTGATAGACAAGAACATAATGGAATAGCCTACATTTTCCACCTGTGAAGATCACTTTTGAATATAATGAAGTTATCCTATTAATGGTCAGACATTGACCATATTGATCTCATAAGTAGCCCTTGGCTAAACCTATAATAGTAATTCATTACATTTGTAAAGTGCTTTTTTCAGACCCAAGGTGCAAAAAATTACAATAAATAGGCCGAAAGGCCTACATCCAGACACAAAAGTATATATTAATTGCATTTATTTAGCTGCATAAGCATAGCATACAGTTCAAGTGCTGTGATGTCATTATGATACTGTGCTAAGGATCCATTAATTAAACCTGAGGCTCATGGTGCTTTCAAGACAACTGGGAGCTTTGAAAGAACGTGGTCAAATCCTGACGTCACTGATCTTCAGGTCGGAAAGTCGGAGCTGTAGAAAGAGGTCAGAGTTCCCGACCTGGAATTCCGAGTTGGATGACCATTCAAAAAGATTTTTCCCAGTCAGAACTCTTTTTTTCCCCCCTGGGTTTTGTATTTGTATTTATTATAGATCCCCATTACTGTGAGGGAAAAAAGTATTTGATCGCCTGCTGATTTTGTACGTTTGCCCACTGACAAAGAAATGATCAGTCTAGAATTGTAATGGTAGGTTTATTTGAACAGTGAGAGACAGAATAACAACAAATAAATCCAGAAAAAGGCATGTCAAAAATGTTATAAATTGATTTGCATTTTAATGAGGGAAATAAGTATTTGACCCCCTCTCAATCAGAAAGATTTCTGGCTCCCAGGTGTCTTTTATACAGGTAACGAGCTGAGATTAGGAGCACATTTTTAAAGGGAGTGCTCCTAATCTCAACTTGTTACCTGTATAAAAGACACCTGTCCACAGAAGCAATCAATCAATCAGATTACAAACTCTCCACCATGGCCAAGACCAAAGAGCTCTCCAAGGATGTCAGGGACAAGATTGTAGACCTACACAAGGCTGGAATGGGCTACAAGACCATCGCCAAGCAGCTTGGTGAGAAGGTGACAACAGTTGGTGCGATTATTTGAAAATGGAAGAAACACAAAAGAACTGTCAATCTCCCTCGGCCTGGGGCTCCATGCAAGATCTCACCTCGTGGAGTTGCAATGATCATAAGAACGGTGAGGAATCAGCTTAGAACTACACGGGAGGATCTTGTCAATGATCTCAAGGCAGCTGGGACCATAGTCACCAAGAAAACAATTGGTAACACACTACGCCGTGAAGGACTAAAATCCTGCAGCACCCGCAAGGTCCCCCTGCTCAAGAAAGCACATATACATGCCCGTCTGAAGTTTGCCAATGAACATCTGAATGATTGAGGACAACTGGGTGAAAGTGTTGTGGTCAGATGAGACCAAAATGGAGCTCTTTGGCATCAACTCAACTTGCCGTGTTTGGAGGAGGAGGAATTCTGCCTATGACCCCAAGAACACCATCCCCACCGTCAAACATGGAGGTGGAAACATTATGCTTTGGGGGTGTTTTTCTGATAAGGGGACAGGACAACTTCACCGCATCAAAGGGATGATGGACGGGGCCATGTACCGTCAAATCCTTCCCTCAGCCAGGGCATTGAAAATGGGTCGTGGATGGGTATTCCAGCATGACAATGACCCAAAACACACGGCCAAGGCAACAAAGGAGTGGCTCAAGAAGAAGCACATTAAGGTCCTGGAGTGGCCTAGCCAGTCTCCAGACCTTAATCCCATAGAAAATCTGTGGAGGGAGCTGAAGGTTCGAGTTGCCAAACGTCAGCCTCAAAACCCTCCAAATGACTTGGAGAAGACCTGCAAAGAGGAGTGGGACAAAATCACCTCCTGAGATGTGTGCAAACCTGGTGGCCAACTACAAGAAATGTCTGACCTCTGTGATTGCCAACAAGGGTTTTGCCACCAAGTACTAAGTCATGTTTTGCAGAGGGGTCAAATACTTATTTCCCTCATTAAAATGCAAATCAATCTATAACATTTTTGCCATGTGTTTTTCTGGATTTTTTGTTGTTGTTATTCTGTCTCTCACTGTTCAAATAAACCTACCATTACAATTCTAGACTGATCATTTCTTTGTCAGCGGCCAAATGTACAAAATCAGCAGGGGATCAAATACTTTTTTCCCTCACTGTAGCTGCTGCCTACTACTGTGGTCAAGCAAAATTAAGATAGTTATACATTCATAACATATTAAGTGTGTGCCCTCAGGCGTCTACTCTACTACCACATATAACACAAAGTCCATGTGTGTATAGTGCGTATGCTATCGTGTTTGTATGCATGTGTCTGTTCGTGTTGCTTCACAGTCCCTGTTGTTCCATAAGGTGTATTTTTCGGAGTTTTTTTTATCAAATTTTACTGCTGGCCTGAGTTACTTGATGTGGAATAGAGTTCCATGACTACTACCACTAGCAGTTCTGGGGGGGGGGGGGCAGTGCCCCGTGACAACAATTCTGGGCCCCCTAAATGTGGAGTATGAAATAATTTTTACATAACACATTTTTGCTATTGTTCTTTTTTTACATCCATTATTAGACAGTGGCAACGATGATGATTATGAACATGGTCTTTTGCCTGCTAATGCCTGCAATGCAGTGAAGAAAACGATATGACAACAATAACGTCTAATGTAACTGGCCCCTCCAACAGTACGCGTGGCCCCCCCAGTTGAGATGGTCTAGAACTGCCACTGGTTATAGCTCTATAGTACTGTGCGCCTCCCATAGTCTGTTCTGGACTTGGGGACTGTGAAGAGACCTCTTGGGGGGTATGCATGGATGTTCCGAGCTGTGTGCCAGTAGTTCCCAGTTGTCTTGAACGCACTGAAATCCGAAGTCAGAGATTTCCGAGATCCGAGTTCCCAGTTGTTTTGAACGCGGCATCAGCATACCTGGAAAGGCTCGAGATTGAAGACTTCACCCAAGAGGCAACGAGTAGGATCAATGGAGGCAAATCATGAATGACAATAAAGTAGACCAATCACAGGAAAGCCAGTGACAGGTATCTGTCGTCGATTGGCCAGTCGAAACTGGGTAAAGGGCGGGGCTAGAAACTCGAAGTTACGTCGCTCGGAAATGGCAAATTACAAGTAGTAGGGAAGAGGAGTCTAAAGTTTGTTGTTTTTAAACATTTCACAGTCAAATATGAGACCTATAGTCGAATAATATATTAGAGGTGTTGACATAGTGAGAATTTACCTTTTTGACTCGGTTGTTCGTTCTACCGAAGCTGTCGGTTGCGAGATAAATGGTCAAGAAGTTTTGTCGAATTGAACAGAGAAACCACCACAGGAGGGTTTGAACACTTCACATTCCAAAGGTAGAAACGTTGAAGAAATGACGAATAGAGAAGACGAATATGACTATCTTTTCAAAGGTGAGTGTGTTTACGATACTTTACTAGGACATTACCATTTCGTGAGTGTAGTCATTTCGACCTAGAGTCGGTTCAGGACCACACCGATTTCAATATAATACATTTCTTTTGTCGCCGCTTCCGCCCTGTCAAAAGTAATCGGACTGTTGCTGCAGCTACGTAACGAGCCCTGCCAAAATCAATTCTCAGTGACATGAGGTAATGCGTAGCAGTACCAGTTACAGTAACAACTTCACTCTGAATTGCTGCAACTATTGTTTCAATTCAGTAGAAATATGGCTACAACTGTGTAGTAGGCTAGTTCATTGCAATAGCACTGCACACTGACATTTAATAAGCACCAAGTAGCTATCCAAAGTGACATCTGTTTAGTCACCTTGTGGTGGGCCAATGACGCAACCATCAGGAGAGGAAGTATTGGTCAACAGGAGTCATATAGCCCACTGACTATGGCAGGATGACACCTCAAAATACATTTACTCAAACGGATTGCCCTAAGGTGACCAGTGACCACATGGTTTAGCCTTTAAGCACCATTCTGTTTGTAGGGATTCCATTGACCTGGTGTAGTGGTGGGTCACTCTGGGTTTAGGGAAAGCGGTCATCTCCACGATCTGTTTACATCTGAATGAAGTGGAGTAAAGATGACCTTGGCCAAATGATCCCTAATTCATCTAACAAATAGCATAGAGTGAAAGCTTATTGGCCCCTTCTCAACATGACTTGTCTGGACCTTGTGTTCTATGTTGTCTAGTCGTACCTCTCCCAGACTTTTCTGTGCACATGCACTGTAGCCTATTGTTAGGCCTGAATTTGTAAGAATACAGCAACAATTGGTATGTTGCAATGATAGTGGATACTTACTGCTCCCCTGTACTTACTTACACTAACTACTTCCATTGTGGGTTGTTTTTGTCCTGGACAAGGGAAATAAAGTGCACAGGGTCCTTTCTTTTGGGTTCTACATTTGAACATGCGTTGTCAAACTGGAAGAACTGTATGAATCAAGTGAGTGTGTGTTTCTGTGTGTCACTATACAGAAGGGCTCTGACAGTAGGGAAGATGAGCATAACTTAACTTTCAGATAAAATACCTCGGTGCTGGCCAAATAGCACAATTATCTGAATTCAGTGGTACACAGCTAGATCGCACTGCCCCATAGAGCCTAAAGTGAGGACTGTCAGTAGGCCACATAACCAGTAGGTTCCTCCCCCTCCAGTTTCCTGCATTTAGTTGCTTTCTTTACTGCACCCTCACTGTTTAGGCATGAGTCAGTCAGGTGAGTGGTTGAATCACTGCTCCCGACCTAGGAGCCTGTAAATGTTGCACAGCAAGTTGACCAGCTTTCTTGTTTAAATGACTGAGTGCTTATTTAAACTGAGTGCTCTCTTTACGAATAAAGAAATGCTTTCTTGTTGATTCGACTTCTAGATAAGATAGACCTACTTAAAATAACTTCCTTATACTGTATTGGGAAATAGAATTTAGATATATATTTTTTAATCCTGTTATCTCACGGCCCGCCACAGGAGTTGCTAGTGCGGGATGGGACAAGGACTTCCCTGCCGGCCAAACCCTCCCCTAACCCGGTCAACGCTGGGCCAATTGTGCGACGCCCCATGGGTCTCTCGGTCGCGGCTGGCTGCGACAGAGCCTGGACTCAAACCCAGAATCTCTAGTGGCACAGCTAGCACTCCGATGCAGTGCCTTAGACCACTGTGCCACTCAGGAGGCCAGAATTGAGATTTTTAAGGACGCTAGACTACACTGTTTAGGCCTAAGCTATGTGATGATGGCGTCCAATAATAAAACAATGGTTGTAGCTTTAGAACTCTGGAATGCAGCCTACACAATACCGTAGCCTAAATTGGTGATCTTATGTTTCTGGTGACAAGTACACTGAAAGTTGCATAATGCTTCTGTTCGTTCCTCAGCCAGCGTATTATCACGGTTACCAGATAGCGTGACCAGAAGATAGGCTAGTCTAATGGAATTGTAGTTCAGAGTCCTTCTTGCAGCTGACAAGGATATTCTTGGAACTACAAAGTCACAGTTCTCATGTTACTAACTTATATGGAGAGTTGCCGATGAATTGCCTGTGGAACAAGTTAACTTTTGTTAGGTTCTCCTAGCTTGAGTCAGTCGGCACAATCGTCAATGGGTAGGCAGGTTTCTACCTGTGTCTGTTGCACCACTGTAGTATTTTCATGTGATGAGCTTTGCCTACGTTCTGTGGGAGATGTGTCAATAAGGCCTCGTCAACACACAACCAGTTCCTATTTCCTAATAACAGTGGGGTGAGCTTATGAGTTAGGATTTTCCTCCTGACTCACCTGGATTTCAGTCATTGTAAAATCCTCTTTCCCAACACACCCCTGTTTGTGTTTGGAAATGAATGGGTGTCAAAACAGGAACATGTGCCAAATGTTTCATTGCTCCATAAGGGCAGGGTTCAGAGTTGGTGCTGCAAAGTGAATAGGCTGAACTTCACAAGGCATCATCTTCTTGGTCAATTAAATCAGTCTTTGGTCATTCATGACAATACTTAGCCTAGGCGCTACCTCACAAAGTTTGAAACTTCACGTCATGGGTCTTTTGTCTATAGCAAAAACAAGCCAGATGGCCTGTGTTTTGCACAAATATTGTTTATTGAACTACAGTCAAGTACAGTCAGGCCCTCTCAGTAGACCGTTAATCACTAACAGAGCAGCATGGCGCGATGCTCTTAGACCCAATCAGGAGCTGTCGTCTCTTCAATCATGATTTTCTTTGTCAGTCCTGTTTTACCCCCAGTGAGTGTTCCTGTTCCTACATCGTAGAAAACAAGTTGTTTGTTGACCCCTGTGCAGTGGGTAACATACTGTATTGTTATTCTGGTGGTGTCTGTCTGACTCATGCCCTCGCTCCTCTCTCTGTGCTCCAGTGGTGCTGATTGGGGACTCTGGAGTGGGGAAGAGTAACCTGCTGTCCCGCTTCACCCGCAACGAGTTCAACCTGGAGAGCAAGAGCACCATTGGGGTGGAGTTTGCCACGCGCAGCATCCATGTGGAGGGCAAGACCGTCAAGGCCCAGATCTGGGACACGGCAGGACAGGAGCGCTACAGAGCCATCACCTCCGCGTGAGTATTAACACAGCTCGCACGCATAGAGATTTGTTTGTTTTGTGTCTGTCTGCCAGGCATCTTTTCACATATTTGCAGCATTTAGACAGGCAGCACAATTCTGATCTTTATTTAACTAATTGGTCATTTGACCAATCCCGTCAGATCTTTTCACAAATGAGCTCTGAAAGATCTGATGTATAAAGATCTGATGGGATTGGTCAAATGACTGACTAATGGAAAAAATATCAGACTTGGGCTTCCTGTGTAAACCCAGCCATTGAGGATGTTTGTGCGTATAGAACATTCCAGCCTACTTCTGCTAATTTACTAATGTTCTCATCTTGTTGACAACTTTGAGTCCTTTGCTTATGATGTATGCAATAGCATTTCATGTAGGGAACGACAAACTAAATCTACCACTCCATTGACTCGGCCAATGCTCAGGTGTTCTGTCCACCACTGCTCCCAGTAACACTTAGTTCCCTCCTCCTGTCCTCTGTGTAGGTACTACCGTGGGGCAGTGGGGGCTCTGCTGGTGTACGACATTGCCAAGCACCTGACGTATGAAAACGCTGAACGCTGGTTGAAGGAGCTGCAGGACCACGCTGACAGCAACATTGTCATCATGCTGGTGGGCAACAAGAGTGACCTGCGCCACCTCAGGGCCGTGCCCATGGACGAGGCCAAGGCCTTGGCAGGTACCCTCACATCAACTAGTTTTATAGCTACTTGATCTGTTTGTGTTGATTCTACTACAGCATTACAAGCCAAGGGGGACAGTACAGGAGAGTTGTTTTTCCCTCAATAATTTTCACTTTTTTATTCGCAATAGCAGTGGACATAAAGCGATGCGGCAAGTTGAACAACAACACAATTCCATTTTTTTGATAAGTATTACCATAATCTTGCTTTCAAAATTGGAACAAGGGCATTTCAAACACATTTCCAAAAGAATCTGGGCCTGGGGAAAGTGATGCACCTGAGCCTCGCAGTGGACGAGGGGATGCCCTCCACTCTCTGTCACTGTCTACTTCCCCCTTAGGGCTGCTCTTTGATGTGGAGACAACAGAGCTCCTATCAGGCTGCCTCTGTCAGTGATTAACAGCTCATGGTTCTGAATGCACATCCCCAGCAACTGATAAAAAGCCAGTTGAGTTGGCTCCATTATGACTTGTGATTTTAGCTTCTCTACACACTCCAATGTGACATTTCCAGCTTATCACACTTCTCCTTCATAGCTCTGCATAATGTTTCAAGTGTTTACTTATGACCTTGAGTCTTATTTCATGCATGGAATACACTTTGACTGGTAAATTGCTCTTGATATGAGTGGCTATATATGAATGAATGGAATTGTTCTAGAAGACGTCATTGTGTAGAGTAAACAAGCATGCCATGTGAAACCACAGGCTCTCGTTCAATTTCTGCTATTGATTTGTCACCAGGGTTGGCTCATGCAGCATGACTACAAAGGGTCATCGACATCATGTCATTTTTATCAGTTAGCCTATTCTGTGGTGGCTGTTGCAAATAGCCTCATTGCTGACGTATAATGACTGGATGGCTGTTTTATGAAGTGCCTACTAGTACGGACAATGAATAATGCTGGTGAGTGTGCTTTTTTTTTTTCTTGCTTTTTTTTCTCCACTTTCCGCAGAGAAGCATGGACTGTCTTTCCTGGAGACCTCGGCGTTAGACTCCTCTAATGTGGAGCTGGCTTTCCAGACCATTCTCACAGGTTAGTGTACACTGCCTACCATATACACTAGAACTGCTTGTGATTTTAATAAGGGGCGATTCCATCGTTACGGAATTAGACTGTGACTCCGATTTTTCACTTTAAAATGGATGCCAAACAAAAACAATTGATTACATTTTTTTACAGTAAATTATTGGAAAAACTGCAGAATTACGGTAAAATCTCCCACAGTTTTATTCTGTTAACAAACTTTGTATCGGCGCAGTTCTTCCTGTAAATGTGTTTTTGTAAAATTTTCGGTGGAAATTGTTACTTTTAGTCTTTAGGTATTGTGTTCTGTGGTTTGTTCAACTTTGAAATCAATGGTTTTTGTTTGGTATACATTTTAAAGTGAAATTGCCCCAAGGCAACTTGTATTCACCCTGTAGTGCACACAGAATCACGCCATCTTGTGAAAGAGCTGGCCTACTCTAACACTTAAAAGGCTTAAAAAGAGTCACTTCTCCAAGTAAAGGTCTCCCCTTCATACATCTTATATTAACGGCCATACCAAACGTTCCTTTAGTGTATATATATTTATTTGTACTCTGAGAGCTTTGTAATCCATTTGTTTAGCGGTGACTCATCTTCCACCAATAGATGGCAGCAAAATCCAGGTTATTACGAGGCCTCTACTGTAAGATCACTCTGCAGTAAATTGAACAGTACCTGACATTTTTATTAAGGTCAAAAGCATCTGTAATTGGCACGCTCAAAGGACACTCAGACAATCACACTTTGTGTGATCCTCAATCAGATCTGATGTTTGTCAGGAAACCACTAAAGCATTTATTTTGGGTCTGGTCGCAATATGTACATTGGAGTGCAAATATGAGCTTTCCAAATGTCTCATAGTTTTAGGAAGACAGTTTAGGCCCTCATACCCAGAACAACTCACATTAGGTACCTCTATAAGAGCAACTTACTGACGTATTAGCCACACCTTAGAAAGGCCCTTGTTAATGCATGGCTGCTATAAAATAGAAAATTAGCAACGGCCAACTCAAAAACCCAAGAGTGTCTGAGGAACAAGCTTCTCACTGAGTGAGGCCTTCAAATCAGTTGATATAGGGCTGTCAGCATGCTCCCTGCTATTTGTGTTTTGCTTTCCCCCTCCACATACAACAGAGTGCATAGCAGTGCTCAAACACAGCCATGTAGGAATTGAACTAGAGACTCCCTGACCCGGGAAGCATGCTGACTGTAGCTAGTCATTGAAATACCAGATCAAGGGTTAGTTGAGGTCATCTTGTCTGCTTGTTTTCAATCTCTTGCTAATTTAGAGGCAGGGAACTGACTTGGATTCACCATCAGTCAGTGGCATGTATGAGTCAGTCTGAAGTTAGTATTGCGTGTAAGACTCGAGTAATCCTAGGTAAGGGGCAGAAGTTCAGTCCCCAGGAGCCACAGGGTGCTGCTGGTTTCTATGACAACTTGTCTCCATTTTATGTTTGTTTTGGTATTTATTTACACAACCCTGGAAAGTGAAATGCTGTTAGGTCCCCATTGCATTACCGTCTTGTTCTGAGTTTTGTATCCACTGTAGTCTGACGAAACACGCTCCATTTCTCATCACCTAACAACCCAACGGCGACTGTTGTGTTCTCACTTGTCTCTGTCGTTCCCCTGCAGCCATCTACAACATCGTGTCCCAGAGGCAAATGACGGGCCGCAGCGACACTGACTTCTCGCCCAACTCCAATGTGGTGCCGATCACGGTGCAGCCCACGCAGAATGCTGCCAAGTCGAGTGCCTGCTGCCAGAACAACTGAGGCCTCACCACCGCCAGGGAGAGTCAGGGACAGACAGGTAGACTGGGAGGGAGGACTGGGAGACGAGGAGAAACCTAGAGACAAGGATACAGGCAGACAGAAACAAGGGGAGAGATACAAAGGGGGGCAACCAAGTCTTTCTGTAGCCTCTTTGCATTGTTTATTCTGTGAAGTCTGTCCCCATCTAATTCAATAAGCTTTATGGTTACGCCTTGGCTTGATCGGTTTTAAATATGAAAGGGGACATGATTTGAATTCATTTACATGACTTGAGAAATTGAGCATGTTAGGGTATGGTCCGCCATATCTTTACACAGTTTTTGTCTCACTCATTGTGAACTGATCCCCCATTGTCAGCTCAATTTAATAAGCCTGTGAACACACCAAATTCCCTAGCACAGAAAAAGGGCAATAAGATTCAGCAGTGAAGACCTGACTTCACTGAAGTGTAACCACCCCCCCCCACCTCTCCATTGTCAGTCAGCTCCTCCCAAATGTATTTGAGTTTGTCCCAATGATATTTATTTAACACTATATTGAGGTCTTGTTTGACCAAAGGGTTTGTGCTAACATGCAACACTGGGTGGGTTTGATCTGAAGCTGCTTACTATATATGAAGGGTGTCCTCTGTCTTTTTGTTCTTGATTTCACTGGTAATCAAATCCTTTTATGATGGAGTTATTAAATGTAACTACCCTTGGCTAATGGGGAAACGAGGAGTTAAGCCATCTCAGCCCAAATGGCCTGACATTCGACCAGATACAATCTAAACTGCACAAAATGGGGGTCCGTGGAGAATTTTTCATGTCCATTTTATCAGTGCACTTCGACTTCCCTTTGTCTTTACACAGAATAAAGTTTGCTCTTCTGATGAAACCCATAAAATTACTTTGTGCGCAGCAATTTTTCTCACATAGGCCTATGTCTTCTTTGCTAACAAATCAGTCTTGCTCCTTTACTGCTGTGAACCATCCTTTTTTCTGGTTTAACTGAATTGCTGTCGCTTTCCCCGTGGCTGTGGAGATGTGGGAGGGTGATGAGGGGATATTGGTTGTGGTGGTCATATACCATGGTCTCAGTGGAGCCCTCCCTGCTGTCCTGGATGGATGGACAGCTCATGTTGCAAGAGATGGGTAGTAAGGGCACTCAGCCTTCCCCGCTGCTGGGTCTCTGATGTACACAAGACGGCTTGTTTTACTGTAAATGAACTCCATTGTAACTGGAACAGTATCATGCCTTCTGGGATATCCCATAAGAGTATCCCAGGTCTCTTTGTATGGTTTTCTCTTTTTTTTTCTGGGTGTGTGTAGTTCTGTCAGGTTGGTAAGAGTAAGCACTAAGGAGGATGCTAGCCCTTAGATCTGCTAGTTTGGCAAAAGAGAGGAGGTGGGGGAAAGTTTCAGGGTGCCATTACCACAGCCAAAAGGTCAACAGTGTAAACGGTCATTATCCTGCTGAGTTTTTTTTCCCCTTGTGGCATTCCCAATAGTGAATTGGGTAGTAAAGGTTAGGTTTTTAAAATGTTAATTCTCATGTGTATATTTAGATTGCATATGTATAAATAAATGTAATTTCTTAAGTCTTGCTCCTTATTTTATGCCTTAACCATATGCCTTATTTGTGCCTACTTTTCATTGAAAAATGGCATAATGTGGAGTTACTGTATGGTACTTGTTTGCCATTTCACAACTGCAACTTTTTTGAAATACTCATGCGACACAGCAAAGAGCATCCATCGGAAATTATTTCATTTTTGTTTTATTAGAAACATTTACAATACATCTTGAATCTTTGAAAAAAACTGAAACCAGAACTAATATGGCGCAGATACAATAATAAAATATCAAATTATTCACAAAAACATGTGCTAAGAAATAAACCTGCAATATCACATGCCTCTTGCGGGCATGACACACTGTAACAGTTCAAAGAAGACTTTTTATTTTATCAAAGTGACGGCCAGCCACATGGCAAACCCTCTCTCACTGACCACAGAGAAACCAGAAACTAAAGCCAGGAGATGCTGACCCAAAACTAATGCACTAAGACCACTATAAGACCGGTATGAAACACTTCTACGGTGCCCGGGAGAATCTGAAGAAACACTACCAAAGACAAACTGTCAGACTGCGCTGGCCCCTTCAGAAGAGGACGGCGTGATGGCCGGAAGGTCATTTCAGTCCCCGTGCTTCAGTCAGTTGTGGTGGAAAATATACCGTCCTGACATGTTGAATTGTATGACAAATATTCACTTTTAACTACCTAGTTTTGAGATGAAATAAATACATTTTAGCTTCATCCATATGTGAAGGAATGACAATCAAGCTTTCCTCCCCTTTTTATAGAACTGGGATGAGAAAATGAAAAGGGTGTCACATGGGGACAGAAATGGCCTCTCTTTGCTTCACCTGAAACACTTGTCCTTTTCTGTTTTCTGAAGGGGCGCCAACTATGAAAATCTACAAGGAACAACCAGCCCCAGACCCCTTGTGTTAAAACCAAACACATAGGATCTGTGGTGTTTATCCAGTCTAGGTGACCATACAAGATACATGCAAACTAGTACGGATATGAATGTGTTGGTGTGTGTGTGTGTGGCTGGTTACCATAGATCTACTACACAGTGTGCCTATGTGCTAAACTATTGATCACTCAGCTCAGTTCTCACCCTGTCATGTTTTCACAAAGAAACTTGAGCCCAATTTTCAGGTAATTATTCATTAAGGCTTTGATGATGTCCTCTCTTGCCTTACCAATCACAAAGGGTCCCAAGTAGTAGACATATGAATGTGTTTAACATGTGCCCCTGTGGGACACCTGAATCACTCGTTCTCAGCATTGCAATCACAACTGAAGCTGTGTTAGCATAAAAAGTTTGCGATTAATAAAAGCAAGTTAAGACTCCAGAGGAAATGTGTAATGGGGCCAGTCAGTATGGGGTTAGTCAAAGGGGAAAAGGTAAGCAAGCAGCATAGAGAGTACTGATGCAAGAAATAAATGTGTAATTGAGGCACAATATTGATGCTCAGTGACTAAAATACCTCCAAATCCTAAAAATATTATATTATTTTCTGTCATAATTCCACTGTGAATGCACTGGTGTTCTTTGAAATAGTGCATATCGGAAGTTAAAATATAAGCTATGGGGAACCCACATCAACTCTTATTTCATTTACAATGAAATACAGTGTGGAGGTGAGTCCATAACTTTCATAAATAAAACGTATTTTATTTTTTAAACCGTTAGTAGAAACCAACTTTCCTGTGTTTAGAAATATATTAACTTCTTGTATTTTTAATTAAAAAACAAATTTCTTGAGGTTACTCATAAATATGTTTTCTTCATTTTAAGATTTTCATAAATAACATCCTGAAACTGACTTAATCCTCGTCTTTCTATGAAATAATAACCCATGTTAGCAAAATAGATTTAAGAAACTGTAATAATATTCATTTTTAAAGTTGCTTTCTATAAATGTATGTGGAAGAACTCTATAGACTGCGGTGAAACCTTCTCACAAATTCTTTCCAGCTCACTTTAAAATGTATAAACCAAAAGGTAAAAAGAGTGCAATGGTAATTTATTTTACATTCAAATGCATTACTTGCTCATCTTGTGATTATGATAGGTCAGAATAATTGCTTAAGTGCATCAATTTAAAGGATTTCCTATCACTCCTTGAAAGGGGTGCTATTATTGTTATACATAATGTATAAAGAGTTGGACATTTGTAAAAGAGAAGAAAACTGTTCAGAGTTTCTATGGTTACTTTAATATATTATAAAGAACACTAACAATTGAAAAAAATAGTTAATGAAATAGAAATCCCCCTAAGAGTTCTCACCGCCATCTTTGTTTCTCCACTAAAGGAAGTGGAGTACTTCATATACTGGGTGCATATATCAAGCTATACCTCATCTTATAAGACAGTCATTATTTGAATTTCTATATCAATTACACCTCAAGGTAAATATATGGAATTAAATATATGTCCATCTTAATTTCTTTAAAGCTTTTTATACACCTTGTGGTTATGTTGATGAAATATGTTAATGCCATGGGATCTTAATTTTACTGTTACTCTTATGTACTGTACTAAACTTCAGCTATCATACTTCGACATGGAGAATAAAGTTAACTAGAAACAATATTAAATTAAAACCGCAGTATTGTTTTGGAACTCTAACA
This sequence comes from Salmo salar, assembly GCF_965601325.2. Lineage (NCBI taxonomy): Eukaryota > Metazoa > Chordata > Actinopteri > Salmoniformes > Salmonidae > Salmo > Salmo salar. The sequence continues at coordinate 60,145,620 of NC_138295.1, forward strand.
AAGGTACTGCAGGGTATTTGTGTAATCTTAACAACTTTCTTATGCATTATTCAACTATTGTTCAGTCTGGGGTCTTTGAGGCAAATCTAGCCCTTCAGCTGAAATTCAACATGAATTTGAACAGAATTGTAAACAAAGACAAATCTCTAACCCTTATTTTTCTCATTTAGTATGTGTTCCTGCCCCATTCTGAAGAAACAAACTTCCTAAGACAAGTCTAGCGTTTTCATATTAAGAGCTGTGATGATGAAACAAAACTTATTGACATCATTATTCATAAATCTAAGTTGGCAATAATACCAATATAAATAAAACTTAAGAGGGTGATGCATTAGGACTGGTGTCTTTGGGCAGTGATTGGGTAGTTGATCACTGAAGCTACTGTAGCATAAGAAAAGACCAAACTGAAACAGGATGTCTTTATTGAGACAAGCTCCATTGCACAGATATTGACTGAAGCTTGTGTGCTGTATGACTTTTGACAAAACTATCACTAGCGGGTTATTAAAAACAAAAGCTGATTATTATTGTATTGACCTCAGCCACCTTCATTAATAAATCCAAACTATGATAAGTTCCAAATGTGTTAACATTCGGAGAATTGTAAGCTTACGATTAGCAATATAATTCCTATAGATGTCCTCGAACCTCTCCCAAGGTTTTGTTCTTTGGCTACCTTTTGACCTTTTATTTTAAATCAGCTAAATGCTGGATAATGACAACTACTTATAACAGACAGCATAAAGAAATAATTAAATTGTGCCATCAAATGAGCTACAAAATATGTTTTGGAACCAATCTAAAAACTGAAATATATTCTCATGATATGCTTATGGTAACTATAAACGTTTCTCCCTAAACATGAATAAATACAGAGTAATACATGTTAAATAAATGCTACTTTCCCAAGTGATGAAAATGTTTGGCTCAATGCATTGGGCATCAGAATACGTTCATATGGAAGAGGTCTTTGACAGATCCTATGGAAATAATCCAACCTTCTGTCTTACCATTGTGTCTACTTTAGTGTGTGATTTAAGTTGTTATGAGTTCCTGCTTTCGACAGACAGGAAATGCCTCAATTGTTCATGTTATGTTCCTGAAAAGCATTGTATGTTTACACTAAAAAGCTTACTTGTACAATGCAATTGGTTTCTTCCAAATAATAGGTATTGTGATCTCAAAATTCCACATATACTAAGAGGAGGAAATCTTGAGGTTGCACTGGTGTTGGCACACCCTGGATTTGAGGTATACTTGCAGTCTTATTAATATTCAATGTGAAAATGATGGGATTAAGCAGTCAAAAATGACTATAAGCAAGACGTAGGAAAGCAACAAAAACATGCTATTGTGCCTGAAACTGTTACTAATTAATTACATTTCTCATCCTACATTGGCATAAATCCATATGCATTTTTAGAAGATATTAGACCAAAAATTTAATAATATTCAAATGAATCAAGGTTGCGTTATGGATGGTGCTGAATTCTATGAACTTTACTAAACTGGCTCTTTTGTTTACTGTTGCAGTATTGACATTATTGCTTTTCATCCTAATGTACATAACCTGATTCATCCAAAAGGATCTAGGAATATTTTAGAACACATGTCTTTACATATTTCAGAGAATGTATCAGTATATGTCAGTGGAAACATCAATACAGCCCTGTATTCATCATTACAGTATGTGGTATTGTGGTATTCTTATCTATATATTTGACTTGATGAAATGCTTAAGTTTATTAGATCCATACATATAAGTAGCCTATCAATATACGTCTTTGTGTTTAAGGTTGAGGGGACATTATATATATATATATATATATATATATATATATATATATATATATATATATATATATCAAAGTGATCTTAAAAGTCCACAAACAAATTCAAAAGGATATTTTCACCTTGTAAAAATAATCAAAATCCCACTTATATAGCAGGCATTTGACTGGATGTAAATTACTGATATATATATGCACACATACACAGATGTGCAGAATCCTTTCTCATAAAGCACAATGCAAATTTCTCCCACAGCCTCTAAAACAGTGACTCTCTAAAAAGCCCTCTACATTAAACCAGTGCAAACTCAACCAAGTCATCAGTACTGACTGAATGGATGAGAGGTCTCCCATAATACCACTACTACAAGGAATAACAATAATTATATTATAAAAACATGATAGGGAAACCTTATGTGCATGTCTTTCAAAATCTATGAAGAAATATTCACCATCAGTGGTCGGTTTGGTATTAATTCTATGTGTTTTCTTATAATAAGGTGCTTTACTCTATATTTTAATGTAAAGGGTTTAAGAGCCTAATTCCCCAATTCAATTTAATCCCTCCCAACCCAGTTGATTCACATTATTTTCTGACAAATAGTTACGTGAAAGTTTTTCTTAAGGGGCAATACTATTGAAGGCCTACTGTATGTCACTAAACTTTCATGCCAAAGTGAAAGCAATATTTCTCTTTTAATACAAAATATTAAGGCTTAAAACAAAATAAAAAAGAATAGAAAATACTATATTCAGTTAACAGCGTTATACTGCCTTGAAATTGCCATTGACAGTTCAGACCAAACCACTGTGCAGTTCTCCCCATTAATAAATAGTCAATTAATTTCTAAATATGTAATAGAATTTAGATACTCTGAAAGTACAGATCTATTTCTTCACAGTCCATGGACAACAGGAGTGGTCTGCTGACAATACAATGGGGGAAAGGGGGGCTCTGTTGCTGCCTAGACTAGGGAGAACAGTCTATTGTAACTATTCATCATATTTTGATGGACAAAAGTTGAGCAAAAGAGTTCTCCTGAAAAAACAACTTAATAGAGCGATCTGATGCAGTGTTAGTGGGAGACCAGCTGAATCACCAGCATGTCCTTGTTCACCTGCCACCACCAGCAAACATGAGGCAGCAGCCTTCTAACTACCCCTTCACTGAAGACACACAGATGACCCCTCACAAAGACTAGATCTGCAGGTTCTCTTTTCTTTGGGAGCAGCCTTCTCTCTCTCTCCACCCCAAAAAGCCCCCCTCTTATCCTCTAACGGCTCTAATCCCCCCTCCCTCCCTCTGAAATCCCCAGGCTGGGGCTAAGGCAGAGGCAAAGGGTGTGTAATTTGATTCAGCATGAGTGGTGGCTAAATGGGGCGTTTCCTCCGCTTTCCTGTCAATTACAATCGTCTGATTTCATTCTGAAGGCCCAGTGCTAGCCTGCCATTGGCTAAGCCTGTGTGTCTGTGGTGAGTGGGCAGCTGCAGGATGTCCCATACAGACAGGAGATAAAGGGGGGGGGGGGGGGGGGGGGGGGGGGGTATTCTATGGAAACTTCGATCTGCACTCGCTCTCTGTCACAAAGGCCTCCATCCAAATTGGGGGGGCGATGAACTCCAAGTGATCAGACTCCTCGTACTCTTAAATGATACATGTCTGCATGTTTTCATACCCTTATCTTATTGAGAACACATGGAGACATCTAGTTCAGTGGGGCATTTCAAAGAATTGGATCTGTGTGTCAGAATTGTACACTAGGTAATTACTGTATCTACTGACACTGTAGATATCCTTTCTTTCTCCAAAGTCCCCTCACTCTCATTTCAGAGCTGGCAGCCTGTTCAGTTGGTCTCTTTCTTTCATATGCTGCTTTTTCCTGAGTATTGGGACAAAGGAGGCCCCTCTCCCCAGTAGGGATAGCTCAGAGCAGTAGAGAAGGAAAGAGGGAGGGGGATATGGAAGGAGGGGTCCCATTCGCCCAGCTGCACCCAGACTGGACCTTCTGTGCCTGTGACAGAGGGGTGGGGCGGTCAGCAGCCCACACCGGGACTCTGTCTCACCCCCCATTCAGCACCAGGGTCGCCACACGGTCCGCACCTGGACCGGACAATTTGCCTAATTATCAATGAGTCTCCCCGGGCCGTGTCCGAGCACTCCGGGCCCACGCCACCGCTGGGCCCAGACAATACGCCCCACTCAGGGAGGCAATGCATTGTGGGTCAGCTGCAGTCATTACTACCTTCAACAGCAAACGATCGAACAGTAAGCGCGGGGGGGGTAAGCCACTCCCAAAGAAAATAGAAAAAGAGGGGGCTATTAAACACCTGCTTCTGCACAGCTCTGATAATTATAGGCCTCTGAGCTAAAATACAAAGCTGCTGGACGGGGGTGGCGAGGGAGCTCTGTGGATGGTGGTACTGTATTCTAGGAGCTTTTCGCTCATTTAGGCACACTATTACCAATTCAGAGAACAGCTCTGTGTTTTCCTCAGCTTCTGTCCACTCTAATGGCTGACGCTCTAACTGCGCAAACCTCAGAGAGATGCCTGTCAAAAGTGGCTCTCGTTTTTGTCCTACATCGTTCAGATAACAGCTAAATTACCACATAAGACAATAAAGTGGGTATAAGTTGGCTTTGAAACTAGTCCGTCGGGGAGACGGATCTCCCAAATTAGCCAACTGGACAAATTCCAAGGCTCTTGGCCTCACAAATTAAATCAGTGCTTAACACCGGCGAAAGAAACCTGCTTTTCAAGTGCCACGAGGAACAGGCATCGCTGAAACTTTTCACCAAACTGCAGTGATATTTCAGCAATATAATGTGTTGCATTCATTCACCTCTTTGTGAAAAAGGAAATCTGTAAGACATATCTGCATAAAGAAAGGCGTTTGTCTGCTATTCTGTCCCATATTGTTACCATTCTAACAGGTGTTTAGGGAGGACTACCAGGTATAACAACAAGCTTGTAAAGGGACACAAATGTCAGAAAGATGACAATGATGGAATAGTCTGTCCTTCGATTGGAACAAATTTAGACTTTCAATGACAATATCAAAGCTTGTTCCATTTTTTCGAGCCACATTGAGGGATTTACCTTTTCATCAGCTACGTCATTTTTCTGGATGATTGACAATCATTAATCTGACTATCCGAAACTAAGACGATTATAAGGTGCAATGAAAGATTCAATCTTTTTCCTTCTGTTTGATTTTGACCTCCCATATCATTCAGGTCCAGATAAGATACCAGGGAGTTAAACTGAACCTCAATGATCACCTCCTTCCTTTCCTCCATATAAAACCACTTCATGGTAAAATAAATCTGAATCGTAAAATGTTCACGTTCCTACTACTCCGCCCACACTGTGATTCGTGAATGAAAAACAGCAGCAGTAAAAAAAAACTGAAAAAAAATGCTAGGTACTATACTTTTCTTATAAACAAAACTTTTATAAAATATATATGTATATATATAAAAGAAAAAATTCAAAATATTTCTTATACTTTTTAGTAAAGCAAGCAGTGCCTTCTAAAATATCTGCTTGTTTGTTTTAACTTTTTCTGAGAAAAGAAAAGTATAATAATAATAATAATAATAATAGTAAATAATTGTCGAACAAACACTGTGATAAAACGAATGGTAAAAACTGACGTGGTGTTTTTTAGGAGAATATTCGGATAGCCTGAGAGACCAGGGTGTGGCACACCGGGCACTCTGGATGGTTGAGCTCACAGATGCGGATGGCACACTCCATGCAGAAGAGGTTGTGGCCGCAGGGCACCAGGGCGGCCGTCACTTTGCTCTCGAAGCAGGTCATGCAGTCCCGGAGGATGGCTGGTGGCGAGTCCGGTACAGGGAGGCGTCCAGGGAACCCCGCGCCCGAGGTTGGCTCACTGTGGGCACGGCGGGCCTGGGCATGAGGAGAGCCAGACAGAATAGTGATGCTGGTGCCCGAGGAGTTGCCGTTGTTCCCTCCACAGGGGTCAGGAAGGCCTGGAGAGAGTCTGGTCAGGGGCAGGGGCAGGCCTCCAAAGCTCTTGGAGCGCTGCTGGGCATAGAAGGCCACCTGTTTTGGGTAGTCTGGGTCTCCCCAACTCTGGGTGCCCTCTGAGCCAAAGTAGGAGCAGGGCTTCTCTCCAGGGCTGTTGAAGTTGCCCTTGCTGTAGATTACCCCACCTCCTTCTCCTCCTCCAACCATGGCATCTGAGAAGTTCTGGCGGAAGCTGCTGGTCAACGGCTTGCGCTGGCCCCCCTGCAGACCCCACACCTGCTGCAGGCGGCTCTCCAGACCCCCGGAGCCTACTGGGCTGCCGCCATCTGGCCCCAAGCAGTCATTCTCGTTGTTGTGGTCATGCAGACCTCCCGTTCGGAATGCGATGTGCGCCTCGATCTCCTCACGGGCCCTCTCGGCGTTGCTAGGTGATCCCGTGATCTCGAAGACGGGGTCACGGTCTCGGCTAGGGGTGACGATGTAGGTGCAGGTTTGCTGTTGGATGCGTTTGATGGTGGAACCCTTGGGCCCCACCACCAGCCCCACCACGCGGTAGGGCACCCTCACCTGGATGGTGGTCTGGCCCGGCAGGGGTGCAGGCGGGGAACCGCTGAAGGACACACCCAGCTTGTTGCGGGAAGCTCGGAGCATGGAGAAGTGCTCGGCGGCAGAGATGATCTCGCGCCGGGCCAGGGCCACATCTTCCTTTCGGCCCGTGATGAGAAACACAGGCTCCTCGCCCCTCACGGGGGTCTTGATGTAGGTGTTGGTCTTGGCCCGCAAGGCTTTGATCTTGCAACCTGCAAAAACAAAAGACAAAGTTTTTAAAAAGCCAAGGACACAATTTTAATTCAATTTTCTGATACACTCATCAAAGATGAGGAATTTGGAATAGCTAAGATTGTTACACCTACACGGTAATACGAAGCAATGTTTTTTTCTTCTTCTATGGAGGCAAAGACAGAATTGATAGTTGACATACCTTTTTAAAAGATGGCAAATTTTGGTCTAAAATGTTCACAACTTCAGAGTTTTGGGGTGTGACTCCCTTTTAATGCCCAGTGCCTCTGACCCACCCACCAACCATCCACCCACCCATTTATCCCTGCTTGTCTAACCAACCCCTCTGTATCGTTTGGACGCATCACAACAGAGCCAGTCAACAATAGGCGCAGTCAAACAAAAACAACCATGTAGCACAAAGCAATAAGTTGCTGGTTCTGAGAGTTGTACAGGTTACAAGCAATCTGGAGAATCAATATATTACAGTGATAAATAGCCAATTTGAGTTGAACACAATAACAATATGGGCAATAGGTTTTAAAAAGGCAACATATTTTGTTCTTATTTTATATCAGAAAATAGAAGAACCACACAACATTCAATTCGACACGTTGGTCCAACTTCTGGCTGAGTCACGCTTCGATTCCTATGATCATCCCAAGTGTCTACTGGTAACACTGCCTAATAAGGTACCCCTCCCCTCACTTTCACACCTTTGTTTGACAGCTGCTGTCATTCAAGTTCATGTCGAGGTCTTCGACAATTACTCAATACACAGATATATCCATCTTAAATCTGGGAATTCACTTTTAAACTGCTCAGGAAAAGAGAAAATAGAGAAACACACTTGCCATTGTCTAATTGTGTCACTGGGGCAGTCAGCAACAAAAACAATTAACATAATTAGAATTTACGAAACCGAAAACAACAGCTTGAAAACACCAATCGTCACTCAAATTCAAGTTCTATTCACAATAAAGAGAATAAATAATTTGTAAACATTTCAGGGCGAACGAGATTCCTCCGTTACCAGCAGCAGCACGTTGCGTTTTTTTTTAACAGTCTCGCGCGTTCAGACGACAAAGGAAGCAAGTGCTATCCCTGCCTGAAGTGTGCGTCTGTGAGCTGACATTGATGGCTGGATGTAGAATAATGCGCCCATGAGGTAACGGTTACAGTCCTGCTTTGTGTCTCCCCACGTTTGAAAATCACTAGACAGACAATAGAACGGAGCCTAGTTGCAACAATGTTGCAGTTTCTGCCACTGTATGTTAACTTGAAACAGATTTGTTACCATGGCCAAAGAGTGGCAAGGAAGCCTGTGTAGAAGAATACAACAAAAAATAACACCACTCCCTTTTCTATATCAATAACACCAGCTAACGTAACAGTTATAGAGCATTATCAAAACACCCTACAAACTACAGGGAGAAACATTAAGCTCAGAACTGCAACATAACTTTCAATAGGAACATTTGGTTGGAATCTTTACCTTGTCTCCCCACTATTTCGGCCACATGTTCTGAGCTGGGCACGGGGACGCATTCTGTTATGTTGCAGCCTCGTCCTTTCGTCTCACTTGAAGAACCCTCGTACAGGACACATAACTTGTTCTTCCCTTGCAAAAGCCCTGTGTCACCAATACCTCCGCCAATATTATTGGTATGGTTGTGATGGTTATTGTTATTGTTACTGCGATCCTGTACTCCCGTTCCAGGAGCCCCGCCACCGTCCTCGCCTTCACCAAGCCCCAGTAGAGACAGCTGGCCCAGCGCGACCCTCAGTGCACGGGAGTCGTCTTCTTCCTCGTCGGGTGGCACCAGGAGACCTTCGCTTCCGAACCCGGAGCCGGCTAGATCCCCGCCGTAGCCCCCATTTTTCTCCATGATCCCTGCTAGAACCAGCAGGCTAGGCATGGCTAACAAAAGAGTGTGAGACAAAGACAGGGGAAAGAGACTGGAGAAACAGCACCCGTGCCGCCTCCCTGCCCCCTCCTCCTTCCAATTCTCCCTCTGCGCTAGTCCCTCCCATAGACCTGCCCCCCTCTCTGTCTGCTATAGGCCTACTTGCGATACAGTATTCTCCCAGCTCTAGGCAAACGGGACACAAGGCCGTCTGCACTGAGAGGGGCTAGGCGATGCATCACTCCACCCCGTCTGGTACACAGTCCCCTCCTTGCTAAGACAAAACGAACCGCCCTCCCGTTATACCATTCCGTCTCAGGTTCCCAAGCCTGTGGCATCTCAGAAACCAACCCCCGCGTTTTTCCTCGCGTATGGAAAAAAATACAAAATATTCCCTCCACCTTTCCTTTGTCCATATCAGCCATGCGTTAGATCCAAGCAACGCTACTCATTCCCCATCCCTGCAATGCAAGACCGCAACGGTCTTTGTACTGTAGGATACTTACACAAGGATGCATGGGCTATAGCATAATAATTCCCCCTCAATAAAATGTCCAAAGTGGATGCATTTAGTTTTGTTTCCGAGTCAAGTTACTATTTGGGCACCAGAGCGTACTGTTTTTGTATATTGCCAATGTTGTATTATCTATGGTGGGACGCAGTAGCCTACTGAGGGATAGATGGACTTTGGATGGAGTTTATTTGTGAAATCTTAACGAGTTCGTTCACTGTCTTGGGTAGGATTTGCGTTATTCTGTCTGTCGAGAATGAAGGAGTTAAGTGACATATTTCGGGGTTCCGCCCACCCCACTCGTCGTGGGTTGCGGCAGGTCACCGCGTTGTTGTCTCGGGCGCCGTTGCGCATGGGGGCTGTAACGTAGGAGGAGGGGGTGAGGAGGAGAGGAGAAAGGGAGTTGTCAAACAGGCGTTGCAGACCCTGTGCAGCAGGGATCTTTAAAAAAAATGTCCTTACATATTTCCCGTAAGCAGAGCTCTTGCTTGCAGCATTTCTTGCCTGGCGCGAACAAAGAACCGCGTTTGCCTCGCGAAATCTACATACCAAAATGTCCTCTAGAGAAGCCACGCCTGGCGGCATGGTTTTATAATAACACAAAGACACATGTGCTTAGTAGTAATAATAATAATAAACATAATAGTACAATTGAATAATACAATCTATCTCCTGTGTTTTAAGTTAAAAGGTCTCCAATGTCTCATTTCACAAGTGAACAATACAAACTCTCAATAGTGAATTGGAGCGGAACAGTAGTCTATCTCTAATGTAGCCTATAGTGCCTGTAGCGGGCGCAGTGTGGGTGCGCATGGCAGGGCTGTGGCAAACTGTGGGGGGCATCACTGCTTGCTCTCTTACCAACGATGATACGGTTCATTTGATCGGTAATTGACCGTTTCCATTCATTCTTACTGTGCACTTCGCATAAGCAATTATGTTATCTTGCAGTTTCTGGTGTCCTTCGAACTAACTGTGGAAACCTTGACGTTTGTCACCAAAGCCACCCTCAAATGGGTGGGCACTCACAAAACTATAGTTAGCCTAACCGATTATGAATATTATCGTATGATTTGTTGCTCTCTTATGTATTATCAAAGGGGATATGGTTTGGCTGGACTGGCTTAACCAGATTATCTGAGGGCTTGAACCCCACTGAGTGAGTTCAATTAATCACTTGTCACCATATACTGTATGTGTCCTTGTCATGCATCACACTACTGATAACAACAACAACTCTCCTTCATTTGGAATGTGACAGACTGGGTATGTGATCAGACAGTCTGCCACTCATTTCATGGGCACAAATCCCTATACAATAACTATACCTAATAATGTGGTAATACAGCAGTAATACATGTTCATAATGAATGTTTAGCCTAATACATTGATAAAAACGCTAATTTATAACCATGATGATGTTTTATGCCATTATTGTTTTTACAGCCATTACAACTTGAGTATGTATGAAACTGAGAAACAATTACTCAATAAATCATTATTTAATTCATGATTTATTTAGTTATATGCCATTTATTTAACAGGGACAGTTCACATGAATCAGTAAACGTTTCAGTGTTCTCATTAATGTACTGTAAATGTGCCAGAGTCTGCAGATGAGCTAATTTTCTCATCCATAATCTCTGTAATTAATTTGTAAATAGTTAAATGAATCCCTTGTCAAGACATTTAATTGAAATCCCTCAACTTTCTCTTCTGGTGACATGAGACACTGACTGAGTCACTACAGATGAGTAGGCTATGTCATGTGTTGAAAGACACTGTCACAACAAAGGTCAGTTCAGGGGCACCTGTGCATAATCATAGTCTAGAGAGTCTAGACTCTGACACCTGCCTTGGGTGCTAATCAGAAAGGGGTGCTCACCCAAGGCTGGCCCATGAGGAGAGGGGAACTAATATGTACAAAGGAATACAGGATTAAAAACCCTGTATTAGTCCACCTAACCCCAAGGCCTCTATGACAACAACAGCACCAACAGCCTGATTGCTGGGGATGAATAAAGGACTGGGGGAGGGGGTCTGTATCCCCCTAACCCAGCAGAGAGGCTTGAGGGCTGGGGAGAGTGTGAGGATGGGGAAGAGGCTTTGGGGCAGACGCTGGAGAAGGGATAGCTTCTCAGTGACACACAGAGCCAGTGTTGTCCAAGAGGTCATCTGCCTCCATTAATGCGGTCTGCAGGGAGCCCAAGGCCCAATCAATAAAGAGGACAGATCAGGGATAATCTTTCCCCCCCACCCCAGTCTGTCTGGGGCTCCGGGTTATGGGCCTGTTTGAGATGATACTATATTCCTTAGTTTATTTCTCTCTATAAACCTACATTTAGGGACCCGGATCTGACCCCACCCCAGTACAAGTTTCACACAGTATGCCGCTAAAAGTTCAGACACAGCAGGCCTGGTTTACATCCAGATGTTATTACCTAGTAGTTTGAGTGTACAAACTCATCAGCTGTGCGTGTATAGAGGATGCTTGATAAAACCCAGAGTGCTGAAGTCATGTTACATGCCCACATAAAAAACTCTCAATGATCTTGACCATCTGGCTGTTTGAGTATGCCTGTCTCCCTTCTGCACCCTCTGAAAGGGAAGCTGCATCTGTGGGGAGGTGCTTTGGTTTACTGTGCCACAGAGACAGACAACAATCTCTTTGTCCAACAACTCATGCAAACACCGTATCCACCTATGGACAGTGTCTGTCTTTCAAAGTGGACTTAATGGAGTGTAAAGACATCTTTAAGAAACCCCCAAGGGGCATCCCTTTGATTTTCATGTCCAGATGTCCTTTCATGACATGTTTGGTGCCCCGCTGTCGCCTGAATGATGCTATGAGCACAATGGAGATGTTGGCCTGGCGCCAAATGCTGATGTCTTACAGTGAACCAGCACATGTGGATGACGTAACTCCTCCTGCATATGATGTCACCATGTCATATCTTGCACTAATATCTCATTCTAAGCTGAATAAAGCCTAAAATGCCCTGCATTGCATCAGCTTTGCGCAGACAAGACGGAAATAGAATCCTCTGTAAGAGGATCAGTTCAATATTGCAGATTATTTCACATAAATCATAATCAGTTAGCTTGACTTAGACAAACATGACACTTATCAATATGTTATTCACTTAAACCTGGTCCTTGCTGGTTTTATTTGCCTCTTTGACTTTATCCAATTGATTGTGTTTTTTCCCTGAACACTGTACAAGTTGTCAATGAAACTGCAGCTTTTTCTCAATGAACGGCAACCCATAAATTTAGCCCCATAAAACTTCTTTGTGAGTGAGGCTGTTAATGTGTTTCTCTCACTACAAGGCAAGCTCCATTTACTGTATGTAAGGGAATGTGTTTGTAACAGGAGAGTGGTAGGATTGGTGTGACAAACATATCCACACCAAGGTTTATTCAACACCCTCTTTCGCTATTAAAGGCATGATCCTCCCCAACAACTCTCTGGACAGGCATACACTCACTCACTTTCTCTCTTGAACACACACACTCACACTCACACACACACACACACACACACACACACACACACACACACACACACACACACACACACACACACACACACACACACACACACACACACACACACACACACACACACACACACACACACACACACACACACACACACACACACACACACACACACACACACACACACAGGCTTATGGAGATTGGGAAACTGGTCTCAGCTGGGAATATGAGTCAGGTGGCTATGACTTCATCGCTTTTCTTGGGTATTAGGTCATCCCCTCCTCTCTCTCTTAGCAAACTGATCACATCGATGCTCAGCAGGTAGTGACACACCTAGTGATGAGTACGGTTCACCTCACCTCATGTTTTCCGCTCTCTAATGATATCACCCATAAGATACTGAAGTCAGATTTATATCAAATATGGCCTATAATTAATTACAATATGTGTAAAATAGTTTTCCTTTCAAAAAACAGTAATGAAGTATGTTAAAAATAAGCTTTTCTGTGTTTTTTGTATACATCTTTTTTTCACTGACTCTATGCACACTCACTAGACTCTACCGACACACTCACACATACTACACTGACACTCCAACACGCACACACACACACACACACACACATGCATATTGACGCCAAACACACACACTCACACAGACAGTCTTTTATACTCTTTCACACTCTTCACATGCGCTGCTGCTACTCTGTTTATTATCTATCCTGATTGCCTATTCACTTTTATCCCTACATACATGTACATATTACCTCAATTACCTCAACTACCTCATACCCCTGCACATTGACTCGGTACCGGTACTCCTTGTATATAGCCTCGTTATTGTTATTTTATTGTGTTACTATTTTCCTTGTTTTATTTTGTAAATTTTTATTTTATTATTATTTATACATTTTTCTTACTTTTAACTCTGCATTGTTGGTAAAGAGCTCGTAAATAAGCATTTCACAGTAAAGTCTACACGTGTTGTATTCGGCGCTTGTGACAAATACAATTTGATTAGATTTGGAATGTTTGTGGAGTACCTCAACAACAGAATGGTGTGAGCATATACTGATCATGAAAAATATTAATGCGGACCGCTGATTGGCCAGCTCATCCTCCTCAGGAGGATGACATCATCCTCTATGAGGAACTAGCAAGCTGTTTGAGATACAAGTGTTTTTTCCCACTTAATGCTTTCATTATTTGGGGTATGAGTTAACAGAATAGAAACTTTTAAAATGGAGACTTTCACTTGACAGTTACCAGTGGTGGAAAAAGTACCCAACTGTCATACTCGAGTAAAAGTTAAAGATACCTTAATAGAAAATGAATCAAGTAAAAGTAGAAGTCACCCAGTAAAATTCTACTTGAGTAAAAGTCTAAAAGTATTTGGTTTAAAATATACTTAAGTATTGAAAGTAAAAGTATAAATAATTTCAAATTCCTTATATTAAGCAAACCAGATGGCACCAGGGGCACACTCCAACACTTGGACATCATTTACAAACAAAGCATGTTGGTTTAGTGAGTCCGCCAGATCAGAGGCAGTAGGGATGACATAGGATGTTCGGTTGATAAGGGCGTGAATTGGACTATTTTCCTGCCCTGCTAAGCATTCAAAATGTAATGAGTACTTTTGGGTGTCAAGAAAAATGTATGGAGTAAAAAGTACAATGTTTTCTTCAGGAATGTAGTGAAGTAAAAGTAGTCAAAAATATAAATAGTAAAGTACAGATACCCCAAAAAACTGCTTAAGTAGTACTTTAAAGTATTTGTACTTAAGCACTTTACACCACTGACAGTTACTTTAATCTCTTGTACTTTTTCTGGTCTTTTTGTGTGTTTATTCTAGGTGAACAAAGTCATAATGCCTAACAAAGCAGTGTACATACATAGAACGTTGGGTTACAGATGTAACCTTGGTTCTCTGAGTAGAGTAAGGGGCCGCCAAATGACCTATGGGAACTCCTTCCCCTTCACGGGATGTGATTTAGATGCTTAATATCACATATGTATACATCTACAGTCACGCCACACCCTTACTGTACCTATGGGACCTGTCACTATAAAAGGCGGTGTGACATACTATCTATTACATCACTTGAACTCCACGGAGGTGGAGGAACGACATGAAAGCTTGGCGACCCATTACTCTACTCAGAGAACCAAGGTTACATCCATAATCCACCGTTCTCTTTCATTTTCGTAACTGGTCACCAAACGACCTATGGGAAAGGCTGTACCAAAGAGGTCTTTCGAACAACAGAGAGGGATGACTCACCATTTAACTTACTCCAGATGAGTCCCTGGGATTTCCTTATATCCCCCACAGGATGCAACATAATATAATTACTCAACAGGGTAACACTAAATTTCAACTGTGGTATACAACCGTATACACACGCAAGCTGAAAGCTAGAACTTACAACATGAGGCTTCAATTGGATGCAACAGCACCAAGACTAGACGACCTCTGTATAGAACATCCATCTCACTGATGGTTGATAAGTACAAGGTTCACGGTATGCTCACTTATCTGTGTTGAAAGAGCGTGCAGTGTCCAGAACCATAGACGCCACTGATGGTGTGGACAGAACATTGAGTCTTTAGTTCCTCATGAAAGTCATGGTTGTTACCCAACTTGCAGCAGCACAGATAGAGTCCAGTGAGGCCCCTCTGAACAGGACCCATGAAGTGTCCATACCCCTGGTGGATTGTGCTACCACGCTGTCTGGAGTTGGTCTACTTGCTGCAGCATATGATTTTGACACTGCATTGGTAATCCAATGTGCCAGTCTCTGCTTCCCCTTTGGTGTTATCCCCATAACACACAAAAAGCTGTTCTGTTTGACAAACAGTTCTTGTTGCAGCAAGATAGGCACTCAATGCCCTAACCGGTCAAAGTGGATGCAACTCACAACTCTCCTGTGAGAAGTGGGGAGGCGGGTGAAATGCTGCTATGATTAAGGGCTGGTTAGCATGTGATGATGAAAGCACCTTAGGTAATAATACTGGCTTTGGCCAAAGCATTGCCTTAGATCCAGCTTCTGCTAAAGTGAGGCATGAAGGATGGGTAGAAAGCTCATGTAATTCTCCAACATGCTTGGCTGAAACAATAGCCAATAGAAAGGCAGTCTTGACTGAGAGCTCAAATAGATCAAGTGAAGAGTGGCTCAAATGGTGGGCTCATAAGTGATAGTAGGACAACATCTGACTCCCATGAGGGTACTGAAGGAGCCTAGGAGAGCCGTAGCCTGTGGGCACCTTTCATGAATTGCGATACTTGAGGGTGTGCCCATGATGATGCAACCGCAATCTGGTCATGACCCATAGAGATGGCTTCCATATACACCTTCAATGTAGATGGGGACTTCCCTGCAGTCATAAGCTCCTGGAGGAAAGTCAAAATGACAGACATTGGGCAGGATGATGGCGATTCTGTATGGTCGACACACCACCTCCTGAACACGTTCCACTTTTAGGAATACAGGGTTTGCATAGAGCAGGTCTATGCAATTCCAGTCCTTCGGGGGCCTGATTGGTGTTACACTTTTCCCCATCCCTAGCAAACACAGCTGATTTAAAGTAATTGCATTTTTAACTGAAGATCATGATTAGTTGATTATTGGAGTCAGGTGTGTTAGCTGGGGCTGGGGTAAAAGTGTGACACCAATCAGGCCCCCAAGGACTGAAGTTGCCCAGGCTTGGCGTAGAGGATGCTCTGGCTGCCTGAATTGTATCAATTACCAAGGAGGGCAACACTGCAGCTACAAGGCGGTCACGTTCGGAGGCCACACCCACAACTTCAGTATGCCTGGTTTGGGGTGCCAAAGCTTGCCGTTCACTTGTGACAGGAGGTCCGCTCAAAGAGGGAGTTCCCATGGTTGGGAGGTTGTCAGCTATACAAGGTCTGAAAACCAGTGCTGCTGTGGCCAATGTGGAGCAACAAGTAGAACTGACTCGCTCATGAGAACTGACTCACTCTCAAGACCTGAGGGAGCAAGAGAATTGGTGGAAACGCATACAGCAGCCCCCTTGGCCATCTGTGTGGCCGAGGTGGCTTGATTTACCCTTTATTGAGAACCAAATAGGACAATAGGTTGAGTCTTGCGATGCGAGCAGATCAACGATGGCCCTTCCGAATCGCACCCAGATCTTCTCCAATACTGTGGGATGTATCTTCTAGTCTGAAGGAAGAGTGCCTCCTCTGGAGAGAAGGTCTGCTGCCTGATTCTCCACCCCCGGCAGGTGTATCACTTTTGTTATCTGGTGCAGTGCCATTGACCTCAGTCCGCCCTGGTGGTTGATGTGTGCAACCACGAATGTGTTGTCTGTCCGTATCAGTACATGTTGTCCTCTCAGTACTGGGAGGAAGTGCCAGAGTGCAAGGTGAACCGCATTGAGCTCCAGTACGTTGATGTGAGGCATTGTCCATGGTGCTGACCATACATCATGGACCACTGACTCGTTCAAGACTGCTCCCCATCCCTGTAGGGAGGCATCTGTGGTCATAGTCACGCGGTGTCATGTCTACTCCCGCTCCCCCGCTCCGGCGCTCGACATCGCCGGTCTACTAACTACCGGTCCTGGCAACTCATCATTACGCACACCTGTGCCCCATCATTAGGCACACCTGGACTTCATCACTACCCTGATTACTTCCCCTTTATCTAGCACTCTGTTGTATCACCCATCAGGCAGTATTGTTTCTGTGTTCATGTTCAGACGCTACTCTTGTTTTTGTATTCTCTCTATATTCATTCTGGTTAAACTCACCTACTGCACCTGCTTCCTGACTCCCTGCGTCTTTGTCACACCTGGTTGTGAACTGCGCCTAGGAGAACTCCACTGGGAGTTTGAAGTGCTAGGGGCCACCATTGTATTACTCTCCAGCAACTCATTGAAATTGTCAGCTTTTTGTGTTTGTCCCTTCTGTTATACCAACGCTGTATTGGCCGCATGTGGAGCAAGCCTAATGGTACAAAATGGACTGCAGCAGCTAGGTGTCCTAGGAGCATCTGACTCTCTAGCGCTGTCACCTGTTTTCTCAGTTTGAATGTTGAAAGACAATTTGTCAAAGATACCACTCTTTCTGGAGAGTGTTTCTCGCATGATTTGATTGTCCAATGTCTAGCCCAGAAAGTGCACACATTCAGTGGGGACTAGATAACTATTTTCCAGGTGAATTGTTAGTCCCAACTCGGAGAGGTGATGTGAGACCATGGATGTGTGTGCCAAGGCTTTGTGACCCTGCACATATTACACATCGTGTGGAGTTCCCATAGGTTGTTTGGCGACCCGTTACGAAAATGAAAGAAAACCACAGATACATGTAGGTAATAAAGTAATCAATGTAGCCTACAGTATCAATATTAATGCAGATTCTGTATTCATACTTTTTTTTTTCAATTCTATGAGCATGGTCATTATTTTCTGGCAATTAGATTAGGTATATTAAATCATCCAGACCCTTGTTTCAAACGACATTATGGATAGATTTCAGTTATTGCATTTTATGGAAATCTGATGACACCAAATTCTGTTATATGCAAATTGACCAGTGCAATGGGAAAAGTGAAAATGTCATCTCACCTCCTCTGTGTGGCCTTGCCCTTGACCCATGGTAGATATGGGCCCGGTTTCCAAAAAAGCATCTTAAGGCTAAATTCATCTTAGAATCATAGGATCTTATGGTTCTAACAATGAACTTAGCCTTAAGATGCTCTTTGGAAACTGTGCCCAGATCTACTATGGGATTTCGGGCCTAGATCAGAAACCAAACCCAGATCCCGTAGCCTACTATGTTGGCTGATCATTTAAGAAAAGTGTCAACTTAAACTAAGAAACACATAGAGCTTGCATACAGATAATTTGCCTCATATTTAGCCCCATTTTCTATTAAAAACAAACTGTTCTACTGTGAAATTATTGACAATTCAGTCAGGGCGCGCGCCTCTTGAATTGGAATTTGAAATAGTTACAAAGTATTTTTACGCAACCTACTACCTGCCACTTCAGGGACCAGTGGGAGGAAAGTTTTTGGAGAAAGTGGATCCCTGCCTTTTGGCTGGTCCATATGTAGCCTTAGGCTGGGTAGAAAATAAGTTGGGTACTTTTAAATAGGTGAAGGTGTGAGGACAGATGCTGGGAGACGAGAAGCAAGTACATGGAGTGAAGATTTAATGGATAAACGGACATATAACAAAACAAGAACAGCATCTGGACCGGGAACAAAATGACATTAATGGTAGACACGGGGAAGAAACTGAGGAAGTGACAGATATAGGGGAGGCAATCAATAAAGTAATAGAGTCCAGGTGAGTCCCATTAAGCGCTGATGCGCATAACGATGGTGACAGGTGTGCATAATGATGGGCGGCATAGCGCCCTCGAGCGCCAGAGAGGAGAACGGGAGCAGGAGCAGGCGTGACAGTACCCGGCGTCCCACCTGGGCGAGCCTGATGGGCTGGCCCGCGGTGTGGAAGCCCGACGAGCCAGCTGAAGCGCGGAAGCCACGATGAACCGGCTGAGGCGTGGGAGCCCGATGAACTGGCTGAGGCTTGGGAGCCTGATGAGCCGGCTGAGTCATGGGAGCCCGATGAACTGGCTGAGGCTTGGGAGCCCGATGAGCCGGCTGAGGCGTGGGAGCCCGATGAGCCTGCTGAGGCGTGGGAGCCCGACGAGCCGGCTGAGACATGACATGGGATGGGAGCCTGCCAAGCCAACTGAGGCAAGAAAACCTCTAGAGCCAGCTAAGGCATGGAAGCCCGACGAGCCAGCTGAGGCACCCCTGGTTCCTTCGGCAGCGGCACCCGGACCCGACGTCACCAACTCCCCCAAAAAAATGTAAAACTCCATGATGCTTCCAATATTGGTTTCTGCATTCTGTGTGGACAGTCGCTAGGAGATGAGAAGCAAGTACAGGGAGTGAATATTTTATGGATAAACGGACATAGAACAAAATAAGAACAGCGTCTGGACAGGGGGAACAATACAACATTAATGCAGACACGGGGAAGAAACTGAGGAAGTGACAGATATAGGGGAGGCAACCAATAAAGTAATAGAGTCCAGGTGAGTCCCATGAAGTGCTGATGCGCGTAGCAATGGTGACAGGTGTGTGTAATGATGGGCCGCCTGGCACCCTCGAGCGCCAGAGAGGGGAGCGGGAGCAGACGTGACAGAAGGTAGCTCGAAGTGGACGTGATGATTTTCTGTTTTTCATCCGTCCAGAGGAAGCAGGCGCTTCACGTCACGTGACTAGGGACAAGACCTGTGACTTGCTTTGCTCTCCGGAGCAGTACACCTTTGAAAGGAGTGATTACTGGGGTGGCATTAATTGTTGAGATTAGGCAACTGAAATTGAAAATTCCCTGTTTCTGTGACGCCCGCTGTTTTTGTGAGATGCCGTCCTTGTAGTGAAACTGTGAAGACATTACATTGTCTGTCCTTTTGAGTTTTGAAGCAGACCTGATAAAGTAATGTAAAGATATGTAGTTATCCAGTGAGAGCTTTTGCCAAACACATTAAGGTGTTAGAGATGCCAAGCTTATGATCATGTTGCAGCAGTGTGTAGGAGGGAGATTCCAAGATGTGAGAAGTGTGTAGGAGGGCATGGGACAAAGGAATGTGTAGTATCGGTGTAAAAAACTGTGTGTGTCAATTGTCGGGGTGCCCATGTTACTGGGGATCAGAAGTGCCCGGTGCGAGAGAAACAGGTTGAGGTTGCCAGGGTTAGAGTAGAACAGAAAGTGTTGTATGCTGAGACAGTGAAAAGAGTAGAGGATGATGGGTCAAGTGTGAGTAGTAGGCCTAGGGTCAATACAGAGTGATATGAATTTGTGCTTCAGTAAGGTTGGCTTCTTAGTGTTCATTGCCATCAATCCAATCACAGAAAACAGATGTTGTGGTGGCAGCTGCAGTTGGGTTTTACTGCAGAAGAGTTACAAGGTTTGTTGAACGTAAGAGTCCCGTCCTACCTGGCCATTGGCCTGGTGTAGGATCAGTTAGATGATAATTCTTCACGTTTTACTGGTGAAACTGCATCTGCATGTCAATCATTTGATTGATCTCAATCAGTTTCATGGGAGTAGCCTATGCATTTCGATCTTATTGAATTACTGTTTCGTGAGTGAATTAGAGCAGATGGTGTCATCAAACTATTAGCCTTTCTTGTATTTTGTTTCAATGAAAGCAAAAATCCTTCCTAGTGGCTCTGTTGAGTTTTGGCTTAGGAGATTTTTTGTTGTTGTACTATTCAGCTTCAGCTAACCATCCTAAAACCTAGTTTGAAATAAGGAGGTGTTTTTGGTGTAACTGTAACGTTGTAGACATGCTATGCTATTATATTCGGTTCTGTTATGTGATCTTGCAAGACATTGATTCAGCTTTGATCTAACTTTACTAAACGAGCACCATTGTGAAAAGTGATAATCTTCTATTCATAATAATATAATAAGTGATGAGTAGGACTATTAGCTATAGCCAACAGATATTGATGATTGTTATTTTAAATGATTGGAGCGCCCTTGGTAGTTCTAAAAGGACAGCGCTAAATGAACTTTGATTTAATTAGCTTGAACACATGGTTACAATATACCCTATTACAGAATTAAAGAAAACAGAGGTGAATTATCAACTCATATAATTTATTTGCATTGATTTAATCATCAAATTGACCAAGTAGTGAACATAATTTGCAGGCAATTCATTTTAAAACGGCCATAAAATCAAGCTTTTGGTGTGGTGTAGCCTATTCATGCATCTCAATGAACTATAATCTAAATCCATTATTACCTCCAACTTGGCCCGATTCACATTTCCAATTTCCCAAGCTGACATACCAAGCTAGAACGGGCCCTACGTTTCAACCAATAGCCAATATAGGCTAAATATCCCTAGCAGGGCTACAGGAACTTCCAGAAGGTCAGGCTCTTGGGATTTGTGGTAGCGACTCTGGTTTCGGTATCCTTGGCAGAATGGTGTCGCCGTAACCAAGTGGTCACATATTGTTCTGGGTTCCACTGCACAAGAGGGGGTCGTGGAGTTTTATGAACATCAAGGTGAATTTAGATTTTTTTTCAACGGGCCTTCGCAGTACACACATGTAGCCTACAGTTTTTCATCATTCTCACCACCGAGAGAAGACAGGGAAGAAACCATAATTTACACTACCTACTTCTAGCCTGCTGTAGCCTACATATTTACAGTGCATTCGAAAATTATTCAGACCCTTTCCCTTTTTCCACATTTTGTTACGTTACAGCCTTATTCTAAAATTGATTTTTTTCCCCCCTCATTAACCTACACACAATACCCCATAATGACAAAGCGAAAACTGTTTTATTTTTTTATTTTAGCAAATTTATTAAAAATAACAAACAGAAATACCTGATTTACATAAGTATTTTGACCCTTTGCTATGAGACTCGACATTGAGCTCAGCTACATCCTGTTTCCATTGATCATCCTTGAGATGTTTCTACAACTTGATTGGAGTAAATTCAATTAATTCAATAAATTCAATTAATTTCACATGATTTGGAAAGGCACACACCTGTCTATATAAGGTTCCACAGTTGACAAAGCATGTCAGAGCAAAAAACCAAGCCATGAGGTTGAAGGAATTGTCCGTAGAGCTCCAAGACAGAATTGTGTCGAGGCACAGATCTGGGGAAGGGTACCAAAACATTTTTTGCAGCATTGAAGGTCCCAAAGAACCCAGTGGCCTCCATCATTCTTAAATGGAAGAAGTTTGGAACCACCAAGATTCTTCCTAGAGCTGGCTGCCCGGCCAAACTGAGCAATCGGTGGAGAAGGGCCTTGGTCAGGGAGCTCCACAACTCCTCTGTGGAGAACCTTCCAGAAGGACAACCATCTCTGCAGCACTCCACCAATCAGGCCTTTTGGTAGAGTGGCCAGACGGAAGCCACTCATCAGTAAAAGGCACATAACAGCCTGCTTGGAGTTTGCCAAAAGGAACCTAAAGGACTCTCAGACCATGAGAAACAAGATTCTTTGGCCTGAATGCCAAGTATCACATGTGGAGGGAACCTGGCACCATCCCTACGGTGAAGCATGGTGGTGGCAGCATCATGCTGTGGGGATGTTTTTCAGCGGTTTTGATAACCGTGTAAATATTTGTTGTCTTGCATGATGTCTACTTTGATGCTAATTAGCATTTTTGAATCTGATAGTAAATAGAGCTGAAAATATTGGTAAACATCACCTTGTCTGAGAGAGATTTACATGGTTATCAAAAATTCACACCAGGGTAAGACTACATGAAATAAAGCCCTTTTTTAAGTACATTTTAGTCATTTAGCAGACGCTCTTATCCAGAGCGACTTACAGAAATACGTTTCATTAAATTCATTTTTTTTTTTTTGTGTGTACTGGCCCCCCGTAGGAATTGAACCCACAACCCTGGCGTTGCACACACCATGCTGGCATTGCAAACACCATGCTCTACCAACTGAGCCACAGGGAAGGCTAAGTGTTCCTAAAATTCCCTATGGGAAAAATGAACGCTGAAAAAACTATTGGAACTATTTCCCTGTTTGAAACCAAGATTTTATGGGTATTATGACACCTCTACTGTGGATCTCTATTTGGTTTGTCATTCTATTATTTTTCATGGAATTTCTGTGGTAATTGAATATAATTGATTCAGAATTTCTAATAATTAATTTCCTGTATTCTCAAAATGAAAAAGCTTCCTCGGCACTACACACCTGTATATAGATATTGGGTTTAGTGGTGCTATTTTTTTTCTTATTTTCCCTCTTCCTTTTTTATTTTTGTATCACAAAATGAATTTAACGTGATTAACCACACACTACCGCACAGTAGGTGGCGGCATGCACAAACAAAATGAGCGAACGCCATGATACCATAAGAAGAAGAAGACGTTAGCGGGCGCAGCAATGTAATTAATCAAATTTGCAGATGGCTGTAACACCGTAAGGCCCGGTAGTTTACAATTAGGCTACATCAGTATTTCAACCAAATTGTAGGCTACTTAAATTTCACTTACGGGTGACAAATGCGTATGTTTTGAAGTGGCTTTCTTTCATCAGTCAACAAACCAAAAAGTCCCCAACTAGTTGTGGTAAGTTTTATCAAAGAAGCCAATATGGCCATATATCTGTTGAGGTGAAATGGTTTGCTGTTTTCAATCAGCATTATTCCGTCACAATCTTTCCTTCTATAATATGTTTCCCAAAATGTAATTCCTGCACTTCACGCCAGTCAGAGTTCTCATCAACAGTTGGCCGGTGGGTGGCGCCTATGCCTTTGTTTCTGCCTGTGTTTACTGAAGGAGGAATAATTGTCTTGACTGGATGGATAACAGAAGGCAGGGGGCGCGGCCACGTGTCTCTCAAACGTCAAGTACTACCTACCAAAATGTCCATTCCAAACGAATGGAATGATGAGAGATGAATGACTTTTTGGGGAATTATGAGAGATGAATTACATTCAATTCCCAACCCATATTTTGGGCCTGCTTGTCAGCCTCAGTAGTCACTCATTAGATATTCAGCCAGCCGTATAAACAAGTGGTTAGGATTAGGAGGAGGCACATTGGAGCTCTTTTCCATTTTGAGCCCTATACCCTCTTTATCTGTTCCTATGGGACACTTCATAATCACATCATGTTCCTAATTATGCTAAATGGGACCTTGGGCTTGATCCTTCGTCCCTTGTGTTCCTGTATCTTTTGGCCCCACCCAAAGGGAGGATGCCTGTACAAAACAAAGTTAGTACATGTCTGCCAATGTAGTCCTACTGTACTCTGCTGATACATTTTGTAAATCAGGAGCAGAAGAGTAGAGCATCTGAAGTGAAGCCTGCCATTCTTCCCCTGAGGGTAAAGGATTTACAGTTAATACTAGTCAGACAATGCATCAAAAGCCATTCATACAACAGAGTATAAACCATCTTAGCATACACTGAAACTTTAATACAAAGTAGGCTAATGTATCTTTACATTTATTTTTGTTGAACTTTGTAGAGATTGATCCTGGTTACAAAAATTCACACTCAATAAACTGAGACAGATAGATGGGCGCGCTAGCTACAGCAAAGCAAACAGCCTATAGCAACATGTCTCAACTACATGTCAAAAATAATTTTCTGTAGCTATTTGTTCATTTTTCAAGCTAACACAAAATAAACCAAGGTGGAATTAGGAAATAAACTAGGATATGCCATGCAGGATTTGCCTTGCAGTGAGAAATGTAACAAGTGATAATACTGTTAGAAGGGTAACATGAAATGGTACTGTAATTATGATTCAGATTCGGGTGAATATTCCATACTTTGTGATTACTATTTGCAGTTTTACTGTGGCCTTAGATGATATGTGATTCACCACCTGGATTCGGTCTTATTTAGCAAAATTTGAAATTGTGTTTTTTACTTTGGATAAAAGTAGAGACTCGGAGCTACAAAATTATATATCATACACAGCATTTTTGAGGAACAATGGGAAAGTAGTTCTGCTTTGAATGTTATACACTTGTAAAATCACTTTTGAGAAAAGGGCCTTTGAATATTTTGGTACCTACTGGAGAGCTTTCCTTTGTCTGCACCCATTCAGTATTGTTCACACCCTCTTAAACCAGTCCCACCCATCTCTTTAAGGATTCACATGAGGTCATGTGATAAACAGTGAGTAGTGTAGTAAAGATTAAGACTAAAAGTGGTAGTAGCCTACAATAAGGAAACATTTCAGGTAAACAAAGTGTCCAGATAAAAAATATTTTATACATTTTAGATGAAGCTTACCCAGACACACTTGTCTAAATTGATGGGTCATGTGAAAGAAATGCTATAACCCCAGCCACATCCTGTACGTAGTGCATCAGCATTCAATAGAGTATCTCATTTGTAAAAAACAAAACATTATATTGCTCAAGAGTGCCTTGTTTTTTGCTGCCCTCTTGGAATGCTATAGGGGAATGGAAAGAAATAGTGAAAGAGAATGAAAAAGAAAGAAAGGGCTGCAGAGTTAACTGACTGCAGAGTTAACATGCCTTTTGTTGCCTGTCATGTCTCGTAAGTTGCATCACAGGCTGTCATTCCTGCTCCTGCCTGTTGACTGGATGAGTGCCTCAGAGAGTTAGAGCATTCACTCCTGACCCTGGATTTCAGCGGACCCACTTTTTGTGTTGGTTTTACATCAAGCAACAGCCTTCATCCAAAAGTCCGATCTCTCTGTTTAGGGCTGTGAGGATACCAGTAACATAACATTTTTTTACATGGCAAAAATGAGAACACGAAGCAGACCAAAGTCTTTGGTCCTTTAAAACCTGCTATACAGTTGAAGTCGGAAGTTTACATACACCTTAGCCAAATACATTTAAACTCAGTTTTTCACAATTCCTGACATTTAATCCTAGTAAAAATTCCCTGTCTTAGGTCAGTTAGGATCACCAATTTATTTTACGAATGTGAAATGTCAGAATAATAGTAGAGAGAATTATTTATTTCAGCTTGTATTTTTTTCATCACATTCCCAGTGGTTCAGAAGTTTACACACATTCAATTAGTATTTGGTAGCATTGCCTTTAAATTGTTTAACTTAGGTCAAATGTTTCGGGTAGCCTTCCACAAGCTTCCCACAGTAAGTTGGGTGAATTTTGGCCCATTCCTCCTGACAGAGCTGGTGTAACGGAGTCAGGTTTGTAGGCCTCCTTACTCGCACACACTTTTTCAGTTCTGCCCACAAATATTCTATAGGATTGAGGTCAGGGCTTTGTGATGGCCACTCCAATACCTTGACTTTGTTGTCCTTAAGCCATTTTGCCACGACTTTGGTAGTATGCTTGGGGTCATTGTCCATTTGGAAGACCCATTTGCAGCCAAGCTTTAACTTCCTGACTGATGTCTTGAGACGTTGCTTCAATATATCCACATAATTTTCTTTCCTCATGATGCCATTTATTTTGTGAAGTGTACCAGTCTCTCCTGCCGCAAAGCACCCCACAACATGAGGCTGCCACCCCCGTGCTTCACGGTTGGGATGGTATTCTTCGGCTTGCAAGCCTCCCCCTTTTTCCCCCAAACATAACGATGGTCATTATGGCCAAACAGTTCTATTTTTGTTTCATCAGACCAGAGGACATTTCTCCAAAAAGTACGATCTTTTTCCCCATGTGCAGTTGCAAACCATAGTCTGGAGGTCTACAATTCTTTTTCTGAGGTCTTGGCCGATTTCTTTAGATTTTCCCATGATGTCAAGCAAAGAGACACTGAGTTTGAAGGTAGGCCTTGAAATACATCCACAGGTACACCTCCAATTGACTCAAATGATGTCAAATAGCCTATCGGAAGCTTCTAAAGCCATGACATAATTTTCTGGAATTTTCCAAGCAGTTTAAATGCACAGTGAACTTAGTGTTTGTAAACTTCTGACCCACTGGAATTGTGATACAGTGAGTTATAAGTGAAATAATCTGTGTGTAAACAATTGTTGGAAAAATTACTTGTCATGCACAAAGTAGATGGCCTAACCGACTTGCCAAAACTATAGTTTGTTAACAAGAAATTTGTGGAGTGATTGAAAAACGAGTTTTAATGACTCCAACCTAACTTCCGACTTCAACTGTATGTAAAATATTGTGTGCTATAGTTTGGAAAATAAATAAATGTTACTCTGGATGACATAATGTTTGTTTCCAAAATTACGGCTGTTTTCCTAAAGACGTAAAAACCACTTTGTGTTTGCTTTCCTTGCCACGAAACTAATGAGTATTGTGATTCTGGCATCGTCCCGGTCTTACTATTGTTAACCCAAAGGGTTTTATGGTTATGTTATTTGTGCATGTACCAAAATGAAGTGAATTTTTATTTAACCTTTTATTTGACTTAAGAACAAATTCTTATTTATATTGACGGCCTAGGAACAGTGGGTTAACTGCTTTGTTCAGGGGCAGAACGACCGATTTATACCTTGTCAGTTCAGGGATTCGATCAAGCAACCTTTCGGTTACTGGCCCAATGCTCTAACCACTAGGCTACCTGCTGCCCCAGTTTGAAGCAAACGCAGTAGTGGCTTCTTTGTACTAGGTTTTTTGAGTCCTTTATGGTTCAGGCACAGATGCAGTCCACCCAGAGAGTTGGCTATTTGCTGCTTTTTAGTATAGTCCAATGTCCAGTATAAGAGTTTGGGGTAAATACTTCATTTGGAACAAGCTTGTTGTTTGTTAGGGGCAGTGGTGTAAACTACTTAAGTAAAAATACTTTTAAGTACTACTTATGTAAAGACACCCCAAAAAACTACTTGACTTTACTATTTATATAGTACTCAAGTATGACAATTAGGTACTTTTTCCACCACTTGTTAAGGGGAATGCCTAAGGAGCAAGAACAGTGAGAGGGAGGGAGGGAAATGGGGGAGAGGGAGGGGTTAAAAAAGGGGGCACCGCTGAACACAGTGAACAGTTTGTGCTGGGATATGTGACTCAGAGAGAGAGAGAGAGAGAGAGAAGGCCACAAAATTACAGGTCCTTTCCACTGCTAGGGCTTCGCCAGGGTACTCCCATAGCCACTGGGCCTGTCCAATGCCATGCCCACACTCTCTATCAACACACACACACACACACACACACACACACACACACACACACACACACACACACACCAGAATAACCATCCTCTCCTGACATTGGACTTGATTGGACCTGTTCTTTTATTAACTCCACCCCGAGGCAATAAATACAAGATCCATCTTCGAGCAGAGATGATAAAGAGACCTGGGAGCTTGAAGATGACCTATGGGAATTACTGTATTGGTGTACTGTGCTCTACCCTTCATTGGAAATATAGCAGTAACATAGACTATTTTCTTTGGGATTTTTGGTCTTTTGATAAAAAAAATGGTGCAAACGCAATCTTTTTTTGTGAGCTGACAGTAAGGTGATGATTTGCAATTGCAGACTAGACTAATTTGTACAGCTCCGTACAGTTAAATAATGGATAACGGCGGATTTTCCATCCAACCATTTTTCTCTGTCTGTTTGCACTTGAAAGTGGAGCTTTCAAGCAGTTGGGATCACTGTGTCTGTGAGCCCACTGTGAATGAATGAGAAAGGAAAAGAGAGTAAGAGAGAGACACCAGGGAGCTGAGTAGTTGCTGTGCTGTGTGTGGGCTCTATCTGTATTAGTCCAGCCTGGCTCCTCCTTGCCCCACCCTCTCCCTCTCCCTCCTTCCCGCTCTCTTTCGCTCTTCAGCGATACATGTGCAGGGAGAGACTGTGACGCAGCCATTCCAGAGCGTGAGCCAAAGGCACACAGACAGCACTGATCCTCCTCCCTATACTCCACAGGGGCACCCCAGACCCAGAGAAGAACACCTATCTACAACACACAGCGGCAGCTGAACTTCCATCGAGGTCCGGCTGTGCAGACACACACTGCTCCATCAGGAGGCTTCCACTCACAACCTCACACTCTCACTAAGGTAAGATAAATACATTTTGGCTCTGGTTGCACTTTGACTGACAGTTGTGAATGTCAGCCCACACTAACAGAGATGTGAGAATAGGTTCCTGCTTGTACTTCGATCTTGACGACTACAGGGTACAGTTCAAATTTCATTTCACTTTCGTTGTTGACCGGTTGGGGGCGTAGGATAACAACTCGGCTGTGACCTTTTTAAAGTAAATAAGTCATTCAGTGTAAGTTACTCTAATGCATGGTTATTGGGGAAAGTAATGTAGTAGTTACTCTTTCCAAAAGTACCTCATTATCTATGGAAAGGGCTTGACAGATGTACATTATAGGGAGTGCTAAGGTGTTCACATTCATCAGTTACTTATTTATCGTATATGCTGTATCATTGCACGAGTAATGAAATAGATTACGTCTATCTGTTATTGAGTGATTCCTCACAAAACCCAGACAAAAAAGACCATGATTATGGGGATTTTCTCAAAATGTATTTTATCCTTTGGAAGAAGGATTGTTGACATACAATGAGTGTACAAAACATTAGGAACACCTGCTCTTTCCATGACTGACTGACCAGGTGAAAGCTGTTAAATCCACTTCAATCAGTGTAGTTGAAGGGGAGAAGACGAGTTAAAGAAGGATTTTTAAGCCTAGAGACAATTGAGGTATGGATTTTGTATGCGTGCCATTCAGAGGGTGAATGGGCAAGAAAAGATTATTTAAGTTCCTTTGAACAGGGTATGGTAGTAGGTGCCAGGCGCACCGGTTTGAGTGTGTCAAATTGCAACGCTGCTGGGTTTTTCACTCAATTTTCCCGTGTGTATCAAGAACGGCCCACCACCCAAAGAACATCCAGCCAACTTGACACAACTGTGGGAACCTTTGGAGTCGACATGGACCAGCATCCCTGTGGAACACTTTCAACACATTGTAGAGTCTGTGCCCCGACGATTTGAGGCTGTTCTGAGGGCTAAAGGGGGTGCAATATTAGGAAGGTGTTCCTAATGTTTGGTACATTCAGTGTGTATTTGGTATTTGTATCTAAAAGCATAATTAAGAAATAATTAATCAAAATTGGCATATTTATGACATTTTGGGCATACCAAGGCCTCCTTTAAGACTCCATAATGTTTAATCTGTAGATGCTACAAAGCAAGAATTGGTGGCATATGAAGCTTTACAGCTTGCTCTGTAATATGAGTAGTATTTAGATTTCAATATTTATTTTTTACATTAATTTATGAATATTGAAAAATATATTAACATGGGTATTGAAAATATATCATTTTTTATATTGTTAATTGTCAATATATTGTGGAAACATAATTTACTCTACTGCCATCTCAGTGTTCCAGAGTGGAATCTCAGCTAGTTTTTTGGGCTTCAAAAGCCTTTCATCCAGTACTTTCTGACAGTCATTTCACTGCTGCCTCTGCCCGTCTAAACATTGAGAAAGTGGTTCTTCATCTCCTAATCAGGGCATCCTGCTGTGTTTGTTTATGTAGTGAGTCAAGGCCATGGTATAATGACTGAGATTTAGGCAAGCCGAATGTAAGTGGAGGGAGACAACCATCGGACAGATTTCTCCGAATTAGTGACTCTGACATAATTAGCAGGCTGTTAGTACTTCTTCACTCTGTCTCAACAAGCAGTTGGCCGACAAGGGAGATGATGCAGATATTCTTTGCTTGTATAATGTTTGTTCATTGTTTTGTATGCTTCTGTAGTTCTTGAATACATATTTTGTGTATATTATCAAAATTGTCTAATTGCCTGTTCAGACGCCAGACGGTGGGAATTAGACTTGCTCAGGAGAGAGCTAAAGTTGCTTAACCACCCAAACAGCAATTTTAGTAGGGCTTCTCTGATGGTGAGAGAGATGCGTAGCTGTTATATGCCTAAGCCCCAACCCCCTCCTCCTTTACTATTTTCTATTTTGGCACATGCCATCTCACATGGTTCCTCCCTCAGGCTTCGCTATACTTGTTCTAACATTTGCTGTATCAGATGTTGATTAATTAATGAATCCTTCCCTCCACAGCCTGTCTCCCAGCCAACCACCTGAACCACCTGCTGGATATCCACTATGGAATCTCCAGGTCAGAAACGAGGCAGTCGTGTTGGGACTGCCACCCCACTCTCCCCAACCCGCATCTCCCGCCTGCAGGAGAAGGACGACCTGTGCAACCTGAACGACCGGCTGGCCGTCTACATCGATAAGGTGCGCTCGCTGGAGATCGAGAATGCTGGGCTGCGGCTGCGCATCACCGAGTCCGAGACCGAGATCAGCCGTGAGGTAACGGGCATGAAGGCGGCCTATGAGACGGAGCTTGCCGACGCCCGCAAAACCCTCGACTCGGTGGCCAAGGAGCGCGCCCGACTGCAGCTGGAGCTAGGCAAAGTCAAGGAGGAGTACAAGGAGCTCAAAGTCAGGTAGGACACATTGGGTTGGCAGGGTTTAGGTTATTTTCTTCGTAGGCAGCATTTAAAGGCTGCAAACACAAATGTTCAGTTGAATTGAGGCCAAATGTTCTAGGTGGGTGGCAAGAGAACTAGGGGAAACCCTGGGATGGGGATGGAAAGGCAGGAGGTTTATGGGTAATCCTGTATCTGAATGTGGTGTCATAAAGTTACTCTATTGCCATGCTCCCTGTTGTAAGTTTCTGGCTGAGGGACACATTGGGTTTTGGCCAAGGGTGTAATTAATTTAGTCTAAATTTGAAAGTGATTGCGATTCAGCATGTAATCTCACTGACACACATTTACCTGCCTACAACCTACTATATAATGATAGGGAGGGGCATATTCAAACCAGAGGATGAGACACCATCTCATTTCATTATACCTCATTTGTGGTTACGTTATTTCCCTGTAGTGGCTCTGACTCATCAACCAGTGCAGGTCTGCTCTTACTCCAGTCCTTCACTACAGTCATTCTCAATGAAGTAGATTTCCACTACTACATCATGTTCCTCTTTCTCTTCCAAACCATAAGTACACCAGCCCTGAAACCATTTTCACCCTGGACTGGATACCTAGTATGCTGGCACATTTGTCAGAGCGTTGGTCAGATAAGCCTTTACTAATAAATAATTGAATTTAACCCATTGCAACCTTTAATTCCAAGGCAGTTTGCCACTGAGGATGTGAGTGGTAGTGCTTCTAATCCATCCTGGGTGATGTAACATCCATTTTGCACCAGACTGCACACCACCTATTAGTTAAACTCTGACTTCTAAAATCCTTTAGAAAGAGGTGTGGAGAGTGACATGCCTGACATTAGTTGTGTACATTCCTGGTGGTTTTCAGCAGGTTGGGTAGTAATGCTGTATTACCCCACATGGTAATGACAAAGGGCCCAGCCACGGGGCCACGCCCTGACAAACAGCTCGCTCTGTTTAGCTTGATTTACGAGTGTAATGACACAGTCAACACTCCCACAATCCCATGCATGCAATGCGTTATTACGCAACGCATTTCAATCAAAGCCTGTAAGCAGGTTTACAGGTTAAGATAAAATATGCTTTAATCCAAACTGGTTTTAGCACCATTCTCCAACCAACTGAGCCATCTGAACTGGCTGGGTAGGTTAGACTTAGACCTTCGGGAGAATGTTAAAGGGATCTGTCTACCAGAGTTAAGTGGTTATGTGCCCACAGACAGAAAATAGCTCACATCTCTCGCTCTCTCTCCTACTAGCAGGCAACGGCCCTCAATGACTCCACAGGAATGTTTGAATGTCTTGGCAAAGTGCAAATTGGGTTGCAGTGCGTCTGAGAAAATGAAAGACAGTTGAAAGTGTTAGTTGTATTTACTTGTTATTTTACTCTTTTACTTTGTTTCTTCAACGTACCCTCGTTTATGCACGGGGCTTCCCTCCGCAGGAGGTAGCAAACAGAGAATAGGAATATTTTAAGCTATGCAAACACTGTCTTCAACAGCTTCTCATTGGCATGACTCTGAGTTTCAACACCATGCAATTGCA
This sequence comes from Salmo salar, assembly GCF_965601325.2. Classification (NCBI taxonomy): domain Eukaryota; kingdom Metazoa; phylum Chordata; class Actinopteri; order Salmoniformes; family Salmonidae; genus Salmo; species Salmo salar. The sequence continues at coordinate 60,178,547 of NC_138295.1, forward strand.
ATGTTGAAGCAACGGCGTCTGTACAGAGACGTGAGGGTGGAGTCTTACTTGTCCAACCATAGTGCCAATGTGTTTTCAATTAATGTTTGCAGTGTATCCGTCAAGATGGAATGTACAGTATTTGATGTGCCCAACGTTGCAGGTGAGGGTGTGGCTCTGGGGCGGGTTTGTGTTTGAGTGCCGACCTTGGTCGGGGTGTGGACTTCTGGGTCTTGACTTGAGGGTGTTGAGTGAGTTAGGCTGTCTGAAGAGTAGTGACTCTCTTTAAAAACCAAGCCTGTTTGGTGAGTGAATGGAATTTTACAGTTCACTTAAATTCTCTTTCCCATTGTGCCGTAAGGTCCCTAGCTGAGTGAAGAATAGCAACAGCGCCTATAATTGTATTGGTTTCCTTTGGAAACCAATCATTTGTTACACGTGTGGTGGAAATGTATCACTCAGGCCTGCGTGGGCAGCCTCGGTCTCTTACGCTGCAGCCGGTGTGTTTGCCAGTGTTAGGTTGCCATGGCAGCTGGGGAGTCTTGGCATGGGCGTGTGACAGGGTGGTGACTCAGAGGTTTTTCAGGGCCTTGATTGTGGGAAGGGAGCTGCTGGCTGTGGCCTCTCTTTAGGTCTGGACCTCTGGGGCAGAGCAGCGAGCCATCTTTATTAATAGTTAATGCGTATAGTTCCCTATCAACACCATGTTATTACCACTGGCTGGTGCCCTATGAGGACTTGCAAGTAAATGTAACTTTCTTATCAGAGACAGAGCAGTATACCGTCCCAACAAATAAACAGTGTGCATTTCCCTTTCAACAATATTCTTAGTCATTCAAATATTAAAATACCCCATTACTGTAGGCCCTACATTATCACTTTACATTTTAGTCATTTAGCAGACGCTCTTATCCAGAGCAACTTACAGTAGTGAATACATACATTTCATTTCATGCATTTTTCTGTATTTTTTTGTATTATTTGTTTTTGTACTGGCCCCCCGCGGGTATCAAACCCACAACCCTGGCGTTGCACACACCATGCTCTACCAACTGAGCCACAGGGAAGACAAGGTTATTTTCTTCGTAGGCAGCATGCAAAGGCTGCAAACACAAATGTTCAGTTGAATTGAGGCCAAATGTTCTAGGTGGGTGGCAAGAGAGCTAGCAAAGATGGGGTGGCAGGAGTATTATTAGAGGAAACCCTGGGATGGGGATGGAAAGGCAGGAGGTTTATGGGTAATCCTGTATCTGAATGTGGTGTCATAAAGTTAGTCTATTGCCATGCTCCCTGTTGTAAGTTTCTGGCTGAGGGACACATTGGGTTTTGGCCAAGGGTGTAATTAATTTAGTCTAAATTTGAAAGTGATTGTGATTCAGCATGTAATCTCACTGACACACATTTACCTGCCTACAACCTACTATATAATGATAGGGAGGGGCATATTCAAACCAGAGGATGAGACACCATCTCATTTCATTATACCTCATTTGTGGTGATGTTATTTCCCTGTACTGGCTCTGACTCATCAACCAGTGAGGGGTAAGTTACATTTACTTGCAAGTCCTCATAGGGCACCAGCCAGTGGTAATAACATGGTGTTGATAGGGAACTATACGCATTAACTATTAATAAAGATGGCTCGCTGCTCTGCTCCAGAGGTCCAGACCTAAAGAGAGGTCACAGCCAGCAGCTCCCTTCCCACAATCAAGGCCCTGAAAAACTTCTGAGTCACCACCATTATACAGTGCCAAGCCCTCTAGCCCTGTTTTGATGTGTGCTGCAGCAGATGTAACTGACACTTACCATGGCCTGTGACTGTACACACCTGTTCTTAGACATGCCATTGGGCCACGCCACACAGTCGCATTTGTGTCGCAACAGACGCATGCAACTCCCCTGAGGGCAGACCAGCGCCATTGGGCTACTAGGATGTAAACTGCTTGTCTACAAACCAGTCTAGCTTGTAAATGATTTGCCAGTGGGGATAAAAACAAACCTTATTTGGCTAAAGCATGTTCCACTGTTAGGATAGAGTAAGAATTGCTAGGCTAGAACACAAGCGGGCTAGCCTAAAAATATTGACTGCTCACCTAAGACGCTGCTATGCCGCAATTTGATTTGCTAAGCTTCAACATGAGCCCCAAGGCTTGGCCCACACTCCCACATTCGTCAAGGTCTAGTTATCCACTGTGGATGCTCCTCCTCTTGAACATAAGAGGGGTGGCGGACGCTAGTCTCATGCCACAGTGCCTTCCATCTGTGCCAGTGGCTGTGAAACAGGAGCATGTGTGGGGGAACCTGCTCCTGGTCGTCATTGGCAGGACAACCCCTTGTCTCCCCATCCAGACGATGAATAGGCTGCTTTGTGTTGACAATATACAGGGAGACCCATGCAAGCTCTGCAGATACGGTGTTCTCTCTAGATCTTATTGTTGGTTCACCTATTGAAAAATGCCACTTTGAATTCTGCCCAGTTTACAATGTGAATTATATTGTTAAAACCTATTGCTTTTTGACCTTCACTCCCTGGAAGTAAAGATGGTTCGCTAATCTATTGCAAACTGTAAAACAATGATTTTTATTGTCGGAGTTGTAGGCATTCGGGATTCAAGGTGGTGGAATAGGCTAGATCATTGAGGGAGTTCAAAAGTCAATACTCCTTGCCATTTCCAGACTCTTTTCCAAGGTTGCTGTTTGCAAGACATGTTGGCAAAGAGTAACAGATAAGCTTAGCTAATGGTGGGCCAGGACAGATAACATCTAGCACAATGGATCATTTGATAAGATCTTCTAACACACGTAGGCCAATGATGTTTTGTCTGTTTATTGAGGGTACGGTATGCAGGATAAATGTTCATTAGAATTAATATGGTTACAGTGTGAAGTATCCCAACATATATTTCCTTTTTTAATTGTCATTTCATTCCAATGACATGAATGATGGAAAATCTGATATGAAGTCGTTAGTCTTCCCTGTGGCTCAGTTGGTAGAGCATGGTGTTTGCAACGCCAGCATGGTGTGTGCAACGCCAGGGTTGTGGGTTCGATTCCCGCAGGGGGCCAGTACTAAAAAAATAAATGTATGCATTCACTACTGTAAGTCACTCTGGATAAGAGCGTCTGCTAAAATGTAAATGTTTAGCTTCTTTATGTACTGTAACGTATTTTGTGCTGGAGTGGCTGCCATGCCAACTTGTAGCACTTTGGGGCTATCAGAGAACACAGCAGGAAGTACACTTATCATATAGCACGAACACATTTCCTTCATTAAGAAAATTTGTTCTGTTTCCTTTCTTCGCTCGCGCGCACACACAGCATGTGTTTTACTATATTTGTGGGGACCTAAAATAGATTTCCATTCAAAATCCTATTTTCTCTAAACCTAACCTTAACTCACAACCCTAACCCTAAACCTAACCCATAAGCTTCAAATAGCCTTTGTCCAGGTGGGGAGAATTTCTTGTTTTACTGTCCTTTTGGGGATTTCCGGTACCCACAAGGATGGTAATACAAGGAGGCTAAGTGGTCTATTTGTAGGCCCAAATATTTTATAAACACATAGTTTGGTTACCACTAGTAACCAAGGACTGTACTGCTACTTTTAGCTCTGGGAAACTCTAAACAATTCGATGATGTGTACTGCACTCTACTTCCATTTAATCATGTGAATGTTCTGCCGGGCTGAGACACAGCCGGACAACAGGAGGAACCCATTGAAGTCCATTTGTTATGCTAAAGTGTTTGAATTATGTCACTCTCCCTTAAAATGGACAAGAGCAAACATCCTCTCCCCACCAATGAATGATGATGTATCAAAGCTGTTCAAATACTCTGGGGTTCTGTACTCAAACAACCTCTCTAAAGGTTTTTGGCTCAATCCCTCAGGATATTAATGTCTAAAGTTCACAATAGAAACAGGGAAAGTACACCTCAGAGAGAAATAGTTGGTGCACATCCTTAATTGTGCAGAACATAACTTGAATTGAATATAAGAAGAAACATTTCTTATTCAACATAGAATCCATCTTTGCTACAGTTCGTGAGGCACAAAGAATCAATATTTGGTTTCTAAAGCGCTCACTCTTCATGGAACAGATAGAAACTCGGCAGTGTGTGCAGCCTTTTCTCACTCGTTTTCCTCAGGGAAGAATGTGTACCATGACAATTTATTATACTACAGCTTCTCCCAGGAGGTTTGGATCACCATTCTCTCGGTAAACTCCCTCGAGGGCAGCGTCATTCTACCAGCATGACCTCATCCTGTATCATGTGACACAGTGTGACCTTCTCAAGTTATACAGAACCAAGTCTGTCTGGACCGCAGGCTCCCTGGATTTGGGTGACCTGCTTTATTTTAGCCACAATGGTGTGTAGGCCACAAATGAAACCTGTTCTGTGACCTGCTATTAGAGAGACCGGTTCAGGCTTATTGAAAATGTTTAAGTATATTTAAAAAATATGTTATAGCAAAATTGTTTGTCTTCATGAACAGCCAGTTTTCATGTCGTTGATTATTTGTATTTTTAAAATTTTACCTTTTATTTAACTAGGCAAGTCAGTTAAGAACAAATTCTTATTTACAATGACGGCCTAGGAACAGTGGGTTAACTACCTTGTTCAGGGGCAGAACGACAGTTTTTCACCTGGTCAGCTCGGGGATTCAATCCAGCAAACTTTTGGTTACTGGCCCAACGCTCTAACCACTAGGCTATCCTGCCGCCCCATTGAGAGCATTTTACAAGTGTTTACTGTGTCATTAGTTGTTAGTTCAGCAGCTGTTCAACTAGTTTATTGACTAGTAATGCATCGGGAGCTTGAAGGCTGACTGTTCCAACGGCTGTAGTTATACAACATGGAATGTTGTTAATAGGAAGTCTGTTATGAAGGTTCTACAATTGATGGCTATTCTCATACATTGTTTTGTCTTTCAACTTAGTGTCCCCTAGGCTCTATGGCTCTCCAAAGGTGTGAGTGGGGCAAGTGGGAGTATACCTAGCCTAGTCTCGTGGCTACTCGCTCCACCGGCCTTAACAAAGTACATGGCAATGGAAAACAGATGTGCTAAGACTGTACATGTGATGTCTGCAATATAGAGCTCTCTTTGTTGGGCTGAGTTTTGATAATTAAAGAATAGTGTTTGGCCTTTCAGTAGACCAGTACTGTGTGCGGAGAAGGCATTGGCGGGCTGGAACGAGTGTGTGTGTGTGGATCAGAGTTTCCATAGCACTTTGATTCTTTTCAAGACCCAGCCAAGCTGAATGAGTCATCCGCTCGCTAACAGGGTAAATCACTTTAAGATGCTGGGCCTCTGCACACATGCTCACTCTACACGAACACACATCATACTTAGACACACACTGCATGTACACAAATTAAAACACACATACACACCTCAAAGTAAGTTCACACACACACACACACACACACACACACACACACACACACACACTCAACACACTGGGAAGTTCCCATTTGGTAGTGGATGAAGTGGGTGCGACCCCCAAATGTTCTAATCTGATCAGTAATGTAACTGCCAGTGGATTACCACAACTCTGAATGCTCAAAGTACATTTGAGATTATCAATATGTCTGAAGCGTTTTCATTTCCTTCAACAGAGTTTGATGTTTGCATGGAGCATTTTGAACATTCAGGAATACCTCCAGATGTTTAGCATTTTGTGTCACTCAACATCACTCTTGTTTACTGGAGCCTATACAATCCAAGTTTTAAAAGGATTGTCATGGTTAACCAGATGCAGGACAATGTCATCCAATGCACTGCTATAGACTCACTAGGGAAATGTTTACTGACATTTACATACCGTAATGCAGAAGGGAACTAATCTTTACTTATTAAAGATGGATTATGTAACTTTTTGGGCGACCTGACCAAATTCACATAGAAATGTGGTGGGTTGTAGATCTGTCATTCTCGTTGAAAGTAAGTCTAAGAAGCGGTAGATCTGTTCTATGTGCACTGCTTCTATGCTTCCTGTTCTTAAGTTTAGTTTTTGCATCGTTTACTTTTCGGTTTTGCACACCAGCTTCGAACAGCTGAAAATACAATATTTTTGGTTATGAAAAATATATTTCACAGCGGTTTAGATGGTACAATGATTCTCTACACTATACTTGCTTGTTTTGTCACAAACTGAAATTAAGCGAACTATTAGAATTTTAGCAACCAGGAAATGGCAGTGCGATTTCTGCATAGTGCATCTAACAGTTGGGTGCTGTTACAGACTTATTCCCATTGGCTAGAATAGGCTAAAGAATGTTAAAGCTAACACTGCTCCTCCTCAATGGCGCCACACAGTCTGCTGTATTAGTTCCATAATGCTAACGTTAGCACCACTCCCCATCTATTCACATGGCACCACAGCAGAGCTTTCATTGTAACTCAATGCAGCTGCATGGGGTAATAGGCCTCAGATCAGTTAAGCTCTGACTCTGTTCAGTGGCGTGCCCAGAACATTTTGAATGGGGTGGCCAAGGTGGGACACACACCCAGTTTAGGGGGACAATACCATTTTGAACCTGATTTTATTTTTTTAAAATCTATTAAAAAATTTTTAATATATTGAATTTTTTTTTTTTATTTGTATTTTTTTTGTACAAATTTAAATTATAGTGGTTCAACACATTAAATGCTTAAGTTTGGTACATTTCCCTGTTCAAATAAATAAATTCCAAAAGTGTTGTTTACATTTGAGGTCAGGATTTTATAGAAGGGTATTAGCATACAGCAGTAAATTCACTTGAAAGTGACATCTAGAGAGCACCCCCTGCACACACTGTTTGTTGTTCATCTACATGGAGCGTATGTTCTACCAAGGTTAAAATGTATGCAGTAGTTTGATTTCATGCAATCTCAATTCATTTCATTAGTGTTATTGTCTGAAATTTGACTAAAGCTCATAAGTGAGACAGGTTTAAAATACTTTTAGAGGTGTAAGAATTGATTTACATAGCATCATTTTCTGTGTGTAGGTAATACTCCTGACAGTTGAAGTATTATAGAACGAGTGTTACAACGGGTAAAAGACAAGGACAAACTGGCTAACCTGTGTTCTCTAGTTATCTACCTTATCAGGGCTAGACAATCAAATCAAACAACAATAGCTAGCTCTTATGCCAACATGCTGAATGAAAGGGCACCAGGCTTCGGACTCATGTCATGGTGAATCACTAACTAATCATTAAAAGTGGAACCAGGCCTGTGTCACGTACACACAGAGCCAGAGCTACATAAAAGGCTTTATCTGTGGGAGAGATGCTTTATTTTGGTCATTGCTGGCCATGTGTTTGAATGGGGATATTATGGGAGGAAAAAGCAGGGTCATGTTCAATAGACATGACAAGGGGGGAAAAAAAACATTTCGAAATGGTGGGAGGGGGAGGGGGGGTAGTTTTCTGTCTCAAAATGTTTTGTACCTACTGAGCACGACCCATGTGTAGGCTGTTTATGTGCCATTTATGTGCCTCCTCTCCATACCCCCCCTCGCTGCTTGTCTATTTGAAACACAGAGGAAGATATCAGTCTTGAGCACCATGATGTTGGTGGTGAAACACTAGGAACTCTATTCCCATCTGCCCATATGGATGTGGTGAGTGGGTGGCTTCTGGCTATGGCTGGGTTGTTTTCCCCTTGTGATTTATCTCTCTTTCTCACACACACACACACACACACACACACACACACACACACACACACACACACACACACACACACACACACACACACACACACACACACACACGGAATGAAAACAATCCCTTCCATTGTGTTTTAATCCCAGAAAAGACATGATCATGTGCCAGCCTGTACTTTGGATTGTATTATTTTCTTTTAATGTCAGAGATCTCCATGTCCTCTTAACAGTGCTTCTAAATGATGTTCACATAAACAACCTTTAGTTGAAATAATACTATGACATACTTAAACATTTTGTTGAATCAATACAGAAGTAAGTTGAACCAATCCATGGTCTGAATACTTAACTTTAAATACGAACGGCACATTTTTCATTGAATCAATGCTGTTTTCAGAGTTCTCCTGAAACTCTGACACATTGTGTAGTCTGGCTGTTGGTCTTGGAGAAACTCTCTACTGCTCTTTCTGGACCTTGTTTGCACTAAGAACCCATTATTCAACAGCCTTTTCCCCTCTGTGTTCTCTGTATCCTAAACTTACCACTTTGGTATTGGGAAAATGGGATTGTGAAGGATGGCTATTAATAGGGATGGGAGCCCAAAGATCGTCTTTAGGGACGGAGGACCCCTGGTAATTTCCAGCTTCCAAGGAAACCCACCCACACGTGTTCACACATGCCAGCCAGACGGGCGGGGTGTCGTTCCTTAGTAGCATACCGTACCAATAGGATCAATCAACCATTACAACTCTGTGCAGTGGAAGACTGTGTAGTAACACCAGAGAGGGAGGGGGGATTACATTCTCATTCCTAACAGACCCCCTAATAGCACAGAGAGGCCAGAGGGCTTTTTGCACTGCCTGATTGACCGTGTGACTCCATTGAGATTTTTCTCATTAGTGGGGTGATTTAGCATTGACCGCCTCACTACAGTGCACTGTTAGCCCGTTAGCCTGCATTGATAGGGAAATGGCTGTGTTTACAAGGTCGGGGAACTGGGCAAGTAATTTACTGTGCGTAACAGAGTGAGAGTCAGAAAGTGGGTGTGGTAGTTTGAGGGGACCAGAGAATGGGTGCGGACACACACACACACACACACACACACACACACACACACAGTATAGGAGCGTTCATAGTTGTCTATAATCATGCCGCTGTAGTAGTTATGTGTAAAAAGTCATTTGGATGTGAACTATGTATCCCTGGTTAAAATGAAGTGTCTAGTATTGTTCATATGCTTCCTGCCCTTTAAAATATGATATAGAGTGCATACAATGAATGATCTGTTTAACATCAACTTCATGGGAAACAGATACGGTCTCTGGTTTCTGGCTGGTCTTCATAGTGAATCATTATTTAGGCATTACTGCTGCCAGGACATGAAAAGACTAAGACTTTGTGGGTATTCCCGCATGATGCATCTGTCATATTGTAGTAATTATAGGCTAGATTTTCCACCAGGAGCCTAACAGGAAAGCTTTTCCAAATAGGCCTATGAGGGAGGAAAACTTTGACAGAGCTTAGCTCTGAAATATGCTCAAAGTAAGCATCGGCAGTGATATTCTACGTGTTTATCCATTACATCCAAAATGTGGGGAAATGCCATACTTTAGGCCTGATGAGTAGGCCTCTGTTGTCATAGCAACGGCACAGCAAAATATCCAGGATTGTGGGTTTTCCGTTGTTTAGTTTTTTTGGGTGGGCTCGCTCCATTGTCGTCAATGAGGTGGACAAAGATAGCAGTGAGTCACCCAAGAGTGGAGGAATGAGGTGGACAAAGATAGCAGTGAGTCACCCAAGAGTGGAGGCTGAACCAACACATTCCTCAGTTGTATTATTCCTCCCCTTTCTCTCTCTCCTCACCTTTCTCCCTCTCTCTCACACACTCACTAAACTGTCATTCGGCAGTAGCTCTGCTGCTCACTATGTATACTGGAAAACGCTTCGAGACAGCTCTTTGTCCTTTGCCCTTTTTCAAAGTCGTGTGAGCTTTGATATAACACTGTTGTCACAACAGTAATCTCTCGAGGACAGATTCTGGCGGACAGATGAAACGGCGTGAATCTGGCAAGGCTCACAGAATTATTTGATTACGAGCAACAGTAGAGTTCCTGGTTTGGGGTTTTTGTTGTTGATTACTTGGACGAATCAGGATTGGGCGAAGGCGGTGCTTAAACTGGTGTGGTCGATTTTTCAAGCCCATGTGTGGATGATAAACGGTTTCCACTAGATTACACAGCCACAAAGTCAAAATTGTCTCTACGTACAAATTCATGAAAACTAAAATGTGCATTTTGGCCAGGATAAACACTGGGGAAATTAGCGGAAGGCAAGGGTTTGCCCGAGAGTTTCTGTTTCTGAGGGAGGAAACTTTGCTTCCTTCCTTTGTACAAAAGGTAATCATAATTGTTAACGCCATTTCCCCCCCCAGAAGTAAAACAGGAATTGACAAACTTTCGCAAGATAATTTTACTTCTGGGTAACCAAGATTATCACAACAGTAATGTGCACAGGAGAAACAGTCGGGCTACAGTGTGTTCGAAGCATCATCGACTATTTCTCTTATCTAAATCAGACCATTGAATGGTTAACTGTAGGCTTCCTTAACTCCTTTTCTTTACATGGTTTCTAGATGCCCGGATCAATGTCCTATGAGTAATTGTGACAATTGAACACATCACACCCTATATGCTATAAATACAGTACACCGGTTTGGTTCTTTATCCCCTAAAATTCAGTTGAATAAACTGTCCACATCCAACACATGCTGTTTTGATAAACAGACTTCCATCCACACCGGTTTCTGAGGTGTGGTCCAAGTTTGGATGGATTCAAATGTAAACTTAATTCGAAGTACATTTTGCTCTACAAATGTATTCAGTTTGCACACACACATTCACGCTCTCAGGCATGACGTTCAGCCATGTCCTCCCAAACAGGTCATGCGTTCTGTTAAGTCAACATCCTGGAGCAAACAAACGCATTGCAGGCTTACTGGCAGTCATGGATACACAGGCATCCATATCCTCAACATTAGAGCGGATCAACAATGCCATTCAAATTCATTATCACCTATATTCTCAGCACTACAGCTGATGAACAAAGTTACTGACACACATCACAGCCAATATTGCCATACTCAGGTCATTCACGTTCTATGTCATCACAGCCAGGCCGCCTGTATTACTATGTCCTATATCATCTTAAAGCCATTCGATGTTACCTTTTTATTACATTATTTTATTTAACTAGGCAAGTCAGTTAAGAACAAAATCTTATTTACAATGACGGCCTACCCCGGCCAAACCCTAACCCGGACGATGCTGGGCCAATTGTGCGCCGCCCTATGGGACTCCCAATCACGGCTGGTTGTGATACAGCCTGGAATCGAACCAGGGTCTGTAGTGACACCTCTAGCGCTGAGATGCAGTGCCATAGACCGCTGCTCCACTCGGGAGCTACCAGCCATTCACGAGTTAATATCATATACATGCTTATTATTTACATTCTATATCACCGTAGGTTCAGTACCAGAGCTGATCCACATAGCCCATTTAGTCATAATAAATGGCCCACCACCCACACATAAGCTACAGTTCTAGAGGCATTAATGTAGCCCCAGCATGAAATGTTTACATGTCTTATTTAAACACTGAATGTCTTATTTAAACACTAAATGTCTGGACATAAGTGCTTTACTGTTCCAACTCAGTGTGCAAGTTGGGCTAAACACACGTGCAGACACTCAAACTCATGCCTCATAACACAGGACTAACAGCCCTATGTTGGGTTATTCTGGGTTCTCCCGTGTCTATTATATTTGAATGACTATTATAAAGTATTCCACACAAACAACACCCTCCCAACCATTGGAACAGTGAGAACTTCATTAGGGCCACAGTTAGGCTATAAGCCAGACAGAGGGAACTTGGCCCCACCAAAGGTGGTTAAACGTAACAAATATTGTTGAACGTAGGTTGGAAAAAAGACAATAACAGTAGAGTAACTGCTGTTTCATTTGCCCCCAGTCACTAAGCTGTCCGTCTTGATTCACTTGTTTTTGGTTGAGAGGTTGCTATTTAGTGGGAGATGTCTTCACACTACCTTGTATTATGCCCTCCAAGTACCTGGGTGTATAAGGGCCTGTGTATGTGTGAGCATCTGTGACATAAGAGCTAGCCTATCTAAAACAGTGACTCTTGTTGCAGTTCAGTGGAAATATTTCAGCACAGGAGCCGACCGGAAATAATTCCTTTCTTCTTATCCCTCTCTTCCAGAAAAAAACCTTCCATCTCTCCTCACTTCTGCATGGCCTTGTCCGGCGACAGTACCAGCACATTCCTCACATGACTCCTTGTTCACATCCCACTGAGCTCTCCTGTGTTTCTCTGTCAGTCAGGCTTATCAGTACAAGCTGTTAGACTGGTCCTCTCCATCCACACAGGTGGAAAATAAGCTAAATATGACCCCAGTGTCTGTCATAAAATCTAACGAGTAGAGTCCAATCAAATCTAGACCGGGGTAGAGTTTCCTTAAGCCTCTAGAAATCAAGAATAATGGTTGAATTAATTCAGATCAGAGTAGGCAGTGTACTGCCACATGTATAGCTAAGCTATTATTGATTAAATATGCAGACAATGTACATTTTAATTGCTGGAGCTTGTCCATTATCACTGTAATATATGTATGGGTGTTTGTGTTCCTGTGCATGAAGGATGTTGTGTTTTCATGCAAATGGTGGGGGCTGTGTGGGTGGCCGGTGCCGGTAAATGTGGTTGGATGCCAACTGTTAGTCCATCAATCACTCACCCTGCTGAACATTAGTGCTCTCTGGGCCTTTGTGAAATCTGAGATGGGACAAGGGATTCTCTGTATGTGGCAGAGCATATTTCTACTCCATTGTAGACTTTATGTGTGTTCTTGTACTGGTGTAGGCGTGTACATATGGTTCCGATTTTGTGTGTGTCTTTTATTGAATTCATGCATACATTTGGAAGTAGAGAGGGTTGTTGTAGGCTGGCAGTGGCTGGGGGAGCATGAGTGGTGTGTTAGTGGTCTGGAAGCCATCTCCCAAGCAGATGGACGTCATTAGTGATCATGAACATTGAAATGCAAGGGCCAAATGTAATAACGGGGAATCTATTTCCTGTTCGGCTTTCAATGAGCACCTTTGCCAAACTGGTATGAAGCTCAAGCTACCACTTTCCCATCCTCTTCTGTTTGGCTATATAGTTTTTCCACGGTCCGGGTCCAAGTTTCAGTTTTTTACCACTACTGCAAATTAATGCCTGCTTTAGAGGTTGGACACAAAAAAACACACACATGCAAACAACAAATGTGAACGTTTTTGATTTAGGTCGTGGCTGCGGTCCAAATTTCCGGAAAGTCTCGAAGCTTCTGCGCATGGTTATTTTCAACTTTTTGCGCATCTCTCTGCTCTATTCGTAGAGAACAGGCTACTCTGGCGAATAGTGCTCGTTTTAATAAAGTTAGACCAAAGCTGAATCAATGGCTGCAAGATCACATTATGATAGTATTCTACATAACCGAATATAATAGCATAGTATAACGTTACTGTAAGGACAAAACACCAGCGCAATTTTCTCTCGTGGCCAAAACTAAAAAGCGCACGCCACTAGGCAAAATACACAAGTAGGCTATGCTACAGTTTAACACCATCTGCTCTCGAATCTGCTTACTGTTTATCATTCAAAACAACACTGTAGACAACTTCGTAACTCAAAATCTAATTGCATATCCCCATGAAGTACGTTGGGCCAGTAACCGAAAGGTAGCTGGTTCGAATCCCTGAGCTGACTAGGTTAAAAATCTGTTGATGGCCTTTGAGCAAGGCACTTAACCCTAATTGATCCTGTTAAGTCGCCCTGGATAAGAGCATCTGCTAAATGACTCAAATGTAAATATTTAACTGATTGAGCTCAAATGGTTGGAATGCAGATGCTGCATGGGCATTTCAGCATTAACACTTGAAGAATTACCATGTGAAGGGAAGGAGACCACAAGCATGTGTGTGTAAAGTAGAGGTAAAGAAACACATGCGCAGAATGTGGTCGGGATATGCGCTGAGGGAAAAGTTGGATCTGCAGCCACTATGTTTGATTTAACTGGGATTCCCTCAGGAGTGCCTATGTTGGCCTTTTTATTTAGAACACGTGAGCTTGATTTAAATTATGTTCCTGTCAATTAATTTATTCAGTATGATGGGAGTTCAGTTAAGGACAGCTCAAGGCATTCATGAGTCTTTCGTAGATAGTGGTAGTGAGTATGTTATCCCAGAATTGGAACCTATGTGGATAATGTTTGTCAATGGGAAGTTTGTGTACAGAGGTTACTAAACAGTTTGACCCTTTTTTAAGAGCCTAAATGCATAACAGCTTTTATTGTAATCATACTGCATTAGACACAAGTTGCTCAAACACAGACCGTGTTAGTGAAACAGGGAACTGATATATTTGTCTACCTATGTCTCAACAGAAATGGGAAGAAGGAGTCGGACCTGGAGGCAGCTCTGGCCCGGCTGAGGGATCTAGAGGCTCTGTTGAACTCTAAAGATGCCTCTCTGTCCACCGCCCTGGGGGAGAAACGCTCTCTAGATGCTGAGGTCAGGGACCTGAAGGCCCAGCTAGCCAAGGTAAGAGACTAGTGGTAAAGTCCTAATGGACAACTCTGAATTCTACACATACTACATACTCTCTCCTCAGGTACAGGGTTCAAACTGCATATTATTGATAAATATATATATATATATATCTTCCAGTGTATATAAAGAAAAAAATGTCACTTTTAAAGAACTATCAATTGTGAATATGACTTTTGGGTTAGTGCTGTAACAAGGTCAGTGCATCACCGTGGATTGTTCTCAATGAACTCCGAAATGAATAATATTCCTACGCCACCTTCTGGTCACATAAGTGAACTATAGTTTCACCCAGTCATGCTTTCACATCTTACATGCAGCTCCTCTATTCCTCCTCGTTAAAGCAATGTGATAACTAGAGTGACTTCAGATCAACAAATGATTCATTATTTATCTTAACAGAACCCTAAAGATAAACATCAAACTTTAAACTCTCTGTCCCTTAGCTGGAGACCGGTCTGCGCGATGCTAAGAAGCAGCTTCAGGATGAGATGCTGAGGAGAGTGGACGCTGAGAACCGCCTGCAGACCCTCAAGGAAGAACTGCAGTTCCAGAAGAACATCTACGGAGAGGTGAGACTCTCTCTCTTACCTTACACTCTTACACTATCTCTCCTTTTCTCCCTTGACCTCTCTCTTTTTACCTCACTTTCTTTTTTCACTTTTCCTTTTTTTCCCCTCTGATCTGCTCCTCCTTATCTATCTCTCTTTTTCTCTCCCTTCTTTTGTTTCCTCATCTGTCCTCTTCACTAGCCTTGTAAACTAGACTGATGGAACACCGAGATTGGTCTGTTTTATGAGGTTACCTCTTCACCCCCTCTTCTATAACTCAAGTATGCCTGTACCGTCCTGCAGGAGCTGAGGGAGTCCAAGCGCAGGCACGAGTCTCGCATGGTGGAGATTGACAGTGCAGGAACAAAGCAGGATTATGAGAGTAAGCTGGCCGAGGCCCTGATGGAGCTGAGAGCCCAGCACGAGGAGCAGGTCCGCATCTACAAGGAGGAGATCGAGAAGACCTACACCTCCAAGGTAGGGAGCACAACCCACGGGTCCACACTGCCAGCTCAAGCGTGAACTAGAAGTAAATCAGTTCAAATCGGTAGTGTTATTTCATTTTAATTTCACTAAGCTGTCCATCCAGTTGAAATCGGTAGTACTGTCCATGCATCATTCAACAACCTTTCACTGGCCCAGTGCCAACCTAGCACAGACACATGTATCGTGGTTTCGTTCTGACCTCTCTGGCCCTGTGTGTGTCTCAGCTGGAGAACGCCCGTCACTCCGCAGACAGGAACAGTACTCTGGTGGGGGCGGCCCACGAGGAGCTGCAGCAGACTCGCGTGCGGATGGAGGGCATGTCCTCCCAGCTCAGCCAGCTGCAGAAACAGGTACGGCTGCACCCTGTCCACCTGTCAATCACAGAAGTCTCTTACCATACATCTCCATACTGTGGAGCTCTGACAGCTGTTATCTTAGCTCTAGTGTTGGCTCTAATACAAAGTATTAGCTCAGTTCATCTCATCTCTGTCAAATATGGCCCTTTTGGTTGGTCTAACCGGGGTATCAACCCTCTGTGTGTTAGCTGGCGGCGAGGGAGGCCAGGGTGCGTGAGCTGGAGGAGTCTCTGGCCCGGGAGCGGGACACGATGCGCCGGCGCCTGGAGGACAAGGAGAGGGAGATGGGGGAGATGCGCATGCGGATGCAGCAACAGCTGGATGAATACCAGGAGCTGCTGGACATCAAACTGGCCCTGGACATGGAGATCAGCGCCTACCGTAAACTGCTGGAGGGAGAGGAGGAGAGGTGAGGAGACATTACGGGAATGCACAATACACATCATGCATACACAAACACACTGCAAGCCACACACAGACATTTACACACAGACTGAAGTAAATAAACTCATGTAACCTACACACCCACACTAGATTTGTATCAACACTCTTCTTCTCTGTCACCCCCCCCCCCAGACTGCGTCTGTCCCCCAGCCCTCCCCCAACCCGAGTCACTGTGTCCCGTACCACCGGCTCGGGCTCAGCACACACCCATACCACCCGTACCTCGGGCTCAGGACACAGCCACAGCGCCCGAGTGGTCCAGTCCACCAGCGGCAGCCGCAACTCCTCAGGCACGGCCAGCGCCAAGAAGAGACGGCTCAATGACAACGACAGCGAGACCTCCAGCCTGGCGGGGGGCGCCGTGACGCGTACACGCATCGCCCAGCAGGCCTCCGCTAGCGGCCGCGTCACCGTGGACGAGGTGGACCTGGAGGGGAAGTACGTCCGCCTCAGCAACAAGGCCAACGAGGTATGGAATTAATCGGTCAGCTTGACATACAATGGGTGCTTTCTGCTACGATGCGCCGCATTCTTTCTGTTATGGTCAAATGCACAGGTTTTGTAAGGAAGCTACTGTAGTAAAAACACCCTGTTAGGTTGATGATGTAAAAGGACAATCTCTTCTACCTAGTGATTTTAGTTGACGTTGGCTGAAACAGACTTGATGCTTATCTGTTGTCCTTCAGGACCAGCTTCTGGGCCACTGGCAGGTGAAGAGACAGGTGGGCACCAGCACCCCCATCGTCTACAAGTTCCCCCCCAAATTCAACCTCAAGGCAGGACAGACCGTCACAGTGAGTAAAACCTTCGTCATGTCTGCACTGTCATCAACTATGCTTGTGTTCAGTTTTTAGTACACCATGTTGAGAGAGCAGTATGTTTGTCACAATGTGGGCTTGTGTGTAAAGTAACTATAGTATGTGATGAGGTGATAACCGACAGTTCTGTACCTCTTCCCTCTGTAGATTTGGGCTTCAGGAGCAGGCGGCACCCACAACCCCCCCTCAGACCTGGTGTGGAAGACCCAGAACTCATGGGGCAGCGGAGACCTGTTCCAAACCACCCTGGTCAGCGCCAATGGAGAGGTGAGAGAGACACGTCACATGCACATGTTTGTAGTTGTACCTTCCCATTGTCCCGTTGACTGTTCAGTCTTTCTCTTGGCAACATCATCCCACTTCCTACATATTTGAATACATGTGAGATTTGGTAAAATACCTTGCTCACGTCATAGCCGGTTGACAAACTGACTGTTCTGCGCCTCTCTTTCCCATAGGAAATGGCACAAAGGAAAGTTACACGCACCCTGTTCCAGGAAGATGATGATGATGATGTGAGTCTCACTGTTTATGAAAGACACAGGCTCAGGATGATAAATAAATTACTGAAACTATACTTGCACTGTGAGGAAGGCTATTGAGCCAAAACATTGTTCAGGATCCCCTGTTTCAGATGAAAATAGGTTAATTTATATAGAGTACTTATTTAGTCACCAAACAAGGCCAGGGGTGTGCGATGATAGACTTAAATACGTCTCTAAAGGGTGACAAGAAAAATGGAAAGACTTTTATTTACCATTACTGGACTAATGCCTCACAGTGGCTACAGTTAGTATTTACCAGTAATGTTGGAACCTTCTGTTCTCTGTCTCCCTCTGCAGGGCAACCACAGTGCGTGCGGTGTGGACCGTGACTACAACCTGCGGAGCCGCACGGTGGTCTGTGGCTCGTGTGGCCAGCCGTCTGATAAGAGCTGTGCCACCTCAGGGGTGTCCAGTGGCTCCTGCTCCATCAGCAGTGGAGGAGGTCTGCCTGAGGGCCTGATGTCTCCCCTCTTTATAATGGGTAGCAACTCACCCAGACAGGTACTGTAGGACTCCATCTGTTTGATCATGTATATCGTTTTAACCTCTATGGGCTAGGTGGCACGTCACCGTCCCACTCTATTCAACAGCCAGTGGAAGAACGTGGCGTGAAATACAAAACCTCAAAAATGCAATCATTTACATTTTTCAAACATACGACTATTTTACACCATTTTAAAGACAAGACTCTCATTAATCTAACCACATTGTCCGATTTCAAAAAGGCTTTACAGCGAAAGCAAAACATTAGATTATGTTAGGAGAGTACATAGCCACAAATAATCACACAGCCATTTTCCAAGCAAGCATATATGTCACCTAAACCCAAAACACAGCTAAATGAAGCACTAACCTTTGATGATCTTCATCAGATGACACTCCTAGGACATTATGTTATACAATGCATGCATGTTTTGTTCAATCAAGTTCATATTTATATCCAAAAACAGCTTTTTACATTGGCATGTGATGTTCAGAACATGCATTCCCACCCAAAACTTCCGGTGAATTTACTAAGTTACTCACCATAAACGTTGACAAAATACATAACAATTATTTTAAGAATTATAGATACAGAACTCCTTTATGCAATCGCTGTCAGATTTTAAAATAGCTTTTCGGCGAAAGCACATTTTGCAATATTCTGAGTACATAGCTCAGCCATCATGGCTAGCTATTTTGATACCCGCCAACTTCGGGGCTCACTAAACTCAGAATTACTATTAGAAGAATTGTATTACCTTTGCTGATCTTCATCAGAATGCACTCCCAGGACTGCTACTTCCACAAGAAATGTTGTTTTTGTTCCAAATAATCCATAGTTATGTCCAAATACCTCAGTTTTGTTCGTGCGTTCAGGTCACTATCCAAAGGCTAACGCGCGAGCGCATTTCGAGACAAAAAAATTGTAAATGTTCCTTTACCGTACTTAGATGCATGTCAAACGCTGTTTAAAATCAATTTTTATGGTATTTTTCTCATAAAATAGCAATAATATTCCAACCGGACAATAGTGTATTCATTCAAACAGGAAAAGAAAAAACAGCATGGTCGCGGTACCGCGCAACTCCAATCTCTTTGTCACTAGGCAGAGCACTGACAAACTGTGCTAGTATACTCTGCCCAGAGACAGGATACGCCTCAATCCGCTTTCTGAAGGCTTTAGAGAGCCAATGGAAGCCTTAGAAAGTGCAACGTAACCCCAGAGATACTGTAGTTTCGAAAGGGACTAGAAAGAAGAACTACAATTTCTCAGACAGGCCACTTCCTGCTTGGAATTTTCTCAGGTTTTTGCCTGCCATATGAGTTCTGTTATACTCACAGACACCATTCAAACAGTTTTAGAAAATTCAGAGTGTTTTCTATCCAAATCTACTAATAATATGCATATTCTCGTTTCTGGGAAAGAGTAGTAACCAGTTTAAATCGGGTACGTTTTTTTTATCCGGCCGTGAAAATACTGCCCCCTAGCCCAGACAGGTTAACACACATTTTAAGACACTTAACACACACTATTTCTGTTTCAAAGCACAAACACCCCTCATTCTCTCTCTCTGACACATGCACACTCATGCGCACAGCATCCCAGTTTTCCTGTTTCTCCTGCTGTTATGACAACAGCCCCTTCCTGTCCCCTCACTTCCTCTAACGCCCCTATGTCACTTCCTGTCTTTCTCAGGGAGGTCCCAGACCGGAGAACTGCTCCATCATGTAAAGCCAGGCAGGCACCACCTTACCTGGACAAGTACCTCCCACACCACACATGGATGGGAGATGCCTTTTTTTAAATTACTTTTTTATTTCCTTTGTTTCATATATGATCTGCCTTATTTTGTATGACATAATCTGCAGGTTAGATTACCTTTGGTGTTTGGCAAAGGGCTTAGGAGCTGTGTATTCACTTCAGATATATGAGCTTGTATATTCTAGTTATTGCATGTGGGCTGGGCAGATGCTTTCACTGTTTAGGGCCATATCTAGGGAGAGAGGCACAGAAAGCACCTTTAACCATTACAATGGTCTTTGATCCATAGTGGGCTTTTGCGTCATGTCTAAACTGTCACAACACTAAACACGCACAGCAGCAAACCCTGCTATGAATCAGTGGACATGGGGGCTGGAACCAGGGATCTCTGGCCTGGTATTCCATATACACTACCATAGAATGTCTTGAATGTCATTAAATGGAGATGGAGTTAACCCCCCCTGACCGCTAGAGGATTATGGGGGTTTGTATTAGACTGAGCGATGGGATTGATCATTCTAAAGCCATAGTTACAAAGAGGAGCTCAAACTTGACACTGCCATCAAGTGGTTTATATTTCTGAACACAAGACACTAGTTTTTTATGGAATGACATCTATATTATTACTCATGAAACAATCAGACAACTATGGTAATATGAATATAGGTTCCAAATTGTGACTTGTTTTCACAGGCTTGAAAGAGGTATGTAGTTGTTAAAGAAAGGATACCAAAACGAGATGAGCACACAGATATGGGGAAGACAAAGTAGTACTGTATTGTAAAGTTGAGTGCGGTCTTGACATGACCTCGGACCTCCAGAAATAGTTTCCTCTTAGAGGCTGATAATTCTTGTCTGACCTCTGACCTCGCCTTTGTCTTGTATGACAAAACAGTTATGCCACGCTTTTTTGTTTACGTAGTTGTACTGTAGGGCAACTCATCAGATCTAGACACAAAAATATGATTTGTAGGGATTCTTTTGCTTTTTGAATCTGAGATAATTGCCAGATGGATTATAGTAATGTTACTGTAACCTTCTAATATTGATTCTCCATTTTTAGGTTTGAGGGAATGTGGCAGCTTGAGAAATAGATGTTCTGGTTTGTCAGACTCTAAAGACAGATTGTCTGAGTTGGAAGTGTGTTGATTTAAATGAAAGTACAATGCTTACCTTCTCGTGACAGCAGTGCAACAATGTGTACATTCTGTAACTTTGTTTGTATCAGGTGTAGTGTCAGAAATAATGGGTACAGAAAGAAGGCAAACCTTGGACAAGTAAGCCTGAGCCTGAATGGCCCGTAGGGGTAGTTGGACTATATGGTATTATCTGGCCAAAAGTTTACTTTATTAATGAACTACACAGTATGTTGCATTGGCAAACATGTTGGTGCCATATTTTCAGTGTAATCAATTATCAAGGTGTCACTTTGACAAGGTCAGAAAGATTATTTAACTTGAGAAGGAAACCTAAATGAAACTTAAACCATCTATTCCTCATATGATAATTTTCCATTGACATCCTCTGTATTCATGTATTGTAGTCTTGAGACTATTGTCTAGAGGCCTCTCTCCCACTAAAGGATTATAATGGCTGTGTTTTTCTGAGCTTAGTGGCTTTTCTTTTGGGCATGTTTATTCTTTTTTTTGGGGGGGGGGGGGGGCTTCTTATTTCTTTACAACTATGTCAAAAATGAGCTACAGTCATCTACAAAGCTTTATCCACTGCATATTAATAGAGGCATGTACAGTAGTCTGGCAGCCTTTTATAGGATGTGTAAGCAGTAAAGATTTTCTGAGAATACTTGATACTTTTTGAAATATTTAGTTTTTCTTTTGTACTTCATACACATTTCTATCACTACCAAATTTGAGAAAATGTGATTATTCTCACTGCCCCAGACATACCTTTGAGAAGCTCAATGATATTATTTTACTTGACATATATAATTACTTTTGTCACTTTTCAGTATTTCTTTTCTCATCATGTCTCAAGTGCCTTATTGATACCTGCTAGTGATCATTGGAAATGATGTATTCTTTTTGCATTATGAGGTGTCAATTCCAAAGATATGCGATATTTTGTCTTTCAAGACAATGGAATTTATAGATTTACAGAGTATGTTGGCTATAGTTGCATATTTGTACGGAAATTGTCCTTGTACATAATGCTCAATTGAATTTATAAGAAATGATTATACCTAATATGGGAAAACCATGCAATCCAGGTAGAATGTAGTAGTGATGATTTACCAGCCTTTTCTGTTCGAGATGACACAAGTAAAAATATTTTCCCAACAAATGCCGTCTTGTGGTTGACTTCTTAATAAAATGTAATCTGTGGTTTGATGTGTGATATTATACAAGCTACCTGAGCACAAAATACTTCTGAACAAGTGCATACAATGTTAAGCCATTTAATGTACATTATATACAACATATTGCATGATTACATTGTAAAACATTGAGGAGCTAGCTGTACAAATGGGCTCTGGATTTCCCCTAATTGGAAGCTGACATTCTATTGTCTATAGGGGAGGGGGAAAGGGACTTGAGGGGACCTCATACTAAACTACTGACATCATGGAGATATAAAAATGCCTTTCAATTGCCGTCCCGGTTTATGTAATTCTGGTCAAAAGGCTTGTATGCCAAATCATGTGCTCCAAAAGCCAAGTCCCTTTATCCGCAGTATGAAAATAACATTTGAAGGAATCCCAAGTTTGGTCAAACTCAAATGCATGCATGTATGTCCTCAAACTGCGATACTGGCATTCTCAAAGCCTATCCCCACATGCCTTGGCCGTTGAGTCTGGATCACAAGAGTGTAACGGTGGATAAAATGCCACCTTAATCCACCAGGGGGCAGTGTTACTATGTAAACCCACTGACAGAAGCATCGGCATAATCTGCTGTCTTTGTCAGGTTGCCCTGACTGTCACTGCTGCAACTGACTGTTTTGTAGCCTTGAATAACCCCAAGACAACTTCCTACCAATGTTTTTGAATGGCAGTAAAGTTTAAATTAGTTCTTCTGCATTGTGATGTTCAGAATAGGGCTGGTGTCATTGGGGCAGTCTCCTGCGTACGGGAGAGGGTGGGCGGCGGACAGGTGGCAGGTCATAGTGTCCTGGGATGTGGCTGTTCACAGGTAGGTCATAGTGATTATGGGGCTCCTGCTCCGGGACCCGCCCAAGGGAACTGCGCTCTGAAAAAATTGAAATAAACATTGTAATTGTCATCCGTCTACTGGAGTTTATATTTCAGATTGTCTTTATGTTTACTCAATGTGAATGGTAAATTAAGGATTATACTATAAAATATACAGTATGATTCTCTTGGCCTAGGAATGAGGTTATTGCTATGGTCAACCCTTTCTCCAGCCCTCATACTGAGACTTTCCAATCCATTCCTGTGGTTTACTCCCCTCTCCCTTTCCTCACATGACCTCCTTTCATTTCCATGAAAACAGTACTGCCCATTCAACCATGTGTTACGGAAACCCATCCATCTCATTTGTCTATTTGCACAGTCTTAACATTTATTCATTTTTTTTCTGAGTATGCTATGCGAAACCTAAACGTTTTACATAGTGATAGAGAATTGTCTGTTTTGTTGTTTTACATGCTAGCATAGCCAGATATTCCGTGTATACTACTGATTATACATTTGAAGGGTCCTGAACAACAGTATAGTAACCCACCTCTGCGTAATGTTGATGTGCTGAATGGTGGAGGGCTGATCTCGGTGTAGGACCTCTCATGGGGCATGGCCGTCCTCATCTCCATGTAGCTGCTCTCAGGAGGGCCGAAGGGCAGGCCGGGCAGGTCTTTAATGGTGGCGTAGGGGTTCTCACTGTTCAGAGAACTGCTGCTAGCTGCCACCCCAGTGTCCTTTAGTTCTGTCACTAACAAGGGGCAGAGTGTAAAAGTTAACAGAGGAGCTGACTGGCTCTGGGTCAGCCAGGTCACATGTAGTTTGTCATCTGGTGATGGGTCGACAGTTCAGGCATGTTTTATGTTAAATATGCCACAAAAGGAAGGCATGTGTGAAAATGGATTGATGGAAATGTTGCCTAGAGTAGTTCTAGAGAAAAGCAAGCATATTTCATGTTAACTTGGAGTTGCTGGAAATGAAGGAGAAAAGGGATATAGGAAGCATGGAAAACTACCTTTGTTGTAATATTTCCCAAGGCTGGCACTGTAGCTATAACTGCGGTCAATGCTGAAAGCTCCTGTAAACATTAAAAAACATTTTGCATAATCTATTTTATTTATAGCAAACTCATAAAAGACAAATATCCTGTCTTGGTATTAAATCAATACCAGGTGATGAAATGGAGGATGAAAGTTGGCGAAGAACGTGCAGTTTGAAACAGGCAGTAAAAAAGACGGACCTGGTTCTTTGCGAGCCTCATGGTGTTTCCAGTCTGCAGGCAAAGTGGCATTGCTCTCCACCCCGAACAGGCCTCTCTCCCTCTCCATGTTCTTCACGTCACAGAAGAGCTGGTTATTGGTGTTCTGTTTGAAAGACACCGATATTAACCAATCAGAAATCATACAGCTCCTCTCAAACAAGCATATCCTGTATAAAGGACACTGGGGTGTAACACAGTTGACTCGAGACGGAGGTGACGGTAATGACACTTGCCTTGATGGCGCGGTCCTGGTTGTTGGGGACGTGTGGTAGAGGGGGTCTGCTCCCAGTCAGTGTGTGATAGCTGTGGTTGTAGTAGTGGTGGTAGTTGTGAGGAACATCTGAGGAGCAAGAAGGGACATGACATCAATAACCAGCACTGTATATAAAATACATTACTGTGTATGAATCCTAACCAAAACTGTAACCTAGCCAGCGCTACAGTATGGATACATTATGTGGTCAAACTATTCGCAAACATTTGTTTTTTTAACGTAATCTTTTAAACCAACGCTGTATCAATACAGTACCTGGTATTGCGTATTCGGAGTTGACGGTGCGTGAGGTGGAGAAGGAGACTGTCGGTGTGTTGGCTTGCTTGTCTTTCTGCCGGCGGCGGTAGAGCAGTAGCAGGGCCAGCAGCAGCACCACCAGCATGACCAGCACCACGATGCCTGCGATGGCCCCCCACGAGTCCCTCTCCCCCGGGGACACGGGCACCATCATACTCACAAAGCGTTCTGTGTGGAGCACAGAGAACAAGGGTCATCACCGTCACAGGCCCTCCAGTCATCACCGTAACAATACTTCATGCTGAATAGACTTAGGTAGATAATAACCAGTTTCATTACTGTCTTATTTAACTGGATTGTAGCAGATTCAATAGACAACTCAATAGACAACTATTATAGTCTGGTAGCTATGGGCAACAGTATGTCATTACTAGCTTGTAAACTGATGTATGGTTAGTAACTGTTCATTGGGTAAAGGGGAGACCATACCTTTTTTGCAGTCGATCCCTGGTCCTGATTCACACACACACTCCCCTGTCTGTGGGTCGCAGTAGAAGTTGGGTGGGCAGGAGCAGACTTGGGCACAGTTAAGGCCAAACATCCCATGGTGGCATTCTAGAGACACAGGCAGAGATTCAAAGTATGACTCGTGAATTTCAACTCTTTATAAAACAATGTCATTGATTTCAATCAGCAAAGGTCAAGTTGGGCATATGTTGTGATAGAGTAAAAATGCATTGAGCCAGACTTACGTAGAGTACAGTCAGGGCCTGTCCATCCTGGGGGGCAGAGGCAAGACCCATCCTGATGGTGGCACGATGAGTTGTGGGCACATCTACACACTCCAGTACACTGCTTACCATAGAGACCCACTGGACAGGCTAGGAATTACACCAAAACACACGTCAAGGTTAAATATAATATACACATAAACATTTTTTACATGTAAAGCACTAAAGTATGCCAAGATACTGCGGGTCTTCTATATGTATGCTAGTTTGACTATAGGTAAGATATGGTTTAGTGCTGACCTTGTTCACAAAGGGCTCCAGTGTACCCGGGTTTGCACACACACTGGCCTGTGACATGGTGGCAGGAGGAGGAGTGGGCACAGGACGGGCATGTTATACTGCACTGGTCACCATACACACCTGCACTGCACACTGAGAGAAAGAGAGAGATTATGGTGATTCATAACAATTTAGCAACTTGACACATAACTTAGCATACGAATGAGATTGATGGCGATAGAGTGACATTTTCTACTTATTTATACAGGCATCAATATCAAGCATTTTCTGTACTCACTATGTTGACAGGTGGGTCCCCAGTAACCGGGGAGACAAACGCAGGCACCGCTGTGTGGCAGACAGGTGGCGCTGTTCTGACAGAAGCAGCTCTGGTTACAGTGGCGTCCCCATGTACCCTCTGGGCATGTCTGGGCACAGCGGGTACCTAGGAGAGAAAAGCACACACAAGACAGACAGAGAGACACAGAGAGACAGAGAGAGACAGAGAGACAGAGAGACACAGAGACACAGAGAGAGGTTACAACCTGTAGATCACATTGGACTGACTAATTTCCAGGTCTATCCCAAGCTGACACTAACTCAACAGGGGTGTCGGCGCTTACCAGTCCACCCTGGCAGACACTGGCACTGCCCGCTGGCACCCTGGCAGCCGTCTGCGTTTAGGCAGTCACACCTCTTCAGGCAGCCTGGCCCGAACGTGCCCATCTGTACAGCAAACACATGCCAACCACGAAAGCATCGTCAAGGGAATCCCTGAACCATTTGGCCAGCACAGTCAGAGTCAAGCAAACGGTACTTTGGCAAGATACACTGTAAATACATCATAGTTGGCAGATTATCCTCATTGAAGGAAAGGAGGACTGAAGATAAGGGGTAGTCCAGAATATAGGCTTATGGATGCACAGAATGAGCTACAGTAAAGAAATAAAGACAGTGATTATAGTATGAGTAACATTACTAATCTATGCATTGAAAAAAAATCACATCAGGCCTATGTTATGTTAAGATTATGTTACCTTTTAACAAACGTTATAGCTACAGTATTATACTGGCACTTACGGGGCATGGTTGGTCGCACAGGGGCCCCTTCCAGCCTGGAGAGCAAGTGCAGGATCCGTCTGCTGGGTTACACAATGCCCCATTGGCGCACTGGCACGTGGCGTTGCAACCCGGGCCCCAGGTGCCCTTAGAACAGGGTATGGAGCAGTACCGCCCTCGCCAGCCTGGAGAGAGACAGAGAGGGACATTTTGTAAAGGAATCATACAAGTCTGTGTCTGTCAGCCTGTATGTTTGTCTAAGCGTCTTTCTGTAAAGAGCAGCAACCATTTTGGAACAAAACACAGGTCTGCTTCTGATACCTATGGCTAGATTCAAACGGTATCGCGGTAGTTCAGCGTTACAGCGTGATTGAACTTTAAAGGCAATGTTCCCACGGTAGCGGTGACTGCATTCACGGTAAACGCTGCATATGTCAGCTCAAAAGGAAATCCTGTTTAAATTTAGATTGCCCAATCTGTAACGCTTCAGCGACACAGATGGAATCGCGCCCTAACTGACTGGTTCATACAATAAGGTAGCCACAGACATACTCACACCGTTGATATTATGACTATTCTCTCTCTCTCTTATCAGTGACTCACCCTCTTTACAGAAGCAGGTCCCATCAATGGGGGAGCAGTCCACTGAGTTGGAGCAGGAGCACTCCAGAGAACAGTTCTTCCCATAGGTACCACTCTTACAGGGACTCTCACAGTGAACACCCTACGCAACAGACATAAGCAGGTTATAACAGCTCACAACAACAGAAAAGGAGAATAAATGCAATATGAATATACATTTCTGCATGCATGTTTATTATCTCAAGGAAATAACCCAAATAAATGTTACTTTAGTTATTGTCGGTGCCATCCCGTGCCCCATTCAGTGTTTCCTGTCCTAATCACTCACCGTGTACCCAGGGGCACAGTGGCAGCGCCCGCTCACACTGTCACACACCCCTCCGTTGACACACAGGCAGGGCTCCAGGCAACCGTGTCCGTAGTAACCACGGGCGCAGGTCTCGTTGCAGTAAAGCCCCGCCCAGCCTGGCTGGCACGTGCACTCGCCTTTCAGTGGGTGACAGCTAGCCAATGGACAGAGGAAAACATGGTCACATGGGTGAGCACAATTAATACAGAATTTAACAAATCTACGAATTATAAGCAACAAAATCATGTAAAAACTATTATGGGCTTGTGTGTGTGTGTGTGTGTGTGTGTGTGTGTGTGTGTGTGTGTGTGTGTGTGTGTGGTGTGTGTGTGTGTGTGTGTGTGTGTGTGAATTGTTATGTGTGGTTGTGCGTGTGTGTACCCTTTCTTGAGCCATACCTGAGTGTGTGTGTGTCGTGGCAGAGGCAGGTGCGTTCACATTGAAGGCCGTAGGTGCCGTGCCTACACATCCTCTCTCTGCACTGGGGTCCACTGAAGCCAGGCTCACACAGACAGCCTCCGTCTATGTTATAGCAGCGAGACCCGTTGGCACAGTCGCACACACCCTTACAGTCCCGCCCGTAACTACCCACCTGACACTCCTCACTACACCTGTGGAGACATAACACATACATACAAATCAGGACACGCTCCGAAACCAAAGTGGAATAACATATCTCTGGCTTGAGCTGAATCAGAAACTATTATATTTGTATCCTATTTAATATCCTGTATGAAAGATCCATGAACTGTATGATATAAACAACTTCTACCCAACCATGGGCGCAGGTTGAGTATACAGCACATGTATCTGTCTCTACTGCAGCGAGTTAGATAAATACACACACCTGTTCCCAGTGAAGCCTTCAGCACACTGGCAATGGCCTGTCTCAGGGTCGCAGTGGCCCCGGTTGTGACACACACACTCGTGGGCACAGTTAGGACCAAACCTGCCCTCTGTACAGCGCTCTGTACACACCTCACCCTGAGGAAGAGAGAGAAAGACAGAGAAAGAGAGAAAAAGAGAGGAGAGAAAGAGAAAAAGAGAGAGAGTGTACATGGTACGATGACATTAAAAGAGGGATCTGATTGATAACCTCAAAAGACAAAGATTTCCATGTTGACCCACTGATGCTGTTTGTCAATGTAGGGATCAGGAAACATACCGTCCACCCAGGGGGGCACGCACAGATTCCCTTCCCCTGGCAGATGCCCCCATTCTGGCATGGGCATCGCAGCGGGCATGGACTCTTTGGGCATGCCTTCTCACAACTGAGAAACATGGAGGAAAGAACTCTGAGTGGCAGCTCAACTCAGATTGTGTAGAGATGGAAATGTAGGGTACAAGTTAACGAGTTCCTATCTTTTTCAATTAGGTAGAATCTCTTTGCGATTCAGTGCATAAACATACAGAGAAAGTTGTTTAAGGACAAATAAAATGACTGCACTTGCAACAAATACTCAACTGTACACAGTAGAATTCATCAATAGCGGTACATTGCCAAACACTTCTACTAGCGCTTATAGTCAAAGGGACTGCCACCAAAAAAAGGCTTCAGAAAAGGCATTCCGTGACCCAGGAAACAAAACTGCAAAGTTTCAACATCATTACATAGATCATTTTATGAGTATGAGGACTGTGTGGTTCAAAACTTGTAAAAGTTGCACATAGCTTAAATATTATAAATCAAAGATACAATTTCAAAATCATAGCATTTTGGGTAATTTCCTCTAGCAATGAGGTTGGCATGTTACACCTTGGTTACATTTGTTACACACTTTCCGTTGTCCATGCTTGCAGAAAGCAACTTGTGTACCGGACCGGAGAAATCCCGGAATAATACGAGATAAGAAGCTGTTGAAAGGTGCTAAATAGATTTTTTATCAGATTTCAGAACAGCGCATTATGTAGCTGTCGGGACCTTGAATGTTTTGAGAGCTGTGTTAGCTGGCAAATGTGCTGTCTTTAGTTTGGCTAGAAGGCAAAAGCAATGATGGCCCTTGTAAGCTAAATACAGCTGACAAAACATCTTATACGGGTTCATCTGGATCAGTGAAGGACCGGTAACGTGTTGCTTGAGTTTATTCATAGAAGAACACCAAACGCACAAATAGTTCTGTGCACCAGTGTGTAACAAAAGTAACCAAGGTGAAACATAGCAACGTCGGAACGTTGCTAGGGAACGTTGCTAGGGATATTATCCAAGATGCCCTATGATTTTGATGCTAAAGACGTAACTTTTATCAAAAATAACAAATGAATATGCAACTTTTACAAGTTTTGAACCACACAGTGTTCATATTCACAAGAGGATCTACCTAGTTGCTGACATTTTGCAGTTTTGTTTCCTGGGTCATGGATCAACACATTTTTTGGTGGTTGGCCCTTGGACTATTAGAGTGATGTGCTGATTTCTGACATTGGCAGCTGCCTCATATAAATAGTTTCCACTAATTCCTAGTGGTTCTCTACTCATCCTCAGGGGCATCTAAAACACAGGTTGCAACTAATGACTCATGCTCTAACCTAGTGTTTCAAGACGGGCTCTTTTCCTGCATTGGTAGGATGGAATTAGGCCATGGGATATGGTATAACAATTAGTCTACCGCCTCTGCATTTTGTCTTTCCAACCTTAACATTCTATTTACTTTATATTAATACATACTGCTCTAGGCCTATTTGAGAGAGCGTTAGTTCTACAACTCACAATGTCCCAGTGAAATGTTCTCGACACAGGCACTCTCCGGTCACTTTATCGCAGGAACCCCCAGTTCCACACTGGCACTTCTGAAGACAGCCCTTGCCAAAGGTGCCTGGTGGGCAGGGGTCCTCACAGCGGCGCCCAATGTAGCCTGGAGGACACTGGCAGGTACCGGTCACAGGATTGCACAGGCCACCGTTCTCACACTTACACAGCTGACCACAACCTGGACCCCAGTGTTTGTCATCGCAGGCTGGAAGACACAGACACAGATGATGACAGACACATAAAAAAAGAAACCCCATACAACAAAATATATGTAATCATTTAAATGTATGCATAAACCAGTGGACTAGTGGGCCAGTGTACAATGTTTTCCATCTGATATCTCTGAAAAGGTTTTCCTTATATTAACTTAACCTGATGTAGTTGTATGGTGTTACACTGTATACTATATGTGATGTCATTGCAATGCACATTAACAAAAACAAATCCAATTCAATTCCATTTGGACCACTGGTCATGTTTCATCCCAACAACAACAGCACAGGAACCTGAGTAGAAGACAATGGTAAAGATCACTCCCCCAGGGACAATATATCTATATAGTCATGAATTTCCAACAAACAGAGACATAGTCTATGTCCAACTCTAGCCCTAATAGCTCCAGAATCTTATGTTACAGACTTGTGATTCACGATTGACAGGGCGATTTGCATGGAGCCAACAAGACGGACGAGGTTAAAATTGAGAATTTCACAAGCGGCCTTTCGGGATGGCTCCGGCGGTTATCGCCAACCGGTGATTCGCACAGGGTTTGGATTTCAATCAGAGTTAAGGAGCATCAGGGGGGGGGATCATTCCTGATTCCACGAGAACCAGGATCCCACATGGACACACACTGACCCCTCCAATGTCTCATCAATAATACAGACTGACAGGGGCCCAAACCCTATTCAATGGAGAAAAAAAGATATCCAATACAGGTGATGTAACTGATGCTTTGCACACAAGTGATGATCTCACTAACTATCATGATGACAACCATTCAATGATGGATTGATACTTGTCTCACTGAGCTTATTTGGGAAGGATCACAAACAAATCATAGGGTTCTAAATGGGTTCTAGTGTGCTTGCTTCAGTCACAACTACTACTGCAGTAAAAACTACTACTACTTCTTCCACTATGAGAAAAATACTTTTAGACAGCTGAAGCAAGCACACACATTTCCTATCTGAACTGTATCTTTTCCACGTAGTTTATTAATGAGATCTTCCTCCCACCTCTCTTTCCTTCAGTCACATACAGTATGTACTGTGTCACAGTTTCAATCAGGACGTCTTTGACAATTAAATGGAGGGGACAGTATGGCCAAATTAGGGTTTGGAGCGTAAACTACCACATAGCAGAGAAATGTTTATTACTCTAACTCAGAACAAGACCTTTTTCTCTTTTCTTTGTTTAAATGAATCAAACGTTTACTCATTCCCTGTGTGGGCATGCGAGAGACGCTGAGAGGCTGCAGTTGGAGTGTGTGTCACATTGAGTTATGGGAAGCTCAGCTGGAGCAGCAATAATGTTTGCACAGGCGTTCTCCGGGACGCCAATGGAGATTTAGGACCTGCAGGGTACTAGGCCTTCTACTATCTGCTATCATAGTCCAGGCCTGACAAGGTCAGCCATGAGTGTGGGTGAGTGAAACGTGATGGATTGGACACCTATGCTTTGAAGAGCTGTGCTAGGACCAGCTGGCTGTGCCCAAGCCTCTGCACGTACCAAACTTATAACAGAACCCAGACCTGTTCTCACAGAAATTGTCGATGTGTTTGTTTACATCTGATCAGGGTTCAAAAGTGACAGTTTTTCGATTGATGCGCTCTTTAAAAATGGCAAGTCTGCATTGTACTGTAAATGGAATGCATTAAGATAAGGTGGGACAATTCCTCTCTTTCCCGAAGTGTATTGTCCAAGTGGTGGTGGAGGTCACTTCTGCATTCAACCACAGCATTATCTCCCACATATCTAACTGAACCACGTCCAGTCCTTCTTTTCCCCATACCCTTCTTTCTCACACACCCTTCTAGAGTATATCACTCTATTCTTAAGTATCAAAACTCAACCAGTCTTCTTTTCTGTATCCAAACCCCCCCAACCTCAGCAAATATGAATTATTCCATCACAATCGCTCTTCCCAAAACAATCTCTTATTAAACTACATTTATTTATTTATTTCTCTCTCTTTCTTCCTCTCTCCTTCTCTTTGTCCACTTCTCTCTCGCGCGCTCTCTCTGGCTGCCTCTGCCCCCCCTCTCCCCCTCTCTCTTGGTCTCTCTCTCTCCCTCTTCCTCTATTTTTCTCTCAGCTCTCTGTGCTAAACCTCAGCCTTTCTCTCTCGTTTCCCACAGCTAGCTCAACACACAAGAATCTATTCCAGGAAGTGTCAGCTCTCATTCTGCCAGTGGGCTTTATTATAGGACTCAGCAGTATGTGGCCGAGGCCAGCACTCGTTTGCCCAGAGAGAGAAGGAGAGAGAGACAAAGTGGGAGAGGGGTAACATTTTCCATTTCCCCTTCCCATCATCCCCTCTGAAGGCATCATACACCACCAGCTTAAGTTAAGCCCTCCATTCAGCACTGTACAGTGACCTGGTTGAGTTCAGAAGAACACTGGCATTGATTAACTAGAAGTTTCTGGGTTAATAAAATGTTTCTGGGATAAATAAAATGTAAAACATAAATCCTGTGCTGAGATAAAGCTATTTTACTGAATATGCAAACTATACATTTTTTAAATATTGATTTACATCCCGGGCCCTGGGTCTAAGCATGCAGTATAAACTTTGGGGATGTTACATACTTGATGTAGCATAAAATGGCAAGTGAAAGGAAGGGGAGGGAGTGGGACATAGTGTCCTCCTGGTCTAATAAACTGTTTTCTGGGCTGTGGCTTACTTCAATGACACATCACTGTTTACTTGGTCCCTTGCTGTTTCCATTGGAAAGCCCTATGTGTGTTTGAGTGTTATGTGTGAGGATCAGTTTTTGAGTAATGGTCATCTGTCATTTCCTGCAGACTGTGTGTGTGTGTGTGTGTGTGTGTGTGTGTGTGTGTGTGTGCATGTGTGTGTGCGTGTGTGTGTGCGTGTGTGTGTGTGTGTGCGTGTGTGTGTGTGTGTGTGTGTGTGTGTGTGTGTGTGTGTGTGTGTGTGTGTGTGTGTGTGTGTGTGTGTGTGTGTGTGTGAGTGTGTGTGTTGATGTAACGCACCACTGGAGCAGTCGTCGCCACGCCAGCCTCCCTCACACTGGCAGCGGTCTGGAGCAACACATCTCCCATGGACACACTCCTTAGTACAGCGGGCTAGTGATGAAAAACACACACAAACACACTCTTAAGTAGACTAGAAGGTTGGTGGAGAGTATAAAGAACAGTATAAAAACAAATATATTATGTAAGCCATGCATGTCAACTCTGCAGAATGTAACCAACTCAGCAACCAAGCACAAAACTGGATGAGTTCTAGAAATCAATGGCAAAATATGTAGAAATGTCATTAATTGAAATGCTACTGATGAAACCAAGTGAATCTTCTAAGTTTGTTTTGATATGCTAAGAAAGAAAAGCCGTGGCGTTAAACTTACGGACACATTTGTCTCTGCTCTCGTAGTAGCCAGGGCAACACTGGTACCTCCGGCGGTAGTCCATCTTCACCGCCTGTCTGTATGCTGTCTTATAGGTGATCCTGGCCAACACAAAGTCAAATACAGAATACTTCCTGTTACCCTCTGACCTCATGGACACAACCAGGAAGTAAACATGAAGTGAGTCGGCAGACTGTGTTACCTGTGACGGGTGCATCTGTAGGAGGTGCGTGGCTCAGAGCAAGGTTCCTCTGTCACCTGGTCATAAGGGTGGGCGTACGACTCCTTCACTGACGTTGTGAAGCTGCATGAAAGGACAAAATGTACTCAGACATAATAATACATTGACAGAATGGACCCATCATGGTCTAGAGTTGAGACAACCTGAAGTTCATATTTTGTGCTACATATTCAATGATAAGTGCAACAATGAACAACAAGTTAGCTACAATGAAACCTGCTGCTACTTCTATTTCTTTCTCACACACTAAACAGTATAAACAAAAAATGTGCTCCCTTCTATTCTGGTACAATGAAATGAGATGAGCTACTCTGACTTACCTCTCCCATAGGCTACACACGTTGGGGTCCCTGGGGTTCAGAGACCAGGACAGGCCAATCAGAACGCTCAGAACCAGCAGGACGCTACAGGTCTGCAGTGACTGCATGGTCCTGAGGAGAGAAAGGGAGGGAAAAGGTTATGGAGGATATTTATAATGCCTATCCATGGGAGCAATAGCAGTGATAACAGGCTACAGATCGAAAGCATGAGGACCAACATTTGAGGAAAGGGTTAGTTATTAAGGATCGGGTTATTAGCAGGAAAGGGGATAATCAAATACCTATATTTTTTTATTTTCTCATTAAACAGCAAATCAAATCATACTGGCTTTGATAAACTGACACTTGTCCGTTTTTTGTTTGGCACTGCTTTTAGCCCGCCATCTGAATTACAAAGATATCAAACACTTCACAATGTAAAGAATATGAACATTTATCTGAAACCTTCCCGTAGTTTCACTCCAAGGGGAATGATATTTTCAGCACCTATAAAGCATGGTAACTATTACCCCTTGTAAAAGAGTTCATTAAACACTAAGCAGAGGTAAAGCAGCGGGCCAGCATTGAGCCGTTTACCCAAACCCTCCCCGTCGTGCTCCCTACTCTCCCCATATGGCAACTTAGAACAGAGGAATCTGAGCAGTGGTGTAGAGTACTTAAGTAAAAATACTTTAAGGTACAACTTAAGTCATTTTTTCAGGTATCTGTACTACACTATTTATATTTTTGACAACTTTTACTTTTACTTCACTACGTTCCTAAAGACAATTATGTACTTTTTACTCCATACATCTTCCCTGACACCCAAAAGTATTTATATTTTGAATGCTTAGAAGGACAGGAAAATTGTCCAATTCACACACTAATCAAGATCCCTGGTCATCCCTACTGCCTCTGATCTGGCGGACTCACTAAACACAAATGCTTAGTTTGTAAATGATGTCTGAGTGTTGGAGTGTGCCCCTGGCTATCCGTAAAAATGAAATAAAAAACGTTGTGCCGTCTGGTTTGCTTAATATAAAGAATTTGAAATGATAGTATATTTAAGCAATTACATTTACTTTCGATACTTAAGCATATTTTAAACCAAATACATTTAGACTTTTACTCAAGTAGTATTTTACTGGGTGACTTTCACTTTTTCTAGAGACATTTTCTGTAAAGGAATCTTTACTTTTACTCAAGTATGACAATTGGATACTTTTTCCACCACTGAATCTGTGAGAGAGCGAGAAAGAGCAAGTGAGCGAGCGAGCGAGACAGAAATGGATTGGGGGGAGGAATGTGACTCCAGCTACCATCCTAGCTATTATCAATCAGAACTGGAGAGAAGACTCCACACTCTTCTGCCATGTCCCCTTCCACACTCACACCATCTGGATCCAATCAAAACGCAGACCCAGGGGAACGCCTAGTGATGGGGACCGGAGAAGGCTCTCAGGGAGCGGTAGGGAGGCCGGCACAGAGAAAGTGGTCTTTTTACCCTAAAACTCCCATGGACATTTTGGGAAGTTCAGGAACACTATAGCATGGGTCGACTGAAGGGCCAGTCCCCTCATCATGGGAAAGGGACGGTCTTTGGAGGATGGACTCATGTTGACATAAAATTGGTCAATGCTTTTTATTCCCTCTGACAGAGTTAGTGTACTATAGCTTCTCCTGTCACCAACAAGCATGAAATAAAGATCTTGGGGTATTCAACTATTTCTATCATTATTCCAAAGGAGATATTTAGTATTTTTGTTCAGTCAAGCAAAGAGAGGAACAACAAGCCACTTAAACAAGTCTAGGTCTAGCCCTTCACAAGGTATCCTTCTCCCCCAACAATGTAAGGGTGTGGTTCTTCAACAATGCCACGCTAGGATCCCTTTTAGGGGCTTCAGCCCAAGCATTTTCCTAATCAGAGTAACAAGCATACTGCAGCCACACCACAGCAGTCACACTAAACCTACAGCTGTAGATATGAGTTGATTTGGCACAATTCTCCCTGTAACATAAATCATGTTCATTCACTGATCTGCTGCTTTTGATATATCACCCCTCACAACCCTCCTGTCCTCTGTGTCAGGAGATAATACACATTCTGGCACACCCTCTAACGCCTTAAAAAGCTGCACCACAAAAACAGAATTTTATAAGAACAGGCATATGGTTTTTATTAAGAGGAGCAATCGACTTTAGCAGCCACTTCATTGGACTGGAGTAAATATTTTTCATTACCTTTTTTTCTTTTTAATTGAGCTTCGTTAGACAAAGTCTTGAAACCGCATGGGAATGCTTAAGTGCTGAGAAAGAGAATGTAGGTTTAATGAGTGCAGACGTGAAGAGGGACAGCTCTGACTGAAAGTAAAGTCAACGCAGTTCACATTACATGTTTGGGTTACCTTTGAATTGAACGGTAGGTCGGTAGACATAACTGGTAAGTAGGTAGCAGACCCCTGCTCGAGAGGTAGAATGGTTCAGGCCTCCCCCCCCCAAAAAGTAGGCTTTTATTTGCTACTCCACCCATACATGTGGGTTGATTATTGATTCCTGCCCAAGCCTTTGCTGCTGAGAGTACACTCATAAAATTCAACTTACAGTTTATTAGCTTTATCCTCATCATCTTTTTTCCATCATCTTTTATAAAAATAAAGATTCTTCTTCTGTGTTGCTTCATGTAATCAACATAAGATAAAAACATACACAGATGGCAAAATATATTTATTATTATTATTTATTATGTTACAAGCGCAGATGGGCACCAGATTTGGCTCTACATATCTATTAGGTCCGGGGTGTAATCTGGACCAGAGGTACATCTCTATGTGCCTTGAATGGTACAGAGGTGGTTCTGGACTTCTAATGCAGCAGCCTGCACTCGAAGGCTTTTGGGTTAGATTCAATGAGCAAAGCAGACCATCTCAATTGGACTTTCATGTGGCCCAATAAAAAAAAGAGGCTAGGAATACACAGTACAACGCACACACACACACACACACACACACACACACACACACACACACACACACACACACACACACACACACACACACACACACACACACACACACACACACACACACACACACTTTCTAATACTTTCATCAACAGCTCATTTGTTTTTCTTGTTCTTAAAATGTTCCATGCACAAAATGAGTCCCATACATTCTAACGAGTACAGAGAGACTATTTATAGTATCTGAGTATATTCGCAAATTCATTGGACTCGTCTTGGCTCACAATGTCAAGCGCCACAGAACTAAACAAGTGGCCCACGCGTGTGCAGATCGTACCAACTGGAGAATGTCCTAATGTTTAAAAGGGCCCCACAATGCTCTTTCCAGAACTGCACAGGGACTTCAATGAAAACAAGGCCCAAATGAAAACAGATGTACTCGTGTCACATTAATCTTGCAAATCCGAGACACTCTTATGCATGTTATTACCATTCAATTTCAGTCATGAGTCTTGCAAAAGCCTCAGAAATGAGACTAAGGAAAAGTATTTGATTTGGTTTCACACAGATTGCGTTCACAGTTTTAATTTAAAGACAGCTCAGGAGGCTACTCACACATATTTACTGAAACTCTTTTATTATTATTATTATTATTATTATTATTATTATTATTTCATCTTTACCATCATTTGAACCATGAAATATGCATGCAATAGTGATTAATTCACATTTACTGAGCATCCTAAAGCTTCTTGTCTTCCAAGACAATCCAGTCCTGAGTGGGGTGGGGTCTTAATGGTCGCTATTGGATAACAAGCTCCTTAAATAAGAGTAGAGAGTTTTTTTGAAATGTATTTTATTATTATTATTATTATTTTATTTTATTTATTGAATATTCGAAACATACAATATACTTGCAGTGAAGCCGCTCAACAACTACATCATACCAGTCATCCAACAGATTCCCATTCAGAGCGACACACAGAAGCATCCAGGGTCAATGCCCTGCTCAAGGGCTGTCACAACTTCTGCCGAAGTCGGTTCCTCTCCTTGTTCGGGCGGCGTTCGGCGGTCGACTTCACCGGTCTTCTAGCCATCGCCGATCCACCTTTCATTTTCCATTTGTTTTGTCTTGTTTTCCCACACACCTGGTTTACATTCCCTCATTACTTGTCGTGTATATAACCCTCTGTTCCCCCCATGTCTGTATGTGATTTTGTTTGTTGTCAGGTTGGCACACTTCTGGCTGGTTTGTGCCGGGTTTTGTTTTACACCCGTGCTTTGTGGCAGCCGGTACTTTGTACTTGGTTATTGTACTTTGTGCTGCCTCACTTGTTCTTTGGGCATTTGTTTTTGTGACACGGTTGCGTTCTGTTCAAATAATTGCCTCAGTAAAGTGCTTTGTCCAATCATCTCTGCTCTCCTGCGCCTGACTTCCATGCACCAGCTACACACACCGTTTGACAGAATTTCACACCACACAAGATGGAGTCAGCAGGAGCAGGTGCCCCTGGTATAGGGGTCGAGGAGTGCGTCCGGGAGCATGCGGCGACGCTCCACCATCTCGGCGCCGCCATGGACCGCGTCGTCCAAACCATGGACCACTGGGAGAGACAGGAAGTTCCTCCTGCACCTCCACCAGCACAACCAGGGACTCCACTACTCGCCCCCCCCCTGCACCCGGGGAGGAGATGTGGCGCTGGACCATTTCGAGGATTTCACCCAGTCTTCGACCACCCGCCCGAGGGTAGAGCGGCGGGTGAACATCTCTTCCATCGGAGGCAGGGGACGAGGAGAGCCCAGGAATTTGCGATGGACTTTCGGACCCTGGCCGCCGGCGCGGGATGGAATGACAGGGCCCTGATCGACCACTATCGCTGCAGTTTGTGCGAGGACATCTGTCGGGAGTTGGCCTGCAGGGACACCACCCTCACCTTCGACCAGCTGGTGGACCTGTCCATTCGGCTGCATAACCTGCTGGCTACCCGCGGACGTCCAGAGCGGGGTCTGTCGGTTCCATCCCCCAGCACCATCGCTCCAATGCCCATGGAGCTGGGAGGTGCTGCGCTCAGGGAGACCAGAGGAGGTTCCGTCTCGTGCACCATCTGTGGCCGCAGAGGTCACACTGCTGGTCGGTGCCGGGTTGGTTCCTCTGGGGGTCGAGGTAGCAGGCAGGGCACTCTCGTGTCACCCCAGGTGAGCCGGCACCATTCTCACCCAGAGGCCTCTGTTGCACACATGTTTTTGTATGTTACTTTCCCTGAGTTTTCCCCGCATTCCCAGCATAAGGCGCTCGTCGATTCAGGCGCGGCTGGGAATTTTATAGACAGATCATTCGCCCATAGTTTAGGGATCCCCATTTTTCCAGTGGCTATGCTCTTCCCAGTTCACGCCTTAGAAAGGCGACCATTAGGGTCAGGGTTGATTAGGGAGGCCACCGCTCCTCTGGGCATGGTGACGCAGGGGGGTCACAAGGAGAGAATCAGTCTTTTCCTAGTTGACTCTCCTGCGTTTCTGTGGTGCTAGGAATACCATGGTTAGCTTGTCATGACCCAACTGTTTTATGGCAGTGGAGGGCTCTCACGGGGTGGTCGCGAGAGTGCTCGGGGAGGTGTTTAGGGGTTTCCGTTGGTGCTACTACGGTGGAAAGTCCAGACCAGGTCTCCACCGTGCGCATTCCCCCCGAATATTCCGACTTTGCTCTCGCCTTCTCCAAAAAGAGGGTGACTCAATTACCACCTCATCGTCGGGGGGATTGTGCGATAAATCTCCTGGTAGACTCCGCACTTCCCAGGAGTCACGTGTATCCTCTGTCACAGGCGGAGATGGCGGCTATGGAAACATATGTCTCCCGAATCCCTGCGTCAAGGGTTCATTCGGTCCTCTACTTCACCCGCCTCCTCGAGTTTCTTTTTTGTGAAGAAGAAGGAGGGAGGTCTGCGCCCGTGTATTGACTTACGAGGCCTAAACCAGATCACTGTGAGGTACAGTTACCCGCTACCTCGTATAGCCACAGCGATTGAGTCAATGCACGGGGTGCGCTTCTTCACCAAACTAGATCTCAGGAGCGCTTACAACCTGGTGCGTATCAGGGAGGGAGACGAGTGGAAGACGGCATTCAGTACTACCTCAGGGCATTATGAGTACCCCGTCATGCCGTACGGGTTGATGAATGCTCCATCAGTCTTCCAAGCCTTTGTAGACGAGATTTTCAGGGACCTGCACGGGCAGGGTGTAGTGGTGTATATTGATGACATTCTGATATACTCCATTACACGTGCCAAGCATGTGTTCCTGGTGCGCAGGGTGCTTGGTCGACTGTTGGAGCATGACCTGTACGTCAAGGCTGAGAAATGCCTGTTCTTCCAACAGTCCATCTCTTTCCTAGGGTACCGCATTTCCACCTCAGGGGTGGAGATGGAGAGTGACCGCATTTCAGCCGTGCGTAATTGGCCGACTCCCACAACGGTAAAGGAGGTGCAGCGGTTTCTAGGGTTTGCCAATTATTACCGGAAGTTTATCCGGGGTTTTGGTCAGGTAGCGGCTCCCATTACCTCACTGCTGAAGGGGGGACCGGTACGTTTGCAGTGGTCGGCTGAGGCAGACAGGGCTTTTGGTCACCTGAGGGCTCTGTTTACCTCGGCTCCCGTGCTGGCCCATCCGGATCCCTCTTTGGCATTCATAGTGGAGGTGGACACATCCGAGGCTGGGATAGGAGCCGTGCTCTCTCAGTGCTCAGGTACGCCACCGAAGTTCCCCCCCTGTGCCTTCTTCTTGAGGAAGCTCAGCCCGGCGGAGCGAAACTATGACGTGGGGGACCGGGAGCTGTTGGCTGTCGTCTAGGCTTTGAAGGCGTGGAGACATTGGCTTGAGGGGGCTAAACACCCTTTTCTCATCTGCTCTGACCACCGCAATCTGGAGTACATCCGGGCAGCGAGGAGACTGAACCCTCGCCTGGCAAGGTGGGCCATGTTTTTCACCCGTTTTGTTTTCACCCTTTCTAACAGACCAGGTTCCCAGAACGTGAAGGCAGACGCACTGTCCCAGCTGTACGACACAGAGGAGCGGCCCATGGATCCCACCCCCATACTCCCGGCCTCCTGCCTGGTGGTGCCGGTAGTGTGGGAGCTGGACGCGGACATTGAGCAGGCGCTACGTGCAGAGCCCACTCCCCTCCAGTGTCCCCCTGGGCATCTGTACGTTCCGTCTGCTGTCCGTGACTGGCTGATCTATTGGGCCCACACGTCACCCTCTTCTGGTCATCCAGGCATCGGTCGGACGGTGCGCTGTCTGAGTGGGAAGTACTGGTGGCCCACTTTGGCTAAGGATGTGAGGGTTTATGTGTCCTCCTGCTCGGTGTGCGCCCAGTGTAAGGCTCCTAGGCACCTGCCCAGAGGTAAGCTACACCCCTTACCCGTTCCACAACGGCCTTGGTCGCACCTGTCGGTGGATTTCCTTACTGATCTTCCTCCCTCACAGGGTAACACCACGATCCTGGTCGTTGTGGACCGTTTTTCTAAGTCCTGCCATCTCCTCCCTCTGCCCGGTCTCCCTACGGCCCTACAAACTGCAGAGGCCTTGTTTACACACGTCTTCCGGCACTACGGGGTGCCTGAGGATATAGTGTCTGATCGGGGTCCCCAGTTCACTTCGAGGGTCTGGAGGGCGTTCATGGAACGTCTGGGGGTCTCGATCAGCCTTACCTTGGGTTTTCACCCCGAGAGTAACGGGCAGGTGGTGAGAGTGAACCAGGATGTGGGTAGGTTTCTGAGGTCTTATTGCCAGGACCGGCCAGGGGAGTGGGCGGCGTTCGTGCCCTGGGCAGAGATGGCCCAGAACTCACTCCGCCACTCCTCCACTAACCTCTTCCCCTTCCAGTGCGTACTGGGGTACCAGCCGGTTCTGGCGCCTTGGCATCAGAGTCACATCGAAGCTACTGCGGTGGACGACTGGTTCAGGCGCGCGGAGGAGACATGGGACGCCGCTCATGTTCACCTTCAGCGGGCCGTGCTGCGCCAGAAAGCCAGTGCAGACCGTCACCGCAGTGAGGCCCCGGTGTTCGCACCGGGGGACTGGGTCTGGCTCTCGACCCAAAACCTGCCCCTCCGCCTGCCCTGTCGGAAGCTGGGGCCGTGGTTTGTGGGGCCATTTAAAGTCCTGAGGAGACTGAACGAGGTTAGGTACAGGTTACAGCTTCCCCCCGATTACCGTATTAACCCCTCGTTCCATGTGTCTCTCCTCAGGCCGGTGGTGGCTGGCCCGCTCCAGGAGTCTGAGGTGCGGGAGGTTCCTCCGCCCCCTCTGGACATCGAGGGGGCCCCGGCGTATTCCGTTCGCTCCATACTGGATTCGAGGCGTCGGGCGAGGGGCCTTCAGTACCTTGTGGAGTGGGAGGGGTACGGTCCAGGGGAGAGATGCTGGGTTCCGGTGGAGGACGTGTTGGACCCTTCAATGCTGCGGGAGTTCCACCGTCTCCGTCCGGATCACCCTGCACCTCGCCCTCTGGGTCGTCCCCGAGGCCGGTGTCGGCGCGCTGCTGGAGCCGCGCGTCAAGGGGGGGGTACTGTCACGACTTCCGCCGAAGTCAGTTCCTCTCCTTGTTCGGGCGGCGTTCGGCGGTCGACTTCACCGGTCTTCTAGCCATCGCCGATCCACCTTTCATTTTCCATTTATTTTGTCATGTTTTCCCACACACCTGGTTTACATTCCCTCATTACTTGTCGTGTATATAACCCTCTGTTCCCCCATGTCTGTGTGTGAAATTGTTTGTTGTCAGGTTGGCACACTTCCAGCTGGTTTGCGCCGGGTTTTGTTTTACA
This sequence comes from Salmo salar, assembly GCF_965601325.2. Taxonomy (NCBI): domain Eukaryota; kingdom Metazoa; phylum Chordata; class Actinopteri; order Salmoniformes; family Salmonidae; genus Salmo; species Salmo salar. Next base: position 60,221,870 of record NC_138295.1, read on the forward strand.
CCCGTGCTTTGTGGCAGCTGGTACTTTGTACTTGGTTATTGTACTTTGTGCTGCCTCACTTGTTCTTTGGGCATTTGTTTTTGTGACGTGGTTGCGTTCTGTTCAAATAATTGACTCAGTAAAGTGCTTTGGCCACTCATTTCTGCTCTCCTGCGCCTGACTTCCATGCACCAGCTACACCCACCGTTTGACAAGGGCACGTTGACCAATCTACCACCAGGCCAAAAAACATGAACCCGAACCCTCCAAGATCCCCCCCACAGTTCCCTAATAGTTGTCCCTCAACCATTCGAGACCCTTCCCACAGTCCCCCCCAGGAAGAAAAATTCAAAATACAACTAATTCCATTCCCCACCCCCAAGAACCCCCCAACGCACCAACAACCAAGAGAATGGACTAAAGAGAAAAAAGGAAAAGATAGAAGAAAACAGCAAACAACAATGCAAAAAAATATAAACTAATTTAAAACAAAGGACATCAAGGACAACTAAAATCATAAGAGCAATGCCAACTGTATATGTTTGTGTGCATGTCTGGCACTATTACATGTATGTGTGTGTTCTTGTATGTGTTTATTTGAATGAGAGTGTGTGTATATGCATGTGTACAAACACCTGCACAGCATCAGCCTCAGGCAAACCGGCATTAGTTGTAAAAACACTGCCACTTAGTGTCATTCAAACGTACTTTAGAGTAGAGAGAGTCAGTATATGGTGAAATTCTAGACACCGCACATGGCACTGTTTAAAATGTTGCTTGCTTTTTTCCCTCCCCTCTACTCCTCTCTCTCTTTGGGGTTGAAATGTTAATTGAGGTAGAAAATATTAGTCACTCTTTGGAACAGAGCGTCGCAAAGGAAAATAAAATTGAGAGAAAAACATTGGCTGTAGATTGGTGACAGGTCGAGTGAGAAATAGAAAATAGAAAAGGAGAAAAGAGAGAGAGGGAGAGAGAGAGAGAGAGAGTGAGAGAGAGAAAAGAGAGAGGGAGGAAAGGAGGGAGGAGAGAGGGATGCCAAGAACAACTCGATTTTCATAGAGGGGTGCAATATCTAAGCCAGACTAAGAAACTAAGCTACACAATAAGCTACACAATATAAGTCTCAAGTTCACAGTCATTTCTCAAAGTTACTCCTGGGAATCTCCTGGCATTGTAAAATGCTATAATAATGTTACATGATCAATAATATGAATGCCATTTCTAAATGTCCAAATGTTCCAAATTATTGAAGCCAAAGACAGAAAAGGACACAGGAAAACAGTTTATGCACTTCAGTATTGCATTCGCCACGTCTGCACTGCACAAAAACGATGGGCTAAGCGTCAACACTTTGTAATGAGGTTGATATCCATTCAAAAGCCAACTCCTTTATATGATTCTATGATACTTATAAGGTAACAACAACCAATCAAAGGTCAATGTCACCAGCTGCACTGCTTTCATGATAGATGACATTCAGAAGCTGAACATTATACATTACAGTTGAACATTATAGTTGAACATTATACAGAAAATATTATTTAAAAAAGCTTGAGCTAAATCATATATGATTTTCAATGCATATCACTTAGGTAACGTAACAACCAAAACTTGTCAACATGATATAATTGGCTGAACGCTTCTGAATGTCAATTCCCCTAATTAGTGGTATCAAGAGCCTTTTTAGGAAAAATATAACAATTTCAAGCTTTAGACTTTGTGTCATCAATTTACATATGAACTGTAAGAATAACAAATCCATAAAAGTGCTCTCAAGCTGACAGGCATTGCCAGTTGGAGTGAATAAGATGGAGAGCTTGATGTGTCACTCTAACCACAGTCTATAGTCCCAACTCTGCAGCATTAGCCCCCACCCCTTTCCCCCCTATACCCTCCATTAAAACACAGTTACTATAAACTAGATATATCATCCCATAATCCTTTGCATCTGGGATTTCTTCATGACGCGCATGAGAGATTCGGCTCCTTCGACCACAGCTAGGCTGGCACACACTCCCTAGTCGCTGTAATGCCACATGTTAGGTGGATGGGTGTGGGGGCAAAGGGAGTAGGCACCATCAACAACCCTTTGGGAGAATGGGGACTTGACGGAACAACTACACACCCAATCTTTCAAATTCATACTTTCTGAAACATGAACGTTTTTTGCAAATCAGAAATATATGTGGTGCGTAACTGTCGATTTGGTCAATTTCTTGCATTTATCCATTACATATTTTATTGTTTCTTGAACATGACACATTTTGGGGGTATTCACAGTGAGGCATTGTACATTAAGGGTGGTACCGGACCACAAGTCTCATCCCCCACACACTGGAACATTCTGAGTGGAAAGTCTTGTCTTGGCAGCTCATATGCTGTTGTATGGTTGTCGTAGGATTTGCATGACAAAGGGATGATATGGAGGGAAAGAGGAGGGGTTCGTATTTTGGGAAGTTACTTCTCGGAAGGCTGTATTTTGCTGAGTGAGCTTGGAGCTGCAGAGTGTGCTGTCTTCTGCAGGATTCATGCGAATGAACTATGAGTTCTTGAACTTTGACCTTAGACCTGAGAGAAAAAAAGACACCTTTAACTTTTGGGTGTCTGCTTCTTTTGTCTTCCTTTTACAGAATTGTTATTGTATCTCAGCAGATCTGTTTGATGCTTTCGTTTTGCTGAATGTTCTCAAAAAAGCACAGACGTAAACATTTTGGATGCGATTCAACGCAACACAGTCTCTCCAATACAGTGACATATGCTTAATGGTGTCTGCTAATCTATGCTAGGGTTTGAGTCATAGAACATCTCTCTAATTCTACGTTAAATCAGGGTAGTTGCTATTGAAAAACAAATAAAATGGTCCCTATGTCAACTGTATGTCATCCCTGTGTCTAATTTCCTCAATCATAATGTTGTACTTCTTATTTTCTTCATGACTCTTCAACTCAACTTCTGTCTTGTTTTGGGACCAGAGTATTGTGGGAACCTCTACTTGAGTGAAGTATTCTAGATGATGTGTATCGTCATCAGCTGATCTTCTCATGACACTGCCAGACATAACACTCAGCTTTTACACATACACAACAAGGCCAAGAGGTCACAAGTCTTTTGTGGACCATCAGAAAATAAAAACAACCCCAGCTAAACACTGTGATGACCAATGATTAACAGTCGGGGTCTCAACTTACTGTTGAGAGTGAGAATAGTAGAATACAAAAAGTGCAATTTCGAAATTTGGTCGTGCATCAGCTGTTTTTCTCTTGTTATGTCAGTCACTGACAGTCACTCATTTAGCCCATGTCATAAAAAAAAAATGATTGGTAAATTAGTCTAGCCAGCTTTCTAAACCAGTAGTAATCATGATCTAATTACAGACCCGGGGGGGGGGGGCATTTATTTTATTAGTCACTCTCACTCTGATATCATATTAAAGCTGCAAACATTTCTCTCCACCCTATGGCAAAAAATGTCACTTAGAGCCACCAAAAGGCTAGTGCTGGCTCTGACTGCATGTGTGAGTATGGATGTGGGTACGCAGACCCGCGAGCCACTGATGAGTTCAGATGGTGGCCCCCAGCCCCATCACAGTTGCCCATCCCTGGTCTAAGTTTATCAACTGGCCACTAGTTCAACTTTTATGGCAAAAGATAAAAGACCAAAAATAATTTCTTGAACTTGACCTGTTCTTAACTTTTGATATATCACTTTTGGGTGTCTGTTTCTTTAAAAATGTTATTGAACCTCGGGAAATCTGTTTGATTCGGTCAACATTTTGGATACGATTCAACACAACCCTTCTCAGCAACAGCCTCTTCAATACAGTGACATTCTGTATGCTTAATGATGTCTGCCAATCTATGCTACGGTTTGAGACATAAAACACTTCTTTAAAGCTTTGTTAAATCAGAGTAGTTGCTATGGAAAAATAAAACAGAACCTACGTCTGTATGTCAACTCTATTGCCTCACACTTCTCTTCTTCTGCTTCACATACAGGGCCGGACTACCGCATATGGGCCCTGGGCCACCGACCTCCAGGGGAAATAAGCCATGATGCAGAGAGAATAATGTGTAGTTGTATAATGCTGTTCTACACATTCTGTCATGAGGCTGAGAGGACATTTTGCAGTTTTAAAGCTAATTTCCAGCAATTCTACACATTTTGCTATCATATGCTATCTAGAGGAAACGAGGGACACGCACCATATTATATTTTGTCAGGCAACGGGTCCAAGGCCTGTGTGTGAGCAGGGCCGGATTACCGAACGGGCATGCAGGGCACACATATTGCTAACATCTGCTATCAGGGGGCCCCCCGACCTCCAGGGGGACGAGGTCTACGTGATGGCCACACCTTTTCCTCTACTCCTAGAGAGCAGATTAGCAGTCTGATAAAACAGAGTTGGGGTGTATGTGTTCAACTCTATCCCTGTGATGTTGGTCATGTGGTTCTGGTGTAGAAAGCTTATGTCATAGGCACTGTCGATAGGGCGACACTGAACAGACTGAAATAGATAACGGAGGTAGAGTTGATAAGGGTACCATGGCAATGCTGTTGTTTTGGGCCTTATGAGAACATCAACATGAGCTCTACACATGGCCGAACAGTCAGCCATGGAATATGTGACTTATGGTGTGGTTAAGCTAATACTTGTAGCTAGTTCATGCATGATCATTCAGACCTAATATATCCAAATTAAATCAAATCAAACTTTATTTGTCACATGCGCCGAATACAAGTGTAGACCTTGCCGTGAAATACAAGCCCTTAACCAACAGTGCAGTTCAAGTAGAGTTAAGAAAATATTTACCAAATAAACAAAAGTAAAAAAGAAAAAATAATACAAAGTAACACAATAAAATACCAATAACGAGGCTATATACAGGGGGAACCGGTACCGAGTCAGTCTGTGGGGGTACAGGTTAGTTGAGGTAATTTGTACATGTACAATAGGTAGGGGTGAAGTGACTATGCATAGATAATAAACAGCGAGTAGCAGCAGTGTACAAAACAAATGGAGGCGCTAGACTTGGCGCTCCGGTACCGCTTGCCATGCGGTAGCAGAGAAAACAGTCTATGACATGGGTGAGTGGAGTCTTTGACAATTTTATGGGCTTTCCTCTGACAGCGCCTATTATTTAGGTCCTGGATGGCAGGAAGCTTGGCTCCAGTGATGTACTGGGCCGTATGCACCACCCTTTCAGGAAGTTCAGGATCCAGTTGCAGAGGGAGGTGTTTAGTCCCAGGGTCCTTAGCATAGTGATGAGGTTCGTGGGCACTATGGTGTTGAGCGCTGAGCTGTAGTCAATGAACAGCATTCTCACATAGGTGTTCCTTTTGTCCAGGTGGGAAAGGGCAGTGTGGAGTGCAATTGCGATTGCGTTATCTGTGGATCTGTTGGGGCGGTATGAGAATTGGAGTGGGTCTAGGGTATCTGGGAGGATGCTGTTGATGTGAGCCATGACCAGCCTTTCAAAGCACCTCATGGTTACTGACGTGAGTGCTATGGGGCGGTAATCATTTAGGCAGGTTACCTTCTCTTCCTTGGACACAGGGACTATGGTGGTCTGCTTGAAACATGTAGGTATTACAGACTCGGTCAGGGAGAGGTTGAAAATGTCAGTGAAGGCTCTTGCCAGTTGGTCCACGCATGCTTTGAGTACACATCCTGGTAATACATCTAGCCCCACGACTTTGTGAATGTTGACCTGTTTAAAGGTCTTGCTCACATTGGCTACTGAGAGCGTAATCACAAAGTCATCCAGAACATCTGGTGCTCTTGTGCATGCTTCAGTGTTGCTTGCCTCGAAGCGAGCATAAAAGGCATTTAGCTCGTCTGGTAGGCTCGCATTACTGGGCAGCTCCTGTCTGGGATTCCCTTTGTCGTCCGTAATAGTTTTCAAGCCCTGCCACATCTGACGAGCATCAGAGCCAGTGTAGTAGGATTCAATCTTAATCCTGTATTGACACTTTGCTTGTTTGATGGTTCATCTGAGGGTATAGCGGGATTTCTTAAAAGTGTCCGGATTAGTGTCCTACATTTAACCTCTTACATCTAGACGTTCCGCTAGCGGAACACCTGCTCCAATATCCAATGATAGGCGTGGCGCGAATTACAAATTCCTCAAAAATACAAAAACTTCAATTTTTCAAACATATGACTATTTCACAGCATTTTAAAGACAAGACTCTCCTTTATCTAACCACACTGTCCGATTTCAAAAAGGCTTTACAGCGAAAGCAAAACATTAGATTATGTCAGCAGAGTACCAAGCCAGAAATAATCAGACACCCATTTTTCAAGCTAGCATATAATGTCACAAAAACCCAGAAGACAGCTAAATGCAGCACTAACCTTTGATGATCTTCATCAGATGACACACCTAGGACATTATGTTATACAATACATGCATGTTTTGTTCAATCAAGTTCATATTTATATCAAAAAACTGCTTTTTACATTAGCATGTGACGTTCAGAACTAGCATACCCCCCACAAACTTCCGGAGGAATTTGCTAACAATTTACTAAATTACTCACGATAAACGTTCACAAAAAGCATAACAATTATTTTAAGAATTATAGATACAGAACTCCTCTATGCACTCGATATGTCCGATTTTAAAATAGCTTTTTGGTGAAAGCACATTTTGCAATATTCTAAGTACATAGCCCGGCATCACAGGGCTAGCTATTTAGACACCCGGCAAGTTTAGCACTCACCAATATCAGATTTACTATCATAAAAGTTTGATTACCTTTTGTTGTCTTCGTCAGAATGCACTCCCAGGACTGCTACTTCAATAACAACTGTTGGTTTGGTCCAAAATAATCCATTGTTATATCCAAATTGTGGCATTTTGTTCGTGCGTTCCAGACACTATCTGAAAGGGTAAATAAGGGTCGCGCGCATGGCGCAATTCGTGACAAACAAAATCTAAATATTCCATTACCGTACTTCGAAGCATGTCAACCGCTGTTTAAAATCCATTTTTATGCCATTTTTCTCGTAAAAAAGCGATAATATTCCGACTGGGAATGTCCATTTAGCTAAACAGAGGAAAGTAAACAAAGCTTTCGGTCGACGCGGGCACGAGCCTGAGTCTCACAGTACTGTAACCAGCCACTACCCAAACGCGGTACTTTTTTTCAGCCAGAGCCTGCAAAGCCACGATTCAGCTTTTTACCGCCTTCTGAGACCCTATGGCAGCCGTAGGAAGTGTCACGGGACAGCTAAGATCCTCACTCTTCAATAAACAGAGACAAGAAGAACGACACCTTGTCAGACAGGCCACTTCCTGCATGAAATCTTCTCAGGTTTTTGCCTGCCATATGAGTTCTGTTATACTCACAGACACCATTCAAACAGTTTTAGAAACTTTGGAGTGTTTTCTATCCAAAGCCAATAATTATATGCATATTCTAGTTACTGGGCAGGAGTAGTAACCAGATTAAATCGGGTACGTTTTTTATCCAGCCGTTAAAATACTGCCCCCTAGCCATAACAGGTAAAAAAAAAAAGTTTTGTCATTTAGCAGACACTCTTATCCAGAGCATACATTTCATACATTTTTCATACATTTCATACAATTTTTCTTTATTTTCGTACTGCTCCTTAAAAGTGGCAGCTCTAGCCTTTAGCTCGATGCGGATGTTGCCTGTAATCAATTGCTTCTAGTTGGGATATGTACGTACGGTCACTGTGGTGACGACGTCTTCGATGCACTTTTTGATGAAGCCGATGACTGAGGTGGTATACTCCTCAATGCCATTGGATGAATCCCGGGAACATATTCCAGCCTGTGCTAGAAAAACAGTCCTGTAGCGTAGCATCCGCGTCATCTGACCACTTCCGTATTGAGCGAGTCACTGGTACTTCCTGCTTAAGTTTTTGATTGTAAGCAGGAATCAGGAGGATAGAATTATGGTCAGATTTGCCAAATAGAGGGTGGGGGAGAGCTTCGTATGCATCTCTGTGTGTGGAGTAAAGGTGGTCTAGAGTTTTTTTTCCTCTGGTTGCACATGTGACATGCTGGTAAAAATTTGGTAAAGCTAATTTAAGTTTGCCTGCATTTAATTCCCCGGCCACTAGGAGCGCCGCTTCTGGATGAGCATTTTCTTGTTTGCTTATGGCCTTATAGAGTTGGTTGAGTGCGGTCTTAGTGCCAGCATCGGTCTGTGGTGGTAAATAGACGGCTACGAATAATATAGATGAGAACTCTCTTGGTAGATAGTATGGTCTACAGCTTATCATAAGGTACTCTATCTCAGGCGAGCAATACCTCAAGACTTCTTAATATTAGACATCGCGCACCAGCTGTTATTGACAAAAAGACACACACCCCCACCCCTCGTCTTACCAGACGTAGCTTCTTCTCTGTTCTACCGGTGAAAATCCCGCCAGCTCTATATTATCCGTGACGTCGTTCAGCTACTACTCGGTGAAACACAAGATATTACAGTTTTTAATGTCCTGTTGGTAGGATAATCGTAATCGTAGGTCATCAATTTTATTTTCCAATGATTGCATGTTAGCAAGTAGAACGGATGGCAGTGGGAGTTTACTCGCTCGCTTACGGATTCTCAGAAGGCAGCCCGGCCTGCGCCCTCTTTTCCTCCGTCTTTTCTTCACGCAAATGACGGGGATTTGGGCCTGTCCGCCCCGGGAAAGCAGTATATCCTTCTCATCGGACTCGTTAAAGGAAAAAGCTTCTTCCAGTTTGTGGTGAGTAATCGCTGTTCTGATGTCCCTATAAAACGTCAGCCATCCTCTTCGGAGTCATCTTATAGATCAGGTTGGTATGAATGCCTGGCCAATTGAAACGTGTTGTACTGACACTCTGGGAACATATTCTCTCTTGTTGTGTTGGGCGTTTGGCCAAGTTGAGGCCTCTCTCTCCAAGTTGAGTCCATCCCTGCGGCATTGCTCCACAGTGAGGGCTTGTGTGTTCTCGTCTGCAACCAGCTAGCCACACAGTGTAAACTACCTCTAGGGCCGGCACACTCCAGACCATAACCACAGGCAGAGTGACTGTGGTTTCGTCGGTCAGAGAAAGTGTAGGGGTCCTCACAAACACAAACACTCCGGAGTGCTCTAGCCAGAATAAAAACACATGCATATGTACATGTTCAGTACACCCCAAAACACTCACCTCAGATTAAAAAGTACTGTTCAGGGTATTAATAGTATTTTCTATGCAAGCTTAACTATATGAAATGGTGGAAAACCTAAAATGGCGGCCCTGGCTGAGGTTTTGGAGGGACATGACCATACAGAGCAGTAATTATATGCGTCGTAATGTACTGGGGATCATAACGTGTGCAGAGACACTTGGGCTTCTTGTAAATAAAAATAGCCTTTCCACAAACCATAACCAGAAAACACAGGCTTGAAGAACACGGTAGAAAGACCACACCGTTGGCATTATCGTGCGACCATCGCTTAGAAGGCTCCAGTAACAGTTCAGGATTCTGAACATGTAATTACCATAGAATCAAGTGGTATTATTTTAGAGACCATATATAATTACCATAGAATCAAGTGGTATTATTCTAGAGACCACATGCGTGTACAGTGAGCTTTCATAGTGAATGAACCTCCATGCTGGAGACAAGCTGTTTAGTATAGTTTAGTTGGTATAAAAGAACAATCCACTAATGGTATAACCCCATTCATAACTGAATCCTCAGCTGTAGATTAATATTTACCATAATTATTCTGAAGAAATACTGTAACATCCTGACATACAGGTCTTGAATAACGAATCAATTAATTACTACATCATTTGAGATTTTCACAATTACACAATTTGTGTTATGACTTCTAGACATCCTGATAATCATGACCAGTGAAACATTCGCAGGACTGTTGATTTTACCGGTGTTGCAGCATGAATCATCATCAGTAGCTTGCTTGTTCAGAACTACCCCTTCCTTTGCTCTTCCTGCCATACCCTGTAGTAATATCCCTTGTCCTACTACAATATGGTGGTGACATTACAACAGGAAGTAACCTATAGTCTGAAGGTCTCTGTGAGTCACCCTGTGGTGCCCTGGACCCCACAATCGTATTGTTATACTACCCCTTGAATCACTTCACACATGATGCCATAATCATGATGCTCATCCAAGTCATTGGATGAAAGTTAGAAAAAGGCCTTGGCGCCTGACAGTGAAGAGATATGAGGGGGTATAAAGTCAGATATCAGTCATACCTCTACACATCACCCTCCTCATGATGTCGGACTACACATGCACTACCGTTCAAAAGTTTGGGTTCACTTAGAAATGTCCTTGTTTTTGAAAGAAAAGCACATTTTATGTCCATTAAAATAACATAAAATTGAGTGTAGACATTGTTCATGTGGTAAATGACTATTGTAGCTGTTTTCTTTATGGAATATCTACATAGGCGTACAGAGGCCCATTATCAGCAACCATCACTCCTGTGTCCCAATGGCACGTTGTGTTAGTTAATCCAAGTTTATCATTTTAAAAGGCTAATTGATCATCAGAAAACCCTTTTGCAGTTATGTTTGCACAGCTGAAAACTGTTGTTCTGATTAAAGAAACAATAAAAATACCCGCAAAACACCAGTCTCAACGTCAATAGTGAAGAGGCGACTCCGGAGTGCTGGCCTTATAGGCAGAGTTCCTCTGTCCAGTGTCTGTGTTCTTTTGCCCATCTTAATCTTTTGTTTTTATTGGCCAGTCTGAGATATGGCTTTTTCTTTGCAACTCTGCCTAGAAGGCCAGCATCCCGGATTTGCCTCTTCACTGTTGACATTGAGACTGTTGTTTTGCGGGTACTATTTAATGAAGCTGCCAGTTGAGGACTTGTGAGGGGTCTGTTTCTCAAACTAAAAACTCTAATGTACTTGTCCTCTTGCTCAGTTGTGCACCTGGGCCTCCCACTCCTCTTTCTATTCTGGTTAGAGCCAGTTTGCGCTGTTCTGTGAAGGGAGTAGTACACAGCGTTGTACGAGATCTTCAGTTTCTTGTCAATTTCTCGCATGGAATAGCCTTCATTTCTCAGAACAAGAATAGACTGATGAGTTTCAGAAGAAAGTGCTTTGTTTCTGACCATTTTGAGCCTGTAATCGAACCCACAAATGCTGATGCTCCAGATACACAACTAGTCTAAAGGTCAGTTTTATTTATGCTAACATAATTGAAAAAGGGTTTTCTAATTGTCACGTGTGCTCCCCCTCCGGCCTCTAGGTCACCAGGCTGCTCGTTATGGCGCACATCTGTCACCATCGTTACACGCACCTGCATGTCATCACTCACCTGGACTCACTTCCTTGATTACCTGCCCTATATATGTCACTGCCTTTGGTTCCTTCCCCAGGTGTCATTGTTTCTGTTTCCTGTCTGTGCGTTGTTCGTGTTTCTTGTTTTGTATTATGTTTCATTTATTAAAACACTCACTCCCTAAACTTGCTTCCCGACTCTCAGCGCACATCGTTACACTAATGATCAATTAGCCTTTTAAAATGATAAACTTGGATTAGCTAACACAACGTGCCATTGGAACACAGGAGTGATGGTTGCTGATAATGGTCCTCTGTACGCCTATGTAGATATTCCATAAAGAAAACAGCTACTATAGTCATTTACAACATGAACAATGTCTACACTGTATTTCTGATCAATTTATGTCAAAAATTGCTTTTTTTTCAAAAACAAGGACATTTCTAAGTGACCCCAAACTTTTGAACGGTAGTGTATAAATGTATGTAATTCCATAAACAAAAGTGGACTTCATCATAAAGAATGCGGATGGTACTTTATAAACACAAGTGATTGTCGTATACACAAGGCCGGACTTCAAGCATAGACAAAGAGCTTAACATACTTACACAAACACACTGGATGGACAGCCAGTGACAACAATAATATAGCTACTATGACCACCGCCAATTTGAGCTTGACACTGCAGATTGCAGTCTTTCATTATTATTCGAAAATATCCTCTACCACTCTGTGTCCCACATCATATCTATTTTTCCAACATTTACACCATAACGTCAATTTAATTTCCTCAATCATTATTTGAATCTCCATGCTCTTTTTCTTCATGTTGTCTCTTTAACTCAACTTCTCTCTTGTTTTGGGACCAGAGCATTGTGGGAACCTCTTGAGTGAAGTATTCTAGATGATGTGTATCGTCCTCGGCTGATCTTCTCATGACACTGCCAGACATAACACTCAGCTTTTCATCCATGTTTGTTTTCTTCTGGGTTCTTCCAACATACACAACAAGGCCAATAGGTCACAAGCCTTTGAAATCTTAAGTGGACCATCAGAAAACAAAAACCACCCGACAAAGCACTTGTGTCTAAGTTCATCAACTAGCCACAAGTTCAACCTTTATGTCAAAAGATAACAAGACCAAAAGAGAGTAATAATGTTATCTTGACCTGCTTCTATGGTCCTCAATGATGTTTGGTTTTTCTATAGGCACTTCAGTTTTGTTACGAAATCAATCCTCCTTATGATCACCCAAGTTGTCAAATGCTGGGTGTAACTGGTGCATGGAAGTCAGGCGCAGGAGAGCAGAGAAGAGTGGACAAAGCACTTTACTGAGGCAATTATTTGAACAGAACGCAACCGCGTCACAAAAACAAATGCCCAAAGAACAAGTGAGGCAGCACCAAGTACAAAGTACCGGCTGCCACAAAGCACGGGTGTAAAACAAAACCCGTCGCAAACCAGCTGGAAGCGTGCCAACCTGACAATAAACAATACCCCACACAGACATGGAGGGAACAGAGGGCTAAATACACATAGTAATTATGAGGAGATGTAAACCAGGTGTGTGGGAAAACAAGACAAAACAAATGGAAAATGTAAGGTGGATCGGCGATGGCTAGAAGACCGGTGACGTTGACCACCGAACACCGCCCGAACAAGGAGAGGAACCGACTTTGGCGGAAGTCGTGACACAAGTCTAGAAAAGTCATGCCTGTTTTATGACCACACCGTAGTCTGAAACTGTGCACATCTGGATTTACTACACTGGCGGTGGCAAATTCAAAAACACTCTCTGCATCTCCTACTTCCTAAATTTTGCGGTCTGTCAATCAATACTCAATTAATCATTGGCCGTAGAGCAGCACTGGTACAGTATTCCAATAATGTTTTGTTCTGTATTTTCTCACTAAGGGAAACAGCCAAGCATTATGTACTCTAACAAAAGGAAATGCTGAACTGATGTGGACAGCAAAAAATTGCCTGGTCATTAAAAAACCTTCCATCAAACATCCACATAAACACAGATGTGCACACACAGAGAACAACAGTGACTTCATGGAGGGCCTCACATGCCCTCCCCCACAACAAGTGTGTGCACGCACACTTTCGATCTCTAGCCACTATCCCCTTTCCCTTGGTTGAATCTCATGCAGATTTCATACTACTAGTCCCAGATCTTAGCTGCAGTCCCCTCTCCAGTGGCAGGGTGTGGTAGCAACCCACCTCTGCCTTGGCTAACACTAAAGCAAAAGGAACCATGGTCTCAACAGGACACACAGCGACCCTGATAGGTACAGTAACACAGATTAGGATGTTACACTATACCTTAGTTTAAGTATTTCTACAATACAGGCATGGTAATTCCTAATATACAGTGAGGGAAAAAAGTATTTGATCCCCTGCTGATTTTGTACGTTTGCCCACTGACAAAGAAATGTTCAGTCTATAATTTTAATGGTAGGTTTATTTGAACAGTGAGAGACAGAATAACAACAAAAAAATCCAGAAAAACGCATGACAAAAATGTTACATTTATTTTCATTTTAATGAGGGAAATAAGTAATTCACCCCTCTGCAAAACATAACTTAGTACTTGGTGGCAAAACCCTTGTTGGCAATCACAGAGGTCAGACGTTTCTTGTAGTTGGCCACCAGGTTTGCACACATCTCAGGAGGGCTTTTGTCCCACTCCTCTTTGCAGATCTTCTCCAAGTCATTAAGGTTTCGAACCTCCACAGATTTTGTATGGGATTAAGGTCTGGAGACTGGCTAGGCCACTCCAGGACCTTAATGTGCTTCTTCTTGAGCCACTCCTTTGTTGCCTTGGCCGTGTGTTTTGGGTCATTGTCATGCTGGAATACCCATCCACGACCCAAATTCAATGCCCTGGCTGAGGGAAGGAGGTTCTCACCCAAAATGTGATGGTACATGGCCCCGTCCATCGTCCCTTTGATGCGGTGAAGTTGTCCTGTCTCCTTAGCAGAAAAACACCCCCAAAGCATAATGTTTCCACCTCCATGTTTGACGGTGCGGATGGTGTTCTTGGGGTCATAGGCAGCATTCCTCCTCCTCCAAACACGGCGAGTTGAGTTGATGCCAAAGAGCTCCATTTTGGTCTCCTCTGACCACAACACTTTCACCCAGTTGTCCTCTGAATCATTCAGATGTTCATTGGCAAACTTCAGACGGGCATGTATATGTGCTTTCTTGAGCAGGGGGACCTTGCGGGTGCTGCAGGATTTCAGTCCTTCACGGCGTAGTGTGTTACTAATTGTTTTCTTGGTGACTATGGTCCCACCTGCCTTGAGATCATTGACAAGATCCTCCTGTGTAGTTCTGGGCTGATTCCTCACCGTTCTTATGATCATTGCAACTCCACGAGGTGAGATCTTGCATGGAGCCCCAGGCCGAGGGAGATTAACAGTTCTTTTGTGTTTCTTCCATTTGCGAATAATCGCACCAACTGTTGTCACCTTCTCACCAAGCTGCTTGGCGATGGTCTTGTAGCCCATTCCAGCCTTGTGTAGGTCTACAATCTTGTCCCTGAAATCCTTGGAGAGCTCTTTGGTCTTGGCCATGGTGGAGAGTTTGGAATCTGATTGATTGATTGCTTCTGTGGACAGGTGTCTTTTATACAGGTAACAAGCTGAGATTAGGAGCACTCCCTTTAAGACACCTGGGAGCCAGAAATCTTTCTGATTGAGAGGGGGTCAAATACTTATTTCCCTCATTAAAATGCAAATCTATTTATAACATTTTTGACATGCGTTTTTCTGGATTTTTTTGTTGTTCTGTCTCTCACTGTTCAAATAAACCTACCATTAAAATTATGGACTGATAATTTCTTTGTCAGTGGGCAAATGTACAAAATCAGCAGGGGATCAAATACTTTTTTCCCTCACTGTATAGGTTTCCGTGCAATGCAGATCTTTAGAAAAACTAAAGACACCCCAAGGAATAAACAAAGATTTTCCACATTTAGTGTAACATACACTGATCCTTCAGAATCCTATGGCTGAGTATCTGATTCAGTGTCCTCTTCAAAAACACAGGGTTCAAGCACCACACATTTCATGCCATGGGCATTAGCTTTAAAGGCCTAATGAAGACATTTATATCAATATTAAATCATTTCTTGGTAACAATTAAGTAACTTACTGTAATAGATTTCCATTCAAATGGGCAAAATTGCATTTAAGCAAAAAACTATCTCTCAAGCAAAACATTTGCTAGGACTGTCTGGGAATGCTCTGAGTGGGAAGGGGAAAACTGAAAACTAGCTGTTATTGGCAGAGCGGTTTGGAACGCTCTTTGTTATTCGTCTATTAACCAATTTACCCCATGTCGCCATGGAAAGCCGAAACTCCCTCCTATGCAAACCTGCTAATTAGAAGGTCCTGTGTATATTGTATGTTCAACCAGAAACTATCAGGAAATAACACTGATCACATTTGTTCATACTTTTACATTGTTAGTTTCATCAGCTCTTGTACAACACGATACAAAACAGAAGTTTGACCGCACTGGGCCTTCCCATTTTTTTAACTTCACAGTTCCATGAAACTGAGAGCAATTTACGATAACAGACTACGACCACGCAGCATCTGCTTTCGAATAAGACAACACTTCTAATGTAGCTGGCTGGCAAGTTTACTAGCAGTCAGTGAGATAGGCACGAGCTGGAACCCATTTGGGTAGCTGTTGGTATATCTTTTCTCTGTTGTTGTTGTTGTTCATCTTCTTTAAATTTACAGGATGAGTTCTGGGCATCATTTCCTGTTTGGGGAGTAATAATGGTGTTCCATCTGGGCTTTTATTTACCTCATGTACCCCCATAAATGTAAAAACCCTGCAGGGTATGTGGTTAGGTCATTATGCATAATGCATGAAGAGACATAGACCTAAACACGTGCAGGCAGATGTGCATCTACAGACTCGTCCCTCTGTCTGCATTATGGCTGAATGACTGCACATCAGAAAGGTACTGTGACATGCTAGCAAAAATAACTCAATGGGACAGTAACCAGGGGAAGAACTAAGAGTGGGATGCATATCATAAGGTACTTGTCTCTTTCTTTCTCTATCTCTACTACCTCTCTGTTTTTCCAGGAAGTTCAGTCTGGGCCAGTAAATTCCTCTCATTTAAACCCAATTGATTTACTGGCCTGCCTCTGGCCTTCGGTGCGCTGCCTTTTTTTGGAGGGCGAGGAGGAAATCTGCTCCTTATTAATGTGATCCTTTTATCGCATCTTTTTCTTCACAGAACCAAAATATATCCCTCGTTCTGAGTTTTTGGAAGTTAAAGACCAAACAAATTTTTTTATTTTGTCACTTTAGAACTTGAGCCACGTGTACTACCCTGAAGGTGAACCCTTAGAAATGTTCCTATCCTTTGTCTTTGTGACTATGCTTTTCACAGTGGTGGTGCTGTAACCTATTTTGAGACCTATAGGTGGCAGCGTTACTTTTTTCACTTCGGCTCCAAAACATAAAAGTGATAAATTCAGCAAAGAGTAAGAGGAAAATACAGCCATGTGGTTGTTATGCATGCAAAATGTAATGGTAAAACAAATGTTTTGTGTCACACCTGCAGGTCTGCTCGACAGAACAGGAAGGCAGGGGGCAACCTGGAGACAAGGGCCAGATGCACACCACCGCCACCACACAGGACTGTCCTGGGCAAATAACGCGGGGGGCAGGTGAGGAAGGAGAGAGGCCAGGAGCATCCCTTCCTCTTTGGCTATGATCTTCGCCAATCAAGGAAACGGCAAACAAATGTAACACTTTATTTTTCTGTGTGCAAAGTGGGAACTAATCAGTAGAGATCTGAACTTACGTAAAAAAATAAGTTGAAGTGGAAATGCGGCATGGTCTAATGGTAGCCTAACAACTAATAACTATAAATGGCTATAGCTGTGAGTAGGTACCAAGTAATTCCTTGTAGTTAACACACTGTAAAAGTAAGTGTTACTGCTTCTTCCTTTCCTTCAGCACTACTCCAAAAGCATCCTTTAAATGGGGTCATCTTGATCATATAGGTCATTCTACCATTTAAAAAAAGATGGCTCAATATTGACTCTACTAACTCATGTGCTCGCTCACCTCTTATAAAACACAGGGGCCAAGGTGTCTCTTGACGCAAATAGTTTGTTTGTTCTGTTTATCTGCCATGGTGCAAAAAGAAAACTAAGTTAAAACATCCCAGTCTCCCAAACCCCCACAAGTCCACATTCTCCTAGCTCTTCCCCTCGCTCATCGCTGTGGAGCGCAGGGAGACAGAACTAGGACAAACAATAGGAAGCGGATAGGAAACATCTTGCCTGTAAACCCAGGTCTGCATCCCAACCTTCCCTTCCTCTGACAAGTAAACACAACCGAGGAGGGATTCAGGCTGGTAAAAGAAAAACTATCCTCTACCAACACCATCATACCAATACTGGCATTGCTGTACCCAGAGTTTCCAAGAGCAAATCCATTGGGATGCTAACATAAACTGTTGTTTTGAATAATGGTGATGTTGACTAGGGATACTCTCTCATTCTGCATTTCTCTGTGACTAACTCTCCCTTTTATTACCTGACCTGAATAATGGAAATGTTTGTGAGGGGAGGGGATCTCATAAAATGCATGATGGAGAGCCATGGACTCACTGCTCCACACAGCTGGTGGACGACTGGGTTGGCTGTAGGTCGGGAACTGGGAAAAACATCAAGTGGGGCTCTACCAATACATGTCAATGGGGTGCCAAGCATGACATAACAGTTATTTATTTTAGCATTCAGAATTCACATGAAATTATAAATATGAATTCTTATCCAACAGTTGAGAAAATAAATGGCTCTTGCTTCATTTACATAAATGACCTCACACCAGCTGCTGAAAGAAACGAAGAGTGGAAAAAAACAACCATTTTCTCAAGACGGCCTGAGAAAGCAATGAGACGTTAAAGGGAATACATTTCCTCCCTCTACAGCTCAGGTTTCTGTTTGTTACAGCCTTCCTCTATAGACACCGCATGAAACGAGAGGCACCAGAACAGGCCCCCAAATCTTAATTACAAATGTCTCCACCACCCCTCCACAATACCACCCTCCCTACCCAACATCACCCACCCAACCAACCAACAACACAAGCAGCTCCAAAGACACTCACCACAGTACAAGTACTCTGTGGTCACTCCATTAGCCCTTTCCAGTCCCCTCCCCCTCGATCCTCTATCCAAACCAACTGTTCTTTATGAAAGTTTATTTGAGCCAGAGCCTATAGTAACTGTCCATGTTCCACAGCAAAACCGGTCCAAAACCACGTCTTGCATGGCTGCAGTCGTATCTGCTCCAAATTATCTGCACGGCTGCAGAGCATATGGGGTTGAGAGACTTATACAAGCATGTCTTAGGAATATTACATCTCTGTCACCTTCTTTTGAACGTGCCATTGCTTTTTGCTGTTTTCCATTACGATGATTTATCTGCACAAAAGACTGAAAAGACAAGATTGACCAATCATCAAATCAAGTCAAGTACTAATTGTAATATTGACAATCACTTTGGCTGTGAAAGAAATCCTTGGGAGGTTTATGAATCAACTAGGAGTTTGCTGTGTAGATTTGACAACATTAAATCTGCCAGATTACAATGTCAAAAAACCTCGTAAGAACCTCCCAGGCCCTCTGTACAGTACAACCATTAATCCACCTTCTATATAAACAATGTTTTGAGTCCAAAAAGTGACATGTTTGGATAAAAAAACAAGCAAGGATCCACAACTACAATCTCAACTCAATAACAACACACAAATGGTGTGTGGCCTGGTATAAACCTTTCATGAAAAGCCATAGCTTTCAAAAGAAAACACATAGAGACCCAGTGTACTATGTGGAGTTACAATAAACCTTTATAAACAGAGGGTTTCTGCCATTTGGAAGATC
Source organism: Salmo salar (assembly GCF_965601325.2). Classification (NCBI taxonomy): domain Eukaryota; kingdom Metazoa; phylum Chordata; class Actinopteri; order Salmoniformes; family Salmonidae; genus Salmo; species Salmo salar. Next base: position 60,241,032 of record NC_138295.1, read on the forward strand.
AAATTAACGTGAAGTAAATATACTGTAACAACCTCATCTCTACTCGTCCTATTTCTACCTCGGCTCTGGTGTGTCTGGCCAGTGTCATCCCAAACCAAAACATATCCGATGGCTCACCAGACCTCCATACTTCACCTCTTGGATGGAGAAACAGATGGTCATAGAAGGCCAGTAAGAGGAGAGCAATGGATAAACTCCAGCTGTTTGATTGAAGAGAGGAATCAGTAGTTAGACCACAGACAGAAAAGAGATCACCAAATCTTCATACAGTAATCACTGATGGCAGTAACAGTCTGTAGACAAACAGACACGTATCCAAGAGGTGTACTGTAGATATGCAGAGCAGTATGTATGGACATCAGACAGAAAAATCCACACGGAATCTCGATTTATCCACCGGGCACACGCTGGTTGAATTAATGATGTTTCCACGTCATTTCAATGAAATGATATTGAACCAACGTGGAATAGATGTTGAATTGACGTCTGTGCCCAGTGGGTATCTACTTTTGTAAAGAGGTCAGCATACTACAGACGAATATCAATGTGTTTTCCTGAGGATTTTGGTGAGCAGTCTTGAAGAGCACAGTAGATGGGAGTTTAGGTGCTGTCAGGTCCAGGTGGCAGCGGCTTACAGTGTAAATCACATATCCTATCTTTCCTTTCCAGGTGTTGAGATTTAAAGTGTTTCTATGTGCAACAGTGCCAGGTTCTCCCAAGAGCCTCCATTCACAAGATCTCTTTGGGTACTACACTGGAGGATTTTAGGCCAGTTCGCAGTCCTAAGGTAAAGCTGGGTGACAAACAAAGACATATAGCTTACCTTTATAGCAATAAGAAATAGCCATACAAAGAGTACAGTTTAAGTCGGAAGTTTACATACACCCTAGCCAAATACATTTAAACGCAGTTTTTCACAATTCCTGACATTTAATCCAAGTAAAAATTCCCTGTCTTAGGTCAGTTAGTGTCACGTCCTGACTAGTAAGGAGTCAGTTGTCATTGTAGTATGGTCAGGGCGTGTTTGTTTTGTGTGTTTTGGGTTTTTTTGGTTCTAGGGGATTTTGGTTCTAGTTTTCTATTTCTATGTTTCTTTTTCCATGTTTTTGCCGAGTATGGTTTCCAATCAGAGGCAGGTGTTTTTCATTGTCTCTGATTGGAAGCCATACTTAGGCAGCCTGTTTTTTCCTTTGGGTTTGTTGGTGGTTGTTTTCTGTATAGCCGTGTGCCTTGCAGAACTGTTGATTGTCGGTTTATTGTTTAAGTGTTCTCTTTTATTAATAATAAAAGAAGATGGTCACTATACCCGCTGCGTTTTGGTCACCTTTCATCGACGCATGTGACAGTTAGGATCACCACTTAATTTAAGAATGTGAAAAGTCAGAATAATAGTACAGAGAATGATTTATTTCAGCTTTTATTTCTTTCATCACATTCCCAGTTGGTCAGAAATGTACATACACTCAATTAGTATTTGGTAGCATTGCCTTTAACTTGTTTAACTTGGGTCAAATGTTTTGGCTAGCCTTCCACAAGCTTGCCTCAATAAGTTGGATGAATATTGGCCCATTCCTCCTGACAGAGCTGGTGTAACTGAGTCAGGTTTATAAGCCTCCTTGCTCGCACACGATTTTTCAGTTCTGCCCACAAATTTTCTATAGGATGAGGTCATGTCTTTTTGATGGCCACTCCAATACCTTGACTTTGTTGTCCTTAAGCCATTTTACCACAACTTTGCTTGCAAATTTGCTTGGGGTCATTGTCCATTTGGAAGAGCCATTTGCAATCAAACTTTAACTTCCTGACTGATGTCTTTAGATGTTGCTTCAATATATGCACATAATTTTCCTACCTCATGATGGTGTACTATTTTGTGAAGTGCACCAGTCCCTCTTGCAGCAAAGCACCCCCACAACATGATGCTGCCACCCCCGTGCTTCACGGTTGGGATGGTGTTCTTCAGCTTGCAAGCCTCCCCTTTTTCCTCCAAACATAACGATGGCCAAACAGCGATATTTTTATTTCATCAGACCAGAGGACATTTCTCCAAAAAGTATGTTCTTTGTCCCAATGTGCTGTTGCAAACCGTAGTCTGGTTTTTTTATGGCTGTTTTGGAGCAGTGTCTTCTTCCTTGCTGAGCAGCCTTTCAGGTTATGTCAAAATAGGACTCGTTTTACTGTGGATATAGATACTTTTGTACCTGTTTCCTCCAGCCTCTTCACAAGGTCCTTTGCTGTTGTTCTGGGATTTTCGCACCAAAGTACATTCATCTCTAAGAGACAGAACACGTCTCCTTCCTGAGCGGTATGACGGCTGCATGGTCCCATGGTGTTTATACTTGTGTACTATTGTTTGTACAGATGAACGTGGTACCTTCAGGCATTTGGAAATTGCTCCCAAGGATGAACCAGACTTGTGGAGGTCTAAGGTCTTGGCTGATTTCTTTTGATTTTCCTGTGATGTCAAGCAAAGAGGCACTGCGTTTGAAGGTAGGCCTTGAAATACATCCACAGGTATGCCTCCAATTGACTCAAATGATGTCAATTAGCCTATCAGAAGCTTCTAAAGCCATGACATCATTTTCTGGAATTTTCCAAGCTGTTTAAAGGCACAGTCAACTTAGTGTATGTAAACTTCTGACCCACTGGAATTGAAATACAGTAAATTGTAAATTAAGTAATCTGTCTGTAAACAATTGTTGTTAACATTACTTGTGTCATGCACAAAGTAGATGTCCTAACCAACTTGCCAAAACTATAGTTTGCTAACAAGAAATATGTGGAGTGGTTGAAAACGAGTTTTAACGACTCCAACCTAAGTGTATTTAAACTTACGGCTTCAACTGTATATGTGTCATCCAAAGAGGAAATGCGCTCAACATAGATACAGGGGCGGAAATCCCGGGGGGGACGGGGGGGACACGACCCCCCCATCCTGGGAAAAATATGATTTGTCCCCCCCAATATATCACTGAAACATAACTATGTCATTTAAATAATATGAATAATACGCAATGAAAGCAATTGTGCTGATTATAGACACTTAATAGCACGTTTTTAAGTTTCAAAAGATTGCGACCCCCCCACCCTTTTCCTCACAATGGTTTGATCCACTGGCAAGATAACAGAGGGGTCGTAGCCACTGTCTGAAAGGCACTCAATGAACGTAGCGCGCAAATATTAACTATTAAGCTAGCTAGTACCTATTTCATTTATGTGGCCTCGTCAAAGATGGAATCTTTGCTATCATCAATTTATTCCGAGATCAAGTTAGTGCTTCAAAGTCCCTGTGATAAGGTTAGCGATAAACCGAAGTCCAAACTGAACAGAACTACACTCTCTTCTACCATTGTCTTAAATATATTTAATGGTCTCGTTGCAAAAGCTAAATTGTCGCAAGGGAACATTTATATATTTTATTTAACCCGGGTAGCAAAGATTATAGCAAACACCACTGAAACTGAATTGGTGCTCGCTAGCTTTGCAAATTCAGCTATTGTTGGAAGCCAGCCAATATGAAACAAACTATTAAAATTACAAAAGGTTGCAGCATATGTTGTGTAAATGGTGAACTCATACAGCTGTCAACTCTTGTCATTTTAATCCGTTTCACATTTGCTAGCTACCTTTTGGATCGAAGCCCAAATAGAATGATAAAAGATAAGATGATAGAAGCCCATCTCCTACTGTAAATAACCTACACACTGTGTGTGTGTGTAGCCAGCCAGCCAGGTAGAAAAATGGCTGAAAAATAAAAGACGGACATCAGAGTATTTTTCAGTACACCAAAACGCAAAGTAAGAACCCTAGTAGCCTAATATCTCAAAGACTAGTTGATAAAATGTTCATAAGAAAGAAATGAAATTCTAATGGAAATGTTTCACAATGATGTCATTAGGCAGAGCAGGCAACAGATGGCACACAGACAGCAGAGTTGGGGACAGATATGCAGGGACAGACTGGCAGAGACGGAGTCTCAGGTAAGTTTGTTGAGTCTTTGTTTGGCAACATTATGAAAGGTTCTCAATTTTTTGGACTTGTAAAATAGGAACATAATTGGAAAATGCCATGGATACCCCCACTCTCAACTTAAACTGGTGACTGAACTAAGATTTGTTAAAGGCAATGGTATTGCGGTTGTGAGTAGTTGTGTAGTTTTGGGTACCGGTAGTTAGGAGTACGGCAAACACCTTATTTCTTTGGTTCCTCAATATACATTTACCATATTACAATGTAGGCTATGTGTTACAGCACTACTTTTGGTGTCCCCCTCAGGAATTGCTCTTGAGAAAATTTCATGTAATTGTCCCCCCCAAAGTTGATATCAGACTTTCGCCCCTGCATAGATATGAAAACCACTGGGTGAGCCAGATCCACCAAAGGACTCCCTATGTTTGTCCTATTTGGTATGTTTCCAACTTGACAGACTACACATGGAAGTGTTGAAAGTTGACTCAATCACTCAGACCATGTCACAATGTGTCGCACACTGCGAGAAGTGACAACCACCTCATCTCCACATTTTGTTACCATTAGTCATGACTCTTGCCTTGCCACAACATAGGCCTCAAGGTCAATTAAGATCTTGGAATACCCCAGAGGTGCTTAATAAAATGAAAGTGGCACCGTCTTTGAAACAACTTGAACCCTAAACCAATCAACTGCAAGCCTGATCAAACAATACACATTAAGATGGCACTCTATGATAGTCAGATATGTTTTGCATATCAAGACTATAGGCTAATCCTTTTAACAAAATATAAATTGACCCGGTTTAGTTATGATGATTGAGGATATGGCTATGCCCGAGCAAACATTAATGACAAGAAATACTCACAAAATACAAGCGTTCAGTATTCACGTGTTATTTTCTATCTACTAATATACATGGTAATAAGCAGGCATGTCAGGATGTATTACTGTATGTGCTGTACTTCAGAGAAAAGAGCAAGACAACAGTATGGGAGAGAATTTAAAAAATCATACAGATCTAAATATGACCGTTACAGTTTGAATAATCTGCAAGTACTCAGGCATAATCATAATCTTGGTTTTACAATAGAGACTTTATCGTTTGTTTTCTAAACGCATATGTTTTCTGTACTCACTTGGGTGAAAAGCATTTGTTGTTAATCCACTGTATTTGCGATCTCGAAGTAGGCTACCTCAAGATATTATAACACATTTCCAGCGGTGGAAAATGAGTTCCAGATGAAGTCAGTGAAGAAAGAGCAGTAGTATAACTTCACAACTTCAGTGCGTTGGTTTCAGCCGCATCCATCGGGGGAGGGTCTGTAGTCGCAGACTGTGGATTGAGAGGAGGAGAGGCAAGTAGCGAACTGAAAAACTGTGACAGGAAAGAAGAACGAGAGAAGAGAGAGAGAGAGAGAGAGAGAGAGATACAAGTATAAAATAGTAAACATTTGATTGCAATTAGACTTTTCACAATAAACAAAAACGAAATTGGCAAATTGATTTATTATCTTGTTGAAGGCCTAAAGTATATGGTTGATACATTTTCAGTGGGATTGAACTAATACAGTAGGTGATCACGTCAAAGTGCACATTAGAGTTTTATTCAACTCTTTGTCATACATGATCGCTCTTCATTACAGTAGCCTAGTTTAAGATCTGAAGAAGTGGATGAGGAGATATGATCAATAATTTGTGGTTCAGATTGTAAGTAAGGACCAATCGCAATGAATACTTGATGGGAAACAAAATAACTCATTGCATGCTAGGTAGACAGAACATCAGTTTGCTACGACTGGCTCATATGGAGGACAGATCTAGTGCATCAGTGACATCATGTAGACGCAGTGTTTGATGAAGGCATCTTTAAATAATTTTTCACCACTGCACAGACCAATACTTCAACATAGTAGGCCTCGTGTTGTAAAGGTTTAGTCATGTAAATGTACTCCTGTTGAAAAATTATAATATGCATACTGCACATTATACATTTTTTCCTCTTCTTTCTTTCCCCTTGGGGTTTTCCCCTCCTCAGTAGGTCACTGAGTTTCAGGACAGGGATGTTAAACATGACCAGACAGTGGACACAGGTTTTATTGACATTGGGTATTTCTGGCTCACTATATATGTTGCGACTGCTGTGCTAGCCATGTGTCTGGGTGGTTTATAGGGACTGTAAGGCAGCAAGAGAAGAGTTTCCTGGTAAACAGTAGGCTGGTGATGATAACTAGGGACTTCAGGATGTGTGTTTTTCCTACCGCCGAGTGTTCACACAGATAAACAGCACTGCATGGTGGGTTAATGGTGCACACATCCTTGTCATGAGGAAACCAAGAGCCCACGGAAAAAATAAAATGGTTTCCTGTAGGCTGGAGTGCCCAACCAGGGTCCTATGAGGCAAAGCCTGAGTGGACTCCTGTAGGATGGAACTAATCATGTCCACCTGCCAGCTGTGCACTAATTGAGCCTGGGGATGCAGTTAGAATGGAACTGTAGCCTATGTCTCTACACAAACTCAAAAGCTAAATTAAAATCAATTGAGCTCATGTCCTGCAGAAAATCATGGAATAAGACAAATGACAAATTATGTAAAGATGTGCTTGACCATGGCCCATCTGTTGATTTTCAGATTGCTCTCTCTCTCTCTCTCTCTCTCTCTCTCTCTCTCTCTCTCTCTCTCTCTCTCTCTCTCTCTCTCTCTCTCTCTCTCTCTCTCTCTCTCTCTCTCTCTATATATATATATATATATATATATATATAGCTCAAAAAAATAAAGGGAACACTTAAACAACACAATGTAACTCCAAGTCAATCACACTTCTGTGAAATCAAACTGTCCACTTAGGAAGCAACACTGATTGACAATACATTTCACATGCTGTTGTGCAAATGGAATAGACAACAGGTGGAAATTATAGGCAATTAGCAAGACACCCCCAATAAAGAAGTGGTTCTGGAGGTGGTAACCACAGACCACTTCTCAGTTCCTATGCTTCCTGGCTGATGTTTTGGTCACTTTTGAATGCTGGCGGTGCTTTCACTCTAGTGGTAGCATGAGACGGAGTCTACAACCCACACAAGTGGCTCAGGTAGTGCAGCTCATCCAGGATGGCACATCAATGCGAGCTGTGGCAAGAAGGTTTGCTGTGTCTGTCAGCGTAGTGTCCGGAGCATGGAGGCGCTACCAGGAGACAGGCCAGTACATCAGGAGACGTGGAGGAGGCCGTAGGAGGGCAACAACCCAGCAGCAGGACCGCTACCTCCGCCTTTGTGCAAGGAGGAGCAGGAGAAGCACTGCCAGAGCCCTGCAAAATGACCTCCAGCAGGCCACAAATGTGCATGTGTCTGCTCAAACGGTCAGAAACAGACTCCATGAGGGTGGTATGAGGGCCCGACGTCCACAGGTGGGGGTTGTGCTTACAGCCCAACACCATGCAGGACGTTTGGCATTTGCCAGAGAACACCAAGATTGGCAAATTCGCCACTGGCGCCCTGTGCTCTTCACAGATGAAAGCAGGTTCACACTGAGCACATGTGACAGACGTGACAGTCTGGAGACGCCGTGGAGAACGTTCTGCTGCCTGCAACATCCTCCAGCATGACCGGTTTGGCGGTGGGTCAGTCATGGTGTGGGGTGGCATTTCTTTGGGGGGCCGCACAGCCCTCCATGTGCTCGCCAGAGGTAGCCTGACTGCCATTAGGTACCGAGATGAGATCCTCAGACCCCTTGTGAGACCATATGCTGGTGTGGTTGGCCCTGGGTTCCTCCTAATGCAAGACAATGCTAGACCTCATGTGGCTGGAGTGTGTCAGCAGTTCCTGCAAGAGGAAGGCATTGATGGTATGGACTGACCCGCCCGTTCCCCAGACCTGAATCCAATTGAGCACATCTGGGACATCATGTCTCGCTCCATCCACCAACACCACGTTGCACCACAGACTGTCCAGGAGTTGGCGGATGCTTTAGTCCAGGTCTGGGAGGTGATCCCTCAGGAGACCATCCGCCACCTCATCAGGAGCATGCCCAGGCGTTGTAGGGAGGTCATACAGGCACGTGGAGGCCACACACACTACTGAGCCTCATTTTGACTTGTTTTAAGGACATTACATCAAAGTTGGATCAGCCTGTAGTGTGGTTTTCCACTTTAATTTTGAGTGTGACTCCAAATCCAGACCTCCATGGGCTGATAAATTGGAATTCCATTGATTATTTTTGTGTGATTTTGTTGTCAGCACATTCAACTATGTAAAGAAAAAAGTATTTAATAAGATTATTTCATTCATTGAGATCTAGGATGTGTTATTTTAGTGTTCCCTTTATTTTTTTGAGCAGTGTATATATATATATATCTCATATGACCTCTGATGGATTATGAAAGACTTACTCATGTGGCAAGCTGCTGCTTTAAAATATTGTGATAAAATATGATATTAATTATGAATCATTGACATTTTCAAAGCGTGATAAGTAAAACAATTACAATGTCTTGATAGCTTCCCATTGGTTCCATAATTCTATGAAACGTGCAACATTTTTACAACAGGATGGGTATAAGTTGGAAAGGTTGGGAAAACAGCTGTTGAGGAAAACGTTATCACAATGCAATTTTCTCTGGGGTCCCAACATGGGGTTTCTCCATTGGGGCCCTAGGAGGCAGTTTGCAAGAACAAGAGGGCAGGTAGTCCCACTGTCAACTGTGACAGGCTAATCAAGAGTCCACTGTTGGAAGGATATAGGGCACATTCGTTTCAAATGACTGTAGTTTCAACACAGGAGGTTTGTGGCATCTTGATTGGGGAGGATGGCCTTGTGGTAAGGACTGGAGCGGAATGGGTGGAATGGTATCAAATACGTCAAACACATGGTTTCCATGTGTTTGATACCATTACATTCGCTCCGTTCCAGACATTATTATGAGTCGTCCTCCCCTCAGCAGCCTTCTGTGAGTTTCACATATGTATTGGGTAAGGGTTGGTATTGGAATGGCAATGGCAATGAAACACACTCTCTGTTCAGTTTTGCTCACAAGTACAACATTTACCAATTAAATAATGATTATTTGCAAGTTCAAAACCCCTTCTAATCAACTAAAACTGGAAACAAGTTCAGAACGTTGCCGATTCTGCACGTTGAGGGTGTAATCATTAGTCCAAACCAGTGGAGGCTGCTGAGGGGAGGATGGCTCATAATAATGTCTGGAACGAAGTAAATGGAATGGCATCAAACACCTGGAAACCATGTGTTTGATGTATTTGATACCATTCCACCTATTCCACTCCAGCCATTACCACGAGACCGTCCTCCCCAATTAAGGTGCCACCAACCTCCTGTGGTCCAAACGAGAGTTACTATTGGACAAATTCCGCTAGGTCCCTCCCCGTTTCGTTCTGTTTGCTGCCGTTTAAGAAACGTAAAGAATACACCCCAGTGTTCAGTCACTTCAACTAAAGGGGAGATACACAGTGTTTGTGATGCTCGTCATTTGGTGCAACGCAGACAGGGTGGCGTGAGTGGTGAAACAGAAGTCGTTGTCTGTTCTTTTGCGTTTCGATGTTGAATCTTTGCCCGACAAAGTGATGTTAGGATATATAAGTTATCCCATATGAGCTTTTTGTGCCTTACGTTGTTACACGTGTCAAGTTTATGAGCAGGTGGCAGCAGTGTGTAGGAGGGAGGTTCCTAGGTGTGAGAAGTGTGCATAAGGGCATGAGACAAAGGAATGTGTAGCATTGGGGAAAGTAGGGATATGTGCAGTGGTGGAAAAAATACCAAATTGTCATACTTGAGTACAAGTAAAGATACGTTTTAATAGAAACTTACTCAAGTAAAAGTGAAAGTCACCACGTAAAATACTACTTGAGTAAAAGTCTAAAGGTATTTTGGTTTTAAATATACTTAAGTATCAAAAGTAAATGTAATTGCTAAAATATACATAAGTATCAAAATGTAAATAAAAATGTAAAATTCCTTATATTAAGCAAACCAGGCGGCACCATTTTCTTGTTATCTTAATGTACGGATAGCCAGTGGCACACTCCACCACTGACATCATTTACAGACGAAGCATGTGTGTTTAGTGAGTCCGCCAGATCATAGGTAGTAGGGTGACCCGGGATGTTCTCTTGCTAAGTGTGTGAATTGGACCATTTTCCAGTCCTGCTAAGCATTCAAAAAGTAACGAGTACTTTTGGGTGTCAGGGAAAATGTATGGAGTAAAAAGTACATTATTTTCTTTAGGAATGTAGTGAAGTAAAAGTTGTCAAAAAAAGCAACGTAAAGTACAGATACCCTGAAAAACTTCAGTAGTCCATTCATGTACTTTCCACCACAGGATATTTGTTATTTGTTGGGGTGCCCATGGGACTGTGGATCAGAAATGTCCAGTGCGAAAGAGGCAGGTTGAGGTTTTCAGGGCTAGAGTAGCGCAGAAGTTATCATATGCTGAGGCAGTGAAGAAAGAGAGGAAGATGGGTCAAGGGGGAGGGACTTTGAGAGGAGTGGTGTGAGTACTGTATTAGATCTGTACCAGTACAGAGGGATAGGCCAACAAGTGATATACAGTACCAGTCAATAGTTTGGATACACCTACTCATTCAAGGGGTTTTCTTTATTTTTACTATTTTCTACATTGTAGAATAATATTGAAGACATCAAAACTATGAAATAACACATATGGAATCATGTAGTTACCAAGAAAGTGTTAAACAAATCCAAATATATTTGAGATTCCTCAAAATAGCCACCCTTTGCCTTGATGACAGCTTTTCATACTCTTGGCATTCTCTCAACCAGCTTCATGAGGTAGTCACCTGGAATGCCTTTCAATTAACTGGTGTGCCTTGTTAAAAGTGAATTTGTGGAATTTCTTTCCTCCTTTAATGCGTTTGAGCCAATCAGTTGTGTTGTGACAAGGTAGGGGTGGTATACAGTAGATAGCCCTATTTGGTAAAAGACCAAGTCCATATTATGGCAAGAACAGCTCAAATAAGCAAAGTGAAACAACAGCCCATCATTACTTTAAGACATGAGGGTCAGTCAATACAGAAAATGTCAAGAACTTTGAACGTTTCTTCAAGTGCAGTCGCAAAAACTATGAAGAAACTGTGAAGAAACTGGTTCACATGAGGACCGCCAGAGGGAAGGAAGACCCAGAGTTACCTCTGCTGCAGAGGACAAGTTCATTAGCATTCCCAGCCTCAGAAATCGGCATTTAACTGCACCTCAGATTGCAGCCCAAATAAATGCTTCACTGAGTTCAAGTAACAGACACATCTCAACATCAACTGTTCAGAGGAGACTGCGTGAATCAGGCCTTCATGGTCAAATTGCTGCAACGAAACCACTACTAAAGGACACCAATAAGAAGAAGAGACTTGCTTGGGCCAAGAAACACAAGCAATGGACATTAGACAGGTGGAAATCTGTCCTTTGGTCTGATGAGTCCAAATTGGAGGTTTTTGGTTCCAACCTCCATGTCTTTGTGAGATGCAGAGTAGGTGAATGGATGATCTCTGCATGTGTGGTTCCCACCGTGAAGCATGGACGAGGAGGTGTGATGGTGTGGGGGTGCTTTGCTGGTGACAATGTCTGTGATTTATTCAGAATTCAAGCCACACTTAAACAGCATGACTACCACAGTATTCTGCAGCAATACACCATCCCATCTGGTTTGCACTTAGTCCCACTATCATTTGTTTTTCAACAGGAAACACACTTCCAGGCTGTGTAAGGGCTATTTGACCACAAAGAAGGAGAGTGATGGAGTGCTGCATCAGATGACCTAGCCTCCACAATCACCCGACCTCAACCCAATTGAGATGGTTTGGGATGGACCGCAGAGTGAAGGAAAAGCAGCCAACAAGTGCTCAGCATATGTGGGAACTCCTTCAAGACTGTTGGAAAAGCATTCCAGGTGGAGCTGGTTAAGATAAAATATATTTAGATTTGTTTAACACTTGTTTGGTTACTACATGATTCCATATGTGTTCATAGCTTTGATGTTTTCATTTTACCTTTATTTAACTAGGCAAGTCAGTTAAGAACAAATTCTTATTTTCAATGACAGCCTAGGAACAGTGGGTTAACTGCCTTGTTCAGGGGCAGAATGACAGATTTTTACCTTGTCAGCTCGGGGATTTGATCTTGCAACCTTTCGGTTACTAGTCCAACACTCTAACCACTATGTTACCTGATGCCATTATTCTATACTGTAGAAAATAGTAAAAATAAAAACCCTTGCATGAGTAGGTGTGTTCAAACTTTCTGCTACTGTATGCTTCATTAAGATTGGATTTTTTTTGTTGCATTTATAGCAATGGTTTTCAACTGTACTGCAGGGATGGAATGTAAGTTGCAGAAAATTAAAGCTGTGGTGGATGCTACAGAGAGGTATTTGGGTGTATGAGACTTAAGTCAGAAGAGTTACATGGTGTATTGAGTGGTGGTGACCTGTCCTTTCAGGCTGTTGGCCTGAGTTAGGCCTAGGTAGATTTAAATAGTGGAGTAGGGTGGTGAGTGTATGGTTAGATGGTAGGGTATTTGGTGATTTGTTTTTATTTTGTATTTACAAGCAAAGTATAAGGGAGTTATACTCCAGTCTAGTAGGTGGCGGTAATGCAACATTTATTGAATGCCAACTGCCGTTAAACCTCGTCGAAAAAGAACAAGAAAAGTAGTATTTTTCCGGTGACGTGTCAGCATGCTGAATTAACCTCATGGTTCAATGGAACTGTGGAAAACGTTTTTATTTGTACCGTTTGAACAACGATGTGAGTCTAGATAACCAGACGAGGAAAAATAATTAGTTCCATTACTCCGGTCGTTGTTTATGATTTCATTTCCAGCCCTTATTAGCACAGTAACGTTAATGACTTGCATTCAAGTGTAAATGTTCTCTTAAAACTACCTAACTTAGCTGCTATACCTTGTTAGATTTCGTTAGCTAAACCCAAACTGAACTTTGACTGAGCAGTATTTTTTTTTTGCAGACTTCCAAACGGAATGTGTATATTATATTTGAATAAAATAGTGTATTGTTTTGTGCATTACTGTTCAACTATCTAATACATAAATGTTGACATCTGAGAATGACCTGCCAAATGCAGTGTAATATAGCTAGCTAACTAGCTAGCTAGCTAACATGTTCATTTCTTTGGAAGTAAATGGCAGAAACTGTTCAGGAAAGGAGCCGTGGACTGAAGTTTGCAAAGCAACAGTTACTGCGTCATGGATGGGAACAAGGTAACGTTAATGTTAGATTTTCATTAATGTATTTAGTAACAGTATAGTCAATTAATGACGGACAATCTGTTAGCTAATGAACATCGATTACAGGCAGGAGTTTCTCAAATCAAAGTTTATTTGTGACGTGCGCCGAATACAACAGGTGTAGTAGACCTTAGTGAAATGCTTACTTACAGGCTCTAACCAACAGTGCAATTTCTAAGTTAAAAAAAGCTATTAGGTGAACAATAGGTAAATAAAGAAATAAAAACAACAGTGAAAAATAACAATAGTAAGGCTACTATATCAAGAGTAACGTTATACATATGTCAGCTTGAATTTGCTTGTAAATTACATTAGTAGGCAGGGCAAACCCGTTTTGGTGATTTCTGGTATATCATCAAAATAAATCCATCACAGCACGTTTTTGGACTCATTAAGCAGTTACCAGATTTTAAGTACAATACCATTGGAATTGAATGTTAAAAGTTCAATTTATATTCCTAAAACTTGTGTTAAATGATGCTGGCACTGCTTCCTTTTGACAAGCCATTTGGATAAATAGCCCAATGTCAAAACAGTTTTAACGTGTCCAAATCAATACCCAATATGCAGAAACAGTTTGATATCTTGAAAACCTAAACATAAAATGTACTATCATACATGTGCAACAATTAGTAATCATATTACTTGTATTTTTTTTATGCACCAAAAACCCTGTTTTGACAGGTGGCAATAAATCACTTATATCGATTAGGGGGGAAATCCAGTACGAGCTGTTGAAACTAAAAACACTGGAGAGATTTTTACATCACTGGTTAGAGAACATCCTGTAGAAGACAGTGGGCTACATTGGGGTGATGCATTTTGATATGGGGGTTGCCAAAACAAAAATAAACCCAACACTTATTTGTCAATCACGCCTATCGAAAACCACATGGAATAATGTGTACATCACTGGTTAGAGGACAATTTGTAGAAGACTGCTAGCTACATTTTGAAATGTTGAACAGGGGGCAAACGTTTGGAGTGTAGCGCTGTTTAAACTAACACTATTCAAAGGCCACACAGAATCTTGGAATAACCTGTATATGGTTGGTTAGGTGAGAACTTGTAGAAGGCTGATATCTATATTTTGGAATGTCGGATGTTGATTTCCCGAAGCTGCAATCACGACAAAGGGAACAAATCACTTAACGTTAACTTAAACAAATCACCACGTTTGGTTTATCACGACCCATAGGATAAAAACAGTGACAACGATTGGCTGATATAAATTATAGTTTGATTGTCAAATCCATTGGTGTGTCCCCAGCAACTTTTTTATAGAGAGACTGCCCCAAATTTTTCGTGCCATTTCATTAACTCCGCGTTCTGCGCATCCCAGCACATGTGACGATCAGCGGTACAAAACCAAATATATTGATCTGTTTTAAGTAATCAATCTTATGTCATCGTGATGACTATATTCTTTTATACTAACATCACCAATCTGAGGTAAAAGGATATGTAATTCCACTAAATAAACACAGCAAAAATAGAAACATCCCTTTTTCAGGACCCTGTCTTTCAAAGATAATTCATAAAAATACAAATAACTTCACAGATCTTCATTGGAAAGTGTTTAAACACTGTTTCCCATGCTTGTTCAATGAACCAGAAACAATTAATGAACATGCACCTGTGGAACGGTCGTTATGAAAACTTAGGACACGGAAGAGGCCTTTCTACTGAACACAAAAAGAAAGATGCCCAGGGCCCCTGCTCATCTGTGTGAACGTGCCTTCGGCATGCTGCAAGGAGGCATGAGGACAGCAGATGTGGCCAGGGCAATAAATTGCAATGTCCGTACTGTGAGACGCCTAAGACAGCGCTACAGGACGGACAGCTGATCGTCCTCGCACTGGCAGACCACGTGTAACAACACCTGCACAGGATCGGTACATCCAAACATCACACCTGCGGGACAGGTACAGGATGGCAACAACAACTGCCTGAGTTACACCAGGAACGCACAATCCCTCCATCAGTGGTCAGACTCCACAATAGGCTGAGAGAGGCTGGACTGAGGGCTTGTAGGCCTGTTGTAAGGCAGGTCCTCACCAGACATCACCGGCAACAACGTCGCCTATGGGCGATCCGGTGGGTTTGCTGGACCAGACAGGACTGGCAAAAAGTGCTCTTCACTGACGAGTCGTGGTTTTGTCTCACCAGGGTTGACGGTCAGATTCACGTTTATCGTCAAAGGAATGAGCGTTACACCAAGGCCTGTACTCTAGAGTGGGATCAATTTGGAGGTGGAGGGTCCGTCATGATCTGGGGCAATGTGTCACAGCATCATTGAACTGAGCTTGTTGTCACTGCAGGCAATCTTAACGCTGTGCGTTACAGGGAAAGACCTCCTCCTCCCTCATGTAGTACCCTTCCTGCAGACTCATCCTGACATGACCCTCCAGCATGACAATGCCACCAGCCATACTGCTCGTTCTGTGCGTGATTTCCTGCAAGACAGGAATGTCAGTGTTCTGCCATGGCCAGGGAAGAGCCTGGATCTCAATCCCATTGAACACGTCTGGGACCTGTTGGATCAGATCGGAGGGTGAGGGCTAGGGCCATTCCCCCCATAAATGTCCGGGAACTTGCAGGTGCCTTGGTGGAAGAGTGGGGTAACATCTCACAGCAAGAACTGGCAAATCTGGTGCAGTCCATGAAAAGATTCACTGCAGTACTTAATGCAGCTGGTGGCCACACCAGATACTGTTACTTTTGATTTTGACCCCCCCCCTTTGTTCAGGGACACATTATTCCTTTTCTGTGGAACTTGTTCAGTTTGTCTCAGTTGTTGAATCTTATGTTCATACAAATATTTACACGTTTACTCAAAATAAACACTGTTGACAGTTAGAGGACGTTTCTTTTTTTGCTGAGTTTATTATGGGTTGAAAATGCAAGCTTGTAAGGTAGTAACAAAATGTCCACATTAGGGAAATTAGTGCAATATTCAATATGGCAAAATAATTAAACATGTCAATTTTAAGATGATTGTGTATGTTGCCCACTCAAACTATTGCAACAATTACATCTATTTCTCACTAATTTAATGATTTAGAGTGTAAAAAAATGCTCTCAAACTATTTAACCGGTCGTTCTAGACTAGAGCCTCTTTGTCTGTGCAGTAGCCTGAATGTTTGATGTCACTACTAGTAGTAGTTGCCAGTTGTATCTAATTCTGTGTTATGAATGGTAACTAGATCTAATGTTCTTAGTCTACCACTAATAGAAGACCCCTCACTGTTCACAGGTAAAGGTCTTGGTCGGCAGGAGAATGGTATATGTGAGGCTATCATTGTGAATGTGGCAAGGGAGGGATGGGACATTGTCAAGGGGAGCAGTTCACCTTCCATTGGTGGGACCATGTCTTCAACAAAGCATCTTCTAGCCTGGAAGTGGAATCTGGCGAGTTAAGTCCTCAGAAGGGATGTGTGAAATGAGTATTTTACCACGCATACACACATTCACACACTTACATTGGGCCTAGGCTACATCTCCACCTTTCTGTTCTAGAATGGTGTGCAGGTGAAGAAGTTGGTTGAGGAGGAAGGAATGATTTCCAACAAGCAGCCAACGAAAGCCATGCTGGGAAGAGAAACTTTATGGATGCTTTGTGAAGGTACAGATAAACAAATCCAACTGGAACACACTTCCATATCTGTGCCAATGAGCTCTCTTGATAGTACAGAAAGATACTGCACATAGGCTAATGATATGGACTGGAAAGCTTGTATTTCTCTTCCTCCTAGTCTGCCACCCTCCTGGCAGGACTGGAGCAGCCAGAGTAGAAGTCGTCCAGTACAGATGACAGCAGCAGCTCTGACGATGAGGACCAGAGACTGGAACTCTCCAGCACCACCAAGTAAGAACCTCACTGCCCAATACCATCCACCACCATACAGGGATTGATATCAGTTTGTGAAGGTTATTTGTTTTTATATCAATGTGAAGATGAACAACAGTGGTTTTATGTACTCACAGGTTTAAATAATAAATGCTATTTCCCTCTTTGACGCTGACCTGGTGAAGGCTTGTGGAGGACGCACCGCTCACAAGTAAGTATTTGCTTGTCACCAATAAGTTTGTAATAAACCATAGAACACACATTCATGTGATTTATCTTGGTGCATGCTGTTGGTGAAGGGCTTGAACCTGGTCTTGCATGTCTTAATAAGGAAACTAAACATGGTTTGTCCCTATTCCTGTTCGCCACAGAGGAGCCAGACACGGCCTTACCATGAGTGCCAAACTAGCCAGACTGGAGCAGCAGGAGCAAGAGTTCATGGCAAAGTATGGCAAGAAAATCCAACTAATGCCTGCAACACCAGATAGCGTCACCACCATTACCCAGCCAGCTGCCCAGATCCCTGAGGGTGAACTAACGGATGAGACCCAGGGGGGAAAAAAAGAGGAAGAATAGCTGAGGATACCCGTGAGAATGTGGCGGAAGAGAATGCTGATTCTGCTGTCGTCTCCAGAAGTACCAACATGGAAATAAAGGTGAAAAAGAAGGATAGTTCAAAGGAGTGGGGAGGTGGCGGTGGTTCCTGTAGAGGAAGAACTAACGTCTGTGAAAGATAATACAGCAGACAATGCTCAGCCAACCAAGAGGAAACATTCAAAACAGGAAGGTGTTGGAAGAGGGCGAGAGCTGTCATCTAAATGGAGGTGTGTGAAACTGCTGTCATTTCTATAGAGAGTGAAGCCGGAGGAGGCGGTGAAGAGGCTTCAGAGGGAGAAGGTGCCACTCAGTAACAGACTGACTCAGACACTACTACCAAGAAGAAGTCCTCCAAGAACAGAGGTGGCTCTGGTGGCTGAGGAGATGAAACACTCTGATAGAGAAACCAACCAATCGGAAACTGTGGCAGACTCCCCTCCAAAAGAGAAAAAGAAACGGGATGGAGCAATAGAGGAAGTGACAACGGTGGAGGAGGAACCTAAAATAAAAGGTACAAATAAAAAATAGGAAGAGGACAAGCAGACCGTAGAGGACAGGTTGCATGATGTATCGGACTCCATACCTCTAAAATAGAAGAAAGGTAAACAACAGGAACCAGATTGATGAGGACTAGTTGGAGAGGAAACAGGTCAGGGATTTGGGTCAGCGCTCTAATACGTCTCATAGACGCATGAAACCATCTAATGAAATGAAGTATATTTTTAATTAACGCTCAATGGCCATTATTGCAACACCATGCAAAAAGGATGTTTTGTTTCTTGTCAACAAATGTATTTGTATGGAAAGATTCAGCTACAGACTATAAGAAAATATATATTTCAACGTCAACTGGTGTTTTTATACTTGTCTGGTGGTCTTGTATTGTTAATATTCTTAACATGGCTGTTTTAAACAATGTGATCTCAACATCAGATATGAAGTTGCTACATATGAGCACAGTAATGCATTTTATTTGCTCAATTAACTTTCCTTACTACTCTCTGAGGTACATTTACATGAAGTGACAAAGCTGCTAATTTAGAAGTATTGCGTCGTTTATAAAACAGCAATTTTTTTTAAATTAAAAACGGAACCTATGAAAGCCCTACAAGTGTTCTATTTAAATGTTTTATACACTGCTATACAATAGATCTTTTGACTGTGTGAACGTGGCTCAATTTACCCTGACCATATTAATGCTTTACTCTCACAGATCCATCGGTTTCTCTGGCCACACGGTGCAGCATTCCAATTAGCCAAAGGTGCATTGTTTGGGTTAGTTAAAGCACAATCGCGACCCCATACAGGTTGAATCTTCCAAAACCTGTGAAAAGAAATCCTACAATGAATGAAAAAACATAAAACCCAAAAACAATGATTTAAGGCTGGATTCAATGTATCGCGGAAGAGCCACGTTAAGATTTAAAGGTAATGGTTTCCAATTGGGCCGGCATGCAGCGTTTACCGTGAATGCAGTCTGCGAACGTGGGAACATTGATTTAATATTTTGTGACTTTTCCGCGATACCGATTTGAATCCAGCCCTTAGTGAAGAATTGTTTTAGGCAACACGCTTCTTTGGAATGTCCTTACCCATCAGTCAGATTCTGATTACGTCCATCAACCCAAAGCCATTGACCGTCTTCTGCTATGTCAGTCAGGCCGATCCAGTACCCATGATCTTCATCATAGTAGGCTTGAGTGTTGTTGAGAATGAATTCCTGAATGAGAAATTAAGGAAACCACAAGTAGATAAAAATAAATATAGGATACATTTAACAGTAATCTACAGTTTTGTGAGGCAGTGTGACAGTGTCTAAACGTTATGGATAAATGCATCTTATCGGGTCCAAATGAAAGAGAATACAGTATGAAAGTACTTCCTGTTGTCAGTCCCCTACTTTTTTTGAATGGGCTTCAAGCTTATATAATCACATTTATGAAAAGGCGGTCATACACTGAGTGTACACAACATTAGGAACACCTGCTCTTTCCATGACAGACTGACCAGGTGAAAGCTATGATCCCTTACTGATGTCACTTGTTAAATCCACTTTAATCATTGTAGATGAAGGTGAGGAGAGACAGGTTAAAGAAGGATTTTAAGCCTAGAGACATTTGAGACATGGACTGTGTGTGCCATTCAGAGGGTGAATGGGCAAGATCTTTTGAAGTGCCTTTGAATGGGGTATGGTAGTAGGTGCCAGGTGTACCAGTTTGAGTGTGTCAAGAACTGCAAGGCTGCAGTTATACTCAACAGTTTCCTGTGTTTATCAAGAATAGTCCTCCAGCCAACTTGACACAACTGTGGGAAGCGTTGTCCACATGGGGCCAGCATCCCTGTTGAACGCTTTCGAACACCTTGTAGAGTCCATGCCCCGACAAATTGAGGCTGTTCTGAGGGCAAAATGAGGTGCAACTTAATATTAGGAAGGTGTTCCTAATGTTTTGTACACTCAAGTGTATTAGGTGTGAGTGTGTGTGTGTGTATACACACACAATTCTATTCATATTCATGTATTGATAGCTCATACCCGATTCCTTTTATCAAAATATTTGATGCTCAAGAAGTAAGGCGCATTGACAAAAGTTAGAAAAGTCTTATTTGAAGCCCATTCTTAGCCTACAAAACGAGACAACAGGAAGTACCACTTTCATACCATGTATCAAGGAGCACAGTTGTAGCAGTGTTAATGAACTTCATGTTATAAGGGTGTTTCCATGAACATACAGTAGCTATATGTCACATTTTAATATGGTTCCTATTCCTACTTTTTATACATTTGTATTGCTTGAGTAACCCTTTAAACGCTGTGTGAATCTCCCTTAAAGCATTTACCTGTAGCAGTGTCCTACCTGTTCCTCTTGACTGCCTATGTCAACCAAATCGGCATTGTTGTTTTTGCAGTGCTGTCTGCTTCCTTGCCAGGTCCTCCAAAGGTGACCGAAGGGGACTTTAATGTGCAGAAACAGGTAACAACTGGATTGGAACAGCACCCAGCCAACTTGACAAGGTTTGCACACTCTATCTGTGCAACATGAAACATGCAAAGTAATAATATTAATATATACCATTTAGTAGATAGCAGATGCTTTTGTCCAAAGCGACTTAGTCGTGCATGCATACGTATGTTCTACGAGTGGTCCTGGGAATCAAACCCACTATCCTGGCATTGCAAGTGCCATGCTCTATCAACTGGGCAACAGAGGACCACTACGACCAGCTACATAGTGTTTTTGACATTTAAAGTAACAGTATCACTGTGACACATTCTAGACCATCAGCGTATGAACCAGTTCAAATTAGGAAATATTAACCAGGATGGAAACTTTACCTTTGGTGTTGGCATCTTCATATGGGCAGTAGTTATCAACTGGGAAATTCTTCAACTGAAAAATGACCCCAAGAGTCCAGTTGAGCCCATCCCTGTCTCTTGACAAGTTCATCCTCTCTGCCTTCAATTGCTGGTTTTCAGTAGACACATTGATGTAATCGCTCTGCAAAATGTGATTGGCTACACTCAGCTTGCAGTAGAGATTCATTAGGTCCTGATTGGCTGCCAGTAGGGATATATGCTCATCTGTTAGCTGCTCCAGTTCCCTCACCAAATGTATGTTGTGCTCTGACAGGGCAGTGCTGACTGTGGAGAGAAGGACATGCTTACTCAACCTGCACCTCTCCAAAGTCCATATTATTGTGTCTTTATGATCCACATACTCACAGTAGACACAGAGAGGTAAAATGGCTGACACCAACAGGACACAAAGAACCCCCAAGCACACTGCCACTCCTCCAAAGTGTTGAGAGTGGGGAGCAGGGCCCTCCACTAGGAATAGCAAAGATAGGAGTGCATTATAGCTACATTTTAATATGCTTCATTAGTGAATCTGACAGTATGCTATTATTCAAAGGAGTCAAATAATTGAACAATAAATGGTGGATATTGAGCTCTTATTTAACACATGCTGTGACAGGACCAGGTTGACTGGGTGCACTCCCCCTTGCCTTTACTTCAACATATAGCATATGTTCTTTTCCTCTTTTTTCGTGGGAGAGGGAGATTATTCATACGTTTTTACACAGAGAGGTACTTGATTAAACCTTAATTCATTTGGCATCAATGTTCTCCAACACAGAATTGGTAAAACATTCAAATAATCTGGAATAAATAGCTGCCATAACTGGCTTGCTTGCTTTAAGCATCCATCAATTTGAACATTTAAAAACATGGCGATTTTAAATAACGTTTTAGTGCTAGGTCTGGCAGTGAGAATTAGCTGAATTGGTAGAAATGCACTACAAGAGAGTAAGATAGATGAAGAGAGAAAGAAATGCTAAGACTCACCTTTTGGTGAAGACATTTTTTTATTTTTTAAAACCACTGTAGAATAATGCAGCTCTTCTGGCATCCTTCAGATACAAATAAAACCATAACCAATGGTGTCTGAAATACATGTGTGACTACTGTTAAAAAACATTCCTTACTCCAGGACTTTAACAGGTGACTATCAGGAAAATAAAGAAAACTAGTTCTCTGTCTGCATTGATCTGTTTCATTTAAAGCAAACAGGCTTATGTTTCGTCATTGGATGCCTTCATAAGCGCCTTTTCTTTATTTCTCCGTTTATTTAAAGGTAGTTATTTACCTGTTGAAGTGTCCTGGGGTGAGGAAGGCTTTTTGGGATTTTCAAGTCCCTCAGTCGAGCACCGGATTCCTTTTTTTGTTCAAGCTGGTCTGAAGCGTGTTTCGGTACACTTTATTTCTACAAGTGTGACTACTGTTGTTATCCCCAATAGGATCTGTATAAGTACTTCTGGGTTGACTCTGGTCTGCATTAATTACTCACAGATAATCTCCATCCAGCTGGCTCTCTCTCTCTCTCTCTGTAGCAATTGAGCCTGGGGATGAGGTTACTTCACAGACAGACATTTCACTGTACAGATTCACACATCTGACTCAAAAGGGGAAGGTATGTTTACGTGTCATGATGGTAACGTTGCTGTGTGGTACTCGATATGGAAAGCTCTATAGCTGTGGGAAACAGAAATACGGTTGTCTTTCATTCCTCTCTTGTTTTAGGGTGAGCATATCTCTGAAGATTTGCCATGCCCTCCTTATAACCTCCAGTCACTGATTGATTCTTAATATGTAGACCGAGCCACATTGACTGGTTACAAGTTCAAGGAAATTCCCTGACTTGCTAAGATGTCAGAAAATGTAACAGTTTTCCAATTTGTCTGTAATAGATATTAAGTAATTTCCCATATGAATGCAGTAGATCTTCAGTACACTATTGAACCAACCCTTGGAGGTTGAATGGAAGCGGGGTTGCTACTGTACAATGTGGACGTGGGGCGGTTGCAATGTTGAATACTGTCACCAGAGGGTAGTACTGAGGTCAAAATGGATCTGAGAAAATAGCTGCGCCATTTGTTTATTAAAAATTAACATGGACACTACTATGTTCATATCTAGCCCAGTCAAAACTGTTCGCTGCTCTGGCACCCCAATGGTGGAACAAGCTCCGTCACGACGCCAGGACAGCGGAGTCAATCACCATCTTCCGGAGACACCTGAAACCCCACCTCTTTAAGGAATACCTAGGATAGGATAAAGTAATCCTTCTAACCCCCCCCCCCTTAAAAGATTTAGATGCACTATTGTAAAGTGGTTGTTCCACTGGATATCATAAGGTGCATGCACCAATTTGTAAGTCGCTCTGGATAAGAGCGTCTGCTAAATGACTTAAATGTAAATGTAAATGTAAATGTAGCAACCTTTTATCTGATGTAGCATTGTTTAAAACATCCATGTTGAGAATATGAACAATACAGGACCACCGTACAAGAAGCGGTATATAAACACCAGTTGATGCACACAAAATGATTTCTAATATCCATTCCACAAGTATATTGTTGAAAGTCTGTTGTTGACAGGAAACAAAACATGCTTTTTTCATGGTTTTGCAATATTGTCAGTTGAGCCCAGATTCAAATATACTGTGTTTCATATGATGGTTGCATGTGATGAAGTGAACATTGGAGCTCTGACCACAAGCTCCTAAATGCCTGACCTCTTTGCCTCTCCAACAATCTTAGGCAAGTCCTCATCAATCTTGTTCCATATTATTTATTTTTTAGAGGTTTGGACTCATTGTGTTACCTGTCCTCTACTGTCTGCTTGTCCTCTTTGCATTTTTAGTTTTTACCTTTTATTTTAGGTTCCTCCTCCACGGTTCTTCCTTCATATCTCTCTCCTCTATTGCTGCATCTAATTTCTTTTTCGGAGGAGAGTCCACCGCAGTTTCTGATTGGTTGGTTTCTCTACGTTAGTGTGTTCCATCTCCGCTGAATCCTTTTTGTTCTTGGACGACTTCTTATTTTTGATATTAGTGTCGGTGTCAGTCACTTGGAGAAATTCATGATTTGATTGACATTACTGTTTTGTAGAAGACTGTCTCTGCATATACATTTGCAATTATTTAATTAAATATGTACACAATGGTTTTAGTTTATCTGATAAAGATTGAGACTATTTTGTGTAAAAAATTAACTAATCTTATCAATTGATCTTATTGGATAATTGATGGACTGAATAAAGGATTGGACCCCATCTTTTCCTCAATGAGCTTTCCTTACTACTCTCTGTGATGTGACACATTTGCATGATGCTTTAAGAGGAATCCATTTTGGACTTGAATGAATGATATGTACCCATTGATTCTTAAAGAATATAACTTAGAAATGCCTCATGAGCTTCGTTCAACTGTGATTCTCCATCAGAACCAAAAATATAAGCTTGTTTTCCTCCAATGTTTGTAATCAATAAATGTAAACAAACACTATATAGCCTCATAACATGGTTAAAACTATAATTTTGATATCATGGATGGTCAGTCATTGCATCCATGGCTCTTTCTATGAATATGACAGTGGTTACATTTCACCAGCCCCATCCTTCGGATGTATTTTTTACCAAAACAGGGGCGGGGATGTACTTTGTTATTGTTTCAACTCCTGATTGCTGCTTTAAGTAAAATATTTAATAAAGTGCCTAAAGCTGCTGATTTAGAAATATTGTAGAGTTTATAAAACTGAGTGATTTTGTTAACTTGCATTCCATGTATTAAACTTGTACTTCATATGCAAAGATCTTTCAAAATCGAAAGAAGATAATCTTGGAAGACAAGTCCTGCTTTGCTTTGTAAACTGAATATGATATGATTTCTGATCTATGAAAGGCCAAAACAAATGTTATTCTAAAACACTACTATACATAATACAATAAGACAATAGAACATTAATTTCACTTTGACAAAGAATTTTTGATAAAGAAAAATGTGCCTGATTTATATGAAAGCTAAAAACTAAACATTATGTTCTAAATATACTGTAGTTAGTGTATTTGGAAAGTATTCAGACCCCTTGACTTTTTCCACAGTTTATGTTACAGCCTTATTCTAAAATAGATTAAATATTTTTTTTTGCTCATCAATCTACACACAACACCCCATAATGACTAAGCAAAAACAGGTTTTTAGAAATGTTTGCAAAAAAAAAAATGGAAAAACCGTATTCAGACCCTTTACTCAGTACTTTGTTGAAGCACCTTTGGCAGCGATTACAGCCTTGAGTCTTCTTGGGTATGATGCTACAAGCTTGACACACCTGTATTTGGGGAGTTTCTCCCATTCTTCTCTGCAGATCCTCTCAAGCTCTGTCAGGTTGGATGGGGAGCTTCGCTGCACAGCTATTTTCAGGTCCTCTCCAGAGATGTTCGATCGGGTTCAAGTCCAGGCTCTGGCTGGGCCACTCAAGGACATTCAGAGACTTGTCCCGAAACCACTCCTGCGTTGTCTTGGTTGTGTGCTTAGGGTCGTTGTTCTGTTGGAAGGTGAACCTTCGCACCAGTCTGAGGTCCTGAGCGCTCTGGAGCAGGTTTTCGCCAAGGATCTTTCTGTACTTTGCTCTGTTAATCTTTCCCTTGATCCTGACTAGTCTCCCAGTCCGTGCCACTGAAAAACATCCCCCACAGCATGATGCTGCCACCACCATGCTTCACCATAAGGATGGTGCCAGGTTTCCTCCAGATGTGACGCTTGGCATTCAGGCCAAAGAGTTCAATCTTGGTTTCATCAGACCAGAGACTTGTGTTTCTCATGGTCTGAGAGTCTTTAGGTGCCTTTTGGCAAACTCCAAGCGGGCCGTCATGTGGCTTCTATCTGGCCACTCTACCATAAAGGCCTGATTGGTGGAGTACTGCAGAGATGGTTCTCCACAAAGGAACTCTGGAGCTCTTCCAGAGTGACCATCGGGTTCTTGGTCACCTCCGTGACCTAGGCCCTTCTCCCCAGATTGCTCAGTTTGGCTGGGTGGCCAGCTCTAGGAAGAGTCTTGGTGGTTCTAAACTTCTTCCATTTAAGAATGATGGCCACTGTGTTCTAGGGGACCTTCAATGCTGCAGACATTTTTTGGTACACTTCCTCAGATCTGTGCCTTGACACAATCCTGTCTCGGAGCTCTACGGACAATTCCTTCGATCTCATGGCTGGGTTTTTGCTCTGACATGCACTGTCAACAAGCCAGGTCTACAGCTTTGACTGAGTCCCAATACTAATATAAACCAGATCTACACCTGCATCTCAACCCCAATACCCATACGAATCAGGTTTAGACCTGTGTCCATGTCCCAATACTCTGATAAACCAGCTCTACTCTTTAGACTATTCAGAAAACCTAACATAAACCAGGTTTATCATTGCACAAGAGGCAGTAAATAAACCTATTGACATTACATATTTGCTTGATATGAGGACAGTAATGTCCATAGTTTTCTTTGCTCAGTGAGCTAAACTTACTACTACAGTATCTGTGATGTCACACATTTGCACGACGATTAAAGGGGCCATCTGCAGTTGCTACATCCATTTTGGGATGTATAAATTAATGATATGTACTCAATGATTCTTGAAGAATATAACTTCTAAATGCCTCATGAGCTTAGTTCAACTGTCGTTCCCAGAACACAAAACATAAGCTTGTTTATCTCCAATATTTGTAAACAAAATAAATGTAAACAAATACCTCATGTTTAAAACTATAATTTTGATATCATGGATGGTCAGTCCTTGCATTCATAGCGCTTTCTATGAATTTGAGAGTGGTTACATTTCTCCAGCCCCATCCCTCAGTTTTTTTCCGAAACAGGGTGACGGGGAATTGTCTTTGTTATTGTTTCAACTGCCGATTGCCGCTTTAAATATGAATTTCATCAGGTGCCTAAGCTGCTGATTTAGCAGAAATATTGCATAGTTTATAAAACTGAGTGATTTCATTAAAAACTTAACTTCCATTCCATGTATTAAACTTATACTTCATATGCAAAGATCTTTCAAATTCTTAGGAAGACAAATCTTGGAAGACAAGTCCTGCTTTGCTTTGTAATCTGAATATGATATGATTTCTGATCTATGAAAGGCCAAAACAAATGTTATTCTAAAACACTACTATACATACAGTTGATCTTGTATTGTGAACATAACAACTGTATGAAACATAATACAATAAGACAATAGAAGAACATACATTTATTGTCAAAGTGAAATGATTGATATTAAAGAAAATATGCCTGATTTATATGAAAGGTCAACACAGAACATTATTTTTTAACTTCTCTATAGCTACATTACAACAGATCCTTGATTGTTAACATATCAAAAACATACAAAACAGAACCGGATTGGGGTCAATTCAAATTGAAGTCAGCTAATGAAGGTTTTCCATTGTAAATTTTAAATTAAAATCACTTCCTGAATTGCGTGAATTCGAATTGACCCCAACAGACAGATGCAGGGGTCCTTAAATTAGAAGAATAAAACTCAATGTAATTCTCAAGTAAAGATGCAATAATATATGAGTTCAGTATGTGAGAATACCTCTTAAGAGAGTGTCCCTGCAATTTAATCTGACCATATTAAGGCTCTATTCTCACAGATCCAACGGTTCAGCATGCTACATGATTCAGCATTCCAATTAGCCAAAGGTGCATTATTTGGGACAGTTAACACGCAATGACCCCCAATTTGTCTCTTCCAAAACCTGTGAAAAGAGAACACCACCATGAATGAAAAGAAATGACTTGAGTCAAATAATGATTTAACATTGCTTCTTTGTTGTATTTACATTGAATGAAACATCCTTACCCATCTGTCTGTTGACTTCCATTAACCCAGAGCCATTGGCTGATATTAGCTATGCCAGACAAACCGATCCAGTACCCATGATGCATATCAAAGTAGTACTGAGTGTGGTTATGAATGAATTCCTGAATGTGAAATGAATGAAATCACAAGTAGTTAAAAAAAAAAGTTTTTATAGAGAGAGTGTCTAAACGTTATGAATAAATGTATATAAATCCGGTCCAAATGAGCGAGAATAACAAACGGCACAACAGGTAGCAGCAGTATAATGACCTTTGTGCTTTTGTTTTTCAGTAACAGCTGGTTTACCTTGAGCTCATATCTATATATCACACATTATAATATAGTTCCCATTTCACTTTTTGGAGATCCACTTTAAATGTGAAATGAATCTGTCCCTCAGAACTCTAGTCTGTAGCATTGTCCCACCTGTTCCTTTTGATTTCCTATGACAACCAAATCAGCATTATTTTGTTTGCAGTTCTCTCTGCTTTGTTCCCAGGTCTTCCACGTATTGGAAGGGTATAAAATCTGGTAACAACTAGATTGGAACAACGTCCACCCACTTCGACAAGGGTTACACTTTCTCTCTGCAACAATGAAGAATTACAGGTAATAATTATTATTTGGTAATTATGTAATTACACTACATACGTATTATCAATATTACAGAGTAAGATAGAAAGTGTAAAGTCTGTCTTTAGTGTACACTAAGGGTGTCAAACTCATTCCATGGAGGGCAGAGTGTCTGTGGGTTTTAGTTTTGTCCTTCAATTAAGACCTAGACAACCAGGTGAGGGGAGTTCCTTACTAATTAGTGACCTTAAATCATCCATCAAGTACAAGGGTGGAGAGAAAACCCGCAGACACTTGACCCTCTGTGGGATGAGTTTGACACGTGTACACTATGATGGAAACAAGGCCAACAGGAAGGGGGCTTACCTCCTACGTCATCTTTTGGTGAACAATATTGACTGACTGGAAAATCTTCAAACTGATATATGAACCTAAGACTCCAGTTCAGTCTATCCCTCTCTCTTGACAATGCTTCTTTCTCAGCCGCTAAACGTAGGTTTGCAGTGCTTACATTGCTATAATCACTCTGCATAATGTGATTGGCTGTACTCAGATTGCTGTTGAGGTTCGTAAGGTCCTGATTGGCCGCCAGTAGGAATGCACGCGCATCTGTTAGTTGCTCCAGTTCTCTCACCAACTTTGTGTTGTGCTCTGACAGGGCAGTGCTGACTGTGGAGAGAGAAGGACATGTTTACTCTATGATGTCATCCTGCACCACTCCACAATCCATATTATGTTATGATCCACATACTCACAGTAGACATAGAGGCCTATAATGGCTGAAACCAAGAGGACACAAAGAACACCCAAACACACTGCCACTACTCGAAAGGGTTGACAGTGGAGAGCAGGCCTCTCATCCACTAGGAATAGCAAAGATAAGATTCATGTTATTATAGCCATATTGTTAACATAAGTGTGTACATTTAATGGTAAGCGTTATTCCATAACTTGATGAAATCTAATAATTGAACAATAAATGGTGGATAATTTGAGGAAATGTATCTACATTTTGCTATTTACTATTTCTTATTTTATTCAAGCGGATTCCTCTATGCCAAATTGCCATTCAGAGGGTGTTAAAACGAAAAAAAAATTAATTGTTGAAGGCAACCCGGATATCGTGCTACCTGTCCCAGACCTGCTGTTTTCAACTCTCTAGAGACAGCAGGAGTGGTAGAGATACTCTCAATGATCGGCTATGAAAAGCCAACTGAAAAGCCAATTTTCCACTCCTGAGGTGCTGACTTGTTGCACTCTCAACAACTACTGTGATTATTATTATCTGACCATGCTGGTCATCTATGAACATTTGAACATCTTGGCCATGCTCTGTTATAATCTCCACCCGGCACAGCCAGAAGAGGACTGGCCACCCCTCATAGCCTGGTTCCTCTCTAGGTTTCTTCCTAGGTTTTGGCCTTTCTAGGGAGTTTTTCCTAGCCACCGTGCTTCTGCACCTGCATTACTTGCTGTTTGGGGTTTTAGGCTGGGTTTCTGTACAGCACTTTGAGATATCAGCTGATGTAAGAAGGGCTATATAAATACATTTGATTTGATTTAGAGACTAATTGCACAATAACGCAGATCTTCTCTCAAATGTACCTGCTGTGGCAGGATTCCGTTGAGTGACTGCACTTCCCTTAACCTTTACTTCAGCATATACTGTTTCTTCCTCTTTTTTCTCTGTGGGGAAGAGAAAGGGGACACATACATATTCAATAATATTAACCCATTTGTTCCAAAAAATTTCCCAGACATGCCACTATGCAAATCTTATGCCATTAGTAAACCTAACATGTAATCCGTATTGTTGTTTTTTTTTATGAAGATTTAAAAGTATATAAAAAAACATGGTTTTATTCTCTGGCAATTGTGAACACACATTTACTTCTGCCTATAAAACAATTAACAAACATTTACCCCCATCCCTCAGCCCAATATCTTTATACCTCAGTCCACTTACCCACACACCTAAACCCGAATAACCCACACAACACAGCCCTGTTACCCCCATACCCTAAACCTAACACCCACATGCCAATACCCTAATATTGAAACAATCAAGTACTGAAACATCCATATCCTACCCTTAAATGTCCTATTTGTTTCTCATAGACCCCAGTTTCTTTGTCAAAACACCTCGTCCCTGTTGCTTTCCTATTCTTCAAAGTAGCCACCCTTTGCCTTGATGACGGTTTTGCACACACTTTGGCATTCTCTCAACCAGCTTCATGAGGTAGTCACCTGGGTCCGGATTCACAAAATCATCTTAAGACAAAATGTATTATTAACTTAGAAAGAAAGTTAAGCAAAGTTGCTATTCCTCAAAAAGGTTATTGGAAATGTTATTGTACTATTTCTTATGTTTCTCCTTAAACAAAAAGTTTACAAGAAATTAGATTCTTGAAAATAAAATTATTGGATTTGTTATTAATTGTTATTAATTGTCTTAAACTCTGGGCAGTGAGAGAATAAGCAATTGAACATGTTTAATCCACTCAAACGTCATATGAAAGTTTCAGTATAGATTATTTTAAACCAAAGTACATATTTTAGAACAGTAATCTCAGTAGGAAATATGCTAACATGATTGCCATTGCTAGCTAGATAGCTAGCTAAATTGGTTGCCTAGCAACAGACATCAGAACAAACATAAGAAGATTTGTAAAAAGATATGAGGAGTTTGTAAGAAAATCATTAAAGGAGAATGGAAACACTATGATTAAGAATGCCAGCTAACTGTAATTGTAAATCGCCATATTGGCATTGTTGCGTCACTGGCAGGAGAGAGCATTTTGGAATTCCCCAAAATGTCTGAATTTACAGAGTAGCTCCAAGTCTGAGAATGAGTTTATTACAGAGAATGACATAATTGTTAGTTAGGGAGCCAATAAACCTACTGAAGCCGTTCATGTTTGAGCCGATCGTTGCCCCTGATCAAAGAGTTTGTTCTCGTAGCAGTAACAACACAGATATGCCTCCTGAAACACCTCAGCTAGAGGGTTGCCGTAGGCAAACACAAACTGGTGTGAGTGGGGATGCTGCCAGGTAATGGCTGGAGAAGGAGTGTGTGTGTTGTAGAGAGATGGTAGCGATACAGCACAATATCCCAGCGGATGGTGGCTGTATTACATGCAGTCAGAAGTTCCTGTCAGTCTGTCTGGATGGTGATGTATTTCTTGAACGTGTTACTAATCCTTATGAAGGACTTCCTGGCAGAAGAGGTTACTTGACCAGTCAGCAACTGATCTGCCAGTTAAATAATTGGTGAAATTTTGCTTGATTATAAATTGCTTAAGGTTAATATCAGTAGTGGGTAGGTGTTCAGTATTTTATAATGATGTTTATCATCAGCGCTGTTTGCCAAGTTGGTAACACATTTCCCTTTAGATTAGACAGGAGTTCGAATCGCAGACAGCATCATGATTCATGAAATCTCATTCTAACCAATAATGGGGCATGCTGATTGTAAATACATTTACATTACATTTAAGTCATTTAGCAGACGCTCTTATCCAGAGCGACTTACAAATTGGTGCATTCACCTTATAATATCCAGTGGAACAACCACTTTACAATAGTGCATCTAAATCTTTTAAGGGGGGGGGGGGGGGTTAGAAGGATTACTTTATCCTAGGTATTCCTTAAAGAGGTGGGGTTTCAGGTGTCTCCGGAAGGTGGTGATTGACTCCGCTGTCCTGGCGTCGTGAGGGAGCTTGTTCCACCATTGGGGTGCCAGAGCAGCGAACAGTTTTGACTGGGCTGAGCGGGAACTGTGCTTCCTCAGAGGTAGGGGGGCCAGCAGGCCAGTGGTGGATGAACGCAGTGCCCTTGTTTGGGTGTAGGGCCTGATCAGAGCCTGAAGGTATGGAGGTGCCGTTCCCTTCACAGCTCCGTAGGCAATCACCATGGTCTTGTAGCGGATGCGAGCTTCAACTGGAAGCCAGTGGAGAGAGCGGAGGAGCGGGGTGACGTGAATACATTGTGATTTAGTTTTGGTATCAGACTAACATTTCTTATGATTTTGTTTGCAGAGCATACAGGCTTATCTCCAGTTCACCCTATCGGCACAAGGGAGAATTGGACGAGGTGTATGGCGTCTCATCCCTGCGTGTGCCGTTTCTTCCAAAACACCATGTCCAAACTGGACACGCACAAATTGATTTTGTCCCCGCACACCAAACGCGATCACGACACGCAGGTTGAAATATCAAAACAAACTCTGAACCAATTATGTTAATTTGGGGGCAGGTCGAAAAGCATTAAACATTTATGGCAATTTAGCTAGCTAACTTTCAGTTGCTAGCTAATTTGTCCTATTTAGCTAGCTAATTTGTCCTGGGATATAAATGTTGAGTTATTTTACCTGAAATGCACAAGGTCCTCTACTCTGACAATTAATCCACATATAAAACGGTCAACCGAATAGTTTCTAGTCATCTCTCCTCCTTCCAGGCTTTTTCATCTTTGGACTTTATATGGCGATTGGCATCTAACTTTCATAATAAGGTGTATTACCACAACCGACCGACCTAGTTCATCTTTCAATCACCCACGTGGGTATAAACAATGAGGATATGGCACGTGGGTATATGTTTCTATAAACCAATGAGGAGATGGGAGAGGCAGGACTTGCACCACGTTCAGCGTCACAAATAGGACTGACTTCTATTTTAGTGCTTGGCAACGCAGACGCTCTTTGGCGCACGCGAGCAGTGTGGGTGCAACAAGAGCGGTGTGGTCAGCATGTAAGGTGCGCATAGCCAGATCAAAGGCATAGTAAATCTAGCCTAGCCTAAGACATAAACCTAATGCCTGGGCCTTATGTAAAAATAGTATTAGTTAGCTTGTCCACTATAACAACAGGTTCAAGCGTAACCAGATAAACTTTCTTTGAAGATAAAACGACTTTCAGTGCGCACTAATCCAGTGTCCCTGTCGCTAGAGTAGTGACTTCAACTAGCTTTGGCTGCCATCTATTGCAAAGGAATGGTACCTACCCAGAGCAACTAGTTGGCAGTCAAAGTATACTTTGATAATATAAGCCATATAGCAGAAACCTTTATCCAAAGTGAACTGGGTACATGGTAGTGGAAACAGATCATAAAAACAGGATTCCAATTTTGATATCATGGATGGTCAGTCCTTGCGTCTAAAGCGTCTATGAATTTGAGAGTGGTTACATTTCTTCAGCCCCATCCCTCAGCTTTTTACCGAAAGAGGAGCAGGGAGACACTTTGTTATTGTTTCTACTGCTGATTGCCACTTTAAGAAGTTAAGATGCTGATTAAATACACACCAAAATATGTTACAGATACTATAAAAATATCCCATCACTCAGACAGTTAGTGAATACACAGCATCCAGCACAGCAAACAATCAATCCACTGTATTTTACAGAAGCCCTTATTACATACAAAATAATAACCACAGTGGTTATAGAGGGTGCAACAGTTCAACACCTCAGAAGCAAATGTCAGTTGGCTTTTCATAGCTGAGCATTCATAGGTTGAGAGGGAATACTAAATAAAAATATGTTTTTATGTTAAATGCACATGTTTAGTATTAGTGGATTGAATATATCTCTTTGCTTAGATTTACTTCCTAAAGTGTTTCCTTTAAGTGTTTTGTGAATCTGGGCCCTGGAATACATTTCAATTAACTGGTGTGCCTTGTTAAAAATGTAGTTTTGGAATTTCTTTCCAATCAGTTGTGTTGTGACAAGGTAGGGGTGGTATGCAGAAGATAGCCCATTTTGGTAAAAGACCAAGTCCGTATTATGGCAAGAACAGCTCAAATAGGCAAAGAGAAATGACAGTCCATCAAGACCCAGAGTTACCTCTGCTGCAGAGGATAAGTTCATTAGAGTTACCAGCCTCAGAAATCGGCATTTAACTGCACCTCAGATTGCAGCCCAAATAAATGCTTCACAGAGTTCAAGTAACAGACACATCTCAACATCAACTGTTCAGAGGAGAATGCGTGAATCCGGCCTTCATGGTCAAATTGCTGCAAAGAAACCCCTTCTAAAGGACATCAATAAGAAGAAGAGACTTGCTTGGGCCAAGAAACACGAGCAATGGACATTAGACCGGTGGAAATCTCTCCTTTGGTCTGATGAGTCCAAATTGGAGACTTTTGGTTTCAACCGCCGTGTCTTTGTGAGACGCAGAGTAGGTGAACAGATGATCTCTGCATGTGTGGTTCCCACCATGAAGCATGGAGGAGGAGATGTGATGCTGTGGGGATGCTTTGCTGGTGACACTGTCTGTGACTTACTTAGAATTCAAGGCACAATTAACCAGCATGGCTATCACAGCATTCTGCAGCGTTACGCCATCCCATCTGGTTTGCGCTTAGTGGGACAATAATTAATTTTTCAACAGGACAATGACCCAAAACACACATCCAGGCTGTGTAAGGACTATTTGACCAAGGCAAGTGAAGGAGTGCTGCATCAGATGACCTGGCCTCCACAATCACCCGACCTCAACCCAATTGAGATGGTTTGGGGACCTCAAAGTGGAGGAAAAGCAGCCAACAAGTGCTCAGTATATGTGGGAACTCGTTCAAGACTGTTGGAAAAGCATTCCTCATGAATCTGGTTAAGAGAATACCAAGAGTGTGCAAATCTGTCATCAAGCTAAAGAGTGGCTACTTTGAAGAATATTAAATATATTTTGATTTGTTTAACACTTTTTTGGTTACTACATGATTCCATATGTGTTATTTCATAGTTCTGATGTCTTCACTATTACGCTGCAATGTAGAAAATAGTAAAAAGAAAAAAGAAAAATAATGGAATGAGTATGTGTCCAAACTTTTGACCGGTACTGTATTTTATAAATTAGAGACACTGTATTAATTAATATACCTCAAGCATCATGGATTCAATGTATTGAAAATTAAGGCACACATGCTACATGACCAAAATTGTGTGGACACATCTCATTCCAAAGTCATGGGCATTAATATGGAGTTGCTCCCCCTTTTGCTGTTATAACAGCCTCCACTCTTCTGGGAAGGCTTTCAACTAGATGTTGGAACATTGCTGCGGGGACTTGCTTCCATTCAGCCACAAGAGCATTAGTGAGGTTGGGCACTGATGTTGGGTGATTAGGCCTGGCTCTCAGTCGGTGTCCCAATTCATTCCAAAGGTGTTCGATGGGTCGAGGTCAGGGCTCTGTGCAGGCCAGTCAAGTTCTTCCACACCGATCTCAACAAACCATTTCTGTATGGACCTCGCTTTGTGCATGGGGGCATTGTCATGCTAAAACAGGAAAGGCCTTCCCTAAAAGGTTGCCACAAAGTTGGAAGCACAGAATCGTCTAAAATGTCATTGTATGCCGTAGTGTTAAGATTTCCTTTCAATGGAATTAAGGGGCCTAATCTGAACCATGAAAAACATCCCCAGATTATTTTTCCTCCTCCACCAAACTTTACAGTTGGCACTATGCATTGGGGCAGGTAGCGTTCTCCTGGCATCCGATAAACCCAGAATCATCCATCGGACTGCCAGATGGTGAAGCGTGATTCATCACTCCAGAGATCGCGTTTCCACTGCTCAAGAGTCCAATAGCAGCGAGCTTTACACTACTCCAGCCTACGCTTGGCATTGCACATGGTGATCTTAGGCTCGTGTGTGGCTGCTCGGCCATGGAAACCCATTTCATGAAGCTCCCGACAAACAGTTCTTGTGCTGACGTTGCTTCCAGAGGCAATTTGGAACTCGGTAGTGAGTGTTGCACTGTTTCCACTTTAACAGGACTTAATTGACCAGGGCAGCTCTAGCAGGACAGACATTTGACAAACTGACTTGTTGGTAAGGTGGCATCCTATGACGGTGCCACGTTGAAAGTCACTGAGCTCTTCAGTAAGGCCTTTCTACTGCCAATGTTTGTTTATGGAGATCGCATAACTGTGTGCTCAATTTTATACACCTGTCAGCAACGGGTGTGGCTGAAATAGCCAAATCCACTAATTTGAAAGAGTGTCCACATACTTTGGTATATATAGTCTATGTAAACTAGACCCTTTAAACATTATATTTACAGAGAAAATATTGTTTTATTTCAACAACGTATTTGTTTTTAAAGCTGTTGAGTACATACTTCGGGTGCCAAGTTTGTCTGTAAAAGTACATCTTGGAGAAATATGCTTGTGGTCTTGTGACCATTTTTGAGAAATCAAATGAAAGTTCTCTAAATGATATGATAATGTATAATATATGAAACATTGATTATAAATACAACTTTAACTTCTCCAGAGCCTGTAAAGTACAAAAATATATTCTTGCTATTGTGACCCATGAGATTAAATGGGTTAAGAATGTAATTTGTACTTGAAAAACTGTAAAGATACTTTATTAAAACATAATGGCAGAGTAGATTTGCCATCACAAAGACACAAAAAACATGAACATGATTCAGCATACTCTAGCTGCCACATCTGGCTCACTTGATTTAAGGACCCTTCAATTGGAATATTCACAAACAACTGTGATTGTTTTAGTCTTCAGTCTGGAAGGGGCATTTTTGTAAACTGATAGAAATGAACTAAAAGTGAGTGACATTGATGAAGAGAAAGAAAGGTCAAGACTCACCTTTCTGCAAAGAAACTATGGGATTCTTGAAAACCACTGTAGAATAATGCAGCTCTTCTGCCATCCTTTAGTTGTCAACAGTGTGTTTCTTATTTTTTTTGTGAGTAAAAAAAACTTTCAAAAAAATGGTGTTTCTTAGAGATACAAGTACAGAGAAACCTTACCCAGTATTGATCTATATGAGTGGTGATGGCTCCAATTAGGACCTGTATTAGTACTTCTGCTTAGACTCTGGTTTGCATTACTCATGTCAGACAACAATTTCCCTGTTTCACCTGACTGAGAAGAGGAAGTCATGTTGACGTGCCATTGTCGTACACCTGTAGTCAATATGAAAAACTGGATGGAAAACAAGAGGCATACAACTGTGAATGGAAAACAGAAATAGTTTTGTACGTAGTGTATCTCATTCTATGCTCACTTGTTTTAGTATGAGGACACCTCTGAAAACATGCCATACCCTCCTGTCAGTGGTTGCTTGAGAAGTTTTTTGAGAAGTTGGCCAATTCACATTGTGGTTGACTGGTTTACAAGTTAAAGGGAATACCCTGACTTGCTAAGACTTCAGAACATGTAGTAATGTGTTTCTCATTTGTCTGTAATTAATTTCCCATATGTCTGCAATAGATCTTCAGGACACTACTGAGCCAGAGGGGTTGGGTTAAATGCGGAAGACACATTTCAGTTGTACAACTGACTAGGTAGCCCCCTTTCCCTTTCCCAACCATAGGATCAAGGTTGAATGGAAGTGGACTTGTTACTGTATGGATGTGGGGCTGCTGCAATGTTGAAATACTGTCACCAGAGGGTAGTAGTGAGGTCAAAATGGATCTGAGAAGTGGATAGATAACTTTTTTAAATAAAACAATTATCCTATTAGATTTATTTAGCCTATCATTTCTCAACATGTGTGACAATCAGAGTTGTTTTAGTACAAATACAAATGTTTCCTCTAGGCTTCCTGTCAAGTCTCTTCATTTACAGTGCTGTATTAGAGTATTGTATTCATGCTATGGTATTTAGCCTTACTACATTCAGTAGTCTAACAATTACACATATGTTTTTTTATCTGAAAAAAATGGTGTAAAGAAATACATGATTTCATAAATAACAACTGAATATGTACTTGTAGAGAGATAACAGAAATCATTCAATCAAAATGTGAATTTCTCCCAGTGAATAAGAAAAAGACATTCCCAGCAGTGCTAGAGTTAACCCCCAAATGACATCATTGCTCACTCCCACCTCCCTCTCTTCCCTCCTCTCCATCCCTCCTCCCCTGTCTTCCCCTCTGCCCTCCCCCTGCATTCATTCCAGTATGAAAGGAGAGTATCTCACCAGCGGTCACACTCCAGGAGGCAAGCAGCCTCACAGCACATTCTGACCCTCACACACAGGCTTGGAGAGAGAGAGACCGAATCAGCACCTCACACACATTGACAGAAACTGCTCGCTCCAGAGTGAGGCCCTCTTTACTTTAAAACATTTGAATTACTCAACCAGCATTACTATCTGTCCTCTCTCTCTGACATGGAGCTCCACCGCCTCCGGCACCACCACAGCCACCGGACCGACGACAAGCTCCAGATGCTGAACCTCAACCAACGCCTGGAGACCTACCTGGGCCGAGTGAGGCTGCTGGAGGAGGAGAACAAGCTACTATGCCAGGAGATCCAGGCCCTGAGGGGCAGCGGCCAGGGGGGGCGGATGGGCCTGGAGGACAAGCTGAGCCTGGCCAGGCAAGAGGTAGAGGAAGCCTGGAGGGAGAAGGATCGGGTGGAGCTGGAGCTAGGGAGCCTGGGTGAAGAGCTCCAAGTCCTGGGGCTGCAGAGACAGTGGGTGGCGGACGCCCATGGGGAGGTGAAGAAGAAGCTGGCAGACAGCAGGAAGCAGATGGAGGAGGAGAGGAGGGCTCAGATCTGGTTACGAGAGAAGGTGAGCCAGCTAGAGAAACAAATCCAGTTCCAGATACAAACCCACCAGGAAGATGTTGCCGGCTTCCAGGCTACACTAATCCATGTCAGACCTGCACTGCCACCCCCTCCACCCCAAACGGGCACCCAGCTGCCCAGCCTCCAGGAGCTGGGTGAGGAGTACTCCCAGATGGCTGTCAGGGCGTGGCATGAGGCGGCCATGGTGTTTCAGGGCCAGGTGGACAGCCTGGACGAGTCTCTAAACCAGGCCAGAACCCGGTTGGCCCAGGTGGGCCAGGAGAAGATTGAGAGCCAGCTGAAACTTCAGGCCCTGGAGAATGAGCTGCAATCAGCCCAGGATAAAAGGCAGTATCTGGAGAGGAGTGTGGCCAAACAAAGAGACAGGCAGAGGCAAGAGATACAAAACCTGCAGGTAAGAACAATTAAAGTAGCCGACCCTGGTCTTTGGTGTGGGCGTATTTATGGGTGTGGGTTTATTCATGTCAATATCTCATAGGTAACTTTGTTAAGTGTCCTTTACTAATTCAATCATATAACAGTATCAATTTGATTATTTAGAACTCCTGTTCACCTGAACTGAGACTGAAGCCATAAAAGTGAGATTCCTAACCATACTATTAAATTCCATATTGAGTGACGCTTTAATAATCATGCATTATTTAAAACGTCTTGAGTGTGTTGTCTGAATGTGACTGCTGTCTGGGATTTAGGACCTTCAAATGATTTCAGTCCAAAGACAAATTACAATGTGCTTGTTGTGTATCTTGCCAGTTAATCGAGACAGCTAAAGCTGCTTCCAGTTGAGCAAACCAGAGCAAAACCAAGTTTTTCAAATGTCAGTCATAGCAGAACATTTTTCCAAATGGACATGGCCCAAAATAAAAACAGGAACAATATGGTAATTTTAGGAAAACAAGGTGTTTTTGTCCAAATGAGTCTGATATCTATGAAGTAGAAACATACCAACGCAGTATCTCTGAGAAGGCTTATATTGTGCTCCCTTTCATTTTAAATGCTAATGAAATGTTTGGACAGAAACAGCATGTTGGACTCGGCCTAGGCTGGGGCTCTGGGAATTACTTCCAGGTCATCATTTGTCCAGAAAGGTTAAAAATCCACACTGGGGCCCAACCATAAGATGCAGGGAAGACAACATTGAGCATTCTATGTTCTATGCTGGGCATAAGCTCTTGCCATGGGACCAGGAACCATAATTCGGTGCCTTCAATACCTGTTCATGTGCTATGGTTGGATAACATCAATGCCATTTCCAATAAATTCTCTTCCCTTTTCCTGTTCCACAGGCCCATCTGGATGTGTTGGAGATGGAGAAGGGGGCGCTGGGAAATCAGATTGACACTCTCCTGACAGAAAGTAGGGGTCTGCTGCAGCTGAAGATGTCTCTAGGCATGGAGGTGGCCACATACAGGTACGGTACATGTCACAGTACCTCTCTCATCATACCTTTAGCACGAAACTATAGACATTTTGGGCCAAATGCTAAAGGGTAACTAGTAAATCATGCATTGATGTCAATTGGAGCTTTGCTTGAAAACATTACTTGTATACAAGGATCTCAAGTTGGACTTCAGTCTCAAACATACAAGGAAAACAAGTTAGTTATCTTCAAAGTATGTTGATGGCCATCCATCCAGTTATTTTACTTATCAACTGTAGAGAGGGAAAGGAGACGAGGGGAGGAAGCCATGAAAGACCATTGGCACACAGCCAAAGGTGATAAGAGGTAGTGTCATTTTTTATGTAAGAGAGGCGTGGGAAGGTTTAAATAAAAGTGTCACCTCAAGTTGCTTTGAACATGCTCTGATGAAGGCGGCAACAGCTGAAAAAGCGACACCGAGCCCACGTATGTTTGATGTCTGCAAAAATAAAGCCTGTCGATCAGAATATGAACATTGAGGCAAATGTCCCAATCATCCCATCTTCACTACTATCTTCCCCTTCTTTTCCAAACATGTTCTTTTTCTTTTTACTTTTCTACCGATTTGTGAGAAAGCCATCATTATTAGCCCCATGTCCATGCTGATTTAGATGTCTAGTATTATCACATTCAAAAATGGCTTTTCAACTGGAAGTTCAGACTGAGCCCCATCACCCCTCCCCATGTGAGAATGTGGAACAATATGTAGATGTCCAAGGCCTGTTGTCCAATAGGGCTCAGCCGTCTGGCCCAAAGGTCATCCCCTTGAAAAGGCCAGTCTCAGCTGTCTTGAGCAGGGTAACTTTATATGGGCCTCTATAGTGGCGCCTTTCTCTTTCCCTTGGTCTCTTCCCACTCCATAGTGACCCCAAGGTATCAGCAGGGAATGACCAGCGTATGAGCTACGGGAGGGAGTCTAGAGGAACAGGAATAAGAGGCAGGGGGAGAAGGAGAGAGCAAGTCTCAAAGAGATTTATTAAATGCATCAAATTCTTATTATCGGTACCTATACAGTACATCCCAACACGCAATAGAACACATTGAGCAACACTTGCAGTGTAATTCTGCGATCATATTGGGATATTCATGTGCACCCGTTTATAAGTATTTCTAAGTATTGTTTCATTAGAGATGCTGGTTTGAATGTGTGTTGGAATGGGCATGGTCCATATCTGTGAATACAAATTGTATTACTTCTGCTTGGGCTAATCAGAATGTCAGGCCGTGCATGCCTGTATTTTAGGCTGTGAGTATGTGAGAGGGGGAATTGAAGGCAGTGGTATGCACAGCAGATGGCTCGTCAATGACAATGTCGTCCCCACATTTCCATAACAACAGATCTCATGTTGGCAACAAAAGCCCTCCCACTTCACTCCTCTCACCCCACCCTATGACACATCATTTCAGAATACCCCCCTAGTGTGACCAAAGTAAAAAAAAAGGTTATTCGTCACATTAGTATTCAAGCTGCTTCTAACCAGGACATAAGATTTTCTAGATAGTGTTGAAAAAGAATATTACATCACTTTCCCTTTATGAATCCTTCTCTCGTTTGTCTGTGTCTGCTCTTTTCCTTCAGAGCATTACTGGACAATGAAAATCTGAAGGGGGATTTCTCTTCAACAAATCAGCTAAGGAGCACCTACATCTCTGGTAAATGATCACTTCATACAGGAATCAACCAGCTAGATCAGTGACTGTGTTGTAGTACAA
This sequence comes from Salmo salar, assembly GCF_965601325.2. Classification (NCBI taxonomy): domain Eukaryota; kingdom Metazoa; phylum Chordata; class Actinopteri; order Salmoniformes; family Salmonidae; genus Salmo; species Salmo salar. The sequence goes on from NC_138295.1 coordinate 60,283,184, forward strand.
CATGATATTGATAGGTGTCAAAGCCAACACCTCCATGACATGTACTCCTGTTACTGTATAAATGTTTCTGTAAACCAAAAGGCATCTTCCTCATACTTCCTCATACTTCCTCATACTGGGCGAGTCCTGACTCTGTATTGTACCGTGTATATATTCACATTAGACAAAAACGAGTGGGGGATGGTGTGGGTTGGTTAGGGGGCTGAGCTAGGCGCTTTGTGCTCTGTAACGCAAGCTACCTAGAGTCCCCAAAGGTTATTGAGCCATATGGCTTTGCTTTCCGGTAATTCAGACTGGAGGGGAAGGATGTCATGATCAATATCTCTCCATTACTGTCTAACCTCTGTTCAGGAGAACATGTCTCCTAATATTGACTTTGGGATGGGGTTTCGAGATCCCTGTCAACCTAAGATAAAACTGAAGACATTTTGGAATAGACAGAGATTGTAAGACAAAAAGCAATCAAAGCATTGGTGAATGTTTCCTGGTATTGTCAAGATTGTCAGTGTCATTTCAACCTTATTGATGTCTATCTACGATAGTCCCTGGCCTGTGGCCTACCCAGTACCATTATGTATGGTGTACCTATTCAATAATCTTCCTATGTCATTCACAGATGGAGTGCCCAGCTCTCGAGGGGCTAAGCAAAGCTTCCAGTCACAGCAGGCTACCAGTCATATGATCAGGCCCATCTCTACCATCCATAGAGCAAGCCCACGATCCAATGTAACAATGATGTCCGCATCACCAATCTGGACTCAAAATCGGGTAACCCTGAACGAAACACCCAAGAGTTGTCGAAAGACAGAAGAAGAGCATATTGACTTTGGCGTAGGGTCCAACCACCAGGTAAGTTGTTCACCACCTTACCCCGAAGTACCACAGGACGGAATTTCAGTCGACCACTTCAGACCTCAAGATGTCCATAAAGAAGTCAACCATGCGGAGCCTCTCTCACCTCCCACAGCAGGAGCTGATGTTGTATCTTGGCTTGGATCTGACCATAAGGAACAATCCATGTGGGATATGGAAAAGGAGGAAGAGGATCAGAACACAGTCAGAACCTGGTTTGCTGAAGAGAAACCCGTTCTGGAATCTGCCATGAGTCACCAGGTTGAGACCAGCTTCAGTATGCCAACTGTGTTCAGCACTGATGCTCAAGAGCTCCTCAGCCCTTCAGTGAGCTATGAGAGAGCAGGTTTGGTGACAGGGGCACATTATGCTTTCTCAGCGAATGATGATAATGATTTACCTTTTGAAATGTCTTTTGAAAAAGAGGAACCTCTACTAGATATGCCTTACGGTCCCATGAATGCATCGGAGGAAAGAGATCTTGAAACAGCAAGTAAAGATGCTGAATGGGCGGGAAATGAAGGCTTGGAATCTGAAACTGCATCAGTGCTAAAACAAGCATTTGAGACCTTCACAAGCAGTCAAGCTTTTGAGTATGGAGCTGGGAAAAGTTACAACAAGCCAATAGAGTTCAACCAAGAGGACAATATGTCATATGAATCTTCTCAAGCCTCCCACGGTTTAGAAGAGGCATTTCGCCATGTTAAAAGAGTGGAGGAAGATGTTATTAATCTCCCAAAAGAGGATGAAAATGATATGTCTAACAAACATGAGGAGCAATTGGAAGATGAATTGCACCCCTATGGGTATGATAAGGATAATTGTGAAAGATTGGGAGGATTCAATAAGGAAAATGATATGACAGAAAGAATCGACGAGTTCAACCATGAGAATATTATTAATCTCACAAAAGAGGATGATGAAAATGATATGTCTAACAAAGATGAAGATCAATTGGAACATGAATTGCGCCCCTATGGGTATGGTAAGGATAATTGGGAGATATTGGGAGGATTCAATAAGGAAAATGATATGACAGAAAGAATCGATAAGTTCAACCAAGAGGAGATTATCTCATATGAATCTGATCAAGCTTCTCACTGGTCAGAAGAGGTATTTCACCATGTTGAAAGAGTGGTGGAAGGTGATATACATTTCAGAAAAGGGGATGATGAAAATGATATGTCAAACAAACGTGAGGAACAAAATGCACTGAACCCCAATGGGGATGTAAAGGATGAATGGGATAGAGTGGAAGGGTACAATGAAGAGAATGGAATTGGAGAAAGAATGGATGATTGGAAAGAAGGAAAGTATCATATGAAAGAGGAAGAGATGTGGAATAACAGAGAAACCCAACCCAATCGGTCTGATCAAGAGGATATACCTTCAAATGTAGAGAAACTGAATCAATTCGAGCAAGAGCATATACCTTCAGGCGGAGAGAAACTGAATCAGTCTGAGCAAAGGTATATCAATTCAAACGGAGAGAAACTGAATCAATCTGAGCAAGAGCATATACCTTCAGGTGGAGAGAAACTGAATATATCTGACAATGACAAAGAGGATCATGAGGCAAACCTCTGTCAAAATAATTCTGTTTCATGGAGGGCTGAGCTAGAAGGCGACAGCTATGCTCAGGACAACACACTAGCCGACACACACCCCCTGATCCGTTACAAGAGTGACGAGACGGATGTCAACACTCAGGCTTCACACATGGGCGAAAGTGACTCCAGTGATGGTGAAGAGGACAGGGAGGTTTGCCAGACAGGAACAGACACCTGGGGCGAAGGCAAGTCCAAACAGTTTGACACCATGGAGTATCTGTATGAAGAGTCAGAAGTGGATGTCATAGATCAGGAAAGTAACATGGGCTCCACTCACCAAGAGGACATGGATGCTAGCCAAACAAAGGAGCATGCTAAACAGGAGAACGATGAGGAGAATGCTGGCGATCAGTTGATTCAGAAGGCAGAAGAGGAGCAATCTTATGAGGAACTTACAGAACCTGGAGAGTACTCCATGGTGTGCTCTGATGAGGACTATAATGAAGAAACAATTGATAGATTGGTGGAGCAAGAGTTAGAGAATTTATCTATATCCAGTTACAGTGAACACTTTACTGGGCAGATGATTGAGAGCGAGTCAGTACTGAGTCTTCAAATTGAGTCTCACACTGAACTTTCCCAGACACAAGACATATTATACAGTGAGGAGGTAGAGCAGATACACTCAGAGAGACTGAATCAATCTGAACAAGAGTATATACCCTCAGGCGGAGAGAAACTGAATCTATATGAGCAAGAACACATACCCTCAGACAGAGAGAAATTGAATCAATCTGAGTCAGAGTACACAACTTCAGGCGGAGAGAAACTGAATCTATATGTGCAAGAACACACACCCTCAGACGGAGAGAAACTGAATCAATCTGAACAAAAGTATATACCTTCAGGCGGAGAAAAAGTGAATCAATCCGAGCCAGAGTATATCATTTCAGGCGGAGAGAAATTGAATCAATCCGAGGCAGAGTACATAACTTCAGGCGGAGAGAAACTGAATCTATATGCGCAAGAATACCTACCCTCAGATGGAGAGAAAATGAATCCATCCGTGCCAGAGCATATACCTTCAAACGGAGAGAAACTGAATCAATCTGAACAAGAGAATATACCTTCAGGCGGAGAAAAACTGAATCAATCCGAGGCAGAGAATATACCTTCAAATGGAGAGAAACCGAATCAATCTCAGCAAGAAAATATACCTTTAGGTGGAGAGAAACTGAACCAATCTGAACAAGAGAATTTACCTTCAGGCGGAGAGAAACTGAATCAATCCGAGCAAGAGAATATACATTTAGGCGGAGAGAAACTGAATCAATCTGAACAAGAGAATTTACCTTCAGGCGGAGAGAAACTGAATCAATCTGAACAAGAGAATTTACCTTTAGGCGGAGAGAAACTGAATCAATCCGAGCCAGAGTACATAACTTCAGGCGGAGAGAAACTTAATCTATATGCGCAAGAACACACACCCTCAGACAGAGAGAAAATGAATCAATCTGAGCAAGAGAATATACCCTCAGGCGGAGAAAAACTGAATCAATCTGAGGCAGACTATATAACTTCAGGCGGAGAGACACTGAATGTAAAGGCACAACACATACCGTCAGACGGAGAGAAACTGAATCAATCCGAGCAAGAGAATATACATTTAGGCGGAGAGAAACTGAATCAATCCGAGCCAGAGTACATAACTTCAGGTGGAGAGAAACTGAATCAATCCGAGCAAGAGAATATACCTTCAGGCGGAGAGAAACTGAATCAATCCGAGCAAGAGAATATACCTTCAGGCGGAGAGAAACTGAATCAATCCGAGCAAGAGAATATACCTTCAGGCGGAGAGAAACTGAATCAATCCGAGCCAGAGTACATAACTTCAGGTGGAGAGAAACTGAATCAATCCGAGCAAGAGAATATACCTTCCAACAGAGAGAAAATGAATCCATCTGAGCCAGAGTACACAACTTCAGGCGGAGAGACACTGGATATATGTGAGCAAGAACATATACCCTCAGATGGAGAGAAAATAAATCAACCCGATTCAGAGCATATACCTTCAAATGGAGAGAAACTAAATGTATATGTGCAAGAACACATACCATCAGACGGAGAGAATCTGAATCAATCTGAACAAGAGAATATACCTTCAGGCGGAGAAAAACTGAATCAATCCGAGGCAGAGAATATAATTTCAGGCGGAGAGAAACTGAATGTACATGCGCAAGAATACCTACCCTCAGATGGAGAGAAAATGAATCCATCCGAGCCAGAGCATATACCTTCAAACGGAGAGAAACTGAATCAATCTGAACAAGAGAATTTACCTTCAGGCGGAGAGACACTGGATATATGTGAGCAAGAACATATACCCTCAGATGGAGAGAAAATGTATAAATCTGAGCCAGAGCATATACTTTCAAACGGAGAGAAACTGAATCAATCGGAGCAAGAAAATATACCTTTAGGTGGAAAGAAACTGAATCAATCGGAGCAAGAAAATATACCTTTAGGTGGAAAGAAACTGAATCAATCGGAGCAAGAAAATATACCTTTAGGTGGAAAGAAACTGAATCAATCTGAACAAGAGAATTTACCTTCAGCCGGAGAGAATCTGAATCAATCTGAACAAGAGAATTTACCTTCAGGCGGAGAGAAACTGAATCAATCCGAGGCAGAGGATATAACTTCAGGCGGAGAGACACTGAATGTAAATGCACAAGAACACATACCCTCAGACAGAGAGAAACTGAATCAATCAGAGCCAGAGTACATACCTTCAGGCAGAGAGAAACTGAATCTATATGAGCAAGAACACATACCCTCAGACAGAGAGAAAATGAATCCATCCGAGCCAGAGTATACAACTTCAGGCGGAGAGAAACTGAACCAATCCGAGCAAGAGAATATACCTTTAGGCAGAGAGAAACTGAATCAATCAGAGCCAGAGTACATACCTTCAGGCGGAGAGAAACTAAATCTATATGAGCAAGAACACACACCCTCAGACAGAGAGAAACTGAATCAATCTGAACAAGAGTATGTAATTTCAGGCGGAGAGAAACTGAATCAATCCGAGACAGAGGATATAACTTCAGGCGGAGAGAAACTGAATCAATCTGAAGAGCAGTACATACCTTCAGGCGGAGAGAAACTGAATCAGTTTGAGCAAGAGTGTTTACCTTCAGGTGGAGAGAAACTGAATCTATCCGAGCAACAGAATATACCTTTAGGCAGCGAGAAACTGAATCAATCTGAGCCAGAGTATATAACTTCAGGTGAATACAAACTGAGTCTATATGAGCAAGAACATATACCCTCAGACAGAGAGAAAATGAATCAATCCGATCCCGAGTATATACCTTCAGGCGGCGAGAAACTGAATCAGTCTGAGCAAGAGTGTATTTCCTCAGAGGTTAGGTATTCGGTGCATTCTAGGATTCTAATGACATCTGAACACACATCTCTTAGAGAAAGTTCAGTAGAAATATCCAAAGAAGAATCTTTGGCTCAAGATAAGGAATTCAGTGGGGGACTGGGAACTGAAGCTGTACCAGACAAAATAGAAGGACAGGATCACCAGAACCTTTATATGCTGACTCATGCAGACTTCACTGAAAGCCATTCTATCTACAGCAGTTTAAACAGCAGGCCTGAGAGTCAAACCAACATGAACAACTTGGATATAGAAGAGTCTAACAGCACAGATGATGAGTCGCCAAATGCAAGCCAGTATTTGCAACCTGTCACCAAAGCAAATCTAACTGCAGATCAGGAAGACTTGTTAGATGTGGCGGTCTCTCACTATGAGAATTGCAATACTCTTATTGAACATTCTGCAGAGGAGGTCACTAGCTATCAGGCAAGTAATGAATGTCTTCAGACAGATGAATGGGAAGTCTTAGAAAGTCCAAACAAACACCTAGCATCTAGAGATCCTTTTGCAGGTCACAAGAGAGACTCCGAAAGATCCTCCAAAACTGACAGCGAAGGCCAGGACCTCCACAGCTTCCTCAGCTCTGGTGTACACAACAACTTCTGGGGTTCCAATCTGGAGACAGGAGCCTCCTATCAACCGGATGAGCCGTATGACCATGTGACCGAACTACCCAATCAGAACCTAGCCTTGGCTGACAACCTATCCTGGGTGGATTTGGAGAATCCACAGGCAGCTAATTGGAACACAAAGATGGACAGCGACACACCTAAAGCTTCCACCCTTGGAGAAGAGGACAAACAGATGCCCTCACAGGTGAAGCAGCTGGTGTGTAGAGATGTGGTAGAGGGTGTGAATGTTACTTCTGAAGATGAGGGAGACTCCTGGTCATATGGGGAAGAATAGTAACAATTTCAGCATGGTTTCTATAAGGAGTAAAGTAGAAGTAACAAGTGTTACTGAGAGTGTAAAACTATTTACATTTTACAGGTTTTGAATTTGAGCATTGATTCACATTGATCATCACAGTCGAAAGTAAATGAAACGATAATTTCATCCAAACATGAATGTACTGTCATAGAATGTCATGACAATTCAGTGCTACCCGGGACCCTTGGGATGTCCCTACCTTAAACCCTAACTATAACCATATTCCTTACCTACACCATTTAAAATGTCAACTTCAATGGGGTAGGGACGTCCCAAGGATGCGAGATAGCACAGACCGTCAAATATTTATGCTGTTTTCAAAAACCAAAGTTGTGTTTTGGTGCACACCCTGCTGACACTAACCACCAGTGTACCTACTCCATTTCAAGACATTGAGGGCCATTTTTTGTACGTTTTACAAATTGATGTTTGAATAGCATTTGTTTTGGTTTGCCCATCCCCCCCTTTGAAGAACAAAAGTAACTTAATTAAAAACCAAAGAAAGGACATTTGAAAGTCAAAGCATTCTGAACTGCCATTAATTGATAGTTGATTTGATTGCACTGATTGAAGGAAATCAATTAGAGCAAAAGTGAGAACCAAGGTATTTCATTGCACAAGACCTGGGAGCTTGTTTTTTCTAGTCGAAACTTTTATCTTAACATCTTAAGTCCATTTGATAAGGACTCCAGTTGATATATACAGTGCCTTCAGAAAGTATTCATACCCCTTGACTTAAGTAGTTGAGTAATTATTATTTCTGATTATAATTTGATATTTCAACTCACACACTACAAGCAGCAAATCAAATCAAATTGTATTAGTCACATGCGCCGAATACAACAGGTGTAGACCTTACAGTGAAACGCTTACTTACGAGCCCTAACCGACAGTGCCTGTTTAAAAAAATACGGATAAGAATAAGAGATAAAAGTAACAAGTAATTAAAGAGGAGCAGTAAAAAATTGCGATATATACAGGGGGGTGCCGGTACAGAGTCAATGTGCGGGGGCACCAGTTAGTTGAGGTAGTATGTACATGTAGGTAGAGTTAATTAAAGTGATTGTGCATCGATGACAGCAGAGAGTGGCAGTGGTGTGGAGAGGGGGGGCAATGTGAATAGTCTGGGTAGCCATTTGACTAGATGTTCAGCAGTGCATGGTTTGAAATCCTAGAAGAACAGTTTGCCTTCATTTTATTAAAGCATTTCACAATGCAGTGTCACAACGTACAACTAACATACAATGAAACAACACGGTACCATATTAGTTATGCTTTGTTCACGATTACGGCAAAATAAACTTGTTGTTTTTTGGCTTGTGTTCTCTCTGTAGAAATGCACAAAAAAAACATACATGGAAAAATAAAACAAATTGACAAATATGTTTATCATTTTATTTTTGCTTAAGAACTTTGTATGACTTATTTCATGATACAGCTTTGATATTACTCTACATTGAAATATTTTTTATTTATTTAACTAGACAAGTCAGTTAAGAAACCGTCAGCTATTTTACAATGACGGTCTATTATCCAGTAGTCTCTTCTGATAGAGGAAAGACCAGTGCACAACGGGTTCTGAGAATAATTATCCAGTGTCTGTTGAAATCTGGATGAAGCTCAGAGGAAAGTATACCCTTAGAACAGGCCAAGAAAACAGCTGGCTCCTTCCTCTGCATCTATCTGTTTCCTCTGTGTATTACATTAAAGTGAGTGAGACTCAGGGGCGGTGTGGGAGGTGAGATTTGGCACCATCCCAGCTTTACTGACCCCAAAGCAGGCTAGCTAACAAAGCTGCACTGGGCCCTCCATAACAACCATCCCATGGGAAGACCGAGGGATAAAATAGGCAACAAGGAACAATGGGTGACCTCACCTCCTCCTCTTCCCGCCTCACGGCCTTCTTTCCCCCTTTTTTGTCATTCATTAGTCAGTTTTCAGAACAATGTTGGCTATTTTAGCTGCCGGTTGCCTGCTTACTGCCCAAATCTGTGCAATGACTGATTGAATAAAGGGGGAAACCACAGCCATTCACAGAGAGAAAGGCTGAGTGCTGGAATGGCATTACGGCAGCTGTCTGGCATGCTCTTATTCTCTAACGTCTATGGCTCCTACTCAGCCTTATAACTAGCTATGACAATACAACTTTATATATTCAGTTCGGGGAATAAGAATAAACTAACTTGATTACATAGATGATCTACAGTATATGAAATAATATTTATATAAAGAGATGTTGTGGATGGACAAGCTATGTCTATCCCAGGAACACATGCCCAGTGCTATTAATAGATGAATAGTTTCCAGACAAACAGCCAGGATGACCATATCTGATGCAAGAGGCTGAAAGTGCTTGGTCACTATGTCCGGCTGCGACCAGAGGCTCCATTTCGGCTGGGCCATTCTGGCTAAGATGGGGGGGAGGGGCTCAGCTGCAGGGCTGGTGTGTGTGTGTGAATTTGACACAGGAGGGATGTAAAACTATACCAGCTCTCTATAGGGAGTGTGTTTGCTCTCCTTCAACAACCATATGTCATCCATGATTCCCTTTCTGTTGATTTACTCCATGTGACGGAAGACCTGTAAAATCAGACGGAGGAAGGGGTGGCTCCTTGACTGGTCTTCCTTTTCTCTGTTCTAAATTTGGCTGGCCCACCCCTTGCAAACAACGGGCTATAAGGAAGAGAAATATGTTATACGTGCCATGTTGTAAACAGAATAGACAAATATATTCAATCAGTGCAACCTGATGCATATACAGTATGTTCTCGTTCTATTAAACTCAAATAATTGTATGAATACATCACTAAGGACAAGTGCCACTTACCAAGGACAAACAAATGACAAAGCACTTTAGACAGAGCCGCTTCTGACAGGGTTTGGCTCCAGCTGCTTCAAAGAATGTGTGAATCATTCTCACATAAAAAGGTCCCCTTATGATGAGATAAGGTCATGTCTGGCAATCAGCAACAGGGTAACAGAAATAATCACACACGTCCAGCCAATGACCTTGATTGCAATAGTGGAGCCACACCCTGGCTCATCCCTGGCCACATGACACACAACGTAGATTGCTCTCTGTAAATAGTGATAAAAGGATGATATATACGCAGGTTGGCGTTTATTGTCATGAGTCTTGTCCTGGAGGCAGAACTGAGTGATTTCCCCTTAGGCCAGCTGCAAAGTCAAAATTGGCTAAATTGTAATAATTAATGAAAACAACAATGATATTTTTGGTCTTCATTTAAGGTTAGGCATTAGGGTTAGCAGTGTGGTTAAGGTTAGTTAGGTTTTAAATCAGATTGTATTACTTTGTGGCTGCGCCAGCTAGTGACCACTCTGCAGAGCTGCCTCCAGAATAAGATTCATGACAAAAAATGCTAACCTGCGAGGTTTACTGCCACAGACTGAGTGGTCTGGATTATACATGATTATTAGTTGGCCATTGCCACTGGAGAAAGAAGTGTGTGTCTGAGACATGTGCTCATGGGCCACACAGGACAGAACAGCTGCCACTTCCAGCTGACACTATGGTCAACTGTCTGGAGGAGGGGAAAATACACCCCCACCACATCACCCCAATCCTCTTGTCTCATTACTTCATCTCTCTCATTCAGAAAATTGGGACTAAACAAAGTCTTATTTATTAAGTATTTGTTTACTATGCAATTTAAATGTCCAATGATACATTTGGAAACTGAAATCTTGCACTTCTTTAAATAAATAGATTATGTCAGTGGAAAAGTTATCATGCAATGAATAGACGCCTCAATACAACCTTTCTCCATTAACTCCCCCAAGTCTCTCCTTCCTAGTTGATTTGGCTTTCTCTTTTCCTCCCATGACAGTTATGATTTAGAAACAGAGGAATTTTATATCAACATTAGTTTTATTTGTATTAATCTTAGTTATGTCATTCAAATACCGTGGCATAGTGTCTCACATAACATGCAGTTTAAGTCAATTAAGTTTATCACTTCGCTTGCGAAAAATGGAATGCTTTAAATGTGATTCGATATAGTAAATTATTTCTAGAAACATTTCCATTTCGTAAAACTAAGAAAAAACAGAACAAATTTGGTTTAGGTTTAAAATAATTCAGTAGATCTGAACACGTGATAATGATGCCCAAAGCATTACCAGCACGTGATGACATCTTATGGTGAAAATACATCATTCCACTTCACATATCTCTGGCAATTAATAAACTACTCTCTCAACAGTCCCATATTTTCTGTCACTTACCAAACATAGCTGATACATCACGTTTCAAAAAACTTCTTTCAGAAAACAAGTTTGTATTGATAAATTATCAAATGTTTTGATGGTGAACAACACAAATGCACATTCTAATGTAAATCATAATAACAAACCAAACCTCTTTTTAGGTCAACTTGTCTATTTAATATATAAAATACGATAAAACATACGCAAAAAGGGGAGGGTAAGAAGGGACAAATGGATACTTTGGTACAATAACAAACACTTTTTTTGTAAAAGCAGTATAGAATTTGTAATAACATCAGTGCATACTTTATTTATGAAAATATACACAAATTGTATATCATTCTCCAAAAACAACAAAAAAGTTCATTTTGTTTACAACAAAAAGCAGACTAGCCGAACACAATATATTAGCTATAATTGTACTTTTTTCTTCAATTTCTATTTTATTTCTGTGTGATGTATATTCTTATTGATATTACATTTCATATTTATTTCCTATAATATGATTCATTCTTTTTTTGTGTTACGCCCATGCATTGACATCTTTGTGTCTGGTCAGAAATAAATTAAATGTTTTCTTGTCCTCACTTTACTATGTGTAGACTAAGTTTTGTACATTTGACAAAAGATTGCAGCATTGAACTGGTCAGTATACCACCTTTCATGATCTCACATGTACTAATATTACTACAGCGGTTTTGTTTTACGTCATAAATCGTGCAATTTTAGTACACCCTTTGAAGAAAAAAAACAAAAAATGAAAACAAAACAAAAATATATTTATATATAATAAAATAAAATTCAAATAAAACAAGATTCCTAACCTACACAAAACCGCAAAAAATAAAAATTGCCTTTTCTATATCATCATTACAATTACCATCGATGGTCACAATAATGATAATATTAACATTAATAATAGCAATTATCATAGAACAATTATAATAAAAACAGACAATAGAACTGTCACCGGCACAAATTAACACTGGAAAGTGAGATTCTCGAAACATCATTCATTATACATGGGGAATATGGGGGCGCAGGTTAACTATTGTCATGACGATTGTCTTTTCATTTGTGATTACAGTGACCCTTAGTGTTGTTCTGAGATAATGTCAGGGCTTTATACAACACCTCGATTGGCCAGCATCCAGAGTATTAACCAACCCCATCGTCTGCTTCCGCTAGTCACCATTTCGTCTAGGTATGAAACATCGCTTCATGGCATGTAGCCCTATTCAAGACATAGCTACCATTATTATAAAAAAAACAAAGAAACATCAGGGTCAACGTTTGTTCAAAGCCCAGGACACAACAGTCTTACAGTCTAAGGGAAGGTGAATATGCCGGCAGGCGTGATCGCTCTCTCTCTCTCTCTCTCTCTCTCTCTCTCTCTCTCTCTCTCTCTCTCTGCCATCCACCTCTAGACGATCATCTAGACTCCTGACGAGTCAGGCTGCACAATCCCTACGGCAACAACTACAACGATATAAAACGATAAAGAGCCAATGGGAGGTCATTTGAACCTGTTCTGGATAGAGTGCAGAGTATATGTGAGTATGGTGTTTGAGTGTGTGGAGCAATGAGGCGTTTTGGCAGAAAATTGATAGTGGCAAGGGTCAAATGAGCGTGAGATGGACTTGTCTTAAGTCACTGGTAGGGAGCAGTCGAGTTTACACCACGGTTCAATGAGCGAAATGCTGTAATTAATTCATGTGGCCATGGAACTCTCCTCTAACAGAAAGCACAGGGGATACTTGTCTGGCTAATGTGTGTAAATGTGTTTGTGTGTTGAATGAGTTTGACGTGCCTGAGGACATGCAGACATGACTGTCCCTTTCTGGAGGACACCTGGCTTTTAAAGAGAGGGGGGCATTTTGGGGGCTTGGGGGGAGGAAGGGGTTAAAGTGCGCTCCGTCAGAGTACTAACCACTGCTCACTCAAACAGTCCAATCCATTGCTACTTCCTTTTCTGTCCCTCTAGCACCCTCACTTTGCTTTGCAACCTAGTACACTTATGTACACACACATAAATAGAAAGACAGATCACCGGGAATCAACACATTAGCTTTTAGGGATATCCTGCTGAACATATGTGAACATATATTTCTATATACAATCCCTGTCGTCTATCGTTTTCTCTGCATCGTATGCAGTTCATCACTTACTCTCAAAATCTGCTATCGCTGCTGTTTAAATATATATTTATATGCTCTATATGTTTACCCTCAAAGAACGATGTCTCTGCCATACAAAAGCCATACAGAAGGAAACAGAACAAATTGCTTATATATACAGTTCTTCACTTTTTCTCCCAGTTTACATCTCCTATTCAGAGCCTTCTGAAACACAGGCATTGTTTAACAAAAATACTTTTTGTATGTGAGTGTGGATGGATTTGAGCGTGGGGAAAAACCGAAAAGTCAAGAAGGTAGTAAAAAAAAACAACACAAATAGAGCATTTGAAATAAATATCACAGAACAGGAAACACACGCAGCATCTGAAGTTGATCTGTAGGTATCTGTAGCATGTGTCATAGAGCTAGTGCAGCCCTTCCCTGATAAAACAGTATTTGACCTAGATAAGGTATCGATGTTTCAGATTAAAACAGCTATTTGCATGGTCCTGATTAAATACCTGGCTAAAACTAAACAAAACAAGGATCGTCCACTTTAGAAGAGTAAATCCTGTCTTATAAAATGGATAGCTAATCAGTTTGACTCAGTGAATTTTGGGTTCTCAAATCTAAAACAGAAATGTTAATAGAAATGTAAAGATGGTTGATGGACAACAGTCAGACAGAGAGAGGACGTAATACTACAAAAAGAACAGTTAAAATCTCATTCACCAATCTCATACTCTTTACAAAAACACCAAAAGCTGGATATAACAGTGCCACTGAGCAGATACAAAGAAGTGGATTCATTTTGGTTGTTCTACTGTTTCTCAACAGAGCAGTGCAGCTGGACTAGAGACCTACTGTGGATAAAAGACAGGAGGATACCAGGTGTGTATTATGTAATGTAGAGGGTGAAGAGAAAACCCAGCAAAGCCTATAGTTAGTCAATAGTCAGTCAGTTTTCTAGCTGCTCTCTCTCTCCCTTCAAAACGAAAAGTAGACAGAGCCAGCTTGAACAAAAGAGAACTCAATTCATTCCAATCCTAATCTTGTCCAACACACTATGTTGACATGTAATCCCTGGTTCGGTGTCTCTGCCCAAATAGAGGGTGTTTGTGTGAGAATGTGTGTGTGTGTGTGTGTGTGTAGTACAATATAGTGTAAAACAGTATGCAGCTTGTGTGTCAACGCATACATTTGTGAGAGAAAGAGTGTGTGTAAGAGTGTAAGAGCATGCGCAAATGGGTGTGTCCTGTGCATGTGTGTGTGTTTGGTGGAGGCATGTGTGTGAGGTCAGCATTTACTGTACATACGGTAAAAGGGTGGGGGATGGTGGGGGAGAGGGGGCATCTCTCCCCTCCACTCTCTTGTTCTACACATCTATGTGACCCAGGTGTCCAGTCTCATTCTCTTCACGTTGGCCCCCTCATGCTCCTGCTGCTCCTGAGTGGACGAGGGCCTCAGGAGCCCCATGGCAGAGGAGGCCCCTCCCTGGTGGTGGAAGTCCTGGGCCCGCCCCTGGGCCCCATCGTCCCGGTCACCCTCGTAGGAACTGCCGTTGCTGCTCAGGCTGCCGACGGGCGAGCGGCCCTGCAGGGTGGACGGCTCCAGGCGCAGGGCCCCGGGGTACTGGCCTGACATAGGGGCCCCTGTGATGGTCACTAGGCCCGCTCCTCCGCCACCCCCAGCTGTGGAGCACGGGGTGCTGCGGTCGCGGTTGGGCGACACGGGCTCCGACTTGATGCTGATGTTGGGGTTGGTGTTAATCGTCAGCATGGTGCCCTGGGGTAAGTGGCCAACCGGCCTGGAGGGACCGAGAAAAGAGAGAAAGAAATGGTGAGACGTGTGCTGACATCTGCTGGTGAGACGTGTGCTGACATCTGCTGGTCAGCCAGGGTAACTGCAACACTACTTACAAACACATATATCCACATCACCATGAACATCACTTTAAATACAGGAGCCCAGAGAGGGACCTGCTAACCAGCACACAGTGTAGTAAGCGCTGATGGAACATAGAGTCAACACCTCCACACACTAGGTGGAGGGGGGGGGATCCTAGATGACAAATGTGCCAGCAAATTGAGTAGCGGAAAAACAAACAGAACCTTGCAGAGGAAAAGAATGTAATTGTTTATGGGAGTGGTAGATAAGTGTCCCTTCTATGAACTGCGTAGGTCTTCAATTCTATGTGCCGTGCTCTGTGTTCCACCCTACTGTTCATACACACCCTGGGCTGACAGCTCATGTTTTTGCTAATTGCTAACGACAGGTAATGTTTCACTGCTAAATGTTTTAGGGAACACTATGTCATGACACAGCTTTTAAAAGCGACTATAGGTTGATGGACTGAGGTTAGACACACGAACAGAGACGCAAACAGACTGGATGAAAAGGCCACACGGAAGTGCACGGTCCACAAGCCATGCAGACGGACTCTGGATTCCGAAAGACCACTCCCATGCCTTGTGCCATGTGTCCACAGTCATTTATCTTTAGCATTTAGTAACTCATGCAATTGTACCCAGACATCTCCAACTTCACACCCCGCCAACAAGTCCCATCTGTAAATTCACACAGCCCTCAGCACCCTCCCCCTCTCTCCCACACCACTCCCCTCGATTGGAAAAGCCAACTCACTTGAATCACTTCACCCTTAAATCAGGTCGCCCTTAAATCAGGTCCAACGCAGCCGTTTTTATCTCAATATCAAATCGTTTCTGGCTAACAATTAAATACCTTACTGTGACTGTTTTCAATTAAAATTGCCAAAAATAAAAAAAAATTGCTTCTTAGCAAAGAGCAATTTCTCATGAGTGTGGAGTGGAAAACTGAAAACTAGCTGTTATTGGCAGAGAGGTTTGGATGTCACCAGGCGGTAAATTAGTGAATAGACCAATAAAAAAAAGATATTCACCAGGCAGGCAAAAACTCCATCCCACAAAAACAGGCAGCCATTTTTCCCAAAAGTATTTTCAAACAGCTCTTACACTAAAAGGGCCTTTTCACAGTATTATTCCATCCTCAGTGTGGAAATATACAGTGAGCTCCAAAAGTATTCTGCCAGTGACTCATTTTGTGTTGTTTTGGCTCTGTACTCCAGCACTTTGGACTTGAAATGATACTATGAGGTTAAACTGTCAAGCTTTGATTTGAGCGTATTTTCATCCATATCGGGTGAACCGTGTATAAATTACAGCACTTTTTGTCCCCCCATTTTAGGGGACCAAAAGTATTGGCACAAATAAGAATAGAATATATTTCTAAACACTCCTACATTCATGTGAATGCTACCATGATTACGGATAGTCCTGAATGAATCATGAATAATGATGAGTGAGAAAGTTACAAATATCATATCCCCAAGACATGCTAACCTCTCACCATTACAATAACAGGGGAGGTTAGCATTCTTCGCGGGGTATGATATTTGTGTGTCTAACTTTCTCAGTGATCATTATTCACGATTCATTTAGAATTAACCCTAATCATGGTAGCATCCCCATTAATGTAGAAGTGTTTAGAAATGTATTATATTCTTATTTACAATAAAAGTGACTCCAAAATGATTGGTCACAAAATAAGGTGAAACCACAAAAACAATGATGTAATCATTGCATGCTAGGAATATGGGACCAAATACTCAAATTTTGAGTACACATAAGTGAATTTGTCCCAATACTTTTGGTCCCATATAATGGTGGGACTATGTACAAAAAGTGCTGTAATTTCTAAACGGTTCACCAGATATGGTGAAAATGCCCTCAAATTAAAGCTGACAGTCTGCATTTTGTCATTGTATCATTTCAAATCCAAAGTGCTGGAGTAAAGAGCCAAAACAACAAACAAAATAAATCACTGTCCAAATACTTTTTTTGCTCACTGTACATAACACACAGGTAAATCATGTTTTTGACTGCACTGGGCCTTTAAGCTAGTGTACTTATAGGGCACAATGGACCCATTCATATTATTTTATATATTCACAATTGCACAATAAAAGATGCAAGAACGTGATTCTTTACCCTACAACACACACACATACTCTCGCTCATGTGCACACTCACTCCCTAAACCCTTGACTGTGTTACTCTGCCTCTATGTGCCACTTTATCAAGTGTAAGCCCGTCATTATGGACTTGTACAGGTTGATGGATTATAGTGCTACAAGGGTCCTGTTGCTATGGAGAATAATACGGTCAGAGTCAGCAGGCTGGTGACAGTGATGAAGGCTCGCTCTTCAGGCTAGCTCAGAGCGCTAACACAGCTAGCGCAGTCAGAAGCACACGGTTACAGTACAGTACAGTATAGCGCCATTTCCCAAAACCTGGTCCAGAAGGACCATTGTGTGCACAGTTTTCACATGAAACCAATCTCTCAATAAATGAGCTTAAACTGAGTTGATAGTGAGTTTCATGGATGATTATTACCAGTAGCTTCTGTTGAATAATTATTGGATCTGGTTTTAAATGAAAACCAGCATGCATGGGGGTCCTCAAAGACCAGGTTTGGGAAACAGTGCCATGCTGTGTGGCTAGTTATACACTGAAGATAGAAGAGGCTGGTGGGAGGAGCTATGGGAAGATGGGCTCATTGTAATGTCTGGAATGGAATGAATGGAACGGTATCAAACACGTCAAACATTTGGAAACCACATGTTAGACTCAGTTCCATTTATGCCATTCCACCCATTACAATGAGCTCATCCTCCTATAGCTCACCCCACCAGCCTCCTCTGACTGAGGAGATATACAGTACCAGCAGAGACCCTCTTCCCTGCCAAATAGCAAGTTTGATTGAGAGGCCATGCTGTAAAGGGAGGGTAAAAAAGAAAGTTTGAGAAACTAACACAGGGAGGGTGATTCAGAAACCTGCTCTCCATTAATGTACATAACAGACAGCCCAAAAACTTGGCAGAGATAGAAAATACTTATTATAAACATGACTAAATCACTCTACATTCAAACTTAGTCAAACATTGGGTATTCATTTACTAAATAAAATGTAATTATAGGCTCATCATTTTGAATTTATTGACCAAGACATCAATGTAGTCCCTAAATAAATGTTATTTTATTGATTCTATTATTTTTCCCTTTCCTGCAATGTAGGGTAATCAAGCTGGAGTGGATGTGTTGACACAATGATTCCCTATCCTGTCGCCTGTGCAAACAAACAACTATTCCTTGAGGAGAAAGGAGCTTTCTCTGAACTAAATAGGATATTATGTGCACAGCACACAAATCAGCAGTGTGTACACAAACTATTCATTACTGTGTACATTGTAAAACATGGGTAATGTAGACACATAAAGGTAAGCTTTTCCCTGAACAAAACTGGAGACAGAGAGAGACAGACGCAGAGAGAGAGACAGACGCAGAGAGAGAGACAGACGCAGAGAGAGAGACAGACGCAGAGAGAGAGACAGACGCAGAGAGAGAGACAGACGCAGAGAGAGAGATATATTGAAAGGAAGAGACACAGACAGAGTGAGTTAATAGTGATAGACAGATAGCAACATACTGAGGTAGTGAGTTGTGTGTGTGTGTGTGTGTGTGTGTGTGTGTGTGTGTGTGTGTGTGTGTGTGTGTGTGTGTGTGTATATATGTGTGTGCACCATTTCTCCAATGCAAAAGGACATGTCCTTAATGCAAGGACAGACAGACATGTTCCCTAAACAGGAACCATTTCTCCAAAACCCCTTAAAACTCCTCAATTCAGACCCTTTCTCTCCTGAATGCATCAGCTGGGTTCCTCAAACACAGAGACCAACACATCCTGCAAGGCGCAAGGCAGCAATTGACGTGTGGAAAACGATTCAATAAACAAGTCACCGCGGGAAGGCTAGCGGGATGCCCTTGACACAGCATTAACATTTAGATTGGTGTGCTAGTCAACAGGTGCACGCTAGTTGCAGTGAGTCTTTACAGGAGGCTCTGGAATGATTGGCCACTCAGTGCAAGAGAAGGAAGTGGAGAAAAAAAACCCCGGCAGAAATCATTTCCCCCTTGCTTCCCACGGCGGGTAACCAGGGCTGACAGAGAACGCGAGGCTTGCAGTGAAAAACCGTCAATCACCTTTGATTGGAAGTGTCTGCTCACTGCAGCTACCGTGCAAGGGAATAAATAACAAAAACAGTGGGACTGTACGTATAGCCTATGTAATCAAACGCTTGTGTGAGAGAACAAATCGTGGGTGGAACATGCTCTTCAGGGCAAAATGAGAACGGTTTGATCAAGTGCCTTACTTTGAAGAAGCAGTTTCACTGATCTATATGAAGTATGGATGAGTGAAATCTGACTATTGATCTTACTGTCAGGCCATCCAAGTGAGAGAGATTAATAGACCTGTGCTTCAAGACAAAAAAAGGAGGACTACACTACTCATTCTTGGTGTGTGTCAATGCTGTCCTGTGAGACTGACACACACAGCGTTGGGCGGCTGCCATATTCCTGCATATTTCTCTCTTTGGTTCCAACACTCAAAGCCTCAGAAACAAGCTATAAAAGAAGGAGGAAAGACGCAGATCTGGGTTCGATACATGGCTGTGTCGCAGCCGGCCGGGAGACCCATGAGGCGGCGTACAATTGGCCCAGCGTCGTCCGGGTTAGGGGTGGGTTTGGCCGGCCGGGATGTCCTTGTCCCATCGCGCTCTAGCGACTCCTGTGGCGAGCTGGGCGCATGCACGCGGACACAGTCACCAGGTGTTTCCTGTGACACATTGGTGCGGCTGGCTTCCGGGTTTATCGAGCAGTGTGTCAAGAAGCAGTGCGGCTTGGCGCGTTGTGTTTCAGAGAACGCATGGTTCTCGACCTTCGCCTCTCCTGAGACCATATGGGAGTTGCAGCGATAGGACAAGACTAACTACCAATTGGATATCATGAAATTGGGGAGAAAAAGGGGAAACAAATAAATAATGTTTTACAGTGTAAGTTACATGAAATCTAAACTGTTATTCCTTCATTATGTTCTTATGAATTGAACCCAACCTGAGAGCCGCACAAACTTAATTTGATACGGCATGACGATAACCACACATGTAGCGCTAGATGCTAATTCGTTCACCTCAGGTTAGCAGCGAAATTGGAGATGCAGTTAGCCATCTCCCCGTTCTGTTTCTCTGCGCCCCACATGCTGTGGACAAGAGGGGGAGAACAAACAGGCGGTTACATACAGCTACCCCGCGGCTAGCCTAGCCGCCACAATCACAGAAACCTGCATTTGGCTCTAACAATGCTAGTAACGAGACAAAGCTGACGGCTAATGACGGTCACTAGCTAGCATTAGCCTACAGCAGGTGGTCAATGCACACCTAAACCTAAAGCGCTCTTGGATCCACGTGGGGAGATGTTAATTAAGGGAGAGGGAGTTTAGGTCAGCCTCTCAGACATCCTCAAACTGAAAGTGGAGGTACATGCATACCAGAGGTGGTTGGTGGGAAGAGTTATAGGATGACGGCTCATTATAATGGCTAGAATGGAATCAATGAAACGGAGACAAACGTGGTTTTCCATATGTTTGATATATTCCATTCCAGCCATTACAATGAGCCTGTCCTCCTATAGCTCCTCCCACCAGCCTCCTCTGATGCATACTATACTATAGCAAGTGGATACCAGTGACGGTCTGAGGTGTTCACAGTTTGGGTCTGTTTTGTAGCTAGCAACCATGCTATGCTGCTCTTGAGGAAAAATGCCTAATTTCATGTCAAAGATGCAACGGCTTTAGTAAGTCAGACTTGCTGATGAAATTGTGTGCAGACAGTAAGTGCATGTGTGTTTACGGGTCTATGGGCTATAGAACAGGTAAGTACAGAGGGATAGTCTGTATGGTATGGGTGAGGAGTTACTACTCAATGATTGGTCACATAGTATGGGGAAAGTTTTGGGTTAATTCCCTTTAACTGAAGGACGCAGATATCGGTTTAGGGCAGTGCTATTCAAACTTTTTCAGCGGGGACCCAATTCTTTCAGCTTTATTTTCTGGTGACCCCATTTTTTCCCCAATGAATTTCCCCCCTCCCAACTCAAATCTAACGACACAATGTTAAAATCGAATGACACAACCTTCAATGAATTGCATTTTCTGCTCTTATTAACATGAAAAGAAACCAATAAATACATTTACTTAATACTTGTTTTTGTATATTGTTTCATACAATAATCTGTACTCTCAACTGTATTATTATAATTTTTTTAAATATGGGGGGGCCCACTAGGGGTCATGACCCCGACTTTGAATACCACTGGTTTAGGGTGCAGCTAGCTACACTTATACAATAGGGTGACCGGGGAAGTGTACTTACACCAAGTTACTGAGTGACGCCAAACTGATCTGTTGTTGTTGTTGTTGCTGCTGCTGCTGTTGTTGTTGCTGCTGCTGTTGTTGCTGCTGCTGCTGGGATACTGCTGGTTGCTGTTGCCAGGTGGACATGTTGCTAGGCAGCAGCCCTGATGGCGTGAATGTCTGGAGCGCTGTGAGATCTGCACTTGTCAGCTGGTACTCTGAGGGGGAGGGAGGGGAAGAGAGGGAGGGCGAGAGAGGGAGAGAGAAAGAAATACTCACACATTGATCAAAGTGAATATGCATAGGATTCACTTACAGTGGTAAATTGTGTTCTTTTCTGCCTTTGCCAATTTGGGTAATTACAGAGCAGACTGACAAAAAGAGAATAACTGAATAAACTAATCGAAAGTATTCACCATTGTGTTTGTCACCCACTGGTCCTAATACACTTGCTTTAAGACATACTACAGACATACAGTGTGTGTCCAATTCCCATATTCTGCTAGCTTTGCCCGTGAGCAGCGAGTACCTTTTTCCTCTTTTACTCACCAGTGTTGTAGGCCGTCTGCATGGCGGAGAAGGGGGCTAGGAGACTGGGCGTCGCCACGGAAACCACTGGCGTGGACAGGTTCCCTTGAGAACCACCTAACCGCTGAGCATTCTGGGAAGACAGAGGACACAGGAAAGACGCTTGAACAGCAGGACACAGGAAGTAAAGACTTATTTTAAACCAAAAGGTTTGTGCCCATGCAGTACCATGACATTCACTAACAGTATCAAATAGAAACGAAGGCGGGAACATCCTGGCCTGTACGGTTCATGACTTCTCTATGACACGGAAACACCAACATTCACGGCCACGTGAAAGAACAGTTGGTGGAGGTGTTAGGAAGTGTTCCACTCAAATGGAGAATCATGCGGATTGATTGAGAGGCATGCATCGGGCAGAACAATCAGAGTGAGCGACAAAGTGATTGTGTTTGTGTGCGTGTTGGTGCGTGGTGATAAGTGTGTGAGTCGGGGCTCAGACGCTCCAGGGGTGGAGGTCATTGTGCCATTGGTGTCACCTCTTAAACAGTTTGTCCTAGTCAATGGATACACACACTCCAGAGAGTACTGTAGCCTATACACAATGACCTCCTGTCCAACCCGACATGGATTACACACACATGGAGTTGACCCATGCACATGCCAAGATGCATACAATGCATTCACAGAGAGCTTTACCTCCATTTTGGATTTACCACACATAGTCAAAAGTTTGGACACACCTACTCATTCAAGGGTTTATTTTTTACCATTTTCTACATTGTAGAATAACAGTGAATACATCAGAACTATTAAATAACACATATGGAAGTATGTAGTGAGCAAAACAGTTTTAAACAAATCAAAATATATTTGAGATTATTCAAAGTAGCCACCCTTTGCCTTGATGATGGCTTTGCATTTTATCAACCAGCTTCATGATGTAGTTACCTGGAATGCATTTCAATTAACAGGTGTGCCTTGTTAAAAGTTCATTTGTGGAATTTCTTGCCTTCTTAATGCGTTTGAGCCAATCAGTTGTGTTGTGACAAGGTAGGGGTGGTATACAGAAGACAGCCCTATTTGGAAATAGACAAGAACATATTATGGTGTTGACACAGTCTGTGATTTATTTAGAATTAAAAAAAAAAAAGGCACACTTAACCAGCATGGCTACCACAGCATTTCTGCAGCGTTACGCCATCCCATCTGGTTCGAGTTTAGTGGGACTATCATTTGTTTTTCAACAGTACAATGACCCAAAACACACCTCCAGGCTGTGTAAGGGCTATTTGACCAAGAAGGTGAGTGATTGAGTGCTGCATCAGATGACCTGGCCTCCACAATCACCCGATCTCAACCCAATTGAGATGGTTTGGGATGAGTTGGACCGCAGAGTGAAGGAAAAGCAGCCAACAAGTGCTCAGCATATGTGGGAACTCCAAGACTGTTGGAAAAGCATTCCTCATGAAGCTGGTTGAGAGAATGCCAAGAGTGTGCAAAGCTGTCATCAAGGCAAACGGTGGCTACTTTGAAGAACCTAAAATATATTTTGATTTGTTTAACACTTTTTTGGTTACTACATGATTCCATGTGCTATTTTATAGTTTTGATGCCTTCATTATTATTCTACAATGTAGAAAAATGTTAAAAATAAAGAAAAACTCTGGAATGAGTAGGTGTCCAAACTTTTGACTGGTACTGTACATTGTACTGTGCTCTTATTCGACTAATACTACACTGTAAATACTGTATACTAATTATCTACTAATATACCAGTACGACAGTATACCACGACAGTATACCAGTATGACACTCATGCCTGTGAGACCACAGTGTTGACACAGCAACCACAGTCAAGTCTAGGAGGAGTTTCTATTCACCTCACTCACCAACTCCAGCTCCTCATCGGTCTGCAGGGGGCAGTAGGACAGAGAACACGGGTTACAGCTCTGTACTAACCTGCTGATCCAGGATCAGCCCCCAATCCTAACCTTAACCATTGGGCTCATTAAGGGAAAATGCAAAACTGAACTCAGATCAGCGTCTGGGGGGGGGTATTTCACCACACACTCACGAAAATATCAAATTCAGAACGGCAATTATGACGAGATGCATGGATGCATTTTGATGTCAATCCTTCTTTAGCACAGTCTAAAGCCGCACTCAGTGCGTGCCAAAATCAACCTTTGAATTTAATCTTACTATAATTGCTGTCCTATTAATTGTTCAATTGCTTTATAAACTAATAATGACTCAGCATCTGTTTTGTAGAAAAATTTGAGCTTCCGAGTGACACCACTCTGAGAAACAAAACTTTGTTGTTACTGTAGACATCCCAACCTCCTAAAATGTGTTGAGTTGAGTCACAAGACACAATAATAAATAAATACCTCTCATACTTCAACCGCTTACAAATCAAACAGCATACGCTTCGTTTTGGTATTAAATGTTTATCTCAGAAGGAATAGAGATTCATAAAGATTCATCACCCCATTGTTTTGTGACTGGCAGGACACCAATGAAGCATTTATCAATGTGAGAAAACAACAGACTCAGTTTTGGCCAGTAGGGCTCCCGTAGTGGATCTCTCTGTGGCTCACCAGCTGCATCAGGCTCTTGCCGCTCTGGGAGGTGATGACCCGGAGATCAGGCTTGCGGCTGTTCACCATCTGAGGGCTGGGCGGAGGTGAAGACTTGGCCAGGACTACTTTCCCCAGGCTGTTGCCGTTGGAGATGGAGAGGAGGCCGGGGGAGGCCCTGGCACTGATGTAGCCGTTCGCTGGTTGAGAGGGAGACGGAGAGGAGATATTAATATGGTGTTAAGGAATGGATGGAGTGTTTGTGTGGTGTGTGTATGCCTATCACTTACTGTAGGACAACTGTAACGCTGTGAATATTAGTATGAATCCGTAAACATTACTCGTTTGACCCTTTCACGCATTACACTAACACTACTGACAAAACCTAATACCTTTTCACTACAGGAGCAATGTCACTCCTATGTCAACCCTACGGCATCCCTATGTCAACATTCAGACAGTCCCCTTCAGGTTACGTCATGTGACACATCCCTAAGAGAAACAACCTTTTGTTATTACTCAAGACATTCCAACCTCCTAATGTGTTGTTGTCTCATAAGACACAATTTAAAAAAAACGAATAAATGCCTCTAATATTTTAATTAGTTTACAAATCAAACGGCGTACGCTTCGTTTTGGTTTCACTCATTATGAAGGTCTATCCATCGAATGGCTCAATGGTGAGCAGTGTTAATCTGGGACAGCATCAAGCTACTCAGACAACAGCATTCCTTCTTGCCATGGGACAGACCGTCAGCCTGATTTCCCCTTACTTGGTTAAAAGGAGCCGTTGACAAAGAAAGACAGGCTCACTGTGTGGATAGGGGAGCGGGGGACTTTCCAAGCACTGTCAGGAACACAACCAGGCAAACACAGACAGTAGACACACACAGACAGAGAGAGAGCGATATATACAAAGAGACATGCACACATACTGTGGGCAGGCACACAGTCAGACGCACAACTACGCACGCACACTCCCTAGAGCTGGGCAGGGTTCTGCGATAGCAGATAAAAGTTGCTCCATGACGTGTCCCAGATGCTACCAGCATGTGACACCGTTTCATCTCAGTCACACATACTTCATCTCAGTCACACATACTTCAGTTCAGCACACACACACACACACACACACACACACACACACACACACACACACACACACACACACACACACACACACACACACACACACACACACACACACGGGTGGCAAGGACAGAATGATGTTTGCGCCAGACTCATTTGTGTCAGCAGTATCAGTAACACACTACTTCCATCAAACATACAAATACATAACAGTTACCATAATTTTGCTCGCGCCATTCACAACTGGATAGAGAACTCTGGGCAGCCAGTGAAGGTTACTTTGTACTGAGGTGTTTTGGGATGGGAATATTTTGCCTCGGCTGTATTTTGCCTCGGCTGGGGCTCACACGTGAGTGTGAGCCGTGAGCCACAGCCGAGGCAAAAGTGGAACAGGGCGAACAGGGCTTTTTGCGTTGTACCTGACCTAGCAGACAGACACTCGCTCAGTCCTTCCTCTAAGAAACTGGACGCTCACTCATCTACCCCAGCAACAGAGGGAGATGAAGGAGGAGAAAGAACATGTGTTAGTCGGATGTTGGCCCCAGGCCCTGGGCTCTTTGAACAACAGGGCTCTAGTGTGTAAGAATTCACACTCATTATGTGTCTGTGTGAAGGTTGATCCATGCATGTGTTTGTGTAAGTACATCTTCATGTATGGTTCTAAGTGTTTATGTGTCGTATGTATGCATCAACATATGCGTTTTAGTGTATACCTGTGAGTGTGTGTGTGCTCTCTCTCCCAGGCTCTACTCCTATTACCCAGTGCCGGGCGTGGGAATCTCAGGAATGCCGGGTGACGTCAATGGTGACATTCCCTGAGCCCAGAGCCTGGGTCTGTGTTCAACAGCTGAGAACGACAGAGCGAGGGGGAGGAGGACGGGATGTGGAGGGAGGAGGGGGAAGAGAGAGAGAGACAGCGGGCTAGCAGGGTGAGTCACTTGAGCTGCGTCTTGGGACCAACGCACTGTTTACTGCACTGGAGGGTTACTGAGACAACCCCGGTTTAGAGAGAGAAAGGCATCGTGACTACTGTGGTCCATGTTCCATGACTTTGTGACTTGGGTCCGATTCTGAAACTTGAGATAGGATTGTGTAACTCATTTTCATACGAGTCTTTCATTGATATCAATGTGAAAGCCGAACCTATGCTCACAAAAGATTTGTTGCTTAGTGCCTTAGTCACAAATAGAAAAACATATTCTTCTCTATACAATAATACAGCCATTCACTTTTGGGGAAGATGTTGTAGCACAATATCTGATAATATTGTCATCTACCGATGACTGTATGCCTTGAGGAATTAAATTAGAAGTGAGGCTCTGGCCGGTGTCAAAGTCACCTCTGAGGAGACGGCTCTGCCAAGACAAGGTACAGTTTGAACCACGGGGGATTGGAGTGTGTGTGTGTGTGGAAGGGGGGGGGGACATGGGGCAACAGCTGCGATAGAGGGAGAGAAGGACAGAGAGAGGGAGGGAGAAAGCGGGGTCAGGGGAGACAGAAGAAGGGGGGGGTGAGGAGACGGTGAAGATGCTAGGCCAGAGTGTTCATGTCATTCAGGTCTCTCTCTACACCTCTCTTTCTCCCTTTTTTCCTCAGTCTTTCATTCTCTCTCGTTCTCTTTCCCATCAACCCCCTGGGCTATTTACAAGCGGCTTTCCTGTGACCCTCAGCTGTCGCTGGCCAACAGGTGTGTGTGTGTGTGTATGTATGTGTGTGTTTGAGTACATGAGTGCCAGTGTCAGTGTTTGTGGCGGTTGCCATCAACCAGCTATCCTGACATATTTTTCTCTTCCATCAAACAGTGGAGTCTGTCCCAAAGTGTAATCCATACACCTTTTATGCTTTACTATAACCCACAACTCCCATCACGTCAAGGAAAGCCATGAATGGTAAAAAATAACAAGCTAATAATCGATTGTCACAGCTACAGTGGGGGAAAAAAGTATTTGATCCCCTGCTGATTTTGTACGTTTGCCCACTGACAAAGAAAGGATCAGTCTATAATTGTAATGGTAGGTTTATTTGAACAGTGAGAGACAGAATAACAACAAAAATATCCAGAAAAACGCATGTCAAAAATGTTATAAATTGATTTGCATTTTAATGAGGCAAATAAGTATTTGACCCCCTCTCAATCAGAAAGATTTCTGGCTCCCAGGTGTCTTTTATACAGGTAACGAGCTGAGATTAGGAGCACACTCTTAAAGGGAGTGCTCCTAACCGCAGCTTGTTACCTGTATAAAAGACAGCTGTCCACAGAAGCAATCAGATTCCAAACTCTCCACCATGGCCAAGACCAAAGAGCTCTCCAATGATGTCAGGGACAAGATTGTAGACCTACACAAGGCTGGAATGGGCTACAAAACCATCGCCAAGCAGCTTGGTCTGAAGGTGACAACATTTGGTGCGATTATTCGCAAATGGAAAAAACACAAAAGAACTGTCAATATCCCTCGGCCTGGGGCTCCATGCAAGATCTCACCTCGTGGAGTTGCAATGATCATGAGAACGGTGGGGAATCAGCCCAGAACTACGCGGGAGGATCTTGTCAATGATCTCAAGGCAGCTGGGACCATAGTCACCAAGAAAACAATTGGTAACACACTACGCCATGAAGGACTGAAATCCTGCAGCACCCGCAAGGTCCCCCTGCTCAAGAATACTTATACATGCCCGTCAGAAGTTTGCCAATGAACATCTGAATGATTCAGAGGACAACTGGTGAAAGTGTTGTAGTCAGATGAGACCAAAATGGAGCTCTTTGAAATCAACTCAACTCGCCGTGTTTGGAGGAGGAGGAATGCTGCCTATGACCCCAAGAACACCATCCCCACCGTCAAACATGGAGGTGGAAACATTACGCTTTGGGGGTGTTTTTCTGCTAAGGGGACAGGACAACTTCACCGCATCAAAGGGACGATGGACGGGGCCATGTACCGTCAAATCTTGGGTGAGAACCTCCTTCCCTCAGCCAGGGCATTGAATTTGGGTCGTGGATGGGTATTCCAGCATGACAATGACCCAAAACACACGGCCAAGGCAACAAAGGAGTGGCTCAAGAAGAAGCACATTAAGGTCCTGGAGTGGCCTAGCCAGTCTCCAGACCTTAATCCCATACAAAATCTGTTGAGGGAGCTCAAGGTTCGAGTTGCCAAACATCAGCCTCGAAACCTTAATGACTTGGAGAAGATCTGCAAAGAGGAGTGGGACAAAATCCCTCCTGAGATGTGTGCAAACCTGGTGGCCAACTACAAGAAACGTCTGACCTCTGTGATTGCCAACAAGGGTTTTGCCACCAAGTACTAAGTCATGTTTTGCAGAGGGGTCAAATACTTATTTCCCTCATTAAAATGCAAATAATTGTATAATATTTTTGCCATGCGTTTTTCTGGATTTTTTTGTTGTTATTCTCTCTCTCACTGTTCAAATAAACCTACCATTAAAATTATAGACTGATCATTTCTTTGTCAGTGGGCAAACGTACAAAATCAGCAGGGGATCAAATACTTTTTTCCCCCCACTGTACAACAGAGAGACGCAGTTCACTGTGTATACGGTATCATCTTATTTGCCATGTAAAAACGAATCAAACACAACTAGGTATTTTAGCAGAAGTAGACGTCACTTACGAACAGGGCTCGGGCATCCTCCGTTGGAGTTGCTCAGTTCACCTCCTAATAGAGCACCTGTGGAGGGAAGAACAAAAGACAGCGGCCATGTTGAAAAGGACAAGTTGCACATACGAGTTGATGTGAATGGTAAGTATTGCGAAGAAAACATGAACATGAATAATGCTGAATTCAAAACATTGATGCTGTTCATCGACTACAGCTCAGCGTTCAACACCATAGTGCCCCCCAAGCTCGTCTCCAAGCTCAGGAACCTGGGACTGAACACCTCCCTAGATCCTGGACTTCCTGACAGGTAAACTCCAGGTGGTAAGAGTAGACAACAATACCAAAGCCACGCTGATCCTTAACAGGGGGACCCCCCAGGGGTGTATGCTTAGCCCCCTCTTGTACCCATGACTGTGTGGCCACGCACAACTAACTCCATCATCAAGTTTGCTGATGACACAATGATGGTAGGCCTGATCACTAACGGCGATGAGACAGACTACATGGAGGAGGTCAGAGACCTGGCAGTGTGGTGCCCAGACAACAACCTCTCCCTCAACGTCAGCAAGACCAAGGAGCTGATCGTGGACTACTCGAAACCGGAGCAGGTGCACACCCCAATCCACAAGTTCATCGGGGGCCACATCACTGAGGACTTAACATGATCCTCTCACACCAGCACAATTGTGAAGACGGAACGGCAGTGTTGCTTCTCCCTCAGGAGGCTGAAACGAGTTGGCAGATCCTTAGGAACTTTTACTGCTGCACCATCGAGAGCATCCTGACTGGTTGTATCACTGTCTGGTATGGCAACTGCACCACCCTCGTCAGGAAGGCCCTACAGAGGGTGGTGCAGACAGCCAAGTGCATCATTGGGGGTGAGCTCCCAGCCATCCAGGACGTACATGCTAGGAGCTGTTTGAGAAAGACCTGAAAAATTACCAAAACTTATATCCCCTGGCCATAAGACTGTTCAATGGCTAACAACTACACCTACGCTGCTGTTAAAATTATTATTGATTAGATCTATTACTACCACTACACTGCTGTTCACTGATTATTGATTTTCATTACCATTTATATATATATATAAAAAAAAATGATAAATACGAATGGTAATGGCAATCAATAATCAGTGAACAGCAGTATTGGATAGAAAACACTAACGTTTCTAAAACTGTTCAAATAATGTCTGTGAGTATAACAGAACTGATTTGGCAGCGAAACCCCGAGCACAATCCATCCAGGGAAATTTGTTTTTGAGGTCATTGTGTTTTCCAATGCTTTTCTATGGGACACCTGATTTATTAGGGCCCAGATTGCAGTTCGTATGGCTTCCACTAGATGTCAACAGTCTTTAGAAATTGTTCGATGTTTTTCTTTTGAGAAATAAAGAAGTAGTCCTATTCTTTCCATGTGTCACTCAGATGGACTCAAGTCTTTTGGTGCGCGTGAACAAGAGCGCGCTCCTCGTTATTTTTCTCCGGTATTGGAAACAGTTTATCCGGTCTTAAATTTGATCGATTATTTACATTTTAGGTTACCTGAGGTTGGATTAGAAACGTTGTTTGAAATGTTTGGACCAAGTTTACCGGTAACTTATTAGATACTTTGTAGTCATGTTGGGCGAGTTGGAACCGGTGTATTTCTGAATCAAACGCGCCAAATAAATGGACATTTTGGGGATATAAAGAAGGAATTTATCCAACAAAACGACCATTCACTGAGACATTTGGGATTGCAAAAAGATGAAGATCTTTAATGGTAAGGCATTTATTATATCGCTATTTCTGACTTTCGTGTCGCACCTGCCTGGTTGAAAAATGGTTATGTTTTTGTAAGCGGGGCGCAGTCCTCAGATAATCGCATGGTGTGCTTTCACCGTAAAGCCTTTTTGAAATCTGACACAGCGGCTGGATTAACAAGAAGTTAAGCTTTTTTTTTATGTATTACACTTGTATTTATATGAATGTTAAATATTTATATTTCTGTAGTTTGAATTTGGTGCTCTGCATTTTCACCGGATGTTGTCAAATCTATCCCGGTAACGGGATTCGAGCTTAAGGGATCCCTAAGAGGTTTTAATGTTTTGTATAAACCTCCTATCACGCCTTCATTTACACTCTTGCGCACACACACACAACTTATGCCATACTGTTTACTATTATTATTTATCCTGCTACCAGACACTTTCTCCTAATCCCTGCCTACATGTACAGTACATCTCAAATACTCCAGTATCTCTGCACATGTTGTACTGGCACTGCACCTGTATATAGCT
Source organism: Salmo salar (assembly GCF_965601325.2). Taxonomy (NCBI): domain Eukaryota; kingdom Metazoa; phylum Chordata; class Actinopteri; order Salmoniformes; family Salmonidae; genus Salmo; species Salmo salar. The sequence goes on from NC_138295.1 coordinate 60,314,694, forward strand.
TCCTCTTATTTTTTATTTATCCTGTTTTTTATTTTGTATTACTAGTTCAATATTACTGCACTGTTGTGTAGGGCTTGCAAGTTAAGTATGTCACTGTACTTGTGCATGTGACAAATAAAACTTGAACTTGTGATGAAGTCAACCATTAACCACTGTCCACTCTGTTCCTTACCTGCGCTGGCCGGTCGTTGTGGTAACCCTGGAGACCCAGTGTTCCTCTGGAGAGATGGTTGCTGTGGCGACAGCAGGCGGGGGTCTGTGAGGGTGGAGGTGACGAAGGAGGTGGTTACCAGGCCGCCAGAGTTACTGAACTGGAGAGCATTCTGATTGGACACTGGCACCGTGACGGGCATGGAGAAAGTGGGCTGTGGGACGGCTGACTGGAGGAGAGACAGGAAAAGGGGCTTAGAAATGTAAACGCACGATGGGCACATGTATAATGTTAAACACACACTCTCAGAAGCATGTGCATGCACAAGAACACACACACATACTATCGCACAGGATTTGTTAGCATGCAACTGACTTGTGGAAATAAGCTGAAAAAGTGTTTGCTTTCAGATCACATGCAAGGTTATTTATTGTACATCATAAAAGCTACATGGGATTGTTATTGCATTGGTTATTGGTGACATGTCATATTGTACATCACATTATACATCTCATGACCCCATATAGTATCTTTATTTGCAGAGAAAATTGAAGAGAAACCATTGGGGGAAAAAAGTTTTTTGCACAGAGCTTGGAACTTTGAGAATCTTGATATGTAGCCTCTACCTGAGAAGTTGACTGCTAATTTGCTTACTTTTACCTGGAAGTAAACGTTTACCCTTAAAAATGTATATAACTAGCCACTAAAACGTTCTCTAAAGTATCAAGGATTGCTTTCTTAAAGTATAAGAAGTGTAGTTAGCAAATAGCTTTGACAGGTCCTGAGTCAGCTAAATAATACTACCGTGTGACCCAGCCCAACACCAGGTCCGAGTCAAAGACAGGACCCAGGCCAAGGTTGTCCACTCTTCTGCCTGTAACCCATTTCACCCTGTACCTCATCATGGCAGAAAGCAGGCAGGGCCTCTATATATAGAATATGGGCCAAGCGTGGCCTGGTACTGTATGTGCTGAGTGGGACCCAGTTTAAAAGAGAGAAAGAAGATGCTCTACTCTGTCCATCATATCAACCTTCCTTCCTGTTAGCCTACAGTGTATTCCACAAGTTTACATCTGGGATGTGTGTGTGATGTTATACAGGGGAAGAAAGGGGAGCAGGGAAGACTAAGTTGTTTTGGTATTGTGTGTTTTGTATTGTATTGTATCTGACATAATCTGATAAGAGTCCTGTCATTCTTGTGACAAACCATTTGTCAATGTGGGGAGACGGAGTGTGTACTTTTCCTTTCTTTATAGCATTTTAGTAGACTGAGTATTAGTCTGTGTCTGCATTATCCTGTTCTAGTGACGAACAACAACAGTGCTAGGTAACGTAAAGACAGAAAGGCATCCGGGCTGTCACTAGTGCTGTAGCTCCTCTGACCCATAAGACCCGTGAGGGCGTCATGTCACGTACACAACTTCACTCAATATGCTGCATATGGCAACAATGTTCAGGGGACTATAGTGACAAAACCAATCTGCCTTGGACTCCACAATAATAGAGATGTCTCAAATCCCAGAGCACCAGAAAGAGAGAGAGGCAGAGAAAGAAAGCGCGAGAGAGCGTAGGGGAGAGAAAATGAAGAGCGAAAGAGAAATAAAGAGAAAGACAGAAAGACCAAATGGGTAAGCCTACTGGGCATGCTGGTGGCTAGGTCTGGAATCTGGGGAGGTAGTCTACAATATAAGGCCGAAGGTTACAGCACTGCACACTGGCCAGGCAGAGAGGAGGGAGAGATGGATGGGTGGAGGGATGGAAGGATGGCGGTGAGGTTAGTGTGAGGGGGCAGAGGTGTGGAAACGTGGAGCATACAGCACTGGGACAGCACTTCCTACATACACTTATCGTACACCCATTAAAATACTGTTGAATACTACACTGATGTACACTAAACTGTGCTGTGCCATTTGGTCAGATGTCTCTTGGATAACAAGTTATTCAGTGGTATTGCTACGTTAGGTCAGATAACTAACTGCCAGTGGGCATAATCTTAATACTAGAGTAGAGTGGCTCATTCATTGTGTCAAGTACATGGCATTACAAAGGCCCTAAAATGAATCATATTAGATAAATAATAGTCTTTCAGCTTTTCCTCGGGCTAAGTGGGTTCGTTGAAGGCAGCTCAAGGCCTTCTCCAACAGCATAACAAAAAATGAACCTATTTCTCTCAGCGAAACGCTACATTGGTGATTTCCTAGATGCGAGGGTATCAGAATGAATTAAACTCATGCCCTACTTTCCTTCCCTCCCTCTTGTCCTAGAAGCCTTTGAAAGTTCCCTTTCAACTTTAGGAAATGTCTCATCCTATTTGTTAACAGTGATGGATTAAAACCACAAAAACAACTTTCAAACAACGTTCCGTTGACCTTTAAAGGTCCTTGACATTTGACTACAATGATGATCTCACGAGTGAATACTCTGTAAAATGCAATTAGATTGAATCGTTTTACAAAAATAATGCCCTGCTTTAATCTTAGTATTGTTGGAATACAGGAGGGAAAACGAGTGCTTTAAAGATTTCTAAAATAACTTCAACAGACGGAGAAATAAACAAAATTTGTCTCTCTTTTTAGTACAAATTTGACAGTGACAGCCTATTTCAAACAAACAACAGGAAACACAACACTGCAAACAATATCAAGTAACATCACTTAAATCTGAAAAGCTAAATCAGCTGAGTCACCAATTGGCAAGATCCAGTCTTGCCTTATAATCCTGTACATGCCTGTAGACGGCATAGCTAGCCTCCCTATGCTCCCTAGCGCCTTCTACTCGACTCTGGGGATTGCAGTACGAGTGGGATTAAGCGTGTATATCCCAGCCCCCTAGCTGTCATGTTGGTGGATTATGATGCTGTTGAGGGAGATTGGTGCTGTATGCTTCCGTTTGCTACAGTGCGCCCTGTGAAAGGTGTGCCGGGCAAGGTGGGGGATGGGGGCTTGCTTGCTTCCAATCGACTAGGGCGGGAGCTACACTCTCCAGGGGGTGGCAGATTGAATTCTCTTCTTCTTTCTACTCAGAAATGCTTTTAGGAGCCATTTCAGCTCACCACAAACATCAAAGTGTTGGAGATACGGCTTTGGTTAAATGAGCGGTATTCACTGAATTGATTCGATCGAGAGACATTCAACTTTTTTGCTGAACCGCTGCTTTAATGTAAGTGAGTGGTTGGGTGTGATAATATCAGTTTTGGATAACAAAACCTTTCCAGCAACATTAGTTTTTTTGTTTTAGTGACAATATCCTACATAATACAGATTATGCAATACATTGTAGTACATGTTGTATAATACATTCTAAGAAACCAGGGCTTAAGTCAGGGATAGGTGTGTATATCTCCAGTTCAGCTCATCCTGTGAGCATTAAAGTCCTTCACATTGGCCCGACGGGAACTCGATAGACAAAGTCCCATCCCTCGTGACCAATAGGGAGGCCAGATCAGACAGGAAGCCTGGTTGTAAATTGAGTGCTTCTCATTAAACTGACGTTAATGACATTATTGAGCCCTAGTGGAAAATAATGAATCCTAAAAAAATTGGCACCGGAGAGAGGAATAAAAGAGGCGATAAACCGTGGCAGCGAGCCAATTATAAGGCAGCCCTGGAGAGTGTCTGACTGACACCCTGGAAAATGAGGAACGGCCTATCCGAACCTAGATGGTCCCACTTTATCTGTAAAACTAACGCCCTTGAAAAGCATTCATTTGTACGATTCTTCTCACTCTTCAAAGGGGTGACAACGCATACTGAGATGTATTGCTTTGAATGCGTTATGCTCCGTTTGCTATGGCATCATCATATGTCACTTTTATGTAGTCTTTATGAAATCTGTCAATAGCTTATGAATGACCCCTGAGACCGGTTATGTCATGTTTATGAAGCCTTTACGATTATTTCCTAAATGGTTGGCTGCGACCACTCTCCAATCAGACTGTTGAGCTCCGCGCCCAAACCTCCTTGCCCTTGCCCGGGCACACACGATCAGAGGGGAGGGTGGGAAATGGAGGGGAGTGGGGGGGGGGGGGGGGGTGCTCTGTGAGTATTTGGGTTGCTGTCTGCAACCGGATCTGGGTAAAATCCAGTCCGGGTAACACAGCAGTTGCAGTACAGCTCACGGTACTCACTGACAGCCTATAGCTCTGCATCATTTTATCAAACTCCTCGTCAATTTTTTTGTATTTCTCCTCAGTGTGGGGGGTGAGGGAGAAGGGCTCCTCAGGGTCTGGGCTCTCTGAGTCCCGGTGCTCTTTCTTGTTCAGAGCCTTGGTCCGTTTGTTCCCACAACAGAGAGAGAGAGAGGGAGAGAAAGGGAGGTTAGAGAACGTGACGAGAGGACGATGGTACTCACGCCATAGCGCTTGAACAGGATATCCAGGTCCTCGTTCTTGCGGTACTTGTCGTCGTTTAACGGGCTTTGGTCGATGGAGTCGTCGCCGTCCGGCTCGGGACTGTTGCAACCATTAAAGCCTTTCTTTCGCAACGTCTGAAGCGGTTAGAGGAAGAAGAAGCAGAGGAAGGAGGAAAACATTTCATTTTCACACACATTTATGTCAACAACACCCATTATGCAGACTGTACCACCATTTAAATTCTAATAATGACAAAGAAAAGAACAGCAATGGCATTCGAACAAGACCAGTAACATAATTCTGAGCCTCAGATAATATATAACATCGATCCATTCCAGGAAGGTCAACATCTATGACCATCGTTTCGAAGCTAACCACCTTCAAAGGTCTACTCTACATAAATCAACAAAGATGTCTGAAATAAGGAATAATTACTGGACAATGACTAACAATTTAAAACAACACTTTTCTTATGTCGCAAGTATACATACACTTAGGTTGGAGTCATTAAAACTAGTTTTTCAACCACTCCACAAATTTCTTGTTAACAAACTATAGTTTTGGCAAATCGGTTAGGACATCTACTTTGTGCATGACACAAGTAATTTTTCCAACAATTGTTTACAGACAGATGTTTCCACTTATAATTCACTGTATCACAATTTCAGTGGGTCAGAAGTTTACATACACTAAGCTGACTGCCCTTAAACAGCTTGGAAAATTCCAGAAAATTGTGTCATGGCTTTAGAAGCTTCTGATAGGCTAATTGACAACATTTGAGTCAATTGGAGGTGTACCTGTGGATGTATTTCAAGGCCTACCTTCAAACTCAGTGCCTCTTTGCTTGACAACATGGGAAATCAAAAGAAATTAGCCAAGACCTCAAAAAATTGTAGACCTCCACAAGTCTAGTTCATCCTTGGGAGCAATTTCCAAATGCCTGAAGGTATCACGTTCATCTGTACAAACAATAGGACGCAAGTATAAACACCATGGGACCACGCAGCTGTCATACCGCTCAGGAAGGAAACGCGTTCTGTCTCCTAGAGATGAACGTACTTTGGTGCGAAAAGTGCAAATCAATCCCAGAACAGCAGCAAAGGACCTTGTGAAGATGCTGGAGGAAACAGGTACAAAAGTGTCTATATCCACAGTAAAATGAGTCCTATATCGACATAACCTGAAAGGCCGCTCTGCAAGGAAGAAGCCACTGCTCCAAATCCGCCATAAAAAAGCCGGACTACGATTTGCAACTGCACATGGGGACAAAGATCGTACTTTTTGGAGAAATGTCCTCTGGTCTGATGAAACAAAAACAGAACTGTTTGGCCATAATGACCATCGTTATGTTTGGAGGAAAAAGGGGGAGGCTTGCAAGCCGAAGAACACCATCCCAACCGTGAAGCACGGGATGGCAGCATGTTGTGGGGGTGCTTTGCTGCAGTTCACAAAATAAATGGCATCATGAGGAAGGCAAATTATGTGGATATATTGAAGCAACATCTCAAGACATCAGTCAGGAAGTTAAAGTTTGGTCGCAAATGGGTCTTCCAAATGAACAATGACCCCAAGTATACTTCCAAAGTTGTGGCAAAATGGCTTAAGGAGAACAAAGTCAAGGTATTGAAGTGGCCATCACAGAGCCCTGACCTCAATCCTATAGAAAATATGTGGGCAGAATTGAAAAAGCGTGTGCAAGCAAGGAGGCCTACAAACCTGACTCAGTTACACCAGCTCTGTCAGGAGGAATGAGCCAAAATTCACCCAACTTATTGTGGGAAGCTTGTGGAAGGCTACCTGAAACATTTGACCCAAGTTAAACAATTTAAAGGCAATGCTACCAAAAACTAATTGAGTGTATGTAAACTTCTGACCCAGTGGGAATGTGATGAAATAAATAAAAGCTGAAATAAATCATTCTCTCTACTATTATTCTGACATTTCACATTCTTAAAATAAAAAGTGGTGATCCTAACTGACCAAAGACAGGGAATTCTTACTAGGATTAAATGCCAGGAATTGTGAAAAACTGAGTTTAAATGTATTTGGCTAAGATGTATGTAAACTTTCGACTTCAACTGCGCGCCCCACACACACACACACACACACACACACACACACACACACACACACACACACACCACCACACACACACACACACACACACACACACACACGTTTGGGGCCACTTAGACAAGTCCTTAGAAAGTAAATGTATTGTCTATTAAAATATCAGATTGATCAGAAATAGTGTAGACATTTTAATGTTGTAAATAACTATTGTAGCTGGAAACGTCACATTTTTATAGAATAGCTACATAGGCGTAGAGGCCCATTATCAGAAACCACCACTCCTGTGTTCCAATGCCACATTGTGTTAGCTAATCCAAGTTTATAATTTAAAAAAAGGCTAATTGATCATTAGAAAACCCTTTTACAATTATGTTAGCACAGCTGAAAACTGTTGTTCTGATTAAAGAAGCAATAAACTGGCCTTCTTTAGACTTGTTGAGTATCTGGAGCATCAGCATTTGTGGGTTCGATTACAAGCTGAAAATGGCCAGAAACAAAGAATTTTCTTCTGAAACTCATCAGTCAATTCTTGTTCTGAGAAATGAAGGCTATTCCAAGCAAGAAATTGCCAAGAAACTGAAGATCTTGTACAATGCTGTGTAATACTCCTTTCACAGAACAGCCCAAACTGGCTCTAACCAGAATAGAAAGAGGAGTGGGAGGCCCCGGTGCACAACTGAGCAAGAGGACAAGTACATTAGACGGTTTATTTTGAGAAACAGACGCCTCACAAGTCCTCAACTGGCAGCTTCATTAAAAACACCAGTCTCAATGTCAACAGTGAAGAGGCGACTCCGGGATGCTGGTCTTCTAGGCAGAGTTGCAAAGAAAAAGCTAGATCTCAGACTGGCCAATAAAAAGAAATGATTAAGATGAGAAAAAGAACACAGACACTGGACAGAGGAACTCTGCCTAGAAGGCCAGCATCCCGGAGTCGCCTCTTCACTGTTGACGTTGAGACTGGTGTTTTGTGTGTGTTTTATGGGAAGATAGCCCTATTTGTCACAAAAAACATCAAGCGCTATGATGAAACTAGCTCTCATGAGGACCGCCAGAGGAAAGGAAGACCAAGAGTTACCTCTGCTGCAGAGGACAAGTTCATTAGAGTTACCAGCCTCAGAAATCGGCAATTAACTGCACCTCAGATTGCAGCCCAAATAAATGCTTCACAGAGTTCAAGTAACAGACACATCAGCATCAACTGTTCAGAGTTGGCCGTTCATGGAAAAATGTCTGCAAAGAAACCACTACTAAATGACACCAATAATAAGAAGAGACTTGCTTGGGCCAAGAAACACAAGCAATGGACATTAGACCAGTGGATGTCTGTCCTTTGGTCTGATGAGTCCAAATTTGAGATTTTTGGTGTCTTTGTGAGACGCAGAGTAGGTGAACGGATGATCTCCGCATGTGTGGTTCCCACCGTGAAGCAGGGAGGTGGTGGTGTGGGGGTGCTTTGCTGGTGACACTGTCAGTGATTTATTTAGAATTCAAGGCACACTTAACCAGCATGGCTACCACAGCATTCTGCAGTGTTACACCATCCCATCTGGTTTGCGCTTAGCGGGTCTATCACTTGTTTTTCAACAGGACAATGACCCAAAACACACCTCCAGGCTGTATAAGGGCTACTTGACCAAGAAGGAGAGTGATGGCGAGCTGCATCAGATGACCTGGCCTCCACAATCACCCAACCTCAACCCAATTGAGATGGTTTGGGGACCTCAGAGTGAAGGAAAACAAATACTCAGCATGTTTGGGAACTCCTTCAAGACTGTGGGAAAAGCATTCCAGGTGACTACCTCATGAAGCTGGTTGAGAGAATGCCAAGAGTGTGCAAAGCTGTCATCAAGGCAAAAGGTGGCTACTTTGAAGAATCTAAAATCTAAAATATATTTTGATTTGTTTAACACTTTCTTGGTATGTTATTTCATAGTTTTGATGTCTTCACTATTATTCTACAATGTAGAAAATAGTAAAAATAGAGAAAAACCCTGGAATGAGTAGGTGTGTCCAAACTTTTGGCTGGTACTGTATATATTTTATTGTCACATACACCGGATAGATGTAGGGTCAGCCGTAGTAGTACGGCGCTCCTGGAGCAAATTAAGGTTAAGTGCCTTGTCTAAGGGCACATCAACATGTTTTTTCATCTGCCGGCTCGGATATTCGAGCACCTCTAAATTGGTGTGAAGCGTCACGCCAACAAAAGCCATTGAGCAAAGGTAAAGGGTAGGGGGTGAAACGGAAGCACACCGTGGTGGTGGAAGCACACCACCAGCCACAGAGCTAGAGCAGTCAGGCCATTTCAGCTCTAATGCACAGTGGAAAGGGTCTTGTTTTGACATTATTCTGGAAACAAGCTTTACTGTAAGTAGCTTTGCCAGTGGGATCTGGACCAAACAGCAAACCAGATCCCCGACACTAGCAAAATGGATTCTAACCTAGAGTGTGGCAAATTCTTCTACACGACAGATGTACTATTAAGTTCTATTGTATATGGAAAAGGGGAATGTGATTTTAAGTAAAGCAACATAAATAAATGGGTATCTACAGTATTGTGTGGCAGAGAGATGACTGTATTATCTGCCATACAGTGAGTGCTGCCTGATGGAGATTTGATTAGTAGATAAGTGGATGTTCTCTAGGACACCCACTAGGGACGATCACTGTTCTCTGTGTAGTGAGGATGACTCAATACCATGAAATTCAATGCCAAGCTGAGAGGCAGAGAGAATAAAAGACGTAAAAAGACTAACGCAGTCATTAGCTACCAAACTGTGAAGTTAAATCCAGGTTTACTGAGCTAAACCCCCCAATACAGATCAAATTCACTTTAAATGTGATGCCAATACTATTATCCATAATGTAAAGTATGATATCCAAAATATATAGTACATATTATATCCATATTATTACACACATTATGAAATCCATTCCACATTCCACCCACATGGAGATGATTCTTCCATCGGTACCCGATTTCTCTGTTCAGGCATATCAATTCAAATCAGTGCAGTGATCAAATTAGACACTAGAACTTCCTGACACTGTTCAGCCACCATACTGTTTATTCTGCACTGTTCATGGAAAACATGATCCTTGTGTGTCTGTGCTGACCTAAAAAGCTAAAAACTGACAATGACAACATGTGACAAAAGTCTGTGCGGGGGACGTGGTAGTCATGGACATATGCAGCCGACTGTCAACAAGAACAAAAATCGCTAAATACAAAACTGCCCTGACAATAGGACCTGGCAGTCCTATATAATGGCGCCCACACACACACACACACACACACACACACACACACACACACACACACACACACACACACACACACACACACACACACACACACACACACACACACACACACACCGGTCAGCTGATCAGCTTGTCTCAGTCAGCTCCATCTGTTCACCGGTCCCTCCGCACCTCTCCCCCACTGGCACAATCTTTCAAGTGCTGCCCTCTATTGTGTTGCCAGGGTAAGATTCCCCTGTAGAGCAGCACACAGTGACTGGCTGGGCTGTGAGCTTCCCTGCCCCTCCCCCTCTGGCACTCTCGTCCTATCTCCTGCTCTCCCTCGCTCTCTCTTTCATTCTCTCGCGGTCGCTTGGTCCTCGTCTCCCTCTCCAGCTGTATCTCTTGCTTTCCTTCACCTTTCACCCTCTTCTCTTCCACTCTATCCATTTATATTCATTTCTCTTTCTCCATCTTTCTCCCTCTCAGGATCTCATAATCGATCCATACAGTCCTCTCACGTCAGCCTCCTATTCTCCCACATGTTCTCCTTTGCTGCTCTCCTTATTCCTCTTATCCGGCCTTCACTTTTCCTCCATCTCCTGTCTATCCATCTCTCTCCTCACCCGTCTTCTTTTTACCTGCTCTCCCTCTGTTGACCTATTCCCACAGCTTCCCATCCTACTTTTTTTGCTCTCAAAATGCCATCCATCTCTCCTTTTCTCCAATTCTACCTCCTCTCGCTCTTTAGAATGGAAGTATGTGTTGAGCAGTGCGGGCCGGGGCCCTTGTCCACAATGGCAGAATGTAATGTCACGTCCCATTTGCAGTTGCCCGCATTCAGGTACATGGTGCCCCCCAGGACATCCTGATGGAGCACAACTAAAGCCTCTGCTTACTACACTACTGGGCTGCCAAAGAACACATCACTAACGTGCATCGGGGAAACTGAGTGGCCATAGCGGCTCTGTCAGGCTTTATCCTCCCCATTCATTCGACAGTAGCACATCCCTGAAGAATGTATCCCACCACTACCACAATGGCCAGCAGTGGGTGTTATTACTTATACATGTGGTTAATGGACCCCTCTATCACACCATCTCAGGAGGAGATGGCTTGCTTCCTCACAGAGTACAGAGGTAGCGCACCATGCCCTCATTGGATATGGATGGCCTGGAATCTGCCGGATGTCAGATAACAGCTCATAGGATGACAGTGTACTTATGCCTATGAGGAGGACCATATGATCTGTATCACAGGCCTAGCAATCGCATCCTGTTGCATTTAACAGTGTAAAATGGGCATAATGCTGCATAAGCTCTTTAACATATTGAGATTCATTTTAACTCAGGCATCAAATCACACTATTTATTTAGCTTGCCGTGATGAATAAATAAATGTGGTTTTCATTTGCTCTTAAATAATCAACCCTGCTACATTAATGTTCCTGACAGTAACAACAACAAACATGATGCAGACTAAGTGCCTGTTTAACAAAAACCAAAAACTGAATCTGATTTGATCCCATTTACCATCACACCCTGGTGCATCATCATTAAACCAATTACCGTCTCCATGGCGATCATGGTGCATCATGTGACCTTTGGAGGCCACGTGATAAGGAGAAGCCCCCATTGACCCTGTCCTGCCCTGATTAGGATACGACAGGTCTTAGGGGACATCCCAGGAATTTGGTTGACATGGCAAAATGGGATTAGTCCCGAGGTAGGGAGCATCGCCAGGGCAACAGAGGGAGGCCCGCCTCCTAAGGAACCATCAGCGTTGTGATAGGACAGTTCCGAAGGGCCCTGGCCCCTACCCAGAACCCCTTTTGGTGGTGAGCCTCCATATTGGAAAGTGATGGGCAATTATATGTTCTAATTGGAATCAATTACTTAGGGGGAATCTTGTCAAGTGCTGTTTTGTGGCGCGTGTCGTGAGGAGCTCCTCTCACCGTGACCTTGAATCGGGGAAGTGACAAAGTCTTTAAGCCATGCTGTGGTAAGATCTTCCTCTTTGAGCTGTTTAAGAAAAAAGGCATTCCCTCTTCTTCCTCTCCATGGCTATTCATCTCCCTCATCCTTCAGAGCTCATTCTCCCTCGCTTTTCCTTCCCTCGGCCCTGATTGGGATCTGCAGTCAAGCGGATTAACACGTTCTGGCAGGAGAGGCAGGCTGCCCACACACACACACACACACACACACACAACACGTGCAGCACAGAGAGAAGCCGTGTGTGTACATATGCATCACCTCCCAGCTGTGTACTAGAGTGAAGGAATGCCCAACTGTGTGAAGAATATTGAGTGTGAGTGTGAGTGTGTGTGTGTGTACGTACAGTACCAATCAAAAGTTTGGACACACCTACTCGTTTGTTTTTGTCTTTATTTTTACTATTTTCTACATTGTAGAATAATAGTGAAGACATCAAAAATATGAAATAACACATATGGAATCATGTAGTAACCCCAAAAACGTTGAACAAATCTAAATATATTTGAGATTCTTCAAAGCAGCCACCCTTTGCCTTGATGACAGCTTTGCACACACTTGGCATTCTCTCAACCAGCTTCACCTGGAATGCTTTTCCAACAGTCTTGAAGGAGTTCCCACATATGCTGAGCACTTGTTGGCTGCTTTTCCTTCACTCTGAGGTCCCCAAACCATCTCAATTGGGTTGAGGTCGGGTGATTGTGGAGGCCAGGTCATCTGATGCAGCACTCAATCACTCTCCTTCTTGGTCAAATAGCCCTTACACAGCCTGGAGGTGTGTTTTGGGTCATTGTCCTGTTGAAAAACAAATGATAGTCCCACTAAGCGCAAACCAGATGGGATGGCGTATCGCTGCAGAATACTGTGGTAGCCATGCTGTTTAAGAGTGCCTTGAATTCTGAATAAATCACCAACAGTGTCACCAGCAAAGCACCCTCACACCATCACACCCCCTCGTCCATGTTTCACGGTGGGAACCACACATGCGGAGATCATCTGTTCACCTACTCTGCGTCTCACAGCGATTGGAACCAAAAATCTCCAATTTGGACTCATCAAACCAAAGGACAGATTTCCACCGGTCTAATGTCCATTGCTCGTGTTTCTTGGCCCAAGCAAGTCTCTTCTTCTTATTGGTGTCCTTTAGTAGTGGTTTCTTTGCAGCAATTTGACCATGAAGGCCTGATTCACGCAGTCTCCTCTGAACAGCGGATGTTGAGATGTGTCTGTTACTTGAACTCTGTGAAGCATTTATTTGGGCTGCAATCTGAGGTGTAGTTAATAACCGATTTCTGAGTCTGGTAATGCTAATGAACTTGTCCTCTGCAGCAGAGGTAACTGTTGGTCTTCCTTCCTCTGGCGGTCCTCATGAGAGCCAGTTTCTTCACCGTTTCTTCATAGTTTTTGCAACTGCACTTGAAGAAAAGTTCAACGTTTTTTAAATGTTCTAGATTGACTGAACCTCATGTTTTAAAGTAATGATGGACTGTCATTTCTCTTTGCTTATTTGAGCTGTTCTTGCCATAATATATGCTTGGTCTTTTACCAAATAGGGCTATCTTCTGTATACCACCCCTACCTTGTCACAACAACTGATTGGCTCAAACGCATTAAAAAGGAAAGAAATTCCACAAATGACCTTTAAACAAGGCACACCTGTTAATTGAAATGCATTCCAGGTGACTACCTCGTGAAGCTGGTTGAGAGAATGACAAGAGTGTGCAAAGCCGTCATCAAGGCAAAGGGTGGATACTTTGAAGAATCTAAATATAAATTTGGTTTGTTTAACACTTTTTTGGTTACTACATGATTCCATATGTGTTTTTCATAGTTTTGATGCCTTCACTATTATTCTACAATGTAGAAAATAGTAAAAATAAAGAAAAACCCTTGAATGAGTAGATGTGTCCAAACCTTTGACTGGTACTGTATGTATACACATTTCAGTGTTATTAGTATAAGTGCTTTTGAGCATTGGGTCTGTATATTTATGTGTATGTATATTAATGTACTCTGTGTGTATGTGTGTGTGCGCGCGTAGGGTACATAGTAAGCATAACGTATGACTAAGTGTGTGTGCGCATGACTGCATCAAACTCCATAATTCATACACCAAAGCACTTGCTTGGAGGGACCTGGGGAGGCAGAGCGGCAAATGGACACATTTTGTGCCTATCTGCTCAACCCCTCGCTCAACCCCTCTCCTCTTTCTCCTCCTCTTTTCCTGCTCACCCGTGCCAAACGATTCATCTAAACTCTGCCCCTCTCCCTCACTACACAGTACAGATCAAACTAAACAAGCTAGAAGGAGCCTCTCGGTCTGAGGAATGGCAGTAGAACAGTGGTTTGCCTCTGGGCCTGAGGCTTGCTGAAGGAGATGGAGATGCATGGGGGAACCCTCATATGGATTCAGGCAGTGACACACTCCTGCACTGAGACTCTCATCTGGCCTGAATATTGTGAGGCATTCTCACGGACCATTGCAGAGTGGGCGCATGCACACAAACATGAAGGCTTACAACACAAATACAGGCAGACATACACACATTAGGAGGCACACACACACACACACACACACACAGCCAGTGGAGCTTAAGCTAATGTGGCCCAGAGCGGCCCAAAGCCCTGCCACAGCACACTAGCACACACACTTAAGAGCCATCTGCAACTGGAGCTCCATGTAGCTCTCCCACTGAAAGCCCTCACCTTTTCCATCCACAGAGACAGACAGAGAGAGAGAGAGAAAGAGACCGAGACCGAGAGAGACTAACACTCAGAATGCCATCTCAGTTATTCCACGTGGTAATGGACAGCTGCAGCGGCTGTACCAAGTATTTCATGATCCAGTGACATGGTCTTCATAGAGCGAAAAAACTTCACTTCATATGAATTATAAGTGGTAAGTTAATATTTAAATAGCCAGTTAAAATGTATCTGCCCATTTGTTATGAATCCATGAGGAAACCTTTGTGTATGAAAGGGTCAAGGCAGATAAATTATACTGCACATGTTGGTGAAAAAAAGATATCACTTGAGCGAATGAGCTCTCAATGTAACCTCATTCACATTCCCTATCTAGAAACTAATCTCTACGCTCCACCTCCTTCGTGCAACCCTCCATTTTGTGACAGTGTGGTTCCAGGGGGACCGGAGGCTTTTTGTTGGAGTGGCCTTGGAGCCCCGGCCAAGGCCAGGGGGTGGTGACAGCAGGTCCAGCTGTCCCTACCTCTGCCCTCCCTCCATGATCCCAGGCACCAGGCAGCCGGCCAGGCCTGGATGGAAGGATGGATACTGGAACAGGCCCCACACGAGCCTGTAATCTGGCCACAGCACACTGGTGTACATGCATAGGGGCGGCCATGCAAGGCTAACTGCCCTCACCGTCTCTCCATCTCTCTTGATCCGTCTACTTCTCTCTCTGAAGGTAATGTCATGGACGTTACTGTAGCTGCCCTCTCACTAGACATTTGCTTTAAGAGGAATTAATGATGAAGGCTTATAGCTTGTGTTTATATGCATCTACTCTGGCTATGACACACACAACATCCAAACAACTCTGGATTCAACCAAGGGTTCAACAGAGAAAAGCACAAGAAACTAAAAGAAGAAAAGAGAAAGAAGAAAACACCCCTTTCTCCTGCTACATAAATAAAGACCTGATGGAGCTGATGGCTCAGGATTGAAAGCGCTCATCCAGACCAGAGTGGTGGTAGTCAAAAATAAAACAGCTCTTGATATCAAGAAAACATAACACCAGGTCACATGGGCCTGTTATCAAACATAAATCATGAACACGCTAGAAATGTTGCCTACTTAATTTACCAACAAAATAAAATAATCATCAGTTTATTGGCAAACCCTAAAATAAAGTGTTATCAAATCTAAACGACCTTCAAAACGAGCATATTAATGACCATACTGCGACCAAATTACAACCACGGTTGTAAAAACAAAATTAAAACACAGCGAGCCGTTTCATTACCGTCTCTCCTCCATGGCACTGTACTGAAACGTCGTATTGTAACACCTCTCCCCTCCCCCACTACTTCAGAACACACAACCACACTCAGTTCACCCTCTCTTGCAGGGAACTACACAGTAACACATCTCCCCCACTACTTCAGAACACACAACCACACTCAGTTCACCCTCTGCTGCAGGGAACTACACAGTAACACATCTCCCCCACTACTTCAGAACACACAACCACCCTGTTCACCCTCTCCTGCAGGGAACTACACAGTAACACATCTCCCCCACTACTTCAGAACACACAACCACCCTGTTCACCCTCTCCTGCAGGGAACTACACAGTAACACATCTCCCCCACTACTTCAGAACACACAACCACTCAGTTCACCCTCTGCTGCAGGGAATTACACAGTAACACCCCCCCTTCCTCTCTCCCTCCTCCTCGCTCCCTCCTTCATTACCTCCATGATGTCGACGTTGGTACGGCTCTCGTGGGGCTCGTTGTACTCGGTGTATTTGAGCAGGACCTTGTCCATGTCGGTGCTGGCGTACTGGAACAGCTTGTTGGAGTGGTTGAAGATGATGAGGGCGATCTCACAGTCGCACAGCACGCTCAGCTCATACGCCTTCTTCATCAGGCCAAACTTCCTCTTGGTGAACGTCACCTGTCAGGGGAGGGATGGTGTGGGTATATTAGAGGGTGGTAGAGAAGGGACGTTGTAGAGAAGGGGGGGGGGGGGGATTGGCAGGTGATATTGGGAAGGGAAGGGGAATATTTGGCATAGAAGGAAAGAGGAAGAGCAATAACATTAGCGATACTGTAAACGTAATAAAAGTGGGAGGGAATATTTGAATAACAGTAAATAAATAACAGTCTCTTAGAGAACAGACTATGTGTGAACAAACAACACATTACAGACAGCTAATTAAAGGTGACAACAGGGATGAGGCCCTGCAGTGTGTTGTGGTTCTGTTTAATACCACTCCCTTGGTTTTGAGGCATTTATGCAATGGGGGATTTGAGTTTGTTTGTTTTGCTGTAGACAGGATCAGAGAGGAGCACGAGGAAGCAGACGCACGGAAAGGAACCACACAGGCAGATTCTACAGCTGCCACGTGAGACCTTCAATTGCTCGCTCTCTCCATCTCCCCTCTCCCTCTATAATTGCTTGAGCGCCCCCATGTTACACTGATGCCTCTCTGTGGGGCAGGAGCCAGCTTGTGCTCTCTCCTTGTCCTCCCCACGGTCTCCGTCTCCCTCTCTCACTGTCTCCGTCTCTCTCATTTCCTCGCCCTCATTTTCTTTTCTCTCCCTCCTTTTCCTCTCTGCGTCGTTCTTGCTCACTCATTACTTCCCGCTGCCACAAATAAAATTATATCGGGGTCGTATCCATGGGCAACCGCCTACCACCCCCTCCCTCAAACCCCATCACACACACACACACACACACACACACACGAACACACACACACACAAACAAGGGGAAGAAAGTTCAGCGAGGACAATGGCAAGCCAGGCTCACAGAGCTGATAAACAATACTATTGCAATGACTCTCATAACCAATTATAAGACGGTTTATCACGAAGAGAAATTCTCTGATTTGTCGGAGGCGTGAGGTACACCGAGTCTTCGACAATAATTAGTCTTGATCCTTCCTTCGACATGAATGCCAGGATAAACAAGCTGAACATAATTGACATTAAGAATAGAATTGCAAGTAACCAATGGCAACGAACGACAGAACAAGACATCCGCCATGAGACATGGCCGTGTCCTAACGAGCGTGGTTGTGTGGCGAGGAGAGGAGGAAGCCACAGTGACAACCACAACCTCCCCAGCTGCTCTACTTTCTGCACCTGCAATGTTTCAGAAGTGTTCATGGTCTCCGTAGCATTCGGCGTTCAGTTAATAATCCATTACTATGTAAAGTATTTGTGGTTCTCACGCTCTCTTTTCACAACATGCTGTTGAATTTCGGTCAGAGTCTATCTATAGCCTTGGGGACGGGACCAATCCATTCGTGCTATTGACAGTATCTTATAATCAACATCTAGCAGGATGATGGTTCACCAATATTTCTGTCAACTTTTGACGAATCAACATAATGCTTGAATGCCTGAAGCATTTTGAGTCTCTGTGTGTGCTGCTCTATGAAAATGGGCACCTTTAAAGATTAACAAGGAGAAACTTAAGATGATTGTAGGACCTCGGGCCACCGAGTGTCTAAAACACTCAGGTTTTACTCAGCCAGGGACATTTTGGGGATGGCAGACGCATCACATCCATTACTCAATAAGCTCAATGAACCAAAGCCCATTAACCAGTTGACTCATTTTAGAAGGATCATTTAGCCTTTCATCGTCTTGGAAAAATACCGGTGTAGTTATAGGCATGATAGAGTTCTAACATCCAAATAAACATTATGCACAGACACACCTGTCTGTTCCGTTCGTCTGTAATCCTCTGTATTTGGATCTTTTTCCTTCCCATGGTTCCGGTCTGGCGGTGGGAGGGGTAGGGGGCGTGGCGGGATCAGAGGGCACGGCTGTCCTGTGGAGGTGGTTGGTGGGCACTGTTGACGACTAGGCGCTTGGCTGTCGCACTCTTTCTTGTACACACTCTATCTCCCGCCGCTCCACCTGTCTGAGGCGGCTAGTCTAGGAGCTCTTATCCCTGCAGGAAATAACGAAGAAGAAAGAATGGGGCCACGTGGCGGGGCCTTCAGATCATGGTCTGTATAGCAGGCAGGTCATCCACTGGTCCTCTGAATTAGGATCCTCTTCCCCTCTTTACTGCAGGTGTGTTACTCCTGGAAAATAGAGAGCATCGGATCAGTATGATATTCAGGAGAGGTATCATTCATGTACCATTCCTGCCGAACGTCCTTTAGAATCAACAATTGTCTTAGCCTTTTAACCTCCACAGTACTCAACAGAGAAACCAAAGCGATGCATTTAAGTCAGGGTTCCTTTCGGACAAATTAGAAGCACGCTTCGAAAGAGCAGCCGCAGCAGTGGGGGGAACTGAAGGATGGGGGAACCCTTCTCTTGGGGTTAGTGTTTCCATGGGGGCAAGTGAGCCTGGCGCGCTGCGGAGTGGGAGCCCCTCAGGGGGGCCACGGGGAGACTGTGCTGTGTCAGCTTTATTAGAGGCATCACCGACACATAACTGATCTGTTGGTTGCCTGCAGCAACTCGCTGCCTGCTCGACCTGACATGCTGCATGCGATTCCCAATCGAAGGCAGAGCCCGGCCCTATGGCCCAGTGAGGCTGCTCGCCACGAGTGGGCGGGACGCTAGTGCTCAGAGCTTCTGTTGCGTTTCGCAGTAGGCTCTTGGATTCAGTCACTGAACAAGTAATGTTATCATTACCACTAGGTTTTGTCATCTAAACTCTGGTAATTTGGCACAGTTCCATGATAGATAACACTCTGTGTCCCTTTAATATACATCCACATCTACATTTACGTCATTTAGCAGATGCTCTTACCCAGAGCGACTTACAAATTGGTGCATTCACCTTAAGGAAAAGGACTGTATTTAAAAATATTTAATTGAAGACAGAAAAGTCAAGGTCCAATCCGCAGTTGAAAAAATAACAAAGCCGCCACCCCATCTCTGTTTTGGTAAAAAGTTGAGGGATGGGATTGGATAAATGTAACCACTCTCAAATTCATAGAAAGAGCTATGGACCGACCATCTGTAATAAATCAAAATTATCGTTTTAACCATGTTGAGGCTATACAGTGTTTTATTACATTTATAATGTTTACAAACATTGGAGTAAAAACAAGCTTATATTTTGGGTTCTGATGGGGTGTGACAGTTGAACTAAGCTCATGAGGCATTTCTAAAGTTATATTATTTTAACAATCCATATATATATATATATATATATATATATATATATATATATATATATATATATATATATCATTCAGTAAATATCATGAATTTAATTCGTTCAAAAGTGGGTGTAGCAACTGCAGATTGCCCCTTTAACTAAACAGGGATTTATTTTTTATTTTTTTTGCAATGTATAGCAATTTGTAACAACAAAAAGAGAGAGGGCAAATGAGAGAGAACAGAGTACATGTGTGCATATAAATTCATGAATGAATGAACGAGCAGACCGCAACCCAGGAATGGCAACAGAGGCATGGACCATTTTAATTAAGCCCCACTACTACTACTATTTGTGGTTCAGCCTTAAAAATAGCTATCTATATATACATCCAGACTGTGTAGTGTTCCAACACACCCGCATGACAGTGGGAGCCGAGACATTGCATTAGAGTGAGTGCATCTGGAATGCCTTGAGTGCAGTTTCAACACTACATCACCCACATTGTTTACCTGAGAGAATAGTAAAACCACCCCCTGATTAATGCCTGCTCTGCTTCCATTACCATAAAAAACAAACAATGACGTGATAGAACGGGTTCTGTGTGTCTGTGTGTGCACGGACACGTACCACACACTTGCTTCCAGTTGATGCAATTGCCTTCACTATAGCAATGACTTCTCCATGAATTATGCACTACGTATTTGGCTTGGAGGAAGGACAATGGGAGGTCTGAGAAAAGGGTGTTATGCGTGTCATAATTGTTCTCTTAAAAATAAAGCCCTAAAAAAAGAACTAAAGGCAGCTTCAGCTCTTGTTTTAGGGCATTTTCACGGCAATGGAATTACGCTTTTTCACTTTAAAAATGTATGCCAAACAAAAACAATTGATTTCAAAGTTTAACAAAGCATACAACTCAATGCACAAGGACTACTTTGAACAATTAACACAGAACATTTCACAAAAACACATTTACTGGAAGAACTGTGCAGATGCAACCTTTGGTAACATAATTACTGTAAAATCTCCCTCCGTTTTTTAGGCGACCACATTTGAGAAAAACTCTTAAATATCTGCTCCAATTACGATTAAAAGGTGTCTGCAGAAAGAACGGGGTGTCAGCTATGACATGACACCTTTAGTTTGAAAAAAAATATTTTGTTTATTGAACTACAGTAGGTGAAGTGGATTTACATCTAGTAACAGAATTAAGGTAACAGAATTACATCATGATTCCCTGATCTGTACTTTATAGAAATGCATAATTATGGATATGAATATAATTCTCTTCATGGTAATGTATCCTGAATAGGTACACAAAAAAGTTTGAAATATGCAACATCCTTCTTTTGCATATTTGGGTATTATTCTAC
This sequence comes from Salmo salar, assembly GCF_965601325.2. NCBI lineage: Eukaryota > Metazoa > Chordata > Actinopteri > Salmoniformes > Salmonidae > Salmo > Salmo salar. Next base: position 60,335,697 of record NC_138295.1, read on the forward strand.
ACACTGGGAATTATTGTAATGAGCACTGCCCCCAAACAAGAACACATTTGGTTGGTCCGGACCAAATCTGAAACAATCATAGGCGTCTATGTTTCACAAGTTTGGACATCACAGTAGAGTCGAGTACAGTACAGCAGAGCACAGTAAAGTAGATATGTTCAGTACAGTACATTAAATTATACTGTACTATACTACTTTACTCTACTGTCCAAACTTGTGAAACAGACTTCTATGATTGGTTCAAATTTGGTCCGGTCAGGGCGGACTGACCAAATTTCAACATCCATGGACGTGCGATGTTGGTCGGTGCCCAGTGGGTGAGGATGCTTGTTACAGTAAAGGGAAAGAGGGTAAGTGTCAGTGACAGCCGGGAGAGGTGACATTAACGAGAGAGAGAGGAGAGAGGGGCAAGAAGGGCCTTCTATGCCATCAAAAGGAACATAAAATTAGACATACCAATTAGGATCTGGCTAAAAATACTGAATCAGTTCTAGAACCCATTGCCCTTTATGTTTGTGAGGTCTGGGATCCGCTTACCAACCAATAATTCACAAAATGGGACAAACACCAAATTGAGACTGCATGCAGAATTCTGCAAAAATATCCTCTCTGTACAACGTAAAACAACAAATAATGTATGCAGAGCAGAATTAGGTCGATTCCCGCTAATTATCAAAATCCAGAAAAGAGACAACCACCTAAAAGGAAGTGATTCCCAAACCTTCCATAACGAAGCCATCACCTACAGAGAAATTAACCTGGAGATGAGCCCCCTAAGCAAGCTGGTCCTGGGGCTCTGTTCACAAACAGACCCCACAGAGCCCCAGGACAGCAACACAATTAGACCCAACCAAATCATGAGAAAACAAAAAGATAATTACTTGACACATTGGTAAGAATTACAAAAACAGAGCAAACCTGAATGCTATTTGGTCCTAAACAGAGAGTAGACAGTGGCAGAAAACCTGACCACTGTGACTGACACAAAATTAAGGAAATCTTTGACTATGTACAGACTCAGTGAGCATAGCCTTGCTATTGAGAAAGGCCGCTGAAGGTGGAAACTGAGCTGCACTTCCTAACCTCCTGCCAAATGTATGACCATAAGAGAGACAAATATTTCCCTCAGATTACACAGACCCACAAAGAATTCGAAAACACATACAAATGTTCATGAACTCCCATATCTATTGAGTGAAATACCACAGTGTGCCATCACAGCAGCAATATTTGTGACCTGTTGCCACAGGAAAAGGGCAACCAGTGAAAAACAAATACCATTGTAAATACAACCTATATTTATGTTTATTTATTTTCCCTTTTGTACTTTATTTGCACATCATTACAACACTGTATATAGGCATAATATGACATTTAAATGTCTTTATTCTTTTGGAACTTTTGTGAGTGTACTATTTACCCTACATCTTTCATTAGTTTATTTCACTTGCTTTGGCAATGTAAACATATGTTTCCCATGCCAATAAAGCCCCTCAAATTGAAATTGAATTGAAAGAGAGGGAGAGAGAGGTTGTCCAGACTGTTTTTACAGCATTGCTTTGACCACCAGATGACAGAAAGAGAAAAAAAACAGTTATGATCTGAACATAACAGTATGCCAGTGGAAGGGAGGACAGTAGCAGGTGACCTAACTGTGGTTTGTGACTACTACGATTACCCATTGTAGCCAATTCAATTGCAGCAATTCCCTTACAGATTTTTCAGTAATTCGGTTAATGATTTGGTAACAGAATTATGAGTTTGAATCACTTAATAATTAATTAACAAACTTGATATCAGTAAAAACACTACAACTATTTGGTCGGTCTTCCTTTACTTGTCACTTCTGTAAACTTTCATTATCCTCCCTCCTCATGAGGGAGATAAATAAGAAAATATCTTTAAGATACGAGGGTTTTTGGTAATGGAATTTCAAGGAACAAGTAGGGCTGTTGCGGTGACCATGTTACTTGTTGTTGTTGGCTATCCACTTTGTAGATTTTTAAGTGCCTAAACATGTCAAATGTATAATTCAATTATCATGGAGTAGAGTTCTTGGTCTAAACAAATTTGGAGTAGAGTTCTTGGTCTAAACAAATTGTTAAACTTTTTATTATTCACGAGTCATGAAGGCAGTCAAATTCCATGTGACCGTTTAGTCATGGTAATTAGCCTGTTAGGGCTAGGGGGCAGTATTGACACGGCTGGATAAAAAACATACCCGATTTAATCTGGTTACCACTCCTACCCAGTAACTAGAATATGCATATACTTATTACATATGGATAGAAAACACCCTAAAGTTTCTAAAACTGTTTGAATGGTGTCTGTGAGTATAACAGAACTCAAATGGCAGGTCAAAACCTGAGAGATTCCTTTATAGGAAGTGGCCTGTCTGACCATTTCTTGAACTTCTTTTCCATCTCTATCTTTTACTAAGGATCTCTGCTCTAACGTGACACTTCCCACGTCGTCCATAGGCGCTCAGAGCCCGGGAAAAAACAGAATGTCGTCATTCCAGCCCCAGGCTGAAACACATTATCGCCTTTCTCAAGTGGCCGATCAAGGGACTCTGGGCTTATGCGCGTGACCCGACCGCCCCCGCCTTTGTGATTTTTTCCTCTGTTTGCCGAAAAGGAGATCCCTGTCGGAATATTATCGCTTTTCTACGAGAAAAATGGCGTAAAAATTGATTTTAAACAGCGGTTGACATGCTTCGAAGTACGGTAATGGAATATTTAGAATTTTATTGTCACGAATTGCGCCATGCGCGCGACACTTCTTTACCATTTCGGATAGTGTCTGGAACGCACGAACAAAACGCCGCTATTCGGATATAACGATGGATTATTTTGGACCAAACCAACATTTGTTATTGAAGTAGCAGTCCTGGGTGTGCATTCTGACGAAGACAACAAAAGGTAATGAAACTTTTATAATAGTAAATATGATTATGGTGAGTGCTAAACTTGCCGGGTGTCCAAATAGCGAGCCCGTGATGCCTGGGCTATGTACTTAGAATATTGCAAAATGTGCTTTCACCAAAAAGCTATTTTAAAATCGGACATATCGAGTGCATAGAGGAGGTCTGTATCTATAATTCTTAAAATAATTGTTATGCTTTTTGTGAACGTTTATCGTGAGTAATTTAGTAAAATGTTAGCAAATTCCCCGGAAGTTTGCGGGGGGTATGCTAGTTCTGAACGTCACATGCTAATGTAAAAAGCTGGTTTTTGATATAAATATGAACTTGATTGAACAAAACATGCATGTATTGTATAACATAATGTCCTAGGGTGGTCATCTGATGAAGATCATCAAAGGTGAGTGCTGCATTTAGCTGTCTTCTGGGTTTTGGTGACATTATTTGCTGGCTTGAAAAATGGGTGTCTGATTATTTCTGGCTTGGTACTCTGCTGACATAATCTAATGTTTTGCTTTCATTGTAAAGCCTTTTTGAAATCGGACAGTGTGGTTAGATTAACGAGAGTCTTGTCTTTAAATAGCTGTAAAATAGTCATATGTTTGAGAAATTGAAGTAATAGGATTTTTAAGGTTTTGAAAATCGCGCCACAGGCTGCAAGTGGCTGTTACGTAGGTGGGACGAATTCGTCCCGCCTAGCCCAGAGAGGTTAGGTTTCTCCAAGCTCTGATGCTGCTGATGGTCATTAGTAGCCTACCAAACTTGCTAACTGCCTGTTACTCAGCACTCTATTGGTCCACTAATCACACTGTCATCAATGATGGCCTCTACTAAAAAGAGGAGGATCAGCTTTCTATAGGCTTGGCCTACTATTTTTATTTCTCAACTTCCTTAATATTAAGCACATTGCTTATATTTACAACAGGATTATAGCCTGGCATGAAAATAAACCACGGGGAAAAGCATCCCCCAATCGCTATTTCAGTGCATAGATGCCATGTATTTTCCCGCACTGCCTCGGTTTCAATACAGGTGCATGATAATAGTCCATTCTAAATCAAAACAAATTTCACACATATATTATTCGAGATTAAATCAAGAATAGTCTGATGGTTGACAAAATTAGCCTATCACTTGTGAATTATATATTAACACTTGTGAATGATGCCGTGAAAAAGTAACAATACCTTTTTTTCGACATTTTCAAATCAAATTCGCACACCTCATGTAGCCTAGCCAATAGGCCTATATGTTTTAATAAGGTTTGTATCACAAGGGATGTAGAGCCTAACTGGCATACAATAAGCAGCACATGAGTTTCAAGTTTGGGGAAGATAATTTTCACCATAAAAAAACTCACCTTTATAATAAAAGTATTACATGCATAAATTGCATTTGTGGTCACTTTTGATAATGGTGTTTTCCTCTAATGGAACATATGCGCTTATAGCCTACTACCATGTGCGCATTGCTGTGCTTATAATGTCAAGAAATAGCCTAATAGTTTATCAACATTTTAAGCTAAAACGTTCTGATCTGTTGCGTCAGCCACATTGCGTAAAAAAAGTTTGGGGATGCTACTGGTTGTATTAATTTGGGATCTATCACATCCCACAACTGTCCCAGACTATGTTTGGAATATTTATTTCTCGCACAGAATAAGTCGACCTTTGCACTATGAAGAATAGTAGATTGACATAGGCTAGTGCTTTTGCTGTTCGTTAGGCCTACTCATCTTGTTTGCTGACGAAAAGTAAATGTGGACAGATCTTCCAATATCTTCAATATTCACCTCGGAATTGGATAAGGATGGGCACAGTTGTGTCCCCGATATGTCTGTGTTCACTTCTAGCCTGTGAGAAAGACCCGATCACGCCATGGAGCACGCAGCACTCAAGGAGAAGGGCACAAAGGCTACTGGCCGCAAAAGGAATGGAATTTTTTTGTAGGCTGCATTATGGCCACATAAAGGTAGAGTCACATCATTAAAGTTGCATCATGCAGCCGTACAATGTATTAAAAATCTAAACATATAGCCCAATGTTTGTAGAACAACTAAAGTTAAATTAATAACTCTAAATTAAGCATATAGGAATATATATTTGTCTCCCTTTGTTAACCACAACACAGAATAGCTGCATGTGCACACTCCCTCAAATTGTTTGGAGAAAATATCCTTTCTATTTTATTCAGCTTTATTCAATTGTATTCTTCATACTATACAATAATGCCATGAAATTCTAAGCAAATCTTGTCTGCTAAATAAACTAGTGTAGGCCACAGCCATTTGGCATAGCCAGATCAGGAACTAACATAAGGACAACTCAGAGTATGCTATTCTGTCTTCTGAAATATACTACATTTTCTTCATATCATGCTTCTTTAGACCGGTCTAAAATAAGGAAAACCCAGCCGCGAGCAGCCCAGTGACGCAAGCCTACCAGACAAGCTAAATGTCTTTTATGCTCGCTTTTAGGCAAGCAACACTGAAGCATGCATGAGAGCACCAGCTGTTCTGGATGAGCAAGACGTTTATACAGGGCAACATTCACAAAGCCGCAGGGCCAGACAGATTACCAGGACGTGTATTCAAGGCATGCACAGACCAACTGGCAAGTGTCTTCACTGACATTTTTAACCTCTCCCTGACCAAGTCTAATACCTACATGTTTCAAACAGACCACCATAGTCCCTGTGCCCAAGAAAGTGAAGGTAACCTGCCCAAATGATTACCGCCCCGTAGCACTCATGTTGGTAACCATGAAGTGCTTTGAAAGGCTGGTCATGGCTCACGTCAACACCATCATGACAGAAACCCCAGACCCACTCCAATTAGCATACCGCCCCAACAGATCCATAGATGACGCAATCGCAAGCCACACTGCCCTTTCCACACTGGACAAAAGGAACACCTATGTGAGAATGCTGTTCATTGACTACAGCTCAGTGTTCAACACCATAGTGCCCAAAGCTCATCACTAAGCTAAGGACCCTGGGACTAAACACCTCCCTCTGCAACTGGATCCTGGACTTCCTGACGGGCCGCCCCCAGCTGGTAAGGGTAGGCAACAACACATCTGCTACGCTGATCCTCAACACTCAGGGGTGCGTGCTTAGTGCCCTCCTGTATTCCCTGTTCACCCACGGCTGCATGGCCAAGCACGACTCCCTCATTAAGTTTTCTGACGGTGGTAGGCCTGATCACCGACAATGATGAGACAGCCAATAGGGAGGAGGTCAGAGACTTGGCAGTGTGGTGCCAGGACAACAACCTCTCCCTCAATGTGAGCAAGACAAAGGAGCTGATCGTGGAATATAGGACTACAGGCCCCCATTCACATCGACAGGGCTGAAGTGGAGCGGGTCGAGAAGTTTCAAGTTCCTTGGTGTCCATATCACTGACAAACTATCATGGTCCAAACACACCAAGACAGTTGTGAAGAGGGCATGACAACCCATTTCCCCCCCTCAGGAGACTGAAAAGATTTGGCATGGTTCCCCAGATCCTTAAAAGGTTCTACAGTTGCACCATCGAGAGCACCCTGACCGGTTGCATCACCGCCTGGTATGGCAACTGCTCGGCATCTTACCGTAAGGCGCTAGAGGGTAGTGCGTACAGCCCAGTACATCACTGGGGCCAAGCTTCCTGACATCCAGGACCTATATACTAGGAGGTGTCAGAGAGAGGCCCAAAGAAATTGTCAAAGACTCCAGTCACCCAAGTCATAGACTGTTCTCTCTGCTACTGCACGGCAAGCGGTACTGTGCAGGCAAAAAATGTGGCCAACAGGATGCATGTTTTGGAATATTTTTTATTCTGTACTGGCTTCCTTTTTTTCACTCTGTCATTTAGGTTAGTATTGTGGAGAAACTACAATGTTTTTGATCCATCCTCAGTTCTCCTACCACAGCCTTTAAACTCTGTAACTGTTTTAAAGTCACCATTTGCCTCATGGTGAAATCCCTGAGTGGTTTCCTTCCTCTCCGGCAACCAAGTTAGGAAGGACGCCTGTATCTTTGATACACCATCCAAAGTGTAATTAATAACTTCACCATGCTCAAAGGGATGTTCAATGTCGGCTTTACTTTTTTCTTCATCTACCAATAGGTGCCCTTCTTTGCGGGGCATTGGAAAACCTCCCTGGTCTTTGTGGTAGAATCTGTGTTTGAAATTCACTGCTCGACTGAGGGACCTTACAGATAACTGGATGTGTGGGGAAATCATGATTAAAAATAATCTTAAAACACTATTATTGCACGCAGAGCGAGTCCATGCAACTTATTATGAGACTTGTTCAACAAATGTTTACTTCTGAACTTATTTAGGCGTGCCATATCAAAGGGGTTAAACATTTCTATAAACATAATTCCACTTTGACATTATGGGGTATTGTGTGAAGGCCAGTGACACACAATCTCAATGTAATCAAATGTAAAATTCTGGCTCTAACACATCAAAATGTGGAAAAAGTCAAGGGGTGTGAATACTTTGAAGGCACTGTAAGTGTTGATATTAGTTGGCAGGGGTCTTTACTTCAACATTATTAAGCTTTGATGTACGTCTAATACCTTTCAATCATTTTTCTGGTCAATGTTGTCCAAGACCCTTTTTTCCATCTGTTGGACCAGAAATGAAAGTCTTTGCTTATTCAAATTTTTTGGGATGGAAAATGGTAAAAAAAAAAAAGAAAACCTTAATTTTTAAAACATATAGACTCTTACAGTTCATTTGACACCCAATTTGACATGCTCCTATAAACTTCACGTGCATGCTCATGGGTCCTTTTTGATGGAAATGCCCATTATATACTTGCAAACAGGAGAAACTCTGGAGGGGGGGGGTGTTATATTTGCCAAAGACTGTAGAAGAGACAGGTTTATACTGAAAATACTCAAACTAAAACAGAAAACACTTTTGAGTTTTATGTTATACAGTCAAATAGTAGAGGATTTAGTGAGGGAGCAGAGCACTACTCCTGCCATAGGAACACTGGTCTACAGTTCAAAGGCAGCGGTCAGTGGGATTTGTTTTGGGCTGCGGGCCGGTCACACATGAAAAGGCTGCTTTATCTGCCTGGGTGTTCAAGCCTCGACCTTTTACCTTTCATGCAGCGGGAGTCAGCCTCCCATGTCTGATGTCAGGTAGAATCTCTCCTCTCACATTGAAGGCAGAGGGCCTGGAGAGTGTCTACTGACTGACTGAACTAGGGAGTGTGTGTGTGAGATACTTTAGACAAGGAACAGATTAACACCGATAAAAGCTATTCTGCAGTGGTCCTTGCATTGAGCCCTGAGGAACCCCCTAAAATATATGCAATTTGTATCTGTATTGTTGAAGATAGTATACTGCACACTAAAATATCAACAGCTACACTACATGGGCAAGATCTTTGATCTTTGCATGTAAGGTCAGAACCGTAAAACACTCACGACAGAATAATCCATAAAAGAACAGATACACAATGGTGCATCATTTGTGTGTAAGTTCAGAACATCTGTTGCTGTTCTTTCAACCATTTCAGAGGACCACCTCCTGTTCAGCCTGAGGGAGCAGAGCCATTGGCTAAAAGGTGGTGCAACACAGTAGGAGCCACAGTGTCACACAGAGTTGCCACCACCTTATTCATCCTGCTGCATGTGTCATAGCCTACAGTGCCATAGGCACAGGGGTCACGACTGAGTCATGACGTATAACACAAACGACAATTGCATGCCACAGCAGCAGGGCATATGGGCAGAGAGATTCGTGTTGGAGAGGTTATGTGCATGTATGCATGTCCTTCTGTCAGTGTATGTATGACAGTGTGTCAGCCTGTTAGTGTAGTCGGCTATACATGTGTCAAGCTATCAATTGTGTACGCACGCACACACACACACCACACACACACACCTCTTTGTAAGTTGGATCAGAGCACCCTGGGGCACAGAGATAAGTCAGTGTTGGGGGCTGCTGGAGTCAGGCCAGAGCACTGCTGAGAAATCCATCACCTTTCCCACTCAGCACCAGAGCCTGCCAGGACTGACCAGTCTGCTCATAACAAACACAGCTACACTATAGTTAGGAAACTGTTACTTACACCCAAATCAGGAGAAAACTAACCTTTAAAATTAAGTTACCTCTCATTGGCAGCTACTTAAGAACGGGTTTCGTTTTATGTAAACAGATCTGTTTATTGAGAGCAGTTACAAGCTTCGCTGTGTATATGCTTACGTTGCCTTGTTGGCAGACATCACCAATATCAAGAGAGTCACCTACAGCTCAGGTTTCATTGAGAGCAGGCAAAATCTCCCTCTCTGGCTGCATGGGGCTACGGGCTCTGTGGAGGCTATCAACAAGACAGATCTCTCTCAGTTTGTGGTCCAGGGAAATCAATACTTATATTCAGTATCACCATGGTCACCCGAGCGAGGGTAAAGGTAGAATCCCTTCTCCCTGTATGAACGATAAAATATTAGATGATGGATGACAGTCTGGCTGCTCCATACAAATGAAATTGCTACTCAGAATTGAATAGAATTCAATCAAACCAGAGTGCCACCACAGTATTGCGTATAATCATTGCAATCCACACCTGAGGCATGGAGGCCACCTGAACAGAGGGACAGGAGTCTGATTAGTTAGCCATTGATTGGGGCAGACATATCCGCAAACACAGGCAGTAACTGGGCTACTGATCGCTCTCTTATCCTGCCCAGTGCTTTCACCCCAACCTTGGGCTGTAGTCCCAGCACCAGCTGTGGGATATTTACAGCCTGTTGCCTCATGTTCCGGCACAGCCATTCCGCACGCCTGGTCCACTTCCACTCTGCCTGTTGACTGACCTCTTGTTTGGTAAGACGGGTCTGCATTGTGGCTTATTACCGAAGTATTCAGTGTGAAGGTGAATCTGTGTGAGTGATATGGTGGAGAAATGGTTGGTGGTGGGCTTGGATTATTTTGAGGAGAGGAAGGAAGGATGGGGGCTGGACCTTGGTCTGCGGTTTGGCTTGTGACTGGGCTTGTGCCTGTGTTCATGCTGCCAAAACTGGCAGGGGAATATGATCCCACCCCCCTCCTTCTCTTCACCAATCGTAGGGTGGGTTTTTGGTGAGGGGTTAGCTGCAGTGCAAGAGCAGCACTTCTAGAAAGGGGTGGGAAATTGGAGAAGGTTGGACAGGTTTGGAATGGGCGGTAAAGAGATCTGCGCTCCTCGGCTCATGAATCACGCCCCTGCTGCCAGTCATGTCAATACTGCAGTCTACCCCAACAACAAACACACACGATACACAAAGACACAACCTCAAAGCACCTAACTGTCACGGAACTACCGCCACCACACATACAACGAATCACAAACTCCTACACAAACAAGTCTGCCTTCTGCGACACTCTCACTTAACTGCACACAAAAACACACATTCATATGCACCAAGAGGGCCACAAGACTGGTGTAGTCAGATTTGTTGTTGACAGAGGCTTGTCTCTGTCACCATGTTATTAGTGTGGCGATGTGGTTTGACCTGTCAGGTGACATCACAGACTCATGCACAAACAGGACCCCACCCACTCACCCAGCCATGGGAGTTGGAAACTGCTCCCATTCACCTGTAACACTCCTGGCGCTATGCCAGAACAAAATAAACACAGGTGCCTGGGTAGAGTAAAGTATCCCTTGCTGCTTTCCACAGGTTCTTCCACCAGTATGTCTCTAATGGGAATACTCAACCCACCATCTTTCTCTTTATTCTCAGCCTTTCGGTTGGTGAAACCTAATGGATGCCCCTCCCCCACAAAACTTCCCTTTCACCTCGCATCAGATGAGGGCCAACCAGCGCTGAAGGTCTGAGAGAGAGAGAGACACCCTGCAGACAAAACACTGACGACATCAATGTGACATTAGGGAAGAGGGTGTGTGTGCGCGCAATTGTTGGTTGTCGTCACCAGTCGAACATGTTCTGTCAATGAGAACTCACAAAAGAAGTAGACAGACAAGATCAAGATTGATGTCCCCATGAAGTCATTAGTGAATAAAAGCTCATTTGCATATAAACATGACAATGAGTCTGTAAATACTCAACAGCGCACCAAACCTTATGATGTTGTTTTCAGGAGATTACCCGTGTTTAGCACAACTCTACGTATAGAAGGAGCATGCAATGTGTTTACCAAACATGTGGTTATTTTCTGGTTAGACAACCAAGGTTCTTTGACTAACCTCATTTGAAGAGTTCAACCTACTTACACTGTATCCTGTACGTCTCCTATGCACCTGCAGTGACTCTCACAAGATTTCTCACCATTCTGTTATTCTTCATATGAGCATTTATTGAGGCTGCATGATCATTAGCAGGGCCTTTTGCTCAGAAGTATCTGATCAGTGACCTTATTAAGCGTGCTACATGAATATAATTAAAGGAAATAAAATTGACATGTCTTGGAAAAAACTCAACTCATTTTCGGTTAGCGTCTCAAACCCCTATTGAAAACAGACTTGCAGTGAGCAGCCAATTGCAATGGAAATGTGGAAAATTGGAGTTAACTAACAACACTTCACAGATCAGTAGCTTGAAAGAGTTATTCTTCTCACAGTTATGCGAGTCACGAAAGAACAGACAAAAATAAAACGATAAGGCCATATTTCATAGCGTATTAGCACAATGCTAACATAATATATATATTTTTAAATAGCATACCCTTAGGCTATTACTGTATGTAGATGGAACTTGGATGAAAACTGTCTACCTAAAATCTATCAAATAAACCAAAATGTCACTTAGGCCTACTGAGTCACATGAGCTGCTGTAGAAGAATAGGGGAATTCACAAAGTAGGCTTTACCAAACCACCAGGATGGAAACTGTTAATAGTGTTGGCCCTACTGTGTGGTTGACAGTGAAGCACAGGCCCCACAGTAAGTCACCTCACAGTCTGACATCTGCCTCGTAAAGTCCTCAGGATGTGCCTGAGCCACACTAGCCTCCGATACTGATTACTAAACCACAAAAGCAAAACATAAAACACAGTAACTACCCTAAACGTGTGGCTGTTCTGTGAAAGAACATGCTGAAAGCACAGTCTTACAGTAATATTATTGCACCAAGACAACTTTTTTTTCTCTTTAGAACTTAAGCCAGAGGAGAGGCCTCAGACTGTGCTCAGGAGGGACATTTTTCTGTTTAAATTCATTAGGCATTTAGCTGGAGCAACATTTGAGTTAATGCACAAGTGACATTGTAAGGAAGCAACAAATCTTATATGAAAATGCAATGCCGGTATTGGTTGCCCTTACCCTTAGCTGATCAGTAAACCACAGTCAAAAATCAGAGGCACAAGTTTAAAAAGACTCTTTAAAAAAGGCAGAAAGCACCAGCAAGCACTCTGAATTGAATCCAAAAGACTGTTTCAGTGGCACCCAGAGCATTCTAAGTCAAAGTTCAGGCATATTCCCAGTGAGAGGGGTCCAAACAAAGTGTGGTGTGTCCCGTCCTGCGCATGACTGGTAGAAATGACAACTGCAGCAGAGCCCCTCACACTGGAGACCCCCTCCCCATACTCGCCTTCCCTCTGGACAACAACCCCCCCATCCTCTGGACAACACCCCCGGTCAACCCCCTCCCTAACTCTTCCCAAGTCACCCTTTGCCCTAATATGCAGTCAGGCTCTGTAGTTTGTCAGATCCTCTATTATCCCCCCCCCCCCCCCCCCCCCCCCCATTCCCTGGCCTGTACACATGTGTACATTCTCCCTTCAGATTCACAAGCTGCTGTAAGTGCAATGGCAGCTGTCCCTACACACCTTTTGTTCCAACAGCCCCTCTCCCCCTACCCCCTGTCATCTCCTCACACATGCTCAGCTGTTGAAAGGTTGGGCACACCGGACTAGTGCTGGTCTATGCAGACCCAAATCTGTAGATGTTCTGAAATGGTCTTTTGACCTACTCATCTTTTCTTTTACACATGTTGCGTGTAGTCACATAGTTTGCCTCAAATTGCTAGTGTGTCATACAAGAAGGCAAAACGTTCAAGGGTACGACTGAAGGCTCTGACTTGACTAGCTATAATCTCACAATCAGGCCCAATTAAAAACTGGAAAACTGTAGAAATCCACATGAGAGTTGAGAAGTGATGCCATATGTACAAGTTGTCATTTGTGTCTGTTTCCAAGAATGACTCTGCTTCCCAAGGAGTAAATCTCAGGCTGTGCCCTTTCATGACCTTTGAATCTCTGAGGGGGTCGAGAGGGTGTGGGAAATGTGAGGCCAGGAGTCTGTTGAACAGTTGTGTCATTGAGTTTCCACAAAACACAGCAAATATCTTTATGGGTAAAGGCACGTCTAAGTCCAGAAACCAACTGGTTAACAAAGGGTTGAAATTCCGAGGAGCAATCTCATCTTGAAGCAATAACTTATATGGATACATCTGAGGGAGGGAAAAGAAATGGCTCCCTTTGTGTATCGGAGAGGAAATCTGCACATGGATGGGAAAAATGCACAACAGCCCTAAACACAACAAGACACTTTGAGGACACAATTACTTCAACAACAAAACACCAGTGATTGGTAATGGCCTTATCTCGCTGCCCCTCTCCAGGTTTTTCCCTTCCTCCCCCTTATCGTCTATGTGCTAGCAAGGCAGCCTGGGGCTCTCCATGTTGAACACATTGTGTTGGCCCACAGCCTAATAAGGGGATCCATGTGACTGCCTCCTCTCTTCCGGTGACTAATGTGAATGCTGCCCAGGACTGTGTGGTGCTGCTGGCCCACGTGTGGTGGTAGAGTACGGGCATCAAGAGGGAGAGGGATGGTGGTGGTAGAGCTGCAGTATGGAGAGTATTAAAGAACTAAGGCATTTATTTTTTTCCCTGAAAAAAGTCACAATACCAAATGGATCATTGAATTATTATGCTGGAATGTAGTGATGGGGGAAAAATAGACAGTTACATATCGGGATATTCTTTTTGCCGATATATTGTATTGTTTTGACAATATAGCAATATTATTTTTGCGCTAGTTGGCTGTACCTGTACCAAAACTCCAGTATTTTTCCTTTTTTCAAAACTCTCCCTTGTCCCTCTGCAGAAGACATGTGGTGAGCAATATGTTTGGAACGTCGAATCTCAATAAATCTCAATCACAGTCTCAAATAGCAATACATATCGTATCGGCACCTAAGTATCATGATGATATCGTATCGTAAGGTCCCTTGCGATACCCAACCATACTGGAAGGGATATTTTGTTTTAGAAAAGGACATGCAAATAAACCTCCATAGAGCTCTTATACCCCTCTGTGCTGGACAGCTGCTTACCCTAGGAGTCCAGATTCACTTCGTTCAGGGTCTACCCAGGCAGAGCATGTGGATACTACTTACACTAGTGTTGACAGTATACCGAAACTTTTGAGATACAAAAAAAAAAAAAAAGATAGAATTGTTTGGTTCTAGAATTTTTGTTACGTGCGGTACTTCTGTCAAAATGTGTTTCACGTGATAGACTTGATCCTTTCAATCAGCACACTGAGCGCAGCCCCTTTAATAAAGCAGGTTCTTTGCACTATGGCTTTAGAGCACACACAGTAAAGCACCTGCTACACATACTCATTCATTGCTAGAGCTGTCTGGGCTGCATTAGCTTCCCACTCTTGCTGCACAGAAGTTAACACACTTGAATAATGTAGAAATAATGCAAACATTTTGAAACTGTTCATTACAGTTCACAAAACAATGTCCATACAGGCTAGAACTGTTTTACAATGCAAGACGATACCGGTATAGCTTCCAGCTTTAATTGTAGGTTCACTTTCCTTGCTAGCTTAGGCTACAGCTGAATTCACTACCCTAGTACTTTGTTTGTGATAAACATAATGCAAAATATGCTGATTTGAAAGCTGATTGTCACCAAAAAATATATATTAATTCACTTCGTCTCCCTCGCCACCAAAAACCTCATTCACTTCTTCGTCTCCCTTGCCTCCCGTCTGGTTTACACTAGATCCATAGCCACAAAGTCAGATTCCACAGCCACATTCTGTCTCAGCAAATGACCTCATTCAATTTCTTAAAGAAGCAGCGCACAGTTTTACAAAAGAGATCATCTTCTTTATTGCACTGATCAGTACAATAAAGTAATGTTCTCCTACAGTTGCCAATAAAATAAGTGTGTAGGCCCATGAAATCAACTAAAACAAGCTCAATAACTCAATGCATGCACACACTTGTTGAATAATATGCATTCACCTGTACTGTGAAGACCTACGCTACATCTTGATTTACCATGTTGTTTTGTAGTTAGATTGGTAAAAACAAAGTCAAATTGATTGTATTAATGCATACATTGACAAACATTTGCAGATATAATGCTGAACTCAAAAGATGCCAAACGATTAAACAGAGCAGGAGCCGAGTTTCTGTCTGAATCAACTGCCATTCTGTGACTTAGCTAATATGCATACTTTTTTTGTTGCCATGGTACCGTTTTGGTATTTAGTATTGTGAAGGTACCAAGTACTGTGATACTAAACCTGGTATCGGTATCAAAGTCAAAATTCTGGTATCTTGACAATACTAACTTACAAAGTACACTTTTAAAATAAAATAACGGAATAGAAATTGAACCATGAAAGGTGCGTCTTCAGAAGGAACTCTCTGCTCTAACAGCATAATAGGAAATTCACGGATGCTTTATTCAATACAAGCCCATTTGGTACTTTGTAAATGACTAATAGATTTGTGAACAAACATGATATGCTTTCAAGTGTTTGACAATGAATACCCTAATCATACAAATACTGCTTCCTTCTCAGGGACTACATAAAAAAAACAAATGACAAAGAAACTGCAGTACAGCATTTTAATTTTGTGACAATTGATATTACAATTGTGTCAACCATAACAACAAGAACTTTTCAGTAACATGTGAAAACAATGTTCTCTAATGCATTATTATAGGAAAATATTCTTCAGGGTAAAAGTAGTAAACCCTAAAACGCTGACCTGAGGTCTGATGTGAGACTTGACAGACATTCCTTCAGGGTTTGACCATTCAGCACAATTTTCAGTCCTAGGCGGCAACAGCTGCCACTAAGATATTTGGGGATTCTCAAAAAGAAGATGCCAACACATCCGACCCACTTTACCCTAATCAGCCTTACAACATCATTAACATTTAGCAACTAATATGATCTCATTCATGAATATCAACAGTGCTTGGAGAGACAACCAAAGGACTTGACCCAAATTCTCTGAACAAGACTACTGTTCAACAACAACATGGATTTCTGTTAGTGTCCCTCCCTGAGAGCCTTGCCCCATTCTCCTAATCAGGGGAAATTTGGTATCTCCCAGCCCTGGGAGCTGTCACAGCTAAAGGGTAGAGGTCAAGAGGAGCGAGACGAGTCCTAACAGACGCGGAAACCTGTTCCCTTCAGCCGCGCCTCGCTCAGCTGCCACCACAAAGGTCCCCTGCCTTCACACAGAGGCAGTCGCCAGAAACGACACTCGGAGACTACCACACAGCAGAATGACCAACCTGGGAGGCGCCAGACATTTAGTCTAGGCTGAGACAGAATGAGACAAAATGTTTATACTCAAAGGTTTATCAACAGGATGTTGTTTTGATTGTGAACAGATTAGGACATTTCAATAAAACCAATGCCTGTGGTCTCATTCTTTTGTAAAGACAAATAATGGAATCAATGTAAGTTGTAGAATAATGATATCGGCTTAAATTGAGCATATGTTAAAATCCAATTTGAGTATACTTAATGTTGAATATCTGTATGAAATCTACTACAGCCTTCAGATTATACATGATCACTGGATTAAAAAAAAAGAAGTGATGAAAACAAGAAAGGCTACCGAGTCCACATTGTAATCTATGGTGATGGGTATTAGGCTTGTGCGGTAT